>NC_136063.1:416111599-416767445 GCF_964261635.1 Lissotriton helveticus | reverse complement strand
TGTTTCACACAACCAGGCAACTGTCAAATGCAGTAGCAGAAATAAAGAAAAAAAACAAGTTATAAATAGTCTTACAAGTATTCCAGTACACCAATGTACGAGGGGTGGCCCAGCCCAGCCTCCTCCAGTCTCTGATGGGCTCAGACGGGCCCGCCCTTGGCCCGGGCTTCGCCCGGCCCGCGCACGATCCGTGCGATGGGCTAAGTAGGCGCCTGGCGATAAGCAGTCTCAGGTGCGTGCTCTCCACATTGCCCCCTGGGACCTGTAGTGCGGCGAAAGCGTCCTCCTCTCTGTTGCGGACGATGGGCTAAGTAGGCGCCTGGCGATAAGCAGTCTCAGGTGCGGGCTCTCCACATTGCCCCATGGCACCTGTAGTGCGGCGAAAGCGTCCTCCTCTCTGTTACTGGCGAGGGGCTAAGTAGGCGCCTGGCGATAAGCAGTCTCAGGTGCGGGCTCTCCACATTGCCCCCTGGGACCTGTAGTGCGGCGAAAGCGTCCTCCTCTCTGTTGCTGGCGAAGCGGCTCCCCCATTTCTGACATAAAAAGATAGTAAAAATGTCAGAAAATACTTAAAAACTAATACCAGCTAAGAAAAATGTCAAATGAAGTTGTAGAAAATCAATTTCTGACTGAAAAAGTAAAAAAAAGACTGAGCTCAAGCTCCAGGATCCTCACAGAAGGAGCCGGAAAAAAGAACTGACCTGTCACCTGTGGTGCATGATGGGAGCAGGGAGCTCCTGGAGGTCTTAAAGGCAAGGTGTCCAGGTTCTCTGGAGCCTTAAAGGCAAGGTGCCAAGTTTTTTGTTATACAGGGATAATCACTTATCTATGCAGCCTAAGAACAAATTGCCTGCAATTACCAATTTGTCTTTATGAAAATAAAAGGTGACTGTTGCACACTACTGCAGTAAATGCTCTTTGCTACTTTATTTACATGTGATATTATTTTCTTACAGCTGTTTTTCTGGAAGTACTATGTACTTGGGGTTCCAACATACATATATATGTATTTTTGTATATGCTCCGGGGTCCCGCACATGGGCGGGGATTATTCAATGCTTACGACTATTGATAAGTATCCCCTGGAAGAGAACACCAAATGTACGTGCATAACACTCATGGCGACTCCTAAAGAACCAGTAGCAACTTGTCATAACTGTTACCCAACTCTTTCCCATTTTTTTATATCCCCCTATCAAACCATCCAAACTACAGAAAAAGGAACTGAAAAGACCTGAAGTTGTTTCACTGCGCTGCTTACTGCTAAATGCTAGGTGCCTGATCAAACGCAGCACAGAGTGTGCATTATTCATTGAGGAGCACAAAATAAAACTAGCATTTATAACCGAGTCATGGTCAGATAAGGCCTCAGGACCGGACCTGGCTGAAGCCACACCTCTGGGCTTTCTGTGCTACACTCAAAACAGACCTCTCAAGTGACGGGGAGGTCTAACAATTATTTATCACAACTCCCTACAGTCCTCCTTCCAGACAGCATCCAATTCGGACTGCGAAACACCATCATTCAATTTCTACACAACTTATCACTACTCTTTATCAACTACCAGGCCCAATAGTCACCTTCCTAGCATAAATCAGAACTTTGCTAGAGAACGGGCACAGCGCCGACTCTTTCACACCTTTGGAGATTTTAACTTCCATTTGGAAGTACTCTCCAACCCAGACACAGTTATTCTGGTGGAGGTGATAAATAGTGGATAACTAAGGCAACTGTTAGAGGGCCCAATGCATGTGGCAGGGCACACTTTAGATGGCATCTTTTCCAATAAACCTCAAATGATTCGCACAGAAGTGTTGCCACTGGTCTGAACAGATCATGCCGGCATTCAATTTGATTTAACGCCTCCTAAACCCCGCCATATCAAAGAAGCACCTAAAACGGAGATAGAAACAAGAGCCTGGAAGAAAATCAAAAGTTCTGAGTTAGGAGACATTATCAGGACAATGGCCCGCCTCCTCCCCACGGAAGTAGACGATGCCACAATCTCCTCCACAGAATGAATAGGATAGGATAGTATTTGTAAAGCGCACTATACCCGAAGGTGTCAAGGCGCTGGGAAGACAAGAGCAGAGGGAGAAGCGCAGACAGCTGTTTAAGAGGGGATCAGCCATGTTTTCAGAAGTTTCCTTAAAACCGAAAGAGAGCTTGCCTTGGCAATGGAAGGGGGGAGTGAGTTCCAGGGTCTGGTAGCAGCAACCGAAAAGGAGCAGCCGTCCCATCTGGACTGCGAAATCAGAGCGAGACCAGTGTTTCCTGATCTCAGGGTTCTTCCTGGAGTCTACCATTGAAACAGGGATTTAAGTTGGGGCGAGCCTTTATTATGCATTGCCTTGTATACCGTACTAAAGACCTTGAAGGAAATACGCTCCCTGATCGGAAGCCAGGGTAAATTATGGATCCCCTCTCTGGTAGACTGATGTTTGGGAATATTTGAAAACAGTCTTGCTGCTGCGTTCTGTACCACCTGGAGCTTATTCAGGGATGTTGCAGTGATATTGAAGTACAGGGTGTTGCAGTAGTCAAGACGAGGTAATCAGTGTGAGGATAGTGGGCCGATGTAGTTCAGAGGGAATGAGCGGAAACACCTTTCTTAGAGTTCTGAAAACATTGAAACCTGTACCAGCTGTGCGGCTGACTTGGGCATCAAAGGTCAGGCCCTTGGGGGAGGGGCGCTAGAGGGCGCACGACCAACATGGCCGCGCACAAGCGAGACTCCTGCTGGCCCGGGCAGAATCCACCACATAACCCCCATCCTGACTGACCTAAAGTGGCATCTAATCGCCTGAACGGAAAGCGGACGTTCCCCTGACACTGGGGAGCTAACTTTGACCGTCCGTGTCTGCTGGCTGCCTGTGATACTCGCTGTTTTAAATTTGGTGCGAGGCGGGCACGGAACGGCGGAGGTCTGGTGCGGCGGTGCCTCCTGCGCGAGCTCGGGGATTGAGGGGCCTCGGCAGTGGCGATTACCGGCGGCTCGCTGGGCGGCCAACCCCTTTTGGGAGCAGGGTCTGGCGAACGAACACACTGTGCACTACAAGAAGCGGGGGCTGGTGATTGGCGTCGGGAGCGCCCTCCGTTCTCTACGACGAATGGGTGGTGCTGCGTACAACCCTGAGACTCATGGTGAGGAGGCCTGAATGCTTGTGGAAGCGGAGAAGCCGAGTGCTGCGTGGCGGAGGGGGAACTCGGTGCGAGAAACTTGCCTGGTCTGCCTGATCAGAGTTGGAACACGCGCCTACAGACAGTTGTGTTGTTGCGACAAGCTGTGCAGCAGTACATGGGAGCCGCCATTTAGCGCTCACGTGCGTGGGACGAGACATTACAAGTTGCCACTGCTGAGCGCGTGCTGGAAAATACGGAGGGGTCTGCAGAAACTGGCCATAATCTCCTTGTGGGCTGAAACCTTGGTGGTGGTGCTCTAGAGCTGATTACTGCATGCCCGCCCGCCCTGCCCTGCGGAGGAGAGAGAGAGACATCTACTGAGAGGGGGGCGATTGCGACGGGCCTCCATTGGCGCGTGTGGCCTCTCCATTAACCGTCTGCTGGGAGCTGTGTTGGGGTGAACGCAATGCGGAACCTATGCAGACACTGACGACGCAGAGAGTAGACCCTTTCTGATACACGAGACGGTGTATGCTCAAGGGGCATTAGCTACGCGTGGAACGTGGAAGAGCTGTTCTTGACTGGTACTCCTCACTCTGTGGCAGAAATGGGGCGCAGCGAACCTAAGCAAGCCAAACTCTCCTTCGACTCCCGTAGGGGTCAGCACTCAGGCTCGACCGAGCGCACAGACACTGGTCCATCGTAGCAGCAAGAGGAAGACTGGAAAGCAATCTTGTTAGGTATGAAACAGAGCCTCACGTTTATAGACGCCAACATTGAAACCATGAACACTAGAATGGACTCAATGGTTTCTAGACTTGAGAAACAGGATCATAGGCTTAAAGAAGTTGAGACCAAGGTGTCTGATTTAGAGGATGGCACCGCATCGACGAGTGCACACGTGCTCCAGATGGACAAGTTGTTGAAAGTGATCGCTGAAAAGAATGGGGACATAGAAGCGCGCTCTCGGTGGAATAATGTGCGGGTCCTAGGCCTGACGGGGACTACCAGCACAGGCAAGATGGAGGTTTTCATGGAAAATTTGGTGATTGAACTGTTTGGCAGAGAAGCTTTCTCCGCACACCTCACGGTGGAGAGAGCCCACCGTTCGCTGGCCGTGCGGCCTCCGCCTGGGGCACCACCTCGCCCTGTCATTGTCCGATTTCTAAACTATCGCGATCGCGACACTGTGCTGCGGCTGCAATCATAAACAATGTCCCAATAGGTAAGAGTAAACAGTCAATTAGATATGCATGCACATAGCATTGCTGGCAAGGAAAAAGGAGAACACTCTTTAATTTAAAGTAAGATAGTCAATCATCTTATTTTATGGTACAAGTTCATGGTCAGTAATATACAGTTATGGGCAGCACTGCATAAACTCAATTTGTTGACAACCATATAAAACTTGGTGCTCTAAAAAAGTGACTGTAGTGAAAGTGGCGACGCAAGTGGGAGAGTGAACAGCATGGACGGCGCACAGTCAACAAGGTGCAAATAATCTACAGTGGGTGGCTTAGATCATGTGACAAAGTGATATCACAGAGAGGAGATTTCATTTCATTATTTGAACCACATTAGAGAGGTACGCCTATGGATGGGCTGTTAAGTCGACGGCGTTTCAGATATCAGGTCTCCATGGGCGCATGTTTTGCCCCAAATTTTGCCATCTTGTTTGTACACAATATGGAGAAAACCCTGATCTTAACACCCGCCAACCCTTTCCACCAACAAATTAATCTATGGCGAAGGTATATAGATGACGTGCTACTACTGTGGAATGGCACTGCTGAAACCTTGGACCCCTTCATCACTTGGCTCAATTGCTCCCAAGAACACCTGAAATTCACAAGTGAATGTAAAAACAACGACCTCCCATTCCTGGACGTCACGATCCATGCTGAAGACGGACTACTGGGCACCACTCTATACAGAAAGCCCACGGAAAAGAATACCCTACTTCTCTACTCCAGCTACCACCCACGCGGCTTACGCGATGGACTACCGTAGGCCAGTTCCTGCGGATCCGCCGCAACTGCAAATGGCGGAAGGATTTCTTTAAAGAAGCAGATATTCTCTCCAAAAAACGTATACACCGTGGCTATCCCAGACGTCTGGTGACAAGATCGAAGAAAAGAGCCTGGTATTGCCACCGAGACCTCCTCCTTACCATTCAACCCAAGAAGTCCATGACTAGGATTCCATTTGTTTCTAAATTCAGTCCCCACAGCAACAAGGTCAGCACAATCATCAAAAAGAACTGGTCCCTGCTTCGCTCACATGAACATTTCCATGAAGCCCCGCTATTTTCATATCAACGCGGTGACAATTTGGCCAGTCACTTAGTGCATGCCATCACGTGGCCACAAACCACTGAGAAAAGGAACACCATAACAGCGGCCTGGGGGCTTGACCCGATTCTGGGACATTACAAATGTCAAAATTGTAGCGTCTGCAGTCTGACCTCCAACACCAAGGAATTCAAATTCAATGGCCGCTCGCATAAACTGAAAAATCACACGAACTGCAGATCGCAAAACGTCATCTATGCGATCAAATGCCCATGCGAACTTCTCTACATTGGCCAGACGAAGCAGATGATCAAACAATGCATCATCCAGCACAAAAGCAGGATCAAGTTCAAAACAATGTCAGCACCTTTAGTGTCACACTATCTGGAACTGGGACACCTAGATACAGACATTTTTTGGCAAGTGGTAGAGAAACCCACCCTACCGATCCGTGGAGGAGACATCAAATCCATCCTCAACAAAGCAGAATGCAAATGGATGACCATTTGTGATTCGGTTAATAATGGCCTCAACACAATTGATGAGTGGAACAGCATTGTGACCACTTAAGGCACCCTTTTTTCCTCCCCTTCTCTCCCCCCCCCCACTTCCAGTTCCCCCCAAACTGCTCATGTTCTTTACCCCTCCCCCTACGCCCCTCGGCCCCCCCTTTTTTCCTCATCTTGACTGTTAATTACTAATTGCTGATATAGAGTGCCTATTATTTGATTACATAGGTTATAAGATGGACCTCTGTTTATGGAATTGATTATAACTACTGTTCACAGACTGCCTATCTATAAATTGCATTATTCATCATAACTCTTATATACCAACAGACCTGTACTGTTACCTTGTGAAATAATTGCATTATTCCCATGACTGTTCCTCCCTACTTTTTAAATCCATGTATTCGCCCCTTACCACCGGGTAATATACACTGGATAAATGCCGTGAATAACAATGTATAATGCACATGTTTTTCTATTCCACACTTGATTTCAAAGATGACTTTTTTGCAATGTAATTTATGTGCAGTGACAATTTCAGAATATTTTCGGGCTCGAATACCTTCATTATATCGATGTTACAATCCTCGGGGTTTCCCTTGCCTATTCCCGCCCAATAGCTCACGTCATCGTCCCAATCACGCCCCCGCCTTGTCATTCACCTAGACCACGCCCAGTTTCCGCCCACACGCGGAAGTAATATTCCATTCCGTCCGAACGCCAGGGATTACCAGACCTCAGGATTCAGTCCTGCCCGGCACGCAGATCGATAAGGTAAATCTAGTCGGAGCTTGCCCCTTCTAGCCCCATCATTTGTATAACATGCTCAGCGTCCAGTCCCTAACAAGATCGCCCTGTTCCTGTCTCCTTTTCTACAGGACTCGTGCTGGTTCTCGGTGGATTACAAACGACCGCCCAGCGCTCCATTGCCTGTAAGCATTATGTTTACCTTTAAAACCCTCCTTTAACTCTGGATTGTTTTTTAATATTACTCCAGCAATACTGACCTAATGCCCTCATTCTGTATTACTGTGCCCCATGCAGGCTTGATATTCAATCATTGACGATCGTTTCTGATCGCTAAAAACAAGTTCTGTTCAAGGTAATTAATTTCCCTTTCGGCCACCCTCCACCCTGCACCCAACACCTCTTGTACCCTATCCTGATACATTCTTTCCCCTTGCAGCACGCCCCTAGTCAGACAACCAAGTCCTGATGACGATCCCAACTTACCAGGATCGAAACGCCGTCGACTTAACAGCCCATCCATAGGCGTACCTCTCTAATGTGGTTCAAATAATGAAATGAAATCTATCTGTGATATCACTTTGTCACATGATCTGAGCCACCCACTGTAGATTATTTGCACCTTGTTCACTGTGCGCCGTCCATGCTGTTCAGTCTCCCACTTGCGTCGCCACTTTCACTACAGTCACTTTTTTAGAGCACCAAGTTTTATATGGTTGTCAACAAATTGAGTTTATGCAGTGCTGCCCATAACTGTATATTACTGACCATGAACTTGTACCATAAAATAAGATGATTGACTATCTTACTTTAAATCATAGAGTGTTCTCCTTTTTCCTTGCGAGCAATGCTATGTGCATGCATATCTAATTGACTGTTTACTCTTACCTATTGGGACATTGTTTATGATTGCATCTTCCTTACCCAGTCCTGATTAGGTATATGGGTCACACTCCTGTAATTTTTACTAGACTGTGCTGCGGCTAGCATGTGAAATGAAGCAAGTCCGATATGAGAATACGACCTTATCGTTTTATCCGGATTTTACTCAAGCGGTTCAGGAAGCATGGCGCAAGTATGCTGCAATGAAGAAGAAATTGTTGGCGCAAAATATCCAATATGCGATGCTCTACTCTGCGAAACTTCGGATCACGCACCTGGGGACGCAACATTTTTTTCACCACTCCGCAACAGGCCGAGGACTACTTGAGGAGACATCGTAGGGCAGTATCCTGGGAGACGGAGTGCAGCAGGCGCTCCAGGTCGCTGTCAACCACCTCGAACCTGGACTGAGCACCAGGACAACGACTGTACATGGTGGTTGGACAGGTCTAGATATCTACAAAAGTCTTACTGCGAACTGGTGATGTATCCTTCATCCCTTCTTTTTTTGATTGTACTTACTTTGAACTTCTGCCCGGGCACTCACTTCCATCCCACTGATGCACCCTGCTCTGCTGAGTGGAGGCGCGGGTGGGTGAAATATGGGAGGTGAGCGGGCAAGTCGTGAGCCGCTAGTGTTCCCCATATGTGGGCATACCCCCAAATTTCCCTCCACTGAGAGGAGGCCTGTAGTAGACTTTGATTTTGTTTTGGGGGAGGGAGGGTAGCATGCTCGGCAGGTTGGGGGAGCCGGAGTGTGGGGGGGGGGGAGGTTTTGGGAAGTTTCTAGATGCAGGACTGAATTCTGGACTGGATTGTTACATGATGGACACCCACAAATGCTGGGACAATGGGTGATAGGGCTTCGAGTGGAAGAGGACTCAATATATTATCATGAAATGTGCGTGGTTTAAATGATCCTCGCGAGAGGAGGCAAGTGCTGAGTTACTTAGACAGATACCAGATTGATGTGGCTCTGCTGCAGGAAACCCATCTGAGTCCGACTGGACTCCCTCAGTTGGCGGGCCGCTGGGCTGTGCACCGCTGCTTTGCCTCCTACTCGAGCTACTCTAGAGGGGTGGCTATTTTGGTTAAGAGGGGGACGCCTTTTGTACGTGGGGGTGAGGAGGTGGATGTTAATGGACGCTACTTTTTATTGAGGGGTAGACTACACACACATGATGTACTGTTTGCTAATTACTACGGCCCCAACACTGACCATCCACATGCGCTCCTGGAGGTGTGGAGTAAAATCCAGACGTTAGACCCTACTTATGTGGTGTGGGGAGGGGATTTCAACACGGTCATGGACCCTGGCGCCGATCGATCCTGCCCTGAGTGTATGCATTATGCTAACTCGCAAAGGACGCTGCGAGACATTATGATCACTAATAGGCTTGTGGACACTTGGCGATACAAACACCCTTCATTGCGGGAGGGGACACATTTTGCAACAGTGCACGGGTCCTGGGCGAGGCTTGATTATGTCTTTATTACGGTGGGTATGGCACACTGGGTAGAGGGGGCGACTCATTTGGTCCGTACGTACTCGGACCATTCACATGTCAGAGTTAAGTTACAGCCCCTGGTGGAACCCTCCCCTTTTCTACACTGGCGATTGAATCCCCAGCACCTCCAAGACCAAGTATTTAGGGCCGAGCTGGAACAGGGGAGGGGGGGGGGGGGGAGGTTAGTCCTGAAAGACCTCCGTAGCCAATTGCACAGACTGGAAGGAGAACTCAAATCCATAGAGAGGGACCTAGCGGAGGGAGCCGAGATCGGGACCACCAGAGCTGCTCTCCGTGATAAAATGTCAGAGTACGTGGAGACTGCCGATAGGGAGTGTCAGTTTAGAGGGAAAGCCCATAGGGCACAGATATACGGGGAGGGAGACCGGCCGGGGAAAGCCCTAGCGAATGCTGTACGAACCCCTAGATTTGCTAATTACATAGTGGAAGTGCGGGATGAGGAGGGTCGAGTGCACAGCAACTTACCGGAGCAATTGTGCATATTTGTCAATTTTTATAAGACGCTTTACTCCTCTCAGAGGGCGACACCCCTAGACTTGCAGTCCTATTTTGAAGATAGGGCCCTGGCATGGCTAGGTGACACTCAGAGGAAATTCCTTGACCACCAACTAGAATTAGACGAGATCACTGAAGCCATCATGACTATGAAGTTGGGGAGGGCCCCGGGCACCGATGGGCTGATTGTGGAATTTTATAAAACCTTTATGACACCTTTAGCTCCCATTTTGAAGGCAGTGCACTACGAAGCACTTGAGGAGGGGATGTTGCCCACCACAATGAGGGAAGCCCAGATCATGACGCTACTGAAACCAGGGAAGTGCCCTACCTCTTGTGACTCTTATAGCCCGCTGTCGCTTCTCAATTGCAACACAAAAATTTTAGCCAAAGTCCTTGTGACGCGCCTCAACCTTCTAATGGAGAAACTTGTTCTGCCTGATCAGGCGGGATTTGTCCCCAATAGGTCCACGGCCCATAACCTCAGAACTCTGTTGTCCGTCATACAGGATATAAATCCCAACAGTGCTGCGGTGGCGGTCTTTCTAGATGCCACCAAAGCTTTTGATTCCCTCAAATGGGATTACCTGCTGGGTACACTTGAACGTATGGGCATGCCGTGCTCATTCCTTAACTGGGTGCGGCTGTTGTACTCCAATCCGCGGGCCTCAGTCCTACTGAATGGGACCAGATCGGATAGCTTCCCCGTTTCTAAAGGCACGAGGCAGGGGTGCCCCTTGTCCCCTGTCCTCTTCGCGCTGGTGATCGAGCCGCTGGCGGCAAAGCTACGGCAACATCACATTACAAGCACAGGGCGCTGATATACCCTGCCAGGGAGTTGTTAATATCTCTTACGAGGACGACATTACGTTGTACGTACACAAACCCCAGGAAAATTTTAACCCAGTACTGCGAGAAATTACTAGGTTTGGCGCCATCTCGGGTGTACAGATAAATTGGACAAAATCAGCTATATTCCCGCTGACCGACAAGACGGAACAGTATCAGCTGGATTTCCCGCTGCAGTGGGAGGTGGAGGAATTTTTAAGTATCTGGGTATACACGTTACCAGAAACAAGGACGAACTCATGCGTGCAAACTATGGTAAAATAACTGACAACATAATTCAGTGGTTGAAGCTACCCCTCTCGAAGGCGGGGCGCATATCCCTCAACAAAATGACAATTTTACCTAAGTTTCTTTATTTATTCATTAATATACCATACCACCCGGGTAGTTTCTTTTTCCGTACCCTCAAATCCCAACTACTTAGGCTTATCTGGGGAGGGAAGCAGGCCCGGCTGAACTTGGCGACTCTCATGCTACCTTATCGACAGGGTGGATTCGAAGATCCCAACTTCGAGCAGTACTACTTCTGTGCGCAGGCACACTTCGCGGTATACTGGCTGCACCCGCCTCCATACATGGCACACTTGGCGGTGGAAGATGGGTACATGGCTCCAGTCCCACCTGAGGGGTACTTATTCACACAAGTTACGGAGAGGGGTAGAGATCCAACCACGGTGGACTGCACTGTGGCAGCCTGGAGGTGGATGGCACGCCAGATGGAGACAACTCTAATGTACTCTCCCAGGCTTCCGTTACTACGCAGACCACTTTTGCAGGTCACATGTGAGGGGCTGGGCGGCAGACTGTTGCGCAAGCTGCAGTGTACAACTTGGGGAGCCCTCTATTTAGATGGCCAATTCCGAACAGCGGAACAATTCTTTGGGGACCACACCCCAACCAGTATGGATATGTTTTTGTATACCAGACTTCGACAAAATATCAGAGCAGTCACACCAGATTTCCCACTGGAACCGGATGTATTCATACCCTTACACACGCTATTACAAGCAGATGCACCCACACATGTTATCTTGCTGCTATATAAACAAGTTAGGGATGTCCCTATAGGAACCCCCGTGTGTGCGAGGGCGGAGTGGGACAAAGACTTGGGGGTAATATTGACTGATGACCAGTGGGAGCGGAGCTGTCTGCAGACGGAGGCGATCACTGGCAGTAGCCGCTTGAGACTAATTCATTACAAGTTCCTCCATCGTTTGTACCATACCCCAGCTCGGCTTCACCGCTTCCAGTTGAGGGAACATGATAGATGCGATAAGTGTGGCAGAGAAGGGGCTGATTTCATACACTTGGCGTGGCAGTGCCCTAGGGTGGAGGAATACTGGATAGAAGTCTTTGAGGAAATGTCTGAGATGCTGGGAGTGCGGATTGAGGTGCAGCCGCTCATGGGTCTCCTAGGACTGACATACATGGTACAGACTGTGCATAAGACTTACCGCACAATGGGACTCTTAATCGCCAAAAGACAAGTAGCATGTAGATGGGGACGCGGCAGAGCACCGAAATTCAAAGATTGGATTAAATACATGTCCACTTGGCAGGAACACTTGCATAATTATGCTGAGCAGCTTCCATTAAAGTCACGCCCCAAAGATATCTGGGGGCCCCTGGTATCATATCTCCTTGCTCAGCGGGTAGGCAATGGTGACACATAAGGGGAGGGAGGAGATGCACCGACAATACGGGTCCCTACATCTGGGGGGGAGCGTCTAAACAGTCCCGGCGTAGGGATACTAGTTGGGGTGGTGGGGGTATGGACCAAGTGGGGAGGAAGGGGTAGCTCTTTCCTCATAGAGGCTGGCCATCCACATTCCTTATGCGTCATGAGGTTCGGTCCCGTTTTTGTGATGATAGCATAGATTTTCAGTCCGTGACCACGCGAATCTCAGAAATGTGCAGGGTTTCTGTCCAGCTATGTTTACTGCATCTGAGGGGGGGTTTGGGAGGAGGGTATTGTTTGGGTGCATGTTTATGATGGACCTTTTGCTTTGTCAACAACTGAAGGACTTGATTATACTCCGTAATATGCCATGTCAGCTTTGTATTTCATGTGCATTTTTTTCAATAAAGGTTTTGGGAAACTTTATAAATAAAAAAAAAAAGGTCAGGCCCTCATCAAAAATAATCCCCAGATTTGTTGTTGTTTTTACAGGGGCTGGAAGAGGCCCGCATTCTGCAGGCCACCAGGCATTAGACCAGATGGAATTCTGTGAGCCAAAAACTAGTACCTCAGTCTTTTCTGCATTGATCTTCAACTAATTGCCCTTCATCCAGGGAATGATGTAGCAGGATACAGTCAGAGGCTGCAATAAGGGCAGATTCGGTGCTATGACCGGCGCAGAATCGATTCTGGGAGCGATCTAACATTTTCTTTGAGTCAATGTATTTCAATAATTCGGTGTTAATGAATTTCTCCGGGATTTTTGCTGGAGCGGGAAGAAGGGAAATAGGGTGGAAATTCTTTAGCTCCATGGGGTTGATATTGGGTTTCTTAAGGAGCGGAAGAACAATGGCTTTCTTCTAGATAGCCGGGTAGCACCCGGACAAGAGTATTCCGTTGAAGACCTCGCACAGAAAATTAGCTACTAGATCCAGCACCAGTTTAAGTGTGGTGGGCATGCAGGGGTCAGAGGGTGCTCTACATTTAAGACCAAGGAGAAGATCTTTAGTTTATTGAACCGAAATAGGGTAAAAGGGAGACAGAACATTCTTCCTGGTGATCTGTAGGAGTTTCTCCATGCCCGGTTCAACACTGTCCTCCGTAGTTTCCTCACTGACAGACACGTTTTCTATAGAAGGGGTAAGCTTGTGGAAGATCTTCAGGACTTTCTCTTGAGGGTTGATGATTACGTTGTCACAGAAATCTTGGGAGGGAATCATAGGTTGTTACTGTGGTGGTTCCGAGATTCCCATAAATACCTTAAAAAGCATACTGGAGGAATAGTCCACTGACAAACTCTTTTCATTAAGAAAACGTGATTTAGCCTGGAAGATGGCATATTTGTAGTTCCGCAGCAGGGATCGCTGCATGCAAAAAAATTGCCCAAGTGAAACTATAGACTCCCAAGCTTGCTCAGTCCTTAGCCCCCTGGTACTCAGAAGAATTAAAGAAGCAAAAACACGCATTTAGTACAATTGGAGGAGAGTCTATAAAGACGCAGATAAAGAGGCCTCCAAACAGAGCATAAGCCTTTATGAAAAACTACCGATTAATACCAAAAAGGCTTTCTTCACAGAGCAAATTATACAGAAAATCCTCAACTAAAGAACTCTAACACAGTTACTAAACTGACCACCCCCTCCTTCCCTAAAACTCAGAGTAGTCCAGAACCTAGTGAGGAAATACCCACCTTCTTCTTACAGAAGGGGGTAGCCATTTTCTCCTTGTTCAGACTCTCCCAGACAGTCCAGACGGGTGAGCCAGCCACGCTGGCAAGCAGCACAATCCTATATAGATTCTCACCACTGACGAAGCAAGATACTTTTATTCTCCTGGCATCCATCAGAATGGGATCCCCAAATGACCCCTGCCCAGTCTCAGTGGTCAAACAAGTTCCAGAGCTCATCAGCACCGCACTCACCCCTCTATTTAATACCATGTTCGAGTCAGGGCAGCTCCTCATGAGATGGAAGACAGCGTCCATCCTTCCATTACGTAAAAAACATAATTGTGACCCTAAGGGCCCCAACAATTACCGTCCAATCTTGCGTTTTTCCCTGCCTGCAAAAATGGTCGAAAAAAACATGAATACTCTGCTCAGTAGGTTCCTCCAAGCAAATAACATACTAGATCCCACTCAATATGGATTCAGGACAGAACATAGTACAGAGTCTGCTCTGATAAAATCTACTGAGGAAGTAAGGGAAGCCCTGGACCAAGGAGGCAACGCAGCACTAATTATGCTGGACCTCTCCGCGGCCTTCAATTTGGTCCACCATGATGATCTGATGAGTCGTTTATCAGAGTGCGGGGTACAAGGCAATGCCTGGTACCTCCTAAAATCCTTCCTTACTGGAAGAATTCAAACTGTGGACCTAGATAAAGCCAGTTCTAAACCTGTCTCCCTACCATGTGGTGTGCCACAGGGCTCCTTTCTTAGTCCCATACTCTTTAATCTATATGTGACACCTCTGGCTGCTCGGATCAGATCCTTTGGATTCCAGCTGACATCATACGCAGATGACCCACAAATAGTGATGTCGCTATATCCTGGACAAGAGGCTGAGAAAGGGAAAAAGTTCCACGATTGCATGAAAGAGGTTAGGTTGTGGATGACTACGAACTGTTTGAAGCTGAATTCAAGCAAAACGGTGGTCCTCATTTTTGGCAATAATACCAACTTTTGGAAGCCAGACTGGTGGCCGGAAGAACTTGGGACTCTCCCTCAGCCAACCAGGAAGGCGGAAAACCTGGGAGTTATAGTCGATAATAAACTGACCTTCCGGGACCAGGTAAATGCGGTTGTCTCTGCCAGTTTCCATCTTATAAGAATGATAAGGAAAATAACGTCATTTTTACCAGCAGACAGCCATAGGGCAGTGATAACATCTCTAATCCTATCACGCGTGGACTACTGCAACAGTCTATACCTAAACACCCAAAAGAAGAAAACGAGTTACTTAACTGTAACTACGGTTATCCAGTATTGGTATCTTTCATAGATTCACATGCCTGAATCATTCCCCGTCGTCGAGGCGGGAGTCCCACGGTAAATTATATACAATAGCAGTGCCTAAAAATTTCTTGTAGTAGGCTGGAAAAGCCCAAAGGCCTAACTAGGCCTCAAAACTTAGCAGCCTATCTACATCATTATGTAAAAAGACCTGAAATAGTAGCCTTAGCCAATCAGCTGACCTCACCCTCTAGAACCTTCCCAGCTCAGGCAGTTCTCCTCAGATTTTCCCAGCACAAGTGAGAATGAGTATCCATAGAAAGAACTGCCCTACCGGGGAGGAGGGTGGGTGCATGTGAATCTATGAAAGATACCAATACTGGATAACCGTAGTTACAGGTAAGTAACTCGTTTTCTTATCCAGTATTAGGGTATCTTTCATAGATTCACATGCCTGAATCAGAATAGCAAGCAGTAACATCATGTCTGTCGATAGAGGAAGGTGGGAGACAAAGAAAACATATATATCTATCCCCACTCAACCAGGAAGGTAATAGAGTACAAACTTGTTAACATAACATATGCATCAACACCTTCAAAAACATGACTGATAGGACAGCATTAGAAATACTTAAACTTTAAAAGAAGAATAAAAGGCAATAAGCTATCCAACCTTAGTGAAGAAGATGCTGCAGCACCGCATCACCAACAGCTGTGTCATCCTGGACCGCCGACTGCAGACAGTAATGTTCGGTAAAAGTGTGTACACTTTTCCAAGTAGCAGCTCGGCAAATGTTCTCCAGCGTCACTCCAGCGAAAAGGGCCGTAGACGCCGACATTGTTCTTGTGGAATGAGCTTTGACCTTCCTTGATAAAGGTCTGTTGGCCTTGTCATGACAGAAAGTAATTGTAGAAGACAACCACCTGGCAATAGTTGCTTTTGTGACAGCTTGGCCCAAGGTGGCCTTCCCATAGGCAACAAAAAGTTGTTTAGATTTGCGGATGTCCTTTGTCTTCTGAAGATAAAACTTCAGACACCTTTTCACATCCAGAGAATGTAAAACCCTCTCTGCAGGAGTTTTTGGATCCGGGAAAAAGGTTCTGAGTTTAACCGGTTGATTAATGTGGAATTGAGTTGGTACTTTAGGAATGAATTTTGGATTGGTCCTAAGCGTAACAAAGTCCTTAGAGAATTGCAGAAAGGGGTGAGTAATAGTGAAGGCCTGTATTTCACTAACTCTGCGAGCTGAAGTAAGAGCCAACAAGATTGCCACTTTCCAAGTCAGAAACTTTAGTTCTGCTCTATGAATCGGTTCAAAAGGCCTTTTTAGAAGTTGGGAAAGAACAACATTAAGATCCCATTCCGGAGGAGGAGGACGAACTGGCGGAAAAGCTCGGAATAGCCCTTTAAGGAATTGCTTGACCAAAGAGGATGAACATAAGGATGGTTTGTTGGAACTCTTCCTGAATCTGGATATTGCCGCCAGATGCACTTTAATAGATGAAAACGCTAGACCTGCCTTAGCCAACGACAGTAGGTATGGAAGAATGGCTTCAGGAGGAGCCGGAAGTGGGTGAACCTCATTTTCTCCACACCATGAACAGAATCTCTTCCACTTGAAACGATATGTTTTGATGTACTCTGCGCACGTGCTTGCGACAATATCTCCCTGCAGTCCGAGGAGATGTTCA
Organism: Lissotriton helveticus; assembly: GCF_964261635.1. Lineage (NCBI taxonomy): Eukaryota > Metazoa > Chordata > Amphibia > Caudata > Salamandridae > Lissotriton > Lissotriton helveticus. The sequence goes on along the minus strand of NC_136063.1, from coordinate 416,750,696 downwards.
GGTCCTTGAACTCTAGGAAATCAGGAGCCAAGCGTGCAAGTGCAGCGATTGAGGATCCGGAGGATGGATTTGACCTCCCTCCCTTGTCAACATCGACACTGTCGGTTTGAGACGAAACTGAGGTTGTTGAGACAACAGAAGGAGCTCCTGAAACCAAACTTGCCTTGGCCAACGTGGAGCAATGAGGATGAGAGTGCAGTGTTCCCTCTTCATCTTTTGCAGCACCTTCGGAATGAGCGGAATCGGAGGAAAAGCGTACGCAAACATTCCGGTCCATCTCATCAGGAGGGCATTTCCTCTTGACCCCCGTTCTGGGAACCTGGTGGCATAAAACAGGCATTTGCTGTTTTGCTGCGTGGCAAACAAATCCAGCGTCGGCTTCCCCCAGAACCGAAAAATCTTCTCTAGTTGATGTTGCTCGAGTTCCCATTCGTAACAGCCCACGAATGTTCTGCTGAGACTGTCTGCTAGAGAGTTGCGAACTCCTTGTACATGCTCTGCTTTGAGGGATATGCCGTGAGTCAGGGCCCAATCCCATATCTCCTGCGCTTGCAGTGATAGGGTAAGAGATTTTGTTCCTCCCTGTTTGTTTATGTAGAACATGCTGGTGGTATTGTCCGTACGCACCAGCACGGACGAATTCACAATCCTTGGCAGAAAGGCTTGTAGGGAAAGAAAAATGGCCCTTAGTTCCAAGCTGTTGATGTGCATCTGTTGGTACTGACGAGACCATCTTCCCTGGATCTGAAGGTCCTGAAGATGACCCCCCCAACCTTCCATGGACGCATCCGTAGTCAGGGTGAACTCCGGAATTTCTTGGAGAAAGGTGAGGCCCGGAGACAAGTTGTGTGCCTTTGACCACCAAAGAAGAGCATGTTTCATTTTGGCAGTGACCTTGATGCGGTCGTCGAATGATCCCTCGACTTGCTTCCACTGACGAAGTAACTCTTCTTGCAACGGTCTCATTCTGAGTCTCGCCATAGGAATGAGTTGAGGTTGATCGCAGATGAGCACATCCCTAGAAGGGAAGCATATATCCGAACTGAAAGTGACCTTCTTGCGGATATCTGTTTTGCTAGTTTTACGAGTTTGTTTTGTCGCTCCTGTGTCAGGTATGCTTTGCACTGGCATGTGTCCAAGATGGCACCCAGAAATGTCAATTGTTGACGAGGTTGGAGCTGAGATTTCTTTGAATTGAGGGTCAGTCCTAGATTCGAGAAGAGAGAAAGCGTACTGTTGACCGCTTCCATTGCCGAGTTTTTGGTTGGACCTTTAAACAGCCAGTCGTCGAGGTATGGGAAAACTTGCATTCCCTGGGACCTCAACATTGCTGCCACTGGAGCCAGGCATTTTGTAAAGATTCTGGGGGCCGATTTGAGGCCGAATGGAAGCACTTTGAACTGGAAATGGACGCCAGCCACTTGGAACCTTAGGAATTTGCGGTGGTTCGGGTGAATAGGGATGTGGAAATAGGCGTCTTGTAGATCCAGAGAAGCCATAAAGTCCCCTTCGTTGAGACAATTCAGAATGTCCTTCAACGTTACCATGCGGAAACTCTGTTTCTTTAGATATTTGTTGAGTTTGCGCAGATCTAATATTGGACGCCACTCTTCCGAATTTTTCTCCACGAGGAAGAAGCGAGAATAAAACCCCCTCCCTTTTTGAGAAGGAGGGACTCGTTCTATCGCATTCTTGTGTTGCATCTTTAAGGCTTCTTTGAAGAGTAAGTGAAGACGAGGGGGAGGGGGACCCCTGGGCGGCGTTGTCGGAGGCTTCTGCAAAAACTCCAAAGTGTGGCCCTTGCTGACCAAATCCAGGACCCACTGATCTGAAGTTATCTTCCGCCATTGGTGGTAAAAGGCGGAGATTTTGGCGCCCACTGGAAGGGAAAGGTGAGTGGCTGACATCCGGCAAAGCTCATTGGCGCTTGTTGGAATCTCGGCCTTGATTGCCTGAGCGTCGTTTCCCTCCTTGCCGAGAGAAAGAACCAGAGGCAGGCTGCCTGTAAGAAGATTGGTAGTAGGGTTTGTTGTAGTTAGATTGATACTGGCGATTTTGTTGGTTGGAATAATTGCCTCTGGATGAGTAACCACGGCCTCTTGCTCCTCTAAAGGATCCCCTCTTGTATTGCAGGGTTCCAAGAGATTTAGCGGTATCGGTATCAGTTTTAATAGCCAGTAAAGCGTCATCAATGTGCTTCCCAAACAATGACTCACCATCAAATGCCATGTCCAAGATTTTGGTTTGGACCTCAGGCCTGAAAGTGGTAGCCTTGTGCCAACCTTGACGCCGAAGCACAGCTGCTCCAGCCAATTGTCTAAAATTGGTGTTAGAAATGTCCAGGGCGCAATCAATAATTTCTGAGGCCGCCCTTTCACCCTCTTGTACAATTCTGCGCACCTCCATCTGATGATCTTCAGAGATCATTTCCAGATATTCCGAGAGCTCAGACCACATTTGTCTATCATAACGAGCTAGAATAGCTAATGAATTAGCAGCCTTAATGGAGGCTGCTGCATTTGCTGAAAACTTCTTTCCAATTGCATCAAGCCTTCTTCCCTCCTTGTCAGGTGGCGTTGAAATGGGAGCAGAAGGATTTTTGGATTTTTGCTGCGCAGCCTGAGATATTACAGAATCAGGTCGAGGGTGACTGTCACGAGGACGTGCTCCCTGTCCTGGACGGACGGGGCGTGCCTACTAACTTCTGTCCGTTTCCGCCCCGTCCGCAGGATCCTTTTGATGTGGCGTGGAGTGGGTCTGCGCTGCCTTCGCTACCTCCGCTGTTGGCCCTCCCTTCTCTGACGTCAGGGGGGAGTCCCCTGACGATTCCACCGTTCGACCTATCCGGAGTGGCCTCGTCATCACCGACGGCCCTATCAGAGGAGCCGGTGGAGAATAAGGAAGTGCTGGGGATTCCGACGAGCGCGATACCTGACGGGAAGACGCCGACCCGCGAGGAAAACGCCGAAGCCGAGGAAGACGGAAGGAGAGAAGAGCCATCGCCGGTTTCACCGAAGGAGAGACACGACAAGCCAGGAGGCCCACGGACCCACGAGCCGCCCTGCCACACTTCCAGGGGAGAAGTGTGGCTAACCAAGGTACGAGGGCGTCTACAGGGGTTGTTCACTACACGGGGTGGGACGGGGTAGGACGAGGGTGGCCACGGAACCCCGCACGTTCTCCTGAAGCACATGGTCATAGCAAGGTGGTGGAACCTGGTGATCCCTCACTTCCCCTTCCCCCCTCTCATGCTGGTCCCTTGGCCACACCACTAACGAGGCTCTCCTGTGTCTCTTTTCTCCCTGACTGTATCCGGAGCCGTGAAGCCCCAGGAAAGGGAAGACGGGACCCTGCTGTACACCTTCCCAGCGCAAGACGCCTCCGAGGCAGGAGGAACCCTTTGAGTGGACCGAGACTCTGCCCACGGGCAAGCCCCTTCTATTGCCAATAAAGGACTTGTTTGGACTGCACTTTTGGTTGAGTCCTTCCTTCCCCGGCCCCTCTGTCACAATTGGCGAGCCAGATAGGAGCATCAAAGGAGCCACCCCATTCGACACAGAATGGAGAATATACTGACCCAAATGGAAGCAGACCGGAACGCGTTCACCATGGCCATCCAAAGTCAGTCTGAGAACATTCTGAAACTGGCCGAGGGTCAAACCCAGTTAATGACTGTCATCGGCCAAGGAAGGGCCACCGCCCCGCCCCCAGGCACGGTGGTTCCATTGCAGAAATTCACCCCTGGTGAGGACCCCCTTGCGTTCTTCTTAAACTTCGAAAGAGCAGCAAGAGCCAGCGCCTGGCCGGGGGATAGGTGGCCGTTCTACCTGGCGCCCCTATTGATAGGGGAAGCACAGGCGGCCTATCAAACAGTGAACCGAGATGGCACCACTGCCTACGCTGTGGTCAAACAGTACATCCTCGACAGGCTGGGGGTGGACGAGGAAACCCATCGTACGCGGTTCCGGCAAGAGAAAGGGACACCAGGGGATTTGCCCAAGACACTGTTCTTCAAGTTAAAGGAGGCCGCCGATCTCTGGCTCAAACCCCAGGACGGTAACATCGATGCCATCATGAATAAAATATACCTTGAACAGTTCATTGAAGCGCTCCCTTATAGCACCCAGCGATGGCTCAAACAACATGCGGGACTAACGTTAGACCATGCCATAGAGATGGCCACCTGTTACGCTCGGGCTCAAGGGAGACCGTACGTGAGGGAGCCCGAGAGACCTCCTAAATCCCTACCTCCCGGTAAACCAGAAAAGAAACCACAAAAACCCCTGCCAGAGCCACCTAGGTTGCGTGTCCAAAGACCAGAACTGCCAAACACAGGACCTCAATGTTATGACTGTGGGGAGTGGGGACATATAGCCCGGTATTGTAGGAGAAAGAAAGACAAAGAAGATGAACCAATGGACGTGAGCTATGCCCCCAGATCCATCCTTTATGCACAAGAAACTGGAACTACGTTCTACGTAAGGGTTTCCCTTAATGGTACTGTTGTAAGGGCACTGTTGGATTCTGGATGTAAACATTCAGTAATCCGAGAGGAGTTGGTGGATCCATCAGCCCTCATTCCGGGGAAGCAGGTTCATATCCGTTGCGTACATGGCGACGTGAAGGCATACCCAGTAGCTTCAGTCACTTTATACACTCCTTCAGGAAAGGGACAACAAGTTACCTTGGGGGTTATGTCCAGATTACCTGAGTCCATCATTATAGGAACAGACAATCCCTCCTTTTCTGTTCTGTTACTTGAGGCCCTCCAACACTTGTCTCTTCCCCAGGACACCCTACTAGCCTCAGAACCATGGGCTAGAGATACGCATTTTCGGACAGCCCAGTTGAATGATGCAAGTCTCACCAACGCGTGGCAGGTAGCACGAGATGGGAAAGATCCGTCCACCAAAAGCTTTCCTACGTTTGTGGAGAAAAACGGGTTACTGTATAGAATCGCCAAAGCCGGTGCGGAACTTCAACTGTTGGTTCCGAACGCCTTTCGAGATCAAATACTGTTCTTCGGCCATGCCCATCTGTTGGCAGGGCACTCGGGGGCAGAAAAAACGAGTCAGGCCATCTTACGTCATTTCTTTTGGCCCGGTGTTTACGCCCAAGTCCAAAAATACTGTCAGGAGTGCAGGATATGCCAAAAACGAAATCCCTACACCCCTCCTCCTGTACCTCTGGTCCCCATGCCCATCATAGGGGTTCCGTTCGATCGCATCGGAATGGACCTTATCGGCCCTTTACCCAAATCTTCTCGAGGTCATCAGTATGCCCTTGTACTGGTTGACTATGCAACTCGTTATCCAGAGGCTTTTCCTCTGAAAGAAGGCACTTCAGCAGCCATAGCCCAGAGGCTCGTGGAAGTATTCTCCCGCATTGGTTTTCCCCGGGAAATCGTTACGGACCAGGGCACCCCTTTTGTTTCCCGTCTGATGCAACAAGTGTGTGGGCAGCTAAACATCACCCACATTAAAACATCTGTGTACCATCCCCAGACAGACGGATTGGTTGAGCGGTACAACGGCTCCCTGAAACTCACCCTAAAAAAACTTCTGTCTGGGGACGGGAAGAACTGGGATCAGTTGTTACCCCTTGCCCTCTTTGTCCTCCGTAGTCAGAAACAGTCCAGCCTAGGGACTTCCCCATTCGAGATGTTGTTCGGAAGAGCCCCAAGAACTCTTCTGGAAATAACAAAAGATAGTTGGGAAGCCGAGGGAGCCCAGGAAGCCGAGGCTCTATTGGACTATACCCGCCAGTTACAGACCAGGTTACACAAGCTCAGAACGCTGGCCCACGAACATTTGGCCATAGCACAAACCAAACAGAAGGCCTTTTATGATAGAGGCAAGAAGTGGAGAATACTTGACGTTGGTGATTGGGTTCTTATATTATTACCCTCCTCGTCACATAAAATGAGAAAGGAATGGCAAGTGCCCTTTAAAATCATCCGAAAAATAGGGCGGACAACGTATCTTGTACAGTTAGGAAGAGGCAAAACTCAAATGTACCACATAAACCTTCTCAAGAAGTGGTTGGGCAAACCTCCCCAGAGTGTTAATGTTGTATCTCCGGTCCCAGACATCACCCATACGGTTGGAGATACCCCTATAAACCCGGAACTGTCCCCTGAACAACGGGAAGAAGTCAGGTCTCTTCTGTTGTCCTTTTCGGGTATATTCTCTGATCGACCGGGGCATACGCATCTGGCAGAACACCACATCCCAACTCTCCCTAACACCGTAGTAAAACAAAAACCCTATCGAATCCCCGAAGCAAGACGACTTGCCTTCCAGAAAGAAGTGCAGGACATGCTGGACGCCGAAATTATTGTGCCCTCCCATAGCAACTGGTGCTCACCGGTAGTATTAGTCCCAAAATCGGACGGGAGCATCCGTTTTTGCATCGATTTTAGGGCCGTGAACAGGGTGTCCAAACAGGATGCGTACCCATTACCCCGGGTTGATGAACTGCTGGAGCGCCTTGGTGAGGCCCGTTACATCACCACCATAGACCTCACCAAGGGCTATTGGCAGATACCTCTAGCTGAAAAAGACAGGGAAAAAACAGCCTTCTCTACCCCTTCGGGACACTACCACTTCACGGTTCTGCCTTTCGGGTTGCATGGGGCGCCAGCCACGTTTCAAAGAGCTATGGACACCCTGCTGGCTCCGCATCTGTCTTATGCGTCAGCCTACCTTGACGACATTGTTGTGTTCAGTAAGACCTGGGAAGAACACATAAACCATCTAGGAAACATTTTGTCTAGCCTAAAGGCGGCCAATCTCCATATCAATGCGAAGAAATCCAGAGTGGCTTTCCAGCAAGTCAAGTACCTGGGTTATCTTCTAGGGGACGGCCGTATCATGCCTCAGACCGAAAAACTCGAAGCCATCAGGGCATTGCCATACCCGTCCACAAAAAAAGAACTCAGGGCTTTCCTAGGGTTGGTGGGGTATTACCGCCGTTTCATTTCTCAATTTGCCCGCTTGGCCGGTCCCCTCACTGATCTCCTCGGAAAAACCGTCAGATCCTCCTCTCTACCACCTCCTTCTTCAGCCCACGCATCCGCCTTCCAAGCCTTGAAGGACGCACTGACTTCCTCCTCTGTCCTTGTGTCCCCTGACTTCAGCAAACCTTTTATTCTTCAGACGGATGCTTCTGGGGTTGGCATCGGGGCCGTTCTCTCCCAGGAGGACGAGCAGGGTGAGGAAAGGCCTGTCCTCTTCATCAGTCGAAAACTGTTTCCTCGTGAACAGGCCTATTCTACCATCGAGAAGGAATGCCTGGCTGTCAGGTGGGGGGTCGAAAAATTGAAGTACTATCTCGAAGGGAGGCCCTTTGTTTTGTACACCGATCATGCCCCCTTGACTTGGCTCCAGCGTAACAGGGGTACCAATGATCGGATTCTTCGTTGGTTCCTGGCTCTGCAGCCGTTTCAGATCGATGTCCGGCATCGTAAGGGTTCTCTACAGGGGAACGTTGACTTTCTGTCCCGCTTTCCTGTTTCCCCCGATCGGGTCACTCCTGGGGGTGGGATGTGTCACGAGGACGTGCTCCCTGTCCTGGACGGACGGGGCGTGCCTACTAACTTCTGTCCGTTTCCGCCCCGTCCGCAGGATCCTTTTGATGTGGCGTGGAGTGGGTCTGCGCTGCCTTCGCTGCCTCCGCTGTTGGCCCTCCCTTCTCTGACGTCAGGGGGGAGTCCCCTGACGATTCCACCGTTCGACCTATCCGGAGTGGCCTCGTCATCACCGACGGCCCTATCAGAGGAGCCGGTGGAGAATAAGGAAGTGCTGGGGATTCCGACGAGCGCGATACCTGACGGGAAAGCGCCGACCCGTGAGGAAAACGCCGAAGCCGAGGAAGACGGAAGGAGAGAAGAGCCATCGCCGGTTTCACCGAAGGAGAGACACGACAAGCCAGGAGGCCCACGGACCCACGAGCCGCCCTGCCACACTTCCAGGGGAGAAGTGTGGCTAACCAAGGTACGAGGGCGTCTACAGGGGTTGTTCACTACACGGGGTGGGACGGGGTAGGACGAGGGTGGCCACGGAACCCCGCACGTTCTCCTGAAGCACATGGTCATAGCAAGGTGGTGGAACCTGGTGATCCCTCACTTCCCCTTCCCCCCTCTCATGCTGGTCCCTTGGCCACACCACTAACGAGGCTCTCCTGTGTCTTTTCTCCCTGAGCCGTGAAGCCCCAGGAAAGGGAAGACGGGACCCTGCTGTACACCTTCCCAGCGCAAGACGCCTCCGAGGCAGGAGGAACCCTTTGAGTGGACCGAGACTCTGCCCACGGGCAAGCCCCTTCTATTGCCAATAAAGGACTTGTTTGGACTGCACTTTTGGTTGAGTCCTTCCTTCCCCGGCCCCTCTGTCACAGTGACCTATTAAACAAGCAGGAGTATCAGATGGTGCTCGATACTTTTTGTCTATCCTTGGCAGGACTGCCGGAATCGAAGCAGGAGTTTTCATTATGCTGAGGCCTTCCTTCCAGATATAATCAATAATAGGAATGGCCCTGACCACTCTCCGATATCCCTCTTTAAAGTCATGTAAAAAACAGTCCGACTGTTCAACTGTGACAGCCAACTCAAATCGATTAGCAGCTCTCTGCATAATATTGTGGAAACCACCAATATCTTCAGGTGGAGAATCTGAAGGGCGAGGAGGAGGTGGAGAAGGCATAGGGATGACATAATCCTCCCAAGGATCCACAGGTGTTTTATCCGGTAACTCTCCCTCTTCCCTGCTGTCTTCATCATCATTGGAAGAACTGTCGTCAATTTGAGGAACTGGTGCAGTATTTTGCTGTGGCGACAATGAAGCTCTTGGTGACGGAGGTCTTGGCACAGTAACTGGAACAGGTGACCCAGCAGGCGCACCCTGATTGGATGGAAATCTCTGGCGATAATCTGCCAACATAGCCTGCAAATCCTGTATTAAGGAGGTTGGTAAATGCGTAGTGTCCTCAGACTGAGAAGGTCTAGTATGAGGTGACTGATATGGCGTGGAATAAACATCATGTGTATAATGATCATGAACTTCCTCTTCATCATCCTCCTGCAATTTAATATTTAATTGAGAAGGGTGACGGGCAATCCCAAAAGGACAATCATCCTCTTCCCCTTCATCTGACTCCTCTTCCATGTATGTCTCCAAAATGTGCGATGGCAAGAGTGGAGAAATATGTGAATAATCCTGCCTTTGATACGTTTTCATTTGAAAATGAGTGAATTGTATCTTTGCCGGAGGGGAACCGTGTATCCGATGAACAGATGTCAGAGCGGAAGCCCCGGATACCGGGATCTCCGTCGATGGTCCTGTCAATGAAAAAGATCTTGCCGTCGACGAGGTCGTGAATGGTATCTTCGTCGACGAACCCCTCGTCGTCGGGGCCGTCGATGGTATCTTCGTCGACGGGTCCCTCGTCGACGGGTCGCTCGTCTTCGGGACCGTCGATGGTATCTTCGTCGACGAGTCCTTCGTCGTCGGGACCGTCGATGGTGTCTTCGTCGACAAGGCCTTCGTCGTCGGGACCGTCAATGGTGTCTTCGTCGACGAGGCCTTCGTCGACGGGTCCGCCGTTGGAGTCTTCGTCGACGATTTCTTCGTCGACGAGACCGTCGATGATGTCTTCGTCGACGAGTCTTTAGTCGACCAGGCCGTCGATGGTGACTTCGACGACGATTCCTTTGATGACGATGTCTTCGTCGACGACGGCTTTGTTGTCGTCGACGGAGCAGGAGATTTAGTCGACGGAACAGTCGTCGAGAAGGACTTCGACGATGGTAACTTGGATTTAGTCAGCAATGGTTGAACAGACATCAAAGGTGACGTAATAGCTGAAGTGGTAACCATAGAAGTAGATGAGGAGGTAGAAGTCCAAGTAGTGGTAGGTACAGACACCAGAGAAATAGTCTTAGCCTGGGTTGTACTTACAGTTGAAGAAGCCGATGCACTCTTAGAGGGTTCTGAAGCTTTCTGAGAGGATTTTTGTTTTTTCTTTCTCTCAGGAGAAGCACTTTCTTTGGATCTAGCTCTCTTGCTGGAGGTAGAGGCTTTGTCCTCATCATCAGTGGAAGAAGACTTCAACCACAAAAGAACCCTTGCCTCCCTATCCCTGATAGTTTTCTGAGGGAAGGTACGGCAAATTCGACAGTCCTTCACAACATGTCAGGGTGCAGGCAATAAATGCAGTCAGAGTGCTGGTCATCCACATGGACTCTTCTTGAAGCAGGTCCCACAAGCTTTGAAAAGAGCCTTCTTTTCAGACATTTTAAGGAATAAAGATCAAAAAACTGAGTAGGCACTCAGGGAGACTCCCTTACACACGAAGTGCGGTGAAAATCTGAGGAGAACTGCCTGAGCTGGGAAGGTTCTAGAGGGTGAGGTCAGCTGATTGGCTAAGGCTACTATTTCAGGTCTTTTACATAATGATGTAGATAGGCTGCTAAGTTTTGAGGCCTAGTTAGGCCTTTGGGCTTTTCCAGCCTACTACAAGAAATTTTTAGGCACTGCTATTGTATATAATTTACCGTGGGACTCCCGCCTCGACGACGGGGAATGATTCAGGCATGTGAATCTATGAAAGATACCCTAATACTGGATAAACACCTAAACAGGCTTCAACTCGTGCAAAATGCGGCAGCCAGACACTGACTGGGACACCAAAGTTTGTCTCTGTCAAAAAGAAATAAGACATCTACACTGGCTACCAGTCAAACAACAAATCCAATTCAAATCCCTATGCACGGTTGTAGGAAGGTAGATCCCGGACTACGGTTGCCCCCAACTTTTTGCCTGGTGTTTTGCTGGTTTTCTGACTTAGTTGACCTGGGACCCTGCTATCCAGGGCCCCAGGCCTACTGCTCTCTCTGTAAAATGGATTCCATGTACCTTAGGTACATATCTAATTGGATACTGAGTCACCTTATCAGTCCCTGTACAGTGTACCTTAGGTACCCAGGGCATAGGTGTACCCAGGGCCACCAGGGGCTGCAGCATGTATTATGCCACCCCTGGCTGGCCATCCAAATCAGACACAACTGGCTGCTTGACAGCTGGGGCAAGGTGGTGTAATCACCCTTTGCTTTAGATATAGTATTCCTATATCTAAACCTAAATGGGCACACAGATCTCCTATCAGTCACTCCTATGGCAGGCCTTGACAATCCTGAAGGCAGAGTGCTTGGAATCGTGTGAGATAGTGCTCTGGCATGAGCTGGGCCTGTCTGCGGCTTTCGGGACCCATCCCTTAGCCGTTTCCATGATATCGCATACCATATACTCTTAAGTGCATTATAATCCTCGCGGTTATGTGCCAACTCTGGTATAGCTTTATCAAAACATGTCGAGTAAGGTGTCATACGAATTGGAATACTAACCCCTCGGCAATTCTGGCGACGGGGTTAGCATTCCACCCTTCTAGAGGGACACGACATGTATGTAACCTGTAACCCCGGTTAAAGTTAGACAGAGCCTTAGCTCCACAAAATGGATGCTGCCACCGAGACACAAGTCTGCCCTCCTGCTGCTGGGAGTCCTCCCAGCCCAGGAGGCAAGGACAAAGGGTTTCCTGCCAGGGGCGGTGCCAGCACCGTCCCAGACAGGATTTTGTGTATCCTAGGTAGGCAGGGCTTTAGAGGAAGGTGACTGCAAGTGGCACCCCGGTGCTCACTGTGCATAGGCCGGCTGGAACCAGTTCCAGGGGCACTCCAGCCCCTGATCTGGGGAAAGCCCGCCAAAGGAGAGGGGTGTAACCACCCCCCTCCTAGTCCTACCCATAGGGCAGGACTTAGTCGCGTGCCAGCCCCTTTTTGCAGGATAAAGGTAGGAACTGGCCCCCTTCCAAAGCAGATCATCTTTGAATCCTGAAACTACTTTCCACGAAAGGAACTCAAGACTTCTTCCCAAGATTCTCCCTTGTGACTAAGGAGTAGTCACCCTGCAGCAGCAGGCACCAACCAAGCATGGCGGTTTGTTGCCAGTCTCTCCTTCGGATCAAGACTGCTCCAGCACGACGAGAACCGGCTTCCCTGGCACCTCTGACCTCAACCTACATCATCAGCCCAGCTGTGATCCGTGGGTGCGACGAGACCTCGAGGGACCGGCCATCTTCAGAACTGCACGACGCTTGTCCAGCACGACCACCGAGTGACCCTCGACCGAGTGCTTTGGGGTAAGAGAAGCCCCGACCCTGAGCAGCTCCAGCACCGAAGTTCAGCCCCCCTGCATCCACGAGATCTGCGTGGGGCCCTTCTGCTCTTTGCTGCTAACCGCGTTGTCCAGGTCGCTTGCCCGTTGGCTAGTGGCCCTCTCACGACGCTCCACGACGACAACCACTGCTGGTCTGGTTGCTCCAGACTAGCCCTTGCTCCCCTCCAAAAGAGGAGCACCCTGGACCCTCCTGGTCCACTCAAGACGCCATTTTAGGTCCACCGCGTGGGCCTTGCATTTGCCAAGACTTGTTGCCCAATCCTGGGTCCAGCGACGTCGACAGCAAGTACCTTCGTGGGACAGCTCGCACCTCCATCCTGGTCGCCGACAACGCCTCCTGGTCCGAGAGACTGCAGAGCCCAGCAGCGCCCACTCACCTGGCTGAGGTGACTTCGTCCGGTGCCATCCTGGTGCCCACTCAAATCACTGGCTAGTGATTCAGAACTTGGTCCCCTCTGCTTACAGGTTTCTTCTTCCCTGATCCAGGCTTGGATCACTCCGAACTTTCTTCACTGGCCGCCTGCCAGCAACTCTTTCTTCAGGCTCCTGGATCTTCAACGAGGGTTTCCGACGCAACTTCAACCCTATGCAGCCGCAGCCCCTGGGCTAGGTAACCTGAGTACTCCGGTGCTCCAGCATAGTCCAACACCCTAAGTGTTCGGATCCACTCTTGTTTTCGACCCACCTAGTCGGGTTCGCCCGAGAACAGTAACTTTGCAACTGCTAGCCTCCATAGACTTTTTCCCGCCTTACGCGTGAGAGTTCCCACTCTGCACACGACGTCCACAGGCCTCCTGCATCTAATCCCAGTGTTTAGAATTGTAGGCCTAGCGATTCCTGGGTCTAGAAAAGTATTACTTACCTGCTAGCAAGTTCGCATCCCACTTACTGAGTATATGGTTTTTCGTGCCCCTAGGGCATTTGTGTACATTGTGCGACTTAAAGTATTTTCGTAAGAGTTTTGTTGTGTGCTTAGCTCCCTGACTCATAAAGAGTTCAGGGTAGTCTTGTTATAAATAAATATCTGTTTATTTTCATAACAACTTGTGTGGTGTCCTTTCACTTGGTGTTCAAGGGGTAATGTGATGGTAAAACAGCTGGCTAGAGTCTTACCCTTAGACTTAGCCTTAGACTGCTCGTATCCATGCTACTAGGATAGCTGGTCTATAAGGTTGACTTACAACCAATCATCAATAAGGGTTGTTTGGACTGATACATAGTGATCACTAGAATAGTGAGCACTGCATATCAGGCCAACTTCTCACAACGGTCTTCAAGGCTCTCCAAGGAGTAGACCCGGACCACCTGAAACGACATTTTAAATGGTACATCTCCAGAAGAGCCCTCCGACAACAGACCCAAAACACAAAATTCAAATCCTCATTCTAAACATCACAGAGGGGTAAAAACGGTTTTCTAACTCAAAATTAATTTTTGTTTCTCACTTCAAAATCTCCCAGAACACCGGTTATTTATACGCTCCCGAAAAATACTGAAACTCACCCCGGCTGACTGATTGTTTCAGGATGCGGTTCCATTCCAGAAGCCCCAGGACAATATGTGGACTTTTTTTAAATAAAATATTTTGTCCCGAAGACACAGTGCTACATCAGAGACAGTATAGATAAGATCAATCAAGTGGAACATTTACCCTTTAATCCCAAAACGGACATTCTTTGTACTTTGGACATAGAATCCCATTACACTAACATCCCCAAAGCTGAAGGCCTAAGTTATTGAAAATACCCTCAACAGTAGAACGCGCTTCCATGCTATTCCCACATCATTTACCTTACACCCAGACGCACGGACAGAAAAGCCATCTGGTTCACTGCCGACCTCCAGGCATCTAAGCAGGCCTGCCGTAGGGTCCAGAAGAAGTGGCACCTCGAACAAACACCAGACAGCAAAACAGCCTACAAGAGCGCCATCCGCAGACACCACCAACTCATCCGAACCGCCAAAAGGACCTCCTTCAAAGAGCGCATTGACAACAACACACACAACAGCAAAGAGCTCTTCAACATCATGCAGGAACTCTCCAACAGACACCTCAGACTCTCCGCCCCCCAGCCTCATCGACATCTACCCCCTGTTTTCCTGGACCCACGACAAAGACACCATCAAAATCATGAACACCATCCATTCCGGTTCACCATCCGACCGCTGCCTGCACCACATCTTCAACAAAGCAAGCTCCACCATCGCACCCCATCTCTGCAAGATCATCAACGGCTCCTTCAAGACTGCCACCTTCCCGGAGAGCTGGAAGCACGCAGAGATCAAAGCCCTACTCAAGAAACTGAAGGCTGACCTCAAGAATTTCCGGCCCATCTCCCTCCTCCCATTCCTGGCGAAAGTCATTGAGAAGATAGTCAACAAGCAACTGACCTCCTTCCTAGAAAAAAAACATCATGGACCCGTACCAATCCGGACTCCGCAGCAACCACAGCACCGAAACAGCCGCAACCGATGACATCAGGGCCATAATGGACAACATAGAAACCGCGACCCTCATCCTCCTGGATCTCTTGGCCGCCTTCAACACTGTCTGCCACCACACCCTCCTCACATGCCACCACAACGCAGAAATGCACGACAGAGCACTGGACTGGACCACCTCCTTCCTCACCGGCAGAAGCCAGAGTGTCTGCCTCCCCCATTCCATTCTAAAGACACCAAGATCATCTGTGGCGTACCATAAGGACCGTCCCTCAGCCTGACACTTCAACATCTACATGGCACCACTCGCCAACATGGCCAGGTCGCAGGACCTCAACATCGTCTCATACGCCAACGACAGCCAGCTGATCCTCTCCCTCACCAAGGCCCCCACCACCGCCAAATCCAACCTCCACGAAGGAATGAAGGCCATCGCCAAATGGATGATGATCAGCCGCCTGAAACTGAACTCGGACAAGACTGAGGTCCTCATCATCGGATCCACCCCCTCCGCCTGAGAAGTCTCATGGTGGCTGGCTAAACTGGGAGCTGCACTAACCACGCACGCAACCTGGGAGTCATCCTGGACTCCTCATTTTCAATGACCCAGCAAGTGAATGCCGTCTCCTCCTGCTTCAACACCCTCTGCACGCTTCGCAAGATCTACAGATGGATCCCCAGTGGTACCAGAAGGACAGTCACCCAGGCCCTAGTCAGCAGCAAACTGGACTACAGCAATGCTCCCTACGCAGGAACATCAGCCAAACTCCAGAAACGACTACAATGCATATGGAACGCCTCAGCACACCTCATCCTCGACATCCCCCGCCACAGCCACATCACAGCCCACTTGAAAGACCTACACTGGATCCCCGTCAACAAGAGGATCACCTTCAAGCTCCTCACCCACACTCACAAAGCTCTCCTCAACACTGGACCAGCGTACTTCAACAAACGAATAACTTTCTACACCTCGAACCGCCAGCTTCACTCCGCTGACCTCGCCCTCGCCATTATCCCCCGCATCCGTCAAGCGACTGCCGGCAGCAGATCATTCTCTCACCTCGGCGCTAAAACCTGGAACACCCTCCCCATCCACCTACGACAGACCCAGGACCTGCTGGCCTTCAGGAGACTCCTCAAGACCTGGCTGTTTGAGCAGTAGCAGCACCCCCCCTAACCCCCCCCCCCCAGCGCACACGGGTGAGTTGTGTGCTCTACAAATGTACTGATTTACACCTATTGCCAAGGACTAAGATTCATGCAGACACATTGCAGGACAGATATTTCTTTCCTAGACTTATTGATCAAACATGTTGAGGGTGAGTTATTTACTACTCTTTACCAAAAACCTACAGAGAGGAACAACCTTCTGCCCAATGGCAGTAATCATCCCCGTGCTTTGAGGGACTCACTTCCATGAATTGTTAGTTCAAAGAAGACTATTTTTGTGAAGCCAACATTTTGGCTAACAGATTGTTCACCATAGAGTACCCGGGAAAATTAGTTAGCAAAGCATTCAAGAGAGCATGATATTGCCCACAAGAGATTCTTCTCACACCCAGGACCAAAGACACTAATATTAGATTAGTATGTGCTACAACTTTCTCACCTATGTCTAATCAAGTAAGAAAATGTATCTTGAAACACTGGCTGACACTTAATGCTGGGAGCCTCAATCTTGAGCGCCCCCTCTTTGCATTTTGCAAAAATGTGAACATTAAGGAGCATCTAGTTAGAGCCAGTCTCTCACTTTGGAAGAGAACACAGACACTCAATGACCACTGGGGGCTATTCCCGCTAGTTGGACACTCTAAATGTGGTAATTGTTTTGCCTGTCAATTCACAACTGAACGCAAACAATTCATATTTGGCAACATCAACACTGTCCTTAAACAGTGTTCCTGTTGTAACACTGCAAATGTGATTTATGTCATCTTTTGACCCTGCAACCTAATTTACATTGGGAAAACAACAGAGAAGATACGAATTTGAATCTACCAGCATCGAAGCCGCCTCCAACGCAAAGTACCAAATGCCATTCTTGACCATTTCTCTGATAAGGGACACACAGCGGATGGCATCTGCTGGCTAGTCATCACCATGGTAAAACAGTCACCCAGAGGTGCAGACATCAACCAAATTCTTAACAAGGAGGAACTTACATTGATTTTTTGCACTAAAAGTCAGTAAACTGGTTTGAACTGAATGGAGGATTGGACCTCCCTGTTATGAACAGAATATGTATGGTCTACTAACATGTTCCCTTACCAAATGTGGCCTGTATGAATTGTTCTGGCTCAGATTTACAGTGATTGATAGCCTCTTGACACATGGCATCTTGCCTGATTTTTCACAACCCATTAAAAAGCCTCCACAATAATTACATATGAATATGTGCTCAGGTGTATAATGTTTACCTTATAATGTTAATTTATTCCTAAATTGGTCATTACAGGGTACTGACAATTTCTCATTAATAGGGTTACCCTAATCTGCTTTCCCCATGTTGGAAACTTCACTTCCCATTACCATTAATATTATGTCACACTAGATGCTTGACAGACGAATGTACTCATATGTTGTGATGATGTCTTACACAGGATCGGTCTTTACCCGCAATACCTTCCTCTCCAATATGGCTGCATCATTTTGCCGCTTGCTAAAATCGACACGCAGTGACTTACTCGTACATGCACCCTGAGATATCAGGCTAGGGCACTCTGACACCTTTAGCGTCCTCATGTCCCACGATTTCCCGGAGACACAGCTTACTCACGTCCTGCAGTTCCCTTGCAGAATCAACTACACTGTTCCCGTGCTCATCGGTTTCTACTGAGGGTAAGTGCACACGCGTCAACTGACTGTGCCACCGATTTCACAAACTGTACCAAATAAATTCCTCCTTTTTTAATGTTTACATTATTTGTATTAGATTTATTGGTCGTCCCCGAGTTGTCATGGCAACTCGCCTCCATCTCGACATGCTGCGACTCACCCCCTGACACTAACAGCAATTTTGCATTTTCGTGCGTCGTATGCAAATTGCATCGCCATAGATCAGCTTAATTTATTCAGAATGGGGACATCTTTTCTGGGGCTTACCAAGTCTTAATCGTCTGACTCTCCCACTCTGATACCCCTCCAGAGCCTACTGGAATTCTTGTGAAGGGCAATTGCCCTAACTCCTCCATGCGGGACCAGTCATACTACACACCGCACTTTGGTTAGTCCTCAATTAATTGTCCCAGTCTAGCTTTGTCACAATTGCCCCAATAGATCTTATTGTTCACTTTCCTAGCATCACACTGCCTCACTTTAGGCAAACTCACCGGTTATTTTAACAATTGTTGCCTGCATTATGGTCACACCTCAACTGTGATAATGGTTCTGTACTCACCATATGATATTCATGAGCATGCCCATCACCTGCCAATGCCTCACTTGTAATGGCTTATTCTCTTGTGCCTTTTAAAATAATTTCTTCCTTTTCTCCCCTCCTCCATTTTTCTTCCCTATCTCTTTTTTTCATCCACACCTCTCTTGTTCAGTTCCAATAGGCATCCATCTCAGGCATCGATTGATATGTCCTGATGACGATCCCATTATTCTGTTAAGGGATCGAAACGTCGACTTGCAGCACCTTTGACGCAATCTCATACTTTCATTATTAATATGTGCTACCATGTATGTTCATTGGCCTAATCACTAAATTTCATTCTGACCACTATAATTCAATGCCAGAGTTTTGTTCCTCTAATTCTTAGTTGTAAACTGTCCCACTGGTATGTCGTTTTTGTACTCTCTACATTAAAAGATTAGGTCCACCTGGAAGTATGAACATAGACATCCTTGTATTTCTATGTGAATTACAGTTATAATTTTCTGTTGTGAGGGACTATTTTTTCTTGAAAAAGTTTGCACCCAAGGTCCCTGACCGATTATTTAGGTTCTCTTGTTTTGGAAAACACATCTTTTTCTACAAGGACACTTCACAAAAAGTGGAGCCATTTTTGACTGGAAAAAGAAATGTTTTCCTGTCAGAAAAAGGTTTTAAATTATTCTAACTGTCAAAGACTGTGAAAAACTAATTGTAACGTTTTGGAAAGATTTCCAGTGGGTTTTGGCCAAAAAGGGCAGAGCTCAGTGTCCCCAGGATCCTGTTTCCAGGAGCCGTGAAAATGAACAGACCTAACTGCCACCTGTGGGACATGATGGGATGCAGGATGTACAGGGCCATTTCTCCTATACTTTGCATTACAACCTGTTGGCAAACAATGTCACACATTCCCTTTCCTTAAAAAAAAAAAATAATAATGTTAAAAAAAGTTTGTGAAAGATTTTCTATGGTCTCTTTTCTATCATTGACTAATTTTTATGTAATTAGCTGCTTTTTAAAAATGAGCGAATTTAAATTGGACCATTTTTAGCATTACTTTAGGCTGCAAACATATACATAGGGCCCGATTCCGATCTCGTTAGGAAGGGCTCTGAACAGGATCCGTAGCGTACAAGTCCGATTCAGAGCCTATGTTTCCGACTGAATTGTCCCCCATTCCGGACGAGCAAGTACGATGCTAGTATCCCATACGCTCTGAGCGAAATGTTTCTGAATCTCTCCGCCCGACTCGTCCGGAGCCGAATCGCACAGCACAATGGAGTCGAATTCTGACCGAGCGAGTACGATGTACGATTCGGACAGCCGCTTCACCTCAGTCTCAGCGAGACGAAGTGGCTGTCAGAATCGTACATCGGGGGCGGTGGCAGGCCCCCCTTCACCCTGGCCCCTCCAAATAGGTCATGGGGGTGTGCCCATGGGCAGTGGCGGCTGCAAAAAATGGTGGGGCGGAAGACAATGGACAGGATTGCACTACGCAATTTAGCATAGTGAGCAACCTGATGCCTGATTTTCTCTGGGAAGGTGTGTGAGAAGAGGGGGTGATCACACTTTTACACAACTCAATAGTTTTCTTTAATCAACCTAGAGGGGTGAAAGGTTGAGTGGAGATCATCAGTCATGTCAGAAGGCTTAGTGGACCAGACCCAGCTAAGAGTCAAGAGGCCAGAGACTGACTAGATTTCATTCAAACTTTCACCAGTATTACCAACGTATGATCATCACAATTTTTCATCAACTCACATTCATCCATCTACCCATACATTCTCATTCCCCCTCTGAGCCATATACTACACACACCCATTCTGCTGTACACCCACTCACCACGTTCACTCACTCAATCATACATTCTCATCTAACTACCCTTCCACTCATTCACCAAATTCGCATTGCCTTCCCACTCACTGTTATATTTTCAGTTATTTAAATAGGTTATTGAAGGCAGCAGGTTGAGTCTCAGTCAACTCATGGTGTTTTAACAAGCTTTCATCTATCCACCTTATCATTCTCACAGTCATCCACCAGTTACTCACTCAGCTACTCACTTAAGATCATTCCCCTACCTACCTACCCACATCCAACAAATATTTCACTTTCGCCCACCTTACATCATTCACTTACTCACTCATTCACCCATCCGCATCAAGCTTCCTATAGTCATTCAATCAATTTATATAACCAGTCATCACATTTGCCTATCCACACAGTCAACCCCCACATTCAATTACTCACACATTCACACTCTCATACACCAAACATCACTCATTGAGTAACCAGCAATTTCATTAATAAAAAGCTACACTAAGTGGCTTTGTTAGTGCTTGTTTTATTCTCCCTGCAGATTACATCTAGTAATGTCTACTGCCACAACATTAAGCACATTTGATCTGCAAGGGAGATAAAAGAACCATCTGTAGATGTAACCGTAAGTAGCTTTGTACTGGCCCCATTTGTGCTGCAGAGAAGACAGCACAGCAGTTAGAAAGGAATAGATTTTGACTTTTTTCTCCAGCTTATTTGTGCAGTTTTGTTGAGGGAGCTGCTGATGCCGTAATTTTTCCTCCTGAAAACTTAACGTTACCTTACACTCATCAGGATTTCTTTTACAGTTTTTAACTTTTATTTAGTAGGAGCTTGACCCAAAGGGGTTTAATGGCCCTTTACATGAGCGCTAGTTATGTTACACAAGCACATTTGTATTCGTTTTTTAAGGCAGGGGTGACCAAGTGATTAGCCCAGAATCACAGAATGCTAATTAAGCTGACCCCAAGACCTTAACTAGGCTCCCCAGTTCCACAGTCTTACACCACACTTTTATTAATATTTCCAAAATGTACAGCTTTTTGTGTGGCACGGTATAAAGATGAGAACCTGTTTCAAGCCTGATTAACTTCACTAAACCAGGAGGTCCAGAATGCAGGTTTGGACATTTCGCACCTCAGACAAACTGTTCTACTCAGCGAGTCGCATTCCTACCTGTATGATAATGTTTCCAGGGCCTTTCCTGCTTCACAAGTGAAACTCTCCTAAACGTGCTGTGATTCTTGCACCGTCTTGAACCGTAGGTTCCATTCCTTATGTGATGCAGCTCCCACATTTATGTGCCTACGTTATTTATGGTATTCAGGCAGCTCGCAGTCCAGGATTGGATGAATTCTCAAATATGCAGCGCTAAGTATGAAAGGGCACGTCCTGCCGTTAGCACAATTACTCAAGCCTAACTTGACGCCACAGACTGACGAAATAGCTTTGTCTGTAGCACCTTTTGCATGCTTCCTAAACCCACCCTTTCACTTCTCGTCACGAGGTGAGGTGTGGTCTGTGAACCTTGCTGGCTCCACCTCACCCAGTGGCGAGATACTGAAGGGTGGGGTAGCTGGTATTGAGTGGCATTCAAACTCATACACTCCAGGCTTGAAAGCTAAACGCCCCAGGCTGTTTTAAACACGGACGCTCCAGAAGAAGGTGGAGAAAATAAGGTGATGTCACAGCGCTTTGAGGAAATACCTTGTGCGTGTGTAACGACTCCTAGTGCTGAATCGTGCACATTCTCACAGAGGGTGGGCGCCCGCAGAATTTTTTTCCGGGAGGAGGGAGGGGGTAACCTGGCAAATGAAGGGGCGTGGCTAATGTTTTTTTTTTTTTTTTTGAAAACCTTTATTTGCATCAATAGGATAGACAAGCATGGGCCCACAACCAATCCGGCCGGCCACAAATCAAAAAATGATCAAAAATCAAAATAAGCGACACAAGGCCAGCTGGCAGGCAGGCAAACATATTTAAAACAATGCTAAGGATAGGACAAGCAACATTAACGGCCCAATATCAGGATCAATGAGGTCCATTTTATAATAAGGGGACAAGGCTCATGGCAGGCTCATAAAAATACGGGAAAAACCAATAAACAGAAATGCACCCACGCCAAAATGGGAAAAGGAGGGGGGGGGGAGGAGGACGTGAAGACACGAGTCGATCGTAGCACAAAACAAACGCAAAATATAGTAGATAAGCATACAAGTACTACCAGCATCTCATGCCCCCCACCCAATAACACGCTAACAAAGGCAAGGGGAGCGGATAAACTGCACGATCGAAACCTACTCGCCATACGAGCCTGGGGAAAAAGGGGAGGGGGGAGGGAAAGGGGAAAAATAGGGGGGAAACAGAGGGGAGGAAACCAATAAGGGCAAGAACAGGGAAAGGGGAAAAAGAAGGAACAAAGAAGAAAAAATATAAAAGGAGAAACACAATCGTGCAAGATGGGCGCCACCCCGGGCCAGGCATCCCGCGGCTAATAATACAGAAGAAAGTAGAGAGCTAGCGAGAAGAAGGGTGTGGCAGTCGCGACGGAGCATCGAAACTGATAAAAGTGGCATAGCAACAGACCCCAACCCACTCATGCCAGAGAAGCGAGGACAGAAGCGGCACCGCTATAAAGGGATAGAAAAGGGCCATAGAACCAAAAAAGAAACATCTGAAAGACCCCGCCCACCCGTCCCACCCCGCACCCCTGCAGAAGGCTACGGCCTACCCTCCAAATAGCGTGCCTGTCGCCCTAATCCGAAACCCGAAATATAGTAAAGAAAGAAAGTAGAATAAGGAGACAAAAAGAAGGAGGAGAGGAAATATGAAACAAAAATAAGATGTGAGGGAGGAGCCAGAGGATATGAACAAACTCACTCGGCTACGACCCTCCCCCGACCAGCAAATGAATAATTATCAAATCAGTGCTACACCTTCACATACAGCAATAACCCGCAGGGGGGGGGGGAGGGGGAAATTTGAAACGTTTCACAATGTCGAGAATACAAGCATCAGCGCAGCGGACAGGTAAACCAGCAATCTATCAGTGTTGTGCAACTTACCCCCAGCCTTTTCTAATCACAAAACCAACCCAATAAAGGATAACATGGAGCGGACCACCCAGCACAGAATAATCGTAATGTTGACCAGGGTTACGGCAGTGATGTAGATTAGGGAGAGCCACCATACTAATGGAACACAAAAAGTCAATGAAGCAAGTCAATTGTAGCAGCAGCGACAGGGCAAGCAAAAGCAAGCCGGAGTCCAGTTTCGCAGTTCGACAATGCAAAGGTACCCCTCCAGGACAAAAGCTCGAATCCATCGAAACGGGAGCAAACAGCGGTCCACCATAGTCCCCAGTTGTCCGGGAAGGAGCAGATCTCCACGTCGTGTGCAAGTCCTCGAAGTCCGGGCAGTGAAAAAGCGAAGGTTCAAAAGCCACCGGCCCATCAAGCGGCCGAAGAACAGCGGCAGCAACTCCTGGCGCAGCCGAGGGGGGCGAAGCAATGGAGGCATCAGGACGACAGGGGTGCAGGAAAGAGCGGCGACCCAAAATGGCGACGGGCCGCATGGGGTCGGTAGAAGCACCGGGGGCCAAGACAGCGTACAAGGACATCAAGGCGTCCAGGACATCTCCGAGCGTGGGCGCACGAGCACACGCCCAGGCCTCCGCGCAATCCGGCCAGCAAGGTTCGTCGGTGCAGAGCGGATCACCCCCCACGTTGTTGGTAGCCATCTTGTGAGTTTCGCCGCCCCGCACTCCACCGTGGGCCCCCAAACAGTTCCCAAATGTAGGACTTTACAGATCTCCGGAGATTCCCAACAACGTCCTCACCGGCACAGAACGGGCAGGCGCTCGATGGGGGGGGCCCCTCCGAACCGTGGCGGGCCCCACAAGCAGGTGCTAGGCGCTGGGTCCAAGGCTGCCGGACAGAACAAAGGCGAAGGGACCCCTTCACACAGTCAGCCCGCAACACATCTCGTCCCCCTCCAGCCGCACGGTCCACAAATCGGGGCCGGTTCAGGATCGCCGGGGCATACACACAACGGCTCCCACCAGTGGCTCACTCTCGCGGCCGGGGCCGGCATTCTCAGCACCGCCGGTCGGGCCCCACAGGCGAGGTCCCGGTCTCGAGCGCCCAGAGGCCCCAATCCCACCGAGGGCACAACCGCGGACCCACAGCACGCAGGAACCTTCGGACCAGACGGTGAGTAAGAGTGGGTCGTTAAGTTCCAAAATCTGTAGTGAAGTATCGTCGTAGTACAGGATATATTGCAGGATATTCGAGGTTGGCCGGAGGGCCGACGGAGCCGAGCCAAAAGGCGGCCATTACGCTCTCGAGCTAGGCTCCTCCCTCGGCGTGGCTAATGTTAATCAATAGGGGTGGGGCTCAAATGGCAGACAATCAGGATCAGGTAATGCTTAGGCCAAGCTGAGAAAAACAAGCATTGGCACAGCCAATAGGTCTCGCCTTTGGGACCTTATAACTATTTAGTTATGCAGCAGGTCCCAAAGGCGAGACCTATTGGCTATACCAATGCTTGTTGTTATATCTGGGCATGTTGAGAGGCTAGGGGAGTGGGTCTCGATGTCGGGTTGGGAGCACAGCAATTACCTACTCGAATGCGTAGGTAATACAACCGGAGGCGTAAAATGAAAGGTTCACTACCAGGAATAACAGGAAGGTAGAAAGTTAGGCTGGTTAGAAAGGTAAGGAGGTATAGAGGCAGGCATGGTGGTGAGGGGAGAAACAGATGCATGCTAGGAGAGCGCTGTGAGGGAGGGAGGCGAAATGGGAAGAGGCACTGAAAGGTGGGTCGATTAAAGACCGTAGTGAGGCAAAACAGAAGGGTAGCGAGGGGTGAAGGGTAGACAGAGGGGTGAAGGGTAGACAAAGAAGTGAGGTGTAGAAGAAAAAGATTCAGATACAGAGACAGGTAAATCAAAGATGGAGAGGGGAGAATAACACAGCTGTAGAACTAGAGACGGAGAGGTGTGTCAGACGAACAAGTTACTTACCTCCGGTAACGCTTTTTCTGGTGGAGACAGTATCCTCACCTTGTGAATATCCCCCTGCGTCAGCAACGTTTGGAAAATTCTTCTGTAGCACGCTGGCGTGGACGACGTCACAGGAGCACAGCATCGCTCGCGACTCCGACTCCATAATAGGCCTACGTCGGCGTGATGACATCAGTTCCGCCCTTTTTTCCGTGCCTTCGAGTCACACGGATGGATTGACAACAATAGATATATATATATACAGTGTACACAGTACAAAATAATCAAGATAACACACAGTGTGAACACGACATAGCAAATCAAGTACAAAAACACACTTCTTTTGAAGATAACATGTATACCTTGAAGCCACGCCATAACCCAGGTATAGAAGAGTGGACAACGGGGAGGCGGGTGGGCATATGAGGAATCCACAGGCAGATACTGTATCCACCAGAAAAAGCGTTACCGGAGGTAAGTAACTTGTTCTTCTGATGGATACATCTGCCAGTGGATTCCTCACATTGTGAATAGAGTCCCACAGCAGTTCCCACTCCCGGAGGAGGGTGTCCACTCCCCTATACCAGAAAATCGTGAAGGACATAGCGTGGAAAGTGACCGTCCCTCCTCACTTCGGTATCCAAGCAGTAATGCTTCGCGAAAGTGTGGAGGGAGACCCAAGTTGCCGCTCTACAAATGTCCTCTACAGGTACACCCCTAGACAAAGGAGATGTTGATGACTTTGCTCTAGTAGAGTGAGCTTTTATACCCTCTGGAGGCTCCTTACCCGCCAGGGAGTAGCAGATCTTGATGCATAGTATAATCCATCATGAAAGTGTGCGCTTGTGCACAGCTCTTCCTTTTCTGCAGCCAGCAAACCCAACAAAGACCTGGCCATCCACTCGATAGTCTTTTGTCCTATCAAGATAAAAGCTCACCGCCCTCTGAGGGTCCAGGCGGTGAAGTCTCTCCTCCTCCTTGGAAGGGTGAGGGGGAGGATAGAAGGTAGGGAGGGTAATGGACTGTCCTAGATGGAAGGGAGTTAACACCTTAGGCAGAAAAGCAGCCCTGGTCCTAAGAACCATTCGTTCAGCATGAATGGCCAAGAATGGGGGCTTTGAACTAAGAGCTTGAAGCTCACTTACCTTCCTTGCCGAGGTAATTGCAACCAGGAAGACCGTCTTAAAAGATAAAAGTCTCATGGGACACTTGTGCAAAGGTTCGAAAGGAGAACCCATCAGAAAAGTAAGCACAAGATTCAAGTCCCATTGAGGCATAATAAAGGGAGTAGGAGGAAATTTATTTGTAAGACCCTTTAGAAACCTCAGAACCACAGGAGATTTAAATAAAGACTGCTGATCCGGCAGGCAGAGAAAAGGCGACAAGGCCGAAAGATAACCTTTGACTGTACCCACAGCAAACCCTTGCTGAGCCAAAGTAAGTGCAAACTGAAGAATATCAGACAACCGAGCCCTCAAAGGGTCAATGGACTTCTCCCCACACCAAGTAACAAATTTAGACCGTCTGTAAGAATAGATAGATTTGGTGGAATCACGCCTGGCCGATAGAATGACATCCACCACGTCATGTGGGAGAGAAAAGGAATTCAGGTTGCCCCGTTCAATCTCCAGGCATGAAGGTGTAAGGTCTGGAGGTGGGGGTGTAGAACCCGCCACTCCATCTGAGAGCGATCTGCCCTGAGAGGGAGACGGAGCGGCGGGCACGAGGAGAGGTGGAGAAGATCTGTGTACCACACCCTTCTTGGCCAATCCGGGACGATCAATATAACTTGGGCCCGGTCTTGGCGAATCTTCCTCAGAACCAGAGGAATCAAGGGTATGGGGGAAACACGTAAAGGAGTTGTGAGCCCCAACTCAACTGAAATGCATCCCCCAAGGCTCCCTGCATCGGAAACTGGAGACTGCAGAATGACGGGCAGTGAGCATTCTCGTGAGTGGCGAACAGGTCCACCTGAGGAGTTCCCCATGTCCGAAAGACGTGACAAACTACCTCCGGATGAAGCCTCCACTTGTGGTCGGCCGAGAACTGCCAACTGAGACTGTCTGCACGCACGTTCAGAACTCCGGCAAGATGATTTGCCATCAGACAAATCTGATGGTCCTGAACCCAGGACCAGAGACACAGAGCCTCTCTGCAGAGACACTGCGACCCTACTCCTCCCTGCTTGTTGACATACCACATCGCGGTGGTGTTGTCCGTCAGGACTTGAACCGACCGACCGCAAAGGGAAGGGAGGAAAGCCTTGAGTGCCAGACCTATCGCCCGTAACTCTAGAAGGTTGATGTGAAGCAACCTTTCGTCTGGAGACCAAAGGCCCTTGATCTCCAGATCCCCCAGATGAGCACCCCACCCTAGAATGGATGCATCCGTTATCACCATGGCAACCGATGGCGGTAGGTGGAAGGGCTTTCCTTGAGACAGATTGCCCTCCACCAAGACAGATCCGCTGCAGTTTCTCTGGAGATCCTGATCGACTCCCTGAGATCTCCGTTGTGTTGATACCACTGCCTGCGGAGGCACCACTGGAGTGCCCTCATGTGCCAGCATGCATGGTTGACCAGCAGTATGCAGGAAGCCATCAGACCGAGCAGACGAAGGACCTTCAGGACTGGAACGACCGCTCCATTGTGAAATAAAGGAATCATTTCATGTATGTCGCAAATTCGTTGTGGAGGAGGAAATGCCCGACATACAGTTGAATCCAGTACCGCACCAATGAACAGGTTGCGCTGGGAGGGCACCAGGTGAGGTTTGGGTACCTTTATCGAAAAACCCAACCTGTACAACAACTGAGTTGTGACTTGCAGATGATGGAGCACTTTCTCTGGAGATTCCGCCTTGATTAGCCAATCGTCCAGATGAACAAGTTACTTGCCTTCGGTAACGCTTTTTCTGGTAGATACAATATCTGCCTGTGGATTCCTCACCTTGTGAATATCCCCTTGCGTCAGCAACATTCGGAAATTCTTTTCGTAGCCTCACGCCGACGTGGATTCGGACGTCAGAGACACGACATCGCTCGTGTCTTTAAATCTCTCAAGGGCTGCATCAGCCTTCTTCCCAAAGAGGCCAGACCCATCAAAAGAAAGATCCAATAAAGTCGCTTGAACATCTGCTGAAAAGTCTGAGGATTTCAGCCAAGCTGATCTTCTAGTGGCGACAGCAGTGCCCATGATACGCGCCACAGAGTCTGCAGTGTCCAGACCACTTTGTATAACTTGGCGAGCTGCTGCTTGTGCATCTGAGATCACCTCCTCAAAATCCTTCCTGTTGGCATCAGGAACCTTAGGAGTTAGAACACGCAAAGAATCCATGAGGGCATGCACATATCTCCCCATCAGACAAGTGGCATTAGTCGACTTCAATGCCATGCTTGCAGAGGAGAAGGTCTTTTTAGCAACCTGATCTTGTTTCTTTGCTTCCTTTTCACAAGGAACCTGGGGAAAGGCACTTACATTCTTTTTAGAGCAAGCTGCTTGAATGACTAGGCTCTCTGGTGAAGGATGAGAAGTCAAAAAAGCAGGGTCTTCAGGTGCAGCACTGTACCTCCTTGCCACACTCTTGGAAACCGCAGGAGCGGACAGTGGTTTCTTCCACACTTCCAAAATGGGCTTTGTCAAGGCGTCATTAAATGGAAGCAATGGTTCTACTACAGAACTAGGAGAATGTACAACCTCAGTCAAAAGATTGGATTTAAATTCCACTGTAGGCAAAGTTAACTGAAGATCTGCCGCCTTCCTCATAACCATATGGTAAGGCTGCCCATCTTTAGAAGGTGTATCAGAGCCTGAAGGCAACTCCCACTCCGGAGAGAAATCCAGGCTACTAGCATCAGCCAGTTCATTCAAACTATCTTCATCCAATTCACCTTCTTCCATATCAGGATGAGATTCTATATATCTTCTTTCCTCCAAAAGGCGTTGGGCCTCCCTTCTGGATCTCTCCTTCACACGCCTCGCAGCCGGATCCACCAACGGCTCCGACGGAGTCGGGATCGACGTCGGTATCGAATCCGAAGGTTCAGTCGGATGCTCTCGAGGTCGCTCTGGAGCGGGTGACGCCGGAATCGGCGTCGATGGCCTCGGTGGAGCCGGAAATTGCCAAGGCGGCGTCGGGGCTGGCATATAAGGCATAAATAGAGCAGGAGGATAGGAGTGAGGGACTCCTAGATTGAAAGCCAGTGGACCCATGGGACCCGAAGGTGCGCCAGATGGGTACCATGCCCTTGAAAAGACACCATACATAGCATTAAGAAACGCCGATGGATCTTGGCCTGGGGTTGGAAATGGTGGTTGGAAACCCTCAGGCTGGTCTTGTGGAGGAATCGGATTCGGCTCTTCGGTAGGCGCGGAATCCACATCCACTTGAACCTCTTCCTCATCTCGGGCCGAGGACGGCGCCAGAGACAGATTCGAAGCCGGCGTCGGTGACTGAACACGCGACTCCGAAGGGTAGGCCTCACCTTCTGGTTCAGAGACATCCAGAGTAACCACCTTAGAACGTACCTTCTTCGGTGACATCGATCTCGAGTCCGACTCCTTACCGGAACAACGTCGGGATTCATGTCTCCTTTTCTTATGTTTCTTCTTCGACTTCGAAGTATGATCCGAAGCGGACCTCGAAGAGGACTCCTCTCGAGATCTAGACCTTGACTTCGACCTCGACCTTGCCTTTCAAGAACGAGACCTCGATGATTTTCTTTTACCAGCTTTCAATTTTGCCACCAGGAGTTTGGCCTCTCTTTCCCTCAGGGCTTTCGGGTTCATTTTTCGACAAGATGAACAACTATCGACGTCGTGGTCGGAGCTTAAGCACCAGATGCAGTCATCGTGCGGGTCGGTAATAGACATAATTTTCCCGCATTCTCTGCAGGGCTTGAAGCCGGTCTTCATTGTCGACATCGTCGAAGAGACAGGATACAAAGAAGCAGAAAATAGAAACAAAAAGGCAACAAAGTACCAGTTGGCTACTGAGATTCCCGATAACCGTTAGCACCGACGACGCGGAAAAAAGGGAACTGATGTCATCACGCCAGCGTGGGCCTATTATAGGCGTCGGTGACTTCAGCGGAGTCGCGAGCGATGTCGTGTCTCTATGACATCCGAATCAACGTCGGCGCGAGGCTACGAAAAGAATTTCCGAATGTTGCTGACGCAAGGGGATATTCACAAGGTGAGGAATCCACACGGCAGATGTATCTATCAGAAAAGGGAATACTGGAATCCCTGACCTTCTGAGATGTGCCGCCACCACAGCCATCACCTTGGTGAAGACTCTAGGCGCAGTAGTAAGGCCAAACGGAAGGACCGCAAACTGGTAATGCTGCGATCCCACCGTAAAACAGAGATACTTCCTGTGCGACTTCAGGATTGGGATGTGGAAATATGCATCCTGCAAGTCGATCGACACCATCCAGTCTTCTTTCAGCAGCGCTTGAAGAACCTGTGCAAGGGTGAGCATCTTGAACTTCTCCTGCTTCAGGTAAAGGTTCAAGATCCTGAGATCCAGGATTGGACGAAGTCAGCCATCCTTCTTGGGGATCAGAAAATACCGGGAGTAGCATCCCTGACCCCTCTCCTGCTCCGGAACCACCTCTATCGCACCCTTTCTCAACAATGCCAGGACTTCCTCCTGCAGAAGAAGCAGGTAGTCCTCTGAGCAAAACCCTTGGCAAGGAGGGTAATTCGGAGGGAATTCCCGAAAGGGAAGTGCATACCCATTCTCCACGAGATAGAGAACCCAAAGGTCCGACGTGACCGATTCCCAATCCCATAGAAAATAGGTAGGCCGACCCCCTACAGGACCCGCATGATCTGGAATGGCAGATCTAGGGCTGCTTTGCTGTAGTAGGAGGGGGGTGGGTAGAGGAAGAGGAAGAGGAGGAGGAGGAGACCCGACGTCCTCGAGGACGAGCTCTTTGTCTGCCCCTGTATGATTTATACAACGGATTTTGTTGCTGCTGCTGTTGCTGTGATTGCTTGTAGGGACGAAAAGAAGATCTTCCAAAGCCCCTATACCTTTTGCCCACTGATCCTCTAGTTTGCAAACCCAAAGACCTGGCTGTTGCCCTGCTGTCCTTGAACCTCTCCAATGCAGCATCAGCCTTTTTACCAAAAAGGCCTGAACCATCAAAGGGCAAATCCATTAAAGCAGCCTGAACATCTGCAGAGAACTTGGAAGTCTTTAACCAGGCAGCTCTTTTGGTGGCAATCGAAGAGCCCATGACCCTAGCAACTGAGTCAGCTGTGTCCATTCCGCTCTGTATGACCTGCCGAGCAGCAGCCTGCATGGCAACAACCACCTCATTAAAACTTTTTCTGTCCTCTTCAGGAAGTTTAGGAGACAATTGCTTTACAGTATCCATCAAGGCATATAACGGCCCAGTAGGAAAGTGGCATTTGTAGATTTAAGGGCCATGCTGCCTGATGAAAATACTTTTTTTGCACATTGGTCCTGCTTTCTGTAATCCTTATCACCAGGTACCTGGGGAAAAGCACCTGCAGATCTATTAGAGCAGGCAGCTTGTACCACTAAACTCTCTGGCAAGGGATGAGTGGACAAAAATTCAGGGTCAGCAGGAGCCACTCTATAACGCCTAGCAACGGCCTTAGATACCGCAGGAGCCGTAAGAGGCCTACTCCACGCCTCCAAGATAGGATCCATTAGAGCATCAGTAAAAGGAAGTATAGGCTCAACAACAGATGATGGAAAATGGAGGACTTCAGTCAGAATGTTCGATTTATACTCAGCAGTGGGCAAAGTCAAATTCAGTAGATCCGCCGCCTTTTTAATAACTTCATGGTAGGGAGCCACATCATTAGAAGGAGCATCCGACACCGAGGCAAATTCCAAAACCGGGGGACAGTTCTAGACCACTTGCCTCTCTTAAATCATCAAAATAATCGTACGGTTCCTGAAGCTCACCCTCTTCAAACTCAGCTTCCCTGTAACTCTGATCCTCCAAAAGGCGCTGGGCTTCATGCCTCGACCTCTCCTTCGGAAGCAACATCGTCGGATCCGTAATCTACTCCGAAGGAGCCGGAGTCGAACGTGGAGCTGGAGCCGGCGTCGAACTTAGAGTTGGAAGATCTCGAGGTCGGTCCGTAGCCGGTGAAGCCGTAAACAGCGTTGATGACCTCGGCGGCGCCGAGAGATGCCAAGGTGTGGTCGGCGCCGGCATAAACAGCACCGGCGCATAAGCTTGGGGAACCCCCAAATTATATGCCAACGGACCCATGGGACCAGCCGGTGCTCCAGAGGGGTACATGGCTCTCGCATAAACACCCTACATGGCGTTTAAAAAATGCGAAGGGTCCTGTACTGGACCCGGAAAATGAGGATATGAACCCACCAGTTGCTCCTGGGGAGGCTGCACCGGAATAGATTCCTGTTGTTCCTCGGGCTGGTGAACTGGAGTCGCCTATTCCTGAGGAACAGGAACATCTTCCTCTTCATGTCCCGGAGACTGAGATGGAGTCGGAGATGGATTCGACACCGGAGCCGGTGAATGCCCCGGCTACTCCAATGGTAAGGCCTCACCTTCAGGATTCTGTACCGGAGAGGGAGAAACCATGTCCTTACGATGCCGTCTACCAGACGACTTCGCTTTCTAATCCGACTCCTTTCCCGAATGGTGCCTTAATCCATGCTTCCTCTTCTTATGTTTTTTCTTCGATGACCTGGAAGCATGTCCTGAAGTCGACTTCGAAGCCGACCTCGACCGGGACCTCGACTTCGAGCGCCTCGATCTCGAACTCTTCTTAGCCTCTTTACCTTTTAACTTGGCAACCAGGAGTTTAGCCTCACGTTCACGAAGAGCCTTTGGAGACATTTTCAAACAGGGTCCACAACCCTGGACGTCGTGATCTGAACTCAGACACCATATACATTCATCATGCAGATCTGTGATGGATATCATTTTTCCGCATTCACCACACGGCTTAAAACCAGTCTTCTTAGACGACATCACGACAGAAGACAGTGACACTGGAAAGATACAGAAATCCTACAATAGTAACAAAGTTACTATCAACGCAAGAGAAGATCCCTCGAAACCGTTAGCGCCGACGACACGGAAAAAAGGGAACTGATGTCATCATGCCGACATAGGCCTAATATGGAGTCGGTGACGTCAGTGGAGTTGCGCGCGATGCCGGGCTCCTGTGACGTCGTCCACGCCGGCGTGCTACAGAAGAATTTTCCGAACGTTGCGGACGCAGGGGGATATTCACAAGGTGAGGAATCCACTGGCAGATGTATCCATCAGAAAGGTAGAGACAGCTGAGGAAGAGAGAATAATAAAGACTGAGGTAGACAGGTGAGGTAGAGGGGTGCGTTGATATAAAGGTAGTGCAGAGATATGTCAGAGAGCTGTTACTGAAGAGGTAAAGTAGAGGTATTGAGAAAGAAGTAAGGTACTAAAAGAAGTAAGGAGTGAACAGAGGTAGAACAAGTGGAAGGAGAGGGAACACGTAGAAGATGAATGTCAGGGTAAAGTGAGCGATCAGACAGTGAGTGTGAGGAGTGGGATACAGAGGGATATGTGGCAGTGAGCGCGAGGTGTGGGCTACAGAGGAATATGTGGAGGTAAGCGCGAGGTGTGGGGTACAAAGGGATATAAGGCAGTGAGCGTGAGGTGTGGGGTACAGTGGGATATAAGGCAGTTAGCGTGAAGTGTGGGGTACAGAGGGATATGTAGCAGTGAGGCGCGAGGTGTGGGGTACAGAGGGATATGTAGCAGTGAGCGGGAGATTGTGGGGTATAGAGGGATATGTAGCAGTGAGCGTGAGGTGTGGGGAACAGATGGTTATCTTGTGGCAGTGAGCGAGAGGTGTGGGGTACAGAGGTATATGTTATGGCAGTGAGCGCGAGGTGTGGGGTACAGAGGGATATGTTGTGGCAGTGAGCGTGAGGTGTGGGGTATAGAGGGATATGTTGTGGCAGTGAGCGCGAGGTGTGGGGGACAGAGGGATATGTTGTGGCAGTGAGCGCGAGGTGTGGGTTACAGAGGAATATAAGGCAGTGAGCGCAAGGTGTGGGGTACAGAGGGATATAAGGCAGTGAGCGCAAGATGTGGGGTACAGAGGGATATAAGGCAGTGAGCGAGAGGTGTGGGGTACAGAGGGATATCTTGTGGCAGTGAGTGCAAGGTGTGGGGTACAGAGGGATATGTTGTGGCAGTGAGCGCGAGGTGTGGGGTACAGAGGGATATGTTGGGGGCAGTGAGCGTGAGGTGTGGGGTACAGAGGGATATGTTGTGGCAGTGAGCGCGAGGTGTGGGGTACAGAGGAATATAAGCCAATGACCGCAAAGTGTGGGGTACAGAGGGATAGAAGGCAGTGAGCGCAAGGTGTGGGGTATAGAGGGATATGTTGTGGCAGTGAATGCAAGGTGTGGGGTACAGAGGGATATAAGGTAGTGAGCTCAAGGTGTGCGGTACAGAGGGATACAAGGCAGTGAGCGCTAGGTGTGGGGTACAGATGGTTATCTTGTGGCAGTGAGCGAGAGGTGTGGGGTACAGAGGTATATGTTATGGAGGTGAGCGCGAGGTGTGGGGTACAGAGGGATATCTTGTGGCAGTGAGTGCAAGGTGTGGGGTACAGAGGGATATCTTGTGGCAGTGAGTGCAAGGTGTGGGGTACAGAGGGTTATGTGGCAGTGAGCGTGAGGTGTGGGGTACAAAGGGATATGTTGTGGCAGTGAGCGCGAGGTGTGGGGTACAGAGGGATATATTGTGCCAGTGAGCGCGAGGTGTGGGGTACAGAGGGATATGTTGTGGCAGTGAGCGCGAGGTGTGGGGCACAGAGGGATATAAGGCAGTGAGCATGAGGTGTGGGTACAGTGGTATATAAGGCAGTGAGCGCGAGGTGTGGGGTACACTGGGATAGAAGGCAGTGAACGCAAAGTGTGGGGTACACTGGGATATAAGGCAGTGAGCGCAAAGTGTGGGGTACAGAGGGATATGTGGCAGTGAGCACGAGGTGTGGGGTACAGAGGGATATGTGGCAGTGAGCGCAAGGTTTGGGGCACAGAGGGATATAAGGCAGTGAGCGCTATGTGTGTGGCATAGAGGGATATAAGGCAGTGAGCGTGAGGTGTGGGGTACAGTGGGATATAAGGCAGTGAGCACGAGGTGTGGGGTACAGAGGGTTATCTTGTGGCAGTGAGCGCGAGGTGTGGGGTCCAGAGGTATATGTTATGACAGTGAGCGCGAGGTGTGGGGTACAGAGGGATATGTTGTGGCAGTGACCACGAGGTGTGGGGTACAGAGGGATATGTTGTGACAGTGAGCGTGAGGTGTGGGGTACAGAGGAATATAAGGCAGTGAGCGCAAGGTGTGGGGTACATAGGGATATAAGGTAGTGAGCGTGAGGTGGTGGGTACAGAGGGATATAAGGCAGTGAGCGAGAGGTGTGGGGTACAGGGGGATATGTTGTGGCGGTGAGTGCAAGGTGTGGGGTACAGAGGGATATAAGGTAGTGAGAGCAAGGTGTGGGGCACAGAGGGATATAAGGCAGTGAGCGTGAGGTGTGGGGTACAGTGGGATATAAGGCAGTGAGCGCGAGGTGTGGGGTACAGACGGATATGTGGCAGTGAGCCTGAGGTGTGGCGTACAGAGGGATATGTGACAGTGAGCGCGGGGAGTGGGGTACAGAGGGATAGGTTGTAGCAGTGAGCGCGAGGTGTAGGTTACAGAGGGTTATCTTGTGGCAGTGAGCGAGAGGTGTGGGGTACAGAGGTATATGTTATGGCAGTGAGCGCGAGATGTGGGGTACAGAGGGATATGTTATAGCAGTGAGCGCGAGGTGTGGGGGTACAGAGGGATATGTGGCAGTGAGCGCGGGGAGTGGAGTACAGAGGGATATGTTGTAGCAGTGAGCACGAGGTGTGGGGTACAGAGGGATATGTTGTGGCAGTGAGCGTGAGGTGTGGGGTACAGAGGGATATGTTGTGGCAGTGAGCGTGAGGTGTGGGGTACAGAGGGATATGTTGTGGCAGTGAGCGCGAGGTGTGGGGTACAGAGGGATATGTTGGGGCAGTGAGCGTGAGGTGTGGGGTACAGAGGGATATGTTGTGGCAGTGAGCGCGAGGTGTGGGGTACAGAGGAATATAAGCCAATGACCGCAAAGTGTGGGGTACAGAAGGATAGAAGGCAGTGAGCGCAAGGTGTGGGGTACAGAGGGATATGTTGTGGCAGTGAATGCAAGGTGTGGGGTACAGAGGGATATAAGGTAGTGAGCGCAAGGTGTGCAGTACAGAGGGATATAAGGCAGTGAGCGCGAGGTGTGAGGTACAGAGGTATATGTTATGGAGGTGAGCGCGAGGTGTGGGGTACAGAGGGATATCTTGTGGCAGTGAGTGCAAGGTGTGGGGTACAGAGGGATATCTTGGGGCAATGAGTGCAAGGTGTGGGGTACAGAGGGATATGTGGCAGTGAGCGCGAGGTGTGGGGTACAGAGTGATATGTTGTGGCAGTGAGCGCGAGGTGTGGGGTACAGAGGGATATGTTGGGTGATGCACCGTTACATCGCAACTTTTACAACGGAATTTTTACAACGCAGGATCCATTACATCGGATGCCATTACAACGCATGGCATTACATAGCAGATGCTATTACAACGCATGGCATTACATCGTAAGTATAGGTAAGTATTTAATTTTTTTAAATTTTATTAATATTAATTATAATCAAATATATTTATTTATGTTTTTTAATATTATTAATTTATTATTTATTATATTAAAGTAATTTTTAAAATAAGTACAGGTGTACAGGGGTGTTTTTAGGTTTCAGGGTAGGGTTTGGGTTTTGGGGTACAGGGGTGTTTTTAGGTTTCAGGGTAGGGTTTGGGTTTTGGGGTACAGGGGTGTTTTTAGGTTTCAGGGTAGGGTTTGGGTTTTGGGGTACAGGGGTGTTTTTAGGTTTCAGGGCAGGGTTTGGGTTTT
The DNA here is from genome assembly GCF_964261635.1 of Lissotriton helveticus. NCBI lineage: Eukaryota > Metazoa > Chordata > Amphibia > Caudata > Salamandridae > Lissotriton > Lissotriton helveticus. The sequence continues at coordinate 416,713,857 of NC_136063.1, read as the reverse complement.
GGGGTACAGGGGTGTTTTTAGGTTTCAGGGCAGGGTTTGGGTTTTGGGGTACAGGGGTGTTTTTAGGTTTCAGGGTAGGGTTTGGGTTTTGGGGTACAGGGGTGTTTTAGGGTTCAGGGTTGGGTTTGTGCTTAGGGCTAATTAAATTATATTTAACATTTATAAATTAATTAAAATATATTTATTAAATTAAATTAATTATATTATATTAATTACATTTTTTAATTAAATTAATTAAATTAAATAAAATATTTTAATTAATTTATTTTAATTATGTTTAAAAATATTTAAATTAAATTAATTTCATTATATTAATTAATTAAAATTAATTACAATTTTTATTAAAATTAAATTAAATAAATAGATTTAAATTTATTAAATTAAATTAATTACTATTTTAAAATGTATTTTAATTAAATTAATTAAATTAAATTAAATTAACTTAATTACATTTTTTTTTAAAAGATATACTTACCTATACTTACGATGTAATGCCATGCGTTGTAATAGCATCTGCTATGTAATGCCATGCGTTGTAATGGCATCCGATGTAATGGATCCTGCGTTGTAAAAATTCCGATGTAACGGAATGCGTTGTAAAAAACCGCGTTGTAGTGACACCAATCCATATGTTGTGGCGGGCGGTGAGCGCTAGGTGTGGGGTACAGAGGGATTTGTTGTGGCAGTGAGCGCGAGGTGTGGGGTACAGACTGATATGTTGTGGCAGTGAGCGCAATGTGTGGGGTAGAGGGATATGTTGTGGCAGTGAGCGCGAGGTGTGGGGTACAGAGGAATATGTTGTGGCAGTGAGCGCGAGGTGTGGGGTACAGAGGAATATAAGGCAGTGAGCGCAATGTGTGGGGTACAGAGGGATATAAGGCAGTGAGCGCAAGGTGTGGGGTACAGAGGGATATAAGGCAGTGAGCACAGGGAGTGGGGTACAGGGGGATATGAGGCAATGAAACACAGGGTCGGGACGTCCTACTAGACATGATAGGGTGCATACGGGCAAATAGATATGTTATTTTGGCTACACGGCCGCTAAACCTTGGAACTCACTCCCTCTGTCTGAGGAGTCTGGGAGAACTTTCACCCTTTGAAAAAGATTTGAAGACTTATCTTTTCCCCAGGGTAGTGTAACTTTGTGATTGCGTAATTGGTCAGGTAGAGTCAAAGCGCCAGGATACCCTTTGGGTGACAGTTTTGCGCTATAGAAGTATGCGATACATACATACATACATACATTGACACGAATCTGTGTACGTTTTAGTGGGATCTGAAATTCGGGCTATGCTGCAACCTCAATTTTTGACTTGGGAGGATAATGCATCGACTCCCCCTAGAACTTCATTCAGAAGACCCCTTGCTCTCAGGCTACACAGTGTTAAAAGGAGGTCTTGGTGTCCAGACGTATCCACTCGTGCTTGTGGCGCGCAGCTCAAACTGGCCATTGTCATTCTTTTTGTGATAATCAGCCACAGACAGAATGACAATGGGCGGGAGGGGCTGCGAGGCGCCCCATCAGGGAGTTGAGGCTTCTGGCAGGGCAGCTCTGCTCCCTGCAGGGCCCGGAATTATGGCCGAAAAAGGGTCCGTAAAAGCATGAGCGGTCGCAGGAGGGGCAAGGTGGGGCGCTTCAGGGGGGGGCAAGCGCCCCTCCTTGACCCCCTTGCCAGTTATGCCTCGCAATTTCGCAAAACTACCTATTAATATAACATTTGCTACTTTGAATTGTATTTATTTACTTAACCTTGTTTACAAGAAGCTATGAAAGGAATGGGGGTGTAGCCCCTATACAGAATCTGCTGCTTCCCATAGGTCTCCCCGATCCATGCATGCATAGTGCGGCTGGGACCATGGTGTATGCTTTTCCACACCCACCCCTTTTTGCTATGGGAGCCTGTGAATGTGTCTATACACAGTCTCCCGTAGAGTTCAGCGGGAGTCTGAGCGAACAGAGTCCGTAAGTGTACGGCTGCATTGTACTCGCTCGTTCGGACTCCCGAAACACGTTTCGTTCTGAAAGCCCTCCGGATCCGATTCCTATGGAGAGCTTTCCTAGCGAGAGCGAAATTGGGCCCATAGTGTACTTTTGTACAAAGTGTGATAGACATATATGTATAATTTTAAAAGTATTCATGGTTCCTGACCAGGACTATTTAGTGCTCATTACTTTGATAAGGATTCCTCCTGAAAGAGAACTCACTTACCCACAATACCTGCGAGCTCTGAGGCGAACCTCAAACCAGGCTGCTGCACTTGAATAACCTAAAATGTCTTGACTTACATTGCCAACCCTTATGGAACCCCGAGCCACTGGAGGCACTGGCTAAATGCAGTTACTTGGGGTATATAACAATCTCACTTTCTGAGACACTAGCTATGGGGAGGATGGACCTTGCCACTTCCTGCACTATGTATATACACCTAATGTCTCCCTCTTACCCACCTCCGCCTACCGTTACCTTCCCCCACTTTGCCTCGCCTGTTGTGTTTTCCTCATATTTTATCCCCACGGGTAGGTCATTGTAGATGAGTGCATGTGTTAACATTTTTCAATAAACAGACTTGAACCCTAAATGATACAGAGATTCATTTCAAGGCTCCCTTCCACTGCAGGATGCAAAAAGTATTTGATGGAACCTTTTAGTCAGGAAATCATAACTGCTTCCACTTAGATTAGTGGACAAACAGCCGAACGGAAATTGATTTGCAGCAGCGCTCAGCACCTTCAGACCCTCACGGGTGATAATTGCGCTCTACAAAATTAGTGATTGATTGATTGAATATGCTAAATAACAGTCTTCTCAATAGTGTTACATTACATGAGATACCCTTCCCCCTTACTGGACTCCGTTTTCCAGGGCTACAGTGTAAGATCTAACATAATGTAGGAATTGTATTGCTGTTCCTCAGCTGCTATAGATTCCTCTTTAAGGATCAGAGTGCAATCATAGTCAAGGTAATCACTAGAAGATTCTCTCCAGAAGGCATGAGCAAGATGAGAAGCACCTACAACAGCAAATTCATCATAGGGTATTTAAATTCACATTATATTGGTAACTTCAAAAGTTTTATGGCATGGTAAAACGTGTCAAAACTGGCTGCATTAAAATATTTTATTAAAAAAATGTAAAAAATAAACTTGCTGGGATGGACACTATAAAGCAATAAAATCTATGGACTATACATAGAAGAGTATATACATCTTTCGTAAGTGCGTCAAGTAATATACAATTAAACACTATGTACAAGAGAACATTTCAAGAACTCTGATTACCAATAAAATTACCTTGAACAATACTGATCAAGAGATGCATAATTGATAAAAACAGACAAATATACAATGCCTAAATTAGGTAATAAAAACTACAGTCTTTTCAAATTTCTCTTGCTTTGGGCACTTCCAGGTAAAGCATCCTTCCCATTTCGCCGCTTTACAGAACTACCACTGCATTCCTTGGACCCATGGAAGCTGCACAGGCACAGAATACAAAAGTCGAAAGCACAGTCTAAGCGACTACATATACCACGTTTCTTCACTGATTGATATTTAGCAGGATATTGACATCGTGGACATGGTTTCAAGGCCTCATCAGTGAAGAGTGTTTTGGCAACCTGTGATAAAAAAGACGACAAACTTAGAACCCATTAAAAAAAAGCTTTTAATGACTATTTTGACAATGGGGCCTTCACAAATGAAGTTAATGGTTTGACATTTATGGTTTCTCGAGTTATGCTCTTTCAAGTTGATAGAAATGCAAAAGTGAATTACTTGTAAGAACATTAGTTACTTACCTGTAAACTGTGGTTCTCCAGTATTGGTGTCTTTCATAGATTCACATGCTTGAATATTCCCCGTCGTCGAAGTGGGAGTCCCACGGTACATAAAATAGTAGTAAAAAAAAATATATATATATAATATATATATATATACTATATATATATATATATATATATATATATATATATATATATATATATATATATATATACACACACATATACATATATATATATATATATATATATATGCATATAGAAAATTATATATAATTATACATATACATAAAATGTAATACATATAAAATATATATAAATATAACAAAGTTAAAAGTACCATAGAACTGAAAACAGGCCCATAGAAGCCTAAAAGGGAGAAATCACTTTAGTAACATATCATAGTCATTATAATGGTCCATATTCCAGCCAATCAGCCAACAGCACCCTCTAGAACCTTCTCCTCAGAAGCTCAAGCCCTCAGATTTTCATAGCACCAAAGTAACCATGAGTGCATGAGGAGAAGAGAGCCTCTGAGGGGAGGAAGGGTGGGTCGCATGTGAATCTATGAAAGACACCAATACTGGAGAACCACAGTTTACAGGTAAGTAACTAATGTTCTTCTCCAGTATTAGGGGTGTCTTTCATATATTCACATGCTTGAATAAGAGTATAAAGCAGTAAAATATTACATGAGTCATAAAAGGCAGTGCAAAACCAGAGAAGTAACACTATAGTATTATTCAAATAGCATACAGTGAAACAATTTAAAACCTTTTATGACAGGAGGCGGGAAGCAACAAAGGCTCACCTTAGTTAGAAAGATTTTGTAGCGCAGCTTGGCCCACAGCAGCATCCGCTGATTCCAGGCAATAGTGCCTTGTGAACGTGTGTCTGCGCGACCACGTTGCCGCTCTGCAGATCTGGTGTAGAGGCACTCCAGCAAAGAGGGCGGTAGATGATGCCACAGCCCTTGTCGAATGTGCTCGTACCGGAGTAGAAAGAGGTTTTCTGTCTTGGCAATGGCAAAAGGAGATGGCAGAAGAAATCCATCTAGTAATGGATTGTTTGGTGACTGGCTGTCCTTTAAATATTCGGCCATAGGCCACAAAGAGCTGGTCTGATTTACGAAAAGGTGCGGTGCGCTGGATGTAAAATTTCAGGCAGCGGTTTAAGTCCAAGGAATGTAAAGAACGCTCAGCCGGAGACTGAGGGTTTGGGAAGAAAGTTCTGAGAACTACTGGCTCATTCAGATGGAAATCCGAGGGCACCTTGGGAATAAATGTTGGATTCGTACGCAAAGTAACAGTGTCCTTGGAGAATTGGAGAAATGGAGGTTGGATTGTAAATGCTTGGATATCACTTACTCGCCTTGATGACGTCAGTGCGAGCAGAAGAGCAATCTTCCACGTGAGAAATTTCATATCTGAGAATGGATTGGCTCAAAAGGAGGTAATAGGAGTTGAGATAAAACCAGATTCAAGTGCCATGGAGGCGGAGGACGACGAATTGGCGGATACAGTCGAAAGAGGCCTTTAAAGAACTGTCGAATGATCCGAGAGGAATACAGAGATGTGGTGCCATCATGACGAAAGTGGCAAATTGCTGCCAAAAAGACTTTAAGAGTGGAATGAGAAAGTCCTGATTTTGCTAATGATAAGAAAAAAGGCAGGATTTGCTCCGGCTTAGCGTGCATTGGATCAAGAGCTTCTTTGTGGCACCAGACACAAAACCGTTTCCATTTCAGTTGATATGTTTTAATGGTGGAGGGAGCGCGTGCATTAGTCAGCACATCCCTGTACTCCGGAGCACTATTTAGACTTGCAAATTAATTGTATTCAGGTTCCAGGCGTGCAGTTGGAGATATGCCGCATCCGGATGGCAAATGCGGCCTTGGTTCATGGTGAGCAGGTGAGGCAGAGGATGAAGTGGTATTGGGTCGCACATGGACAAAAGAAGGAGGTCCGGGGGCGTGGCCTTGAGGGCGAAGATGGTGGACGTGGCTTTTTAGAGCTCCCGCCAGCCCGTTACTGATCCGTCGATTTATCCTTGCCCCCGAGTCCGACTCCCGACCCACACTTGCAGCGGAGGTGGAGACTGGCGAGGGGTGCTCTCCGGTGTAGGAACCGGAGCGCTGGCTGCATTGGTGGCAGAGATAGCGGAGGCGACGGCCTGGGGCCTACACTAGCCGAGTGACGCCGGGGCCTCAATTTTGGCGTTCCCCAGCCGGGAGCTCCGGGTGTCGGCGGGCAGGGCCGGCGGTGAGGCCCGCGACCAGAGGATTGATCCTACCAAGGAGCGGAGGTGGCCATATCCTGCGACTGGGGGGTGAGTGCAGCCTCCCAGACCCTGAGGGCGGACAGTGACTGCTGCGGGGCCCGGAGACCGGGGCCTCGATTTTGGTGACTCGTGTGACGCAGCGCGAGGGCGGCTGGTGCTGCGGCCCCCCCGGAGTGCGACCCTGCCTGCTCCTTGGCCTGAGGACTTAGCGATTGTCTGCCTTTCTGGTTGGCTGGGGGGCCCCCCCTGTCCCGGACTTGTCTGGGGGTGCTGCCCGGCATCGGGGTAGCTGGGGATCCCTGGTGGTGACGACGAGGTGAACTGCTGGCCCGCTTCCAGGGGCTTGGACCTGCCACGGGGCTGAGGTACCAGAGGTGGCCATATCCTGCGACTGGGGGTGAGTGCGGCCTCCCAGACCCTGGGGTGCCCCGGATTTACCTTGAGGTGGTGCCCGACCTCGGGGTAGTTGGCGATCCCTCAGTGGAGACGACGAGGTGTACAGTCGGCCCGTTGGGACCTGCTCCCCTGCTGGACGGTGGCCTGGCCCTGAGAGTTCTGCGTGTGCCCCCCCCCCCGAGGGCGGACTGCGGCGGTCTGCTGGTCTGGGTGCCACCCTTGGTAGCGACTTGCAGCGCAGACAGCCCAGCTGTGGGGACAGGTGCCTGCCCTGGGGATCTGGTCACCTGAAGAGAGCCTCACCATGACCAGGGGGGGGGAGGGCCTGCCAAGCAGGGCCCAATTGACACATTTACCGGCCCGAGTGGGAGTCAGGGGGCATCCGGTGGCCAGGTTCGGGCCCAGACAACGCGGCGATCACCCAATCCAGGGACATGCTCGACGCCAAGATTGGGGCAGTTGGAGCGGACGTCACCCTGTTGCGCCAAGATCTGCGCAACGCCGTGGCTAGAATTACTGAGACCGAATCGAGGATCTCTGTCGTGGAGGACGATGTTGGGACCCTGAAGCAGAAAGTGGCGGCGATGGAAAACATTCAACGGGGTCTGGCGCTTAGAGTCGAGGATGCCGAAGGGCGGGCGCGCAGAAACAACCTACGCTTCGTGGGTTTTCCGGAGGGGTGCGAGAAGGGCAATATGGAACAGTTCCTGACTCAGTGGCTGGAGAGTTGGCTCCCCCCGGAGGCCCTGTCCCGCTGTTTCATGATCGAACGCGCCCACAGGGCTCTGACGCAGAAGCCGCCGGAGGGTGAGAGGCCCAGACCCGTGATCGCCAAACTCTTGAACTTTCACGACAAAGACACCATTCTGCGGGAAGCGAGGGCCAAAGACTCTCTTCTGTTTGAAAATCAGAAAATTATGATCTTCCCGGACTACACTAGACTCGTGCAACAGCAGCGGCACTCCTTTCTAGCCGCCAAGGCGAAACTCCGGGGCCTAAAGATCCAGTATTCCCTGCTCTATCCAGCTCGCCTACGGGTGATCTTTCAATCCCGTACTCATTTTTTTCGACACCCCAGAGGCCGTATTCAAATGGACTGATGAGACGGTGAGAATCAGACCGCATGATCAGCCTGGATTGAACCCGGGACATTCACGGGAGCCGTCGCAAGATCGGAGTGACCAGGCTGCCAGGCCCAGGAGGGATAGGAAGTCACGATCACGGAAACGGTCCGCTTCTCGCGGTGGATCTCCTTCTGCTGCGCCTACTGACTCTGATCACTCTGGAAGAGGCCGCTGACAGCCAGTGGGGACATATGCCCGTATAAGTCTACCATAAATCCCGGCTGGGAAGAGTTGCTCCGCAGTGTTCCATTGTACCGCTTGGCTTTGCAACTGCTCACTGACCATGAGGGGGAATCGGGAGTGGGGTTCGGGGGTTGCATATTAGGGGCTGTTGTTCTCCTACGAATGTGGGAGGTTTAGGGGGGGGAGGGGTGAGATTACTGTTCTGGGGGAGTTGGGATCCATTGGCATGGCTGGCTCAGGACTCTCTGTTCTGGACTCTGGGTCACCCATGCCGCGACAGGTACTTCATGGTTTTTTGAGGTATAGGGTGGGGGGTGGAGGGGTGTGGGTGGCTGGAGACAAGGCCACTAAGTTGGGACTGTACTTTGATCAAGACTGTGATGACGTTCTATTGTTGGTTGGCTCTGAGGTTCGGGGTGGGACGAGGGTTGCTCGTCGGGTTCTGTTGGGGTTCTGGGGCGGGAGGGTGGGACTGCACGTGTGTTTTGCTGTAGTGTTCTTTGCTGTGTGTGGTAGGTGGCAATGGCGAGGACGCCCTGTTGATTTAGTCCCGCTGGATTATGGCTGATGGGACTCAGACTCCCCGATGCGTCTTTGCGGGTGATCACATGGAATGTCAGGGGGTTGCTTGACAAGATCAAGCGTGGTGCTGTGTTGCGATGGGGGAAGAGTGAGAGTGCTGACATTTTATTGCTCCAGGAAACGCACATGATGGGCTCGAAAGTGTTGGGCCTACAGAGGTTTGGCTACCACCAGGTGTTCCATGCCGGTTTTTCCCGGGGATCTAGGGGTGTGGCCATTCTGATTCATCGCAGGGTGGCATACGTCCACGAGAAACAGTGGGTTGACCCGCAGGGTCGGTTTATCTTTGTCAGGGGCATGGTGGGTGCTGAATCTGTGGTCTTTGGGAGTGTCTATGCCCCCCCCCCCCTGCAATGGGCCCTGGCTGAGAAACTTTTCACAGTGTGGGAGGACATCCCTGATTCCTTGGCGATAGTTGGTGGTGATTGGAATGATGTGATGGATGCGAGTGTGGACCGCTGGCGGCGCCGGGATGTGCTTGACGTTGCCCCCCCCTCTGCTCGCACTAGATTGCATGCTATGACTGAGGGACTGGGTTGGTCGGATACTTGGAGACATATGCATCCTACAGCTCGTGAATATACCTATGTCTCTGCTGTGCATGGCTCCTACTCGAGATTGGACTGTGTATTTGTGCCTAGGGGCTGCTTGTGTAGGGTGAAGAGTGCTGACATCCTGCCTAGGGGTCTGTCCGACCACTCCCCGGTATCGATTAGGGTGGAACTCCGCCGACAGCGCCAACCGTTTCGATGGAGGATGTCCTCATGGCATCTACAGCAGCCGGCCTACGTGACGCACATACGGGAGGCGTTAGACTTATACTGGCGGGAGAACCTTGTAGGGGACATAGATGCCGGGGTGGTATGGGAGGCCATGAAGCCCACTATCCGTGGAGTGGACATTGCGTGGTGTGCCGCGGCGCGTCGGAAGCGGCGGGAACTGATCACGGCCGCGGCCACACAGGTGGAAACACTGGAAGGGCAGAACCGAGCAGGGGGTGATGACGCCGGGTTGCGACTGCTTCTTCAGGCTCAGCAGGCCTATGCGTCTGTCCTGCTTGATGAGGCTAGACAGGCGTGGCTGGCCACGCGTAGTAGAATATACCAGTGGGGGGACAAGTCGTGTACGATGCTTCATAGACTCTGCCAACGCCATCTCCAGCCGCTTGTGCTGCCAGGACTCACGTCTGCTGACGGTGAGGTCATTACCGATCCAATCGAACTGGCGGCGAGTTTTGCTGCTTACTATGCTGCCCAATACACCCCATGCGACCGCCTGTCCGCTGACGAGGTGATTAAATTTATTGAGGACCTGCCCCCCAAGGCAGTGTCTGAGGAAACCAGGAAGGCCCTGGACGTGCCCCTTTCAGCTGAGGAACTGGGCGATGCCCTGGGACAGCTTAATACTGGGAAAGCCCCTGGTCCAAGTGGTTACCCGAGTGAGTTCTTCAAAAAGTTTCATGTACAGCTGGGGCCCCATTATCACCGTGCGCTTGAGACTGCACGTGAACAGGGCACTCTGCCCCGGGACTGGAGGCATGCCGAAATCGTGGTCTTTCAGAAGCCGGGTAGACCCCCGGAGAGGCATGACTCCTATCGCCCCATTTCGTTACTCAATCTTGAGGCTAAAGTCCTGGCTAAGGCTCTAGCGAATCGCTTGTCCCCGCATATAACGGACCTGGTGCATCCGGATCAGGCCGGGTTCATGCCTCATAGAGCGACGCGACACAACATCAGACGCGCGCAGGCGGCGATTGATGCAATGGGAGTCACAGGGGAGCAGGCGGCTTTATTGCTGACATTAATAAAGCCTTTGACTCTGTCAGCTGGACGTACCTGTTTGCACTATTGCCCCGGCTAAATCTAGGCCCGGTCTTCCTGTCCTATATTAAACTACTGTACACTGACAATACGGCCTCGGTGCGGGTTGCAGGGGCGGTATCGGAGACGTTTCCAATTGGTCGAGGGACTCGACAGGGATGCCCGCTCTCCCCCTATCTGTTTGCTCTCCTTATGGAGCCGCTGGCTGCCTGGGTCCGTATGGATGCGCAAATGCGGGGGTTCGTGTGGAGTGACAGCTTAACTGATAGAATTGCGCTTTACGCGGACGATGTCCTTTTCTTTCTGACCGACCTGCGGCGATCGGGACCGTGCGTCCTGGAAATTATGCAAGTCTTTGGGGAAGTCTCCGGTCTCTATTTGAATCTGCGTAAATCCACCCTTTGGGTGCTGGATGGCGGCGATGTGACCGATCCCTGGACGCTGGGGCTTCAGGTGGCTACGCATGGCCTGAAATACTTGGGTGTGTTCCTCTCGAGATCGGCGGACGTTGCATGGGAGCGCAATGTAGTGCCGGTTTGGGATCGGGTACAGTCGGATGTCAAGACTTGGTCTCGAATGCCACTCTCTATATTTGGCAGGTCCGCAATTTTTAAGATGGTGGCACTCCCACGTCTCCTCTACCAGTTGCAGAATCATCCCTATCCAATTGCACCCCGGTGGTTCCGACAAGTCAACTCGGTTTTAGGCCGCTTTCTATGGGCTGGGGGGACGGCCAGAGTAGCACTTCGTACATGCTTCTTGTCCACCTATTGCGGGGGCCTAGCCACCTCGGACCTTTTATCCTATTACCAAGCCGCTCATTTGCTTATCCTGAACGACTGGTGGTATGGCGACAGAGTGGATCCGGCCTATGCCCTGGAGCGCTCCTTGCTGGGTGACAACACACTCCACACGGTTCTTTACTCGGCCCGCTTGCGGCGGGGTCTGCCGAGTGTGACGTGCCTTGTTTTTGCTGTCTGGAGACAGGCCCTGCGCCGCATGGGCTGGTGGGGTCGCCTGACCGCTGAGACGCCGCTTTGGCATAATGGCCTATTACCCGAGCTATCGGCCTTAACAGGATTCGACGGCTGGGATGCGATCGGGATTTCGCGACTGGGGAATGTGATGTCCGGTACGACTCTCAAGTCCTTTCGGGCACTTAGCGTTGAGTTTGATATGCCCCAGTCTAAATTTTTTCGGTATTTGCAACTTCGCCACGCGCTGATGCCCAGCATTGCCAACTTGGATTCCCTTCCCGAGTTTAGTCCCATTGAGGCGAAAGTCTTTATGGGTGATCTGGGGGACAAGAAAGTCTCTCGCATCTATCAGACTTTGGTCACTCATTGCTCCTCCACCCTTCTTTCGTTGAAGACAGCTTGGGAAGCTGATGTTGGCCCCCTTGACGAAGATGACTGGAGGGAGGTTCTGGAGTCCCCTAAGGGAGCGGCCATTGCCATGCGGCTTAGGCTAATCCAGTTCAAAATTCTCCATAGGGCCTACTTCACCCGTGAACGATTGTGGAAGGCTGGCTTGATTGAGTCCCCAGAATGTTTGCGCTGCGGGAATGCAGTGGGCGATTTGCTTCATACGGTATGGTCATGCCCGAGGCTGGTGGGTTTCTGGAGGGGTGTGTGGGGCTGTTTGTCGGAAGTGCTGTATTGGACTCTTCCACGCACCCATCGCCTAGGCCTACTACACATCTTAGAGGGGGTTGGTGGAAACATATATAAACGGCATCTGCTGCTCCTAGGTCTAGTGGTGGCCAAGAGGGACCTGGCCCGGGCGTGGAAGGATGTGAGGGCTCCCCCTCTGTGTGCTTGGAGAGCCGGACTGGACTTTTGCATGGGCCTGGAACGGCCAATATTTGAGGCACGCGGTTGCCCCCGCAAACATTTCAAGATATGGAAGAGGTGGGCTGAGTATAGGGGGCTGACACTTGACCCTCCAGCGGAACTAGAGGAAGATCCCTAGAAATCTGTTATTGGCTAGTCCTTGCATTATGCCACGAATCCTATCTCATAATGAGACAAGCAGCAACTGATACACGCGTGCAAAGGGGTGGGGTGGGACACTGGGGTGGGGTTGGGAGGAGTGGGTAGTTGGGGTTTGTAAGGGTGGGTGAAGGCATTGTGATGTTCCTGTTTATCTATCTTTCTTGACTGATTGGTTGGTCACTTGGTCCTGTGCTGAAATAATATCATGATGTTTGGTGGTATTCTCCTGAATGTGGGGAGCCACGCATATTACTTGCCTGATCCTGCCAATAAAATCTGTTGTGAAAAAAAAAAAGAAGGAGGTCCAAGAACCAATCGGCGACGTGGCCACCTGGGCGCAATCAGAATGACATGGCATGGTTGAAGCTTCATCCTGTGCAGCAGATGCGGGATGAGAGGGAGCGGGGGAAAAGCGTAGACTAATTCGCTTGACCAGTTGATCGAAAACGCATTCCCGCTCGACTCTCTGTGGGGATGCCGACTTGCAAAGCGTAGGCATTTGCGATTGGTTGACGTCGCAAACAGATCCAGCTTTGGTTGGCCCCACTGGCGAAAGATGTATTCCAGAATGGGTTGGTGGAGTTCCCATTCGTGGTTGTCTGCCAGTGATCTGCTGAGACAGTCGGCGAGGGAAACGCCCGGCACGTGGACTGCTGTCAGGTGAACTTGATGTTGGATTGCCCAAGTCCAGATTTCTTGCGCCTGTTTGGAAAGCAGGAGAGACTTCGTACCTCCCTGCTTGTTGAGGTAGTGCATGCTGGTGGTGTTGTCTGTCCACACTAGCAGTGATTGGCCCTGGATCAGTATCCAGAAAGACTTCAGGGCAAGGAAGATGGCCAAGAGTTCTAGCCGATTTATATGCCATCTGCGTTGAGCTGTCATCCATTTGCCCTGGACTGACATGCCGTCGATGTGTGCCCCCAACCCTCTAAGGAAGCATCCGTTGTGAGGGTGAGTGAAGGAGGTGTTTCTTGGAAAGGCCGCCCCGCGGCGATATTCGGAAGGTGAGCCCACCATTCCAAAGCTGTTTGAATGCGGGGGGGTCAGGTAGAGTTTGTCGTTGAACGACCCCGAAACCTGTCTCCATTGTTTGTCCACCTCCTCTTGTATGACTCATGTTAAGTCTGCAGTGTGGGATCAGATGTATGCAAGAGGAGGCCATGCCCATAAAAGATTTCTGGATCCGGACAGAAACGGACTTTTTTGGTTTGAGAAAAGCGACCATCCTGAGTATGCGAAGTTGTCGCTCCTGGGACACAAACACCTGTGCCAGACGAGAATCGATTACGGCTCCTAAAAAGATTCTCTGTTGTGATGGGCGAAGATGAGACTTCTCCTGATTCACGGAAATTCCTAGGGTGTGAAATAGTGACAGACAGGTCTGAGTATGTGGTCTTGCTTTTTGACGTGTCTGAGCTTTTATTAGACAATCGTCTAGATAAGGGTAAAATTGATAGCCTTGCAGGCGAAGGAAAGCCGCGACTGGAGCCATGATCTTCGTGAAGACTCTCGGCGCTGATCGAAGGCCGAAAGGCAACACCTTGAACTGGAAGTGCTTCGATCAGACAGTGAAGCGAAGATATTTCCTGTGTTTGTGATGTATTGGCACATGGAAATATGCATCTTGGAGGTCGATAGTGGAGAGGAACTCTCCGGGATTGAGGTATTGCAAAATTTCCAGGAGGGTCAACATTCGGAAAGTTTGTGATTTGATGAATTTGTTGAGGACTCGTAAGTCCAGAATGGGGCGCCATTCTCCCGATTTCTTCTTGATTAAAAAGAAGCGGGAATAAAAGCCCCTTCCCTGTTGTGCTCGAGGAACCACTTCGACAGCCCCTTTTTGTATCATGATCTTGACTTGAGCCAACAGATCTTTTAAATGAGGTGGTGGGGGACCAGAAGGTCGACGGCTGGGTGGAAATTTTGTAAACCCGAGAACATGTTCTTTCGAGATGATATCCAGGACCCAACGATCCGAGGTAATACGAGACCAGTTGGAGAAGTTTTGGGAGATTCGACCTCAAATTTCAGAGTCGGAGAACACTTGTCGGGGAAGTCACTATTTTTTGGAGGTGTTTCCCCCTCTGTAGTTATTTTTCCTCTGATAAGGTCTTGAATCGGACTGGCGATTCTGTGGTTGATAGCTGTACCTTTGTTTGTTGTCGCCATAGGAGCGATACTGGGAGGAGCCACGAAAATTGGAAGAGCTACCTCTGCCACGTGCTCCTCGAAAGGGCCGGTTCCTGTACTGGAGGCTTCCTAATGCACGAGCAGTATCTGTGTCCTTTTTAATGGATTCAAGAGCGTCGTCAACATGCTTGCCAAAAAGTGAATCCCCATCATATGGCAAGTCCAGAATTCTCGCCTGCACCTCGGGCCGGAAAGCTGTTGATTTGAGCCAGCCCTGTAACCACCGTGAAAGTAGTTGCTGTAGCTAGTGAATGTTGCGCCGTCGACGGTCCCGTCGACGAGATGGCAGCAGATGGCAATGGAGTCGTCGACGGAGGTAATATCTTCTCCCTAGTCGACGTAGATTTCCGTTCCGTCTACGGAGTCGTCGACGAAGATGAAGTCGTCGACACAGGAGGAACCGTCGACGTAGACATCACCGCCAACGAGGATCTTGCCGTCAACCTAACCGTCGACGAGGTCTTGGCCGTCGACGAGGTCTTGGCCGTCGACGAGGTGCGGTAGAAAAGAACAAGTTACTTACCTTCGGTAACACTTTTTCTGGTAGACACAGTATCTGCCTGTGGATTCCTCACCTTCTGAATATCCCCCTTGCGTCAGCAACATTCGGTAATTCTTTTGTAGCTTCGCCCCGACGTGGACGACGTCATAGAGTAACGGCATCGCACGCGACTCCGCTGACGTCACCGACACTACAATAGGCCCACGCCGGCGTGATGACATCAGTTCCGCCCTTTTTTCCATGCCTTCGAGGCACACGGACGGACCAATGACAGTGGACAGATACACAGTATATGCAGTACAAATATCAAGGTAACACACACAGTGTGAAGCAAATGCAATAACACATTTGAAATAAACAACTCCTTGACAATAAAATAAATACATTACAGTGACTCTGGTATAGAAGAGGGGACAACGGGGAGGCGGGTGGGTCAGTGAGGAATCCACAGGCAGATACTGTATCTACCAGAAAAAGCGTTACCGAAGGTAAGTAACTTGTTCTTCTGATAGATACATCTGCCAGTGGATTCCTCACCTTGTGAATAGAGTCCCACAGCAGTCCCCACTCCCGGAGGAGGGTGTCCACTTCTCTACACCAGAAAATCCTGGAGGACAGAGCGCGCAAAGTGGCCGTCCCTCCTCACCTCAGTGTCCAAGCAATAATGCTTTGCGAAAGTGTGGAGGGAGGCCCAAGTCGCCGCTCTACAATTGTCCTCAACCGGCACACCTCTTGAAAGTGCAGAAGTCGAAGACTTAGCTCTAGTAGAGTGAGCTCTTATACCCTCTGGAGGATCCTTACCAGCCAAAGAGTAGCAGATCTTTATACAGAGGATGATCCATCTTGAAAGAGTCCTTTTATGTACCGCTCTTCCTTTCTTGCAGCCAGCAAACCCAATGAAGAGCTGGTCATCCATTCGATAGTCTTTAGTTCTATCAATATAAAAACTCACCGCCCTCTTGGGGTCCAGACGGTGGAGCCTCTCCTCCTTCTTGGAAGGGTGAGGGGGAGGATAAATGGAAGGAAGGGTAATAGATTGACCTAGGTGGAAGGGAGACACCACCTTAGGAAGAAAAGCAGCCCTGGTCCTAAGAACCATTCGATCAGCATGAATGGTCAAGAACGAGGGCTTGGAACTAAGAGCTTGAAGCTCACTTACCCTCCTTGCCGAGGTGATCGCAACCAGGAAGACTGTCTTAAAAGACAAAAGCCTCATGGGACACTTGTGCAAGCGTTCGAAGGGAGAACCCGTCAAGTAGGTTAATACAAGATTTAAATCCCACTGAGGAACAATAAAAGGAGTAGGAGGGAACTTGTTTGTGAGGCCCTTCAGAAATCTCAAAACCACAGATGATTTGAAAAGAGACGGCTGGTCCGGCAAACAGAGAAATGCCGACAATGACGAAAGATAGCCCTTCACCGTAGCAACAGCAAATCCTTGCTGCGCCAAAGAAAGAGCAAACTGTAGTATATCAGCTAAATGGGCTTTCAAAGGGTCAACAGACTTCTCCCCACACCAAGAGACAAATTTAGCCCATCTGTAAGAATAAATGGACTTAGTGGAGTCACGCCTAGCTGATCAAATGACATCCACCACATCGTGTGGGAGAGAAAAGGAGTTCAGGTTGCCCCGTTCAATCTCCAAGCATGAAGGTGTAATGTCTGGAGGTGGGGGTGTAGAACCTGCCCCTCCATTTGGGAGAGGAGATCTGCCCTGAACGGGAGACGGAGCGGCGGGCGAGAGGAGAGGTGGAGAAGATTCGTGTACCACACCCTTCTTGGCCAATCCGGGGCAACCAATATAACTTGGGCCCGGTCTTGGCGAATCTTCCTCAGAACTCGAGGAATCAAAGGTATGAGAGGAAACGCGTAAAGGAGTTGCTAGTCCCAACTCAATTGAAACGCGTCCCCCAAGGCTCCCTGCATCGGAAACTGGAGGCTGCAGAATGACGGGCAGTGAGCATTCTCGCAAGTGGCGAACAGGTCCACCTGAGGAGTCCCCCACGTCCGAAATACGTGACGAACCACCTCCGGGTGAAGCCTCCACTCGTGTTCGGCCGAGAACTGCCAACAGACTGTCTGCTCGCACGTTCAGAACTCCGGCCAGATGATTTGCCATCAGACAAATCTGGTGGTCCTGAACCCATGACTAGAGGCGCAGAGCCTCTCTGCAGAGACACTGCGACCCCACTCCTCCATGCTTGTTGATATACCACATCGCGGTCGTGTTGTCCGTCAGGACTTGCACCGACAGAACGCGAAGGGAAGGTAGGAAGGTCTTGAGCGCCAAACATATCGCCCACAATTCCAGAAGGTTGATGTGAAGCAACCTTTCTTCTGGAGACCAAAGACCCTTGACCTCCAGATCAGCACCCCACCCTAGAGTGGATGCGTCCGTTATCACTGTGGCCACCGGAGGAGGTAGATGAAAAGGGTTTCCCTGAGACAGATTGCCTTCCACACCCCACCAAGACAGATCCGCCGCAGTTTCTCTGGAGATCCTCACCGACTCCCTGAGATCTCCGTTGTGTTGATACCACTGCCTCCAGAGGCACCACTGGAGCGCCCTCATGTGCCAGCGTGCATGGTTGACCAACAGAATGCAGGAAGTCATCAGACCGAGCAGGCGAAGGACCTTCAGGACTGGAACGACCGCTCCATTGTAGAATAAAGGAATCATTTCCTGTATGTCGCAAATCCTTTGAGGTGGAGGGAATGCACGACATACAGTTGTGTCCAGTACAGCACCTATGAACAGGTTGCGCTGGGAGGGCACCAGGTGAGACTTGGGTACATTTATCGAAAAACCCAACCGGTACAACAACTGAGTTGTCTCCTGCAGATGCTGGAGCACCTTCTCTGACGACTCTGGCTTGATCAGCCAGTCGTCCAAATAGGGGAATACTGGAATCCCCGACCTTCTGAGATGTGCTGCCACCACCGCCATCACCTTGGTGAAGACTCGAGGCGCAGTAGTAATTCCAAAAGGAAGGACCGCAAACTGATAGTGTTGAGATCCCATCGTAAAACAGAGATACTTCCTGTGCGACTTCAGGATTGGGATGTGGAAATACGCATCCTGCAAGTCGAGCGACACCATCCAGTCTTCTTCCAGCAGCGCTTGAAGAACCTGTGCAAGGGTGAGCATCTTGAATTTCTCTTGTTTCAGATAGAGATTCAAGATCCTGAGATCCAGGATTGGACGAAGCCTGCCATCCTTCTTGGGTATCAGAAAATACCAGGAGTAGCATCCCTGACCCCTTTTCTGCTCTGGGACCACCTCTATTGCACCCTTTCTTAACAGTGTCAGCACTTCCTCCTGTAGAAGTAACAGATGTTCCTCTGTGCAAAAACCTTGGCAAGGAGGGTAATTGGGAGGGAATTCCCGAAAGGGAAGGGCATACCCCTTTTCTACGAGATTGAGAACCCAAAGATCCGATGTAACCGATTCCCAATCCCTTAGAAAATAGGTAAGCCGACCTCCCACCGGACCCACATGATCCTGAATGGCGGATCTAGGGCTGCTTTTCTGGGGCTGGGGGGTTGGAGGAGGAGGTAGAGGAGGAAGAGGCTTGACGATCTAGAAGCCGAGCCCTTTGTTATCCCCTATCTGCCGATAGTTGTGAAAGGAAGAGCGTCCAAACCCTCTGAACCTCTTGGCCGAAGAACCTCTGATTTGAAGCCCTAAAGATTTGGCAGTAGCCCTGCTGTCTTTAAATCTTTCTAAGGCTGTATCAGCCTTTTTGCCAAAGAGACCAGATCCATCGAACGGCAGATCCAGCAAAGCAGCTTGAACATCTGCTGAAAAGTCCGAAGATTTCAGCCAAGCCGATTTCCTTGTGGCAACCGCAGTGCCCATGATACGTGCCACCGAGTCTGCAGTGTCCAGTCCACTTTGTATTACTTGACGTGCCGCTGCCTGTGCGTCTGATAATCCCTCCTCAAAATCCTTCCTGCTATCATCAGGAATCTTAGGAGCCAAAGAACGCATTGTATCCATAAGGGCAAGTACATACCTCCCCATAAGGCAAGTGGCATTAGTTGACTTCAAAGCCATACTCGCAGAGGAGAGGGTCTTTTTAGCCACCTGGTCTTGTTTTTTGGCATCCTTATCACCAGGCACCTGAGGAAACGCACTCACAGTCTTTTTGGAACAGGCTGCTTGTATGACCAGACTCTCAGGAGAAGGATGAGACGTCAGAAAAGAAGGGTCTTCGGGCGCAAACCTGTACCTTCTCGCCACACTCTTGGAAACCGCCGTTGCTGATAGTGGCTTTTTCCACACCTCCATAATAGGCTCCGTTAAGGCCTCATTAAACGGAAGTAATGGTTCCACCACAGAGCTGGGTGAATGTAAAACTTCCTTTAGAAGATTGGACTTTTTAAACTCCACTGTAGGTAAAGTCAATTTCAAAAGTTCCGCTGCCTTCCTCATCACCACATGATAAGGCTGGACGTCCTTTGAAGGCGCATCAGAACCAGATGGTAACTCCCACTCTGGAGAAAAATCCAGGCCACTAGCATCAGCTAGATCCTCAAAACAGTCATCCTCCAGTTCACCTTCCTCCATATCAGGATGTGACTCCATATATCTGCGCTCCTCCATAAGGCGCTGTGCCTCTCTCCTGGACCTCTCCTTAACATGCCTTGCCGCCGAATCCACCAACAACTCCGACAGAGCCGGAACCGACGTCGGTATCGAATCCGATGGTCCAGTGGGTTGCCCTCGGGGTCGATCTGGAGCGGGCGACGCGGGTACCGGCGTCGACGACCTCGGCGGAGCCGGGTATTGCCATGGCGGCATTGGAGCCGGCATGAACGGCATGAATGGAGAGTGAGGGACTCCTAAATTGAAGGCCAGAAGACCCATGGGACCCGAAGGTGCGCCAGAGGGGTACCACGCCCTTGAAAAGACACCATACATGGCGTTTAAAAACGCTGATGGGTCCTGGGCTGGGAAAGGTGGCTGAAGACCCTCAGGCTGGTCTTGTGGAGGGTTCGGATTTGGCTCTTCGACAGGCGCAGAATCCTCATCCACATGAACTTCTTCCTCATCTCGGACCGGGGACGGCGCCGGAGACGGATTCAAAGCCCGAGTCGGCGACAGTACTTGCGACTCCGAAGGCGAAGCCTCACTTTCCTGATCCAAGACATCCATCGTGACCGCCTTGGAACGTACCTTCTTCGGTGACCTCGAGCCCGACTCCTAACCGGAATGACGCCGGGACTCATGTCTCTTCTTCTTATGTCTCCTCCTCGACTTCGAAGCATGGTCTGAAGCGGACTTCGAAGACGACTCCTCTCAAGACCTGGATCTTGACTTAGATCTCGACCTCGGGCTCGCCCTTCTCGAATGAGATCTTGAAGATTTTCTTCCCTTGTCACCCTTCAGCTTCGCCACCAGAAGTTTGGTCTCTCTTTCCCGCAGGGCCTTCGGGTTCATCTTCCGACAAGATGAACATCCATCCACATCATGGTCAGAGCTTAAACACCATATGCAGTCCTCGTGCGGGACCGTGATGGAAATCATTTTCCCGCACTCCCTGCAGGGCTTGAAGCCGGTCTTCTTTGTCGACATCGTGTTGAAACAAAGAAGCAGAAAAGCGAAAATAAAGGCAACAAAGTCACTAAATAGCTACTGAGATTCCCCGAAACCGTTAGCCTCGACGACGCGGAAACGGGAGCCGAGGTCATCACGCCGGCGTGGGCCTATTGTAGTGTCGGTGACGTCAGCGGGGGATATTCACAAGGTGAGGAATCCACTGGCAGATGTATCTATCAGCATCAGAGGGCATGACCTTCTGAGGAGAAGGTTCTAGAGGGTGCTGTTGCCTGACTGGCTGGAATGTGGACCATTATAATGACTATGATATGTTACTAAAGTGATTTCTCCCTCTTCGGCTTCTATGGGCCTGTTTTCAGTTCTATGGTACTTTTAACTTTATGTTATATTTATATATATTTTATATGTATTACATTTTATGTATATGTGTATATATATATATATATATATATATATATATATATTTTTATTTTTTTTTACTACTATTTTATGTACCGTGGGACTCCCACTTCGACGACGGGGAATATTCAAGCATGTGAATCTATGAAAGACACCCCTAATACTGGAGAATCCCACTTCTTCATTATGTCTCTTTGATATTCATAAGCACTAGAACATCTACATCCATGTGAACGAACAAATCACAATAGATACATTTAAAAAAGAAAAATTACAATAAAACCTGCCTAACGGGAACAGATTTCCACTATAGCATTAAATGGCGCCAATTACAATTTAAATTTGACACCATAAAATACATTCAGATTAAAGGTCAGTTTCAACTTACAAAGATAAAAGAAAAAAATAAATCAGTTAAACATACATACAGGCACCAACCTTTACTTGGAATAATTTTAACAATGTTCCTTTAAAATGTCCAAGTGCTACACAATTTAATAATGTTAAATTTTTTCACTATGAGCAGGTATGGTCTTCAACTTATTTTTGTTTAAATTCACTTATGGCTTTGCACTTCAAATATGAAAATTCACTCTTTTCCTGACTGAGGAGTGTGTTTTCCTAATTCTCTCCTGAGCTGCTTTTTCAGACACCATGCCGGCTCTTTTTGCCAAGTGTCCCTCTATGGTGGACAGAAATCTTGTAAGTTTGTAAGGCGTCACGAAACATGCCAAGAAATGCAGTATATATGAGAGGGCGTGGCCAACAGCATGGCCGGCTAGGACATGTCCCGTACTAGCTCCCGGCAGGCTGCTCAGTGATCCGGCATAAATTCCAGTCCCGAGAACCCCCGACAGCAGGAGAGGGGGTCGTGTAGGTCCAGGAGCCAGCACACATCCAAAAAACTGATGCACCCTGCAGCCTGACGGCCGAAATCGGGTTGATAGTCAGGCAGCCGCACGGAACGCCTACACTAAGATGGCGGCTGACGGCGTTGAAACGGGCAGCTCAGATTGATCCCCGGAGCCGGATATCCCCCGCGAGTGCGAGCTGGACGGTGGACTCGCCCGGACTACGGGCACAGACATCATCAGAGGCGGAAGCTACGGGAAGAGGAGCAGGGGCGGCAGAGAGCCCAGCCTAAAGAGTGCAGCATGGGTCAAGCAGAAGGAGACCACCCGCGGAACAGCGGGCCCCCCGCAGCAGTGGTGTTCACAGGATCTTGGACGGAAATGGGGTGGAGTAGTGTGGCTCACTGGTTAGAGGCGGCAGCCCCGAGAGCAGAAGTCGGCCCGGGACCAGGTTTCAATTCCAGACGCGGCAGGGTCGTGGACCTTGGTCAGCGGACTCAATAATTCTCGCTTCGGTGCTTACTATAATCAGGGGTTCCACTCGGCAACTCTGGGCATTAGCTCGCCTAATCTCCACAATGGCCTCACCAATTCCGGGGATGCCTGGCTCCACCTTGGGGACTCCCAGCAAGGGACCATCCCACAGGGAAAGCCAGGACGGGTTCCCCAGAGTTATACAGCGCCAGGAGACCTATGGACGGGTAGCAGTGCGCTTTACAAGCTCAAAAACATTTACATTTAACATTTACAGGAGGCACCACGGTACGGGGAAGGCAAAATCACGAAGGAGAGCGGAGGGCGGGTAGGGGGTGCTGTCCACCGCACCTGGAGCAGGATCACGATCGGCGCTGGACCCTTACCGGGGGCCCGCGAGGGACTTCGCCAAAGCCCCCCCTCTCCTCCCCACATACACCTACATCCCCTTCACGGACGGTCATCGGGCGCAGGGGAGAGTGAGAGGGGCCCGCCTGGTACGGAGAGAGCGCCGAAGAGAGCGTGATGTGGAAGAAAGACCCGATCGCCAAATCCGCCCGCCAGGAGACCCTGGATAATTATGCCACAACCCGTCTACAGAAGGAGGCACCTCGGACGGCCACAGGCACCCGCTCGGACACTGAGCTGCTGATGAGTGCTATAAAAGCGTCGCGGACGGACATTCAGGACTCAAGAGTGGCCTTGGAGGTCAAGATCGGAGAGGTAGGCTCAGAGGTGCTGCTCTTGAGACAAGACTTCCGGAACCTGTCGGAAAGGGTGACGACGACGGAGAAGCGGATCAGTGAGGCGGAGGACTCTCTAACCACTCTCCGGAAAGACATGGCGGAACTCCAGGCTTCACACAGGCAACTGCTATGGAAGGTGGACGACGCGGAAAACAGGGCACGGCGCAAAAACCTGCATTTTGTAGGATTTAGAGAAGGAATCGAGGGGGTGAACATGGTGGCCTTCCTGCTATCCTGGCTGAAGCAAACGTTCCCACAGGCGCAATTCTCGAACTGCTTTATCATTGAACGGGCGCATAGGGCGCTCCTGGCAAAACCACCAGAGGGTGCGCGGCCGAGGTCGGTCATTGCACGCTTCCTTAACTTTGCTGACCGAGACCTAATTCTCCGAGAGGCTAGAAAGTTGGGAGAGATACGCCTGGAAAATACGAACATCATGATTTTTCCAGACTACAGCCAGGAGGTGCAGAAACAAAGACGCTCCTATGACACGGTGAAGGCGAAGTTGCGGGATCTCCACATTAGATATATGCTGCTCTTCCCAGCGAAACTAAAGGTGATACATGACGGAAAAATGCACTTCTTTAATCATCCATAAGAAGCCTGGTAATGGCTGGAGGAACGACCTATACTCCATGGGGCGGTGGCCGAAGGGAACAGGATCCGGGACGAATTGGCAGCTGCCAGGTTTCGAAACAGCCCCCAAGACCGAAAGACCCAAGAAGCCGAGAACGAGAAGGTGCACGCAGATGACGCCGTACCCAGGTACTGCCGCGGCGGGACGGAGACGGCGGAACTCGGCGTCCTCAACGGGGAGCGTGGTGCCGGGATCTAGGTTCAGCTGCCTGGCCAAGCAGGGTCGCTCAGAAGGGGAGGAAGACTCAGGAGGCCGGACATCGGAAGGGGAGGAGGAGGAGGACCACTCCTTACATCCCTTGGTGACTGCCATTCGTGAACTGGAACAGGAGACACCAGGCGGGGAGACAGAACTGGGCACAGGACTCGCATTCCTGAGAGGGGATCGGGCTGGCACCTCGGAAGCAGCCTGTCGATGGAGGGACACGCAAGTTATACACACCCCTTTTACCTACTGTTTGCTGTTTCTCTTTCCTATGTTCTTAGACATGACAGGTTAATTGGGCGGGGAAGGAGCACGTACCCGCACTACATACTGCAATTGTAGGTTAAGAAGGGGGGTTTTGAGGGAGGGCGACAGACCCTCTCCGCCAACAGTCTTGGTTCTACGGAAGATGAGACTGAAGGGGGGGGGGGGGAAGTTGCGGTTGTTTTCAGTTGAAGGAATGGAGGGGGACAGGGGGGGATGGTCCGCCTTCGAGGGGGTGGGGAGAGTTGGGGGAGGGGGGAGGGAGGTTTGTTCTTTTTCGAGCACACACGAGCACTACACGCCGACTCACGCCCAGGGACATGGGATGCCGTCAGACCTCAATCCAAAGGCACACACATGGGTGACCCGGAACGAGACACTGCGCCTCAGGAGGGCCTTAAAGTATTAACCTGGAATGTGAATGGTCTAGGGTGTAAAATCAAGCAGGGTCTGGTCAACAACTATGTGAAAAGATCTGGGGCCGATGTAGTACTCCTCCAAGAAACGCACTTACAAGGCACTAAATGCGCCTTCTTGGCAAGGGGGCAATGTAGAGTCCTGGCTCATGCAGGGTTTACCTCAGGCTCTAGAGGAGTGGCAATCTCAATTAAGAAGCATCCGCCTATGAGAGTAGCGCAGGTATGGACAGATAAGCAGGGCACATATGTAGGAGTACGCGGACATTGGGGTAGGAGGGAATACACGTTTATCTTAGCCTACGCCCCACCTAAACTTCAGGCAGGAACGCTACAGGGAGTTTCTGATATAATCCTTAACACCTCAGACACAATTCAAGTCCTTGGGGGAGATTTTAATGACGTGATGAACCCCTTGGTAGATAGAACGGGAGACTGTGACAGACCACAGAGTGTGATGCCGCTAGCCAAATCTATGGCCGCGCTCGGCCTGCTAGATGTCTGGAGATGGCTCCATCCGAAGGTCAAGGCATAGTATACTCGCGCCTAGATGATATTTTTATGACGAGGCAGACACTGCAGGTCTCTGATACAGCAACATACAGCGCCCGTGGGGTATCTGACCACTCCCCACTAATACTAGAGGTGGCCAGAAAAAGGAGGGAGGGACCCACAACACTCAGACTGTCGGCATTGGACTTGCAAAACAGGACGATCCTGAAGGGTCTAAGAGCGGACGTGAAGGTGTACCTGGCAGAAAATATAGGCTCGGTGGACTCACAGGTAGTCCTCTGGGAGGCTCTTAAAGTGGTACTCCGAGATAGGGCACAATGTAGATTGGCAGAAGATAGGAAAAAAGTCCAGGCTGAGATCCTGGATCTGGAAGCACAGATACTGGTGATGGAACGTGAGCACCTGCGCAGCAGGGACCCAGGGAAACTTAGATGCCTTTCTAATCTGCAAAGTCAGTATAAGCAATTAGTGACGGGGGAAGCGAAGTCACAGGCGTTGGCGACTCTGCATCGCATTTATGATGTGGGAGATAAATCCGGGAGACTCTTGGCATGGCTAAGCAGGAAAGAGAGGGACGATAGATGGGTGGAGAAGGTAAGGAATGGAAGTGGTGAGTGGGCCCGCACGGACGCCGGAATCTCGGACGCGTTCGCAGAATGCTATGAGACCTTCTACGCGGCGCGGGACCACGGGTCAAAAGAGGAGGCACTGCAATACATGGCAAATATAACTCTTCCACAGCTTGAAGAGGCTAATCAAAAGGACCTGGAGACAGATATCACTGAGGAGGAAGTTAGGGTGGCACTGACCAGGCTCCGCACGGGCAAAGCTGCGGGTCCCAACGGCTTCTCCGAAGAATTCTTCAAGAAAACGGCGGATCTTCTGACTCGCCACTTATTGGGCCTCTTCCTGGACGCTGAGAGTGCGGGACAGTTCCCTCCCGACCTTCGACAAGCCACAATTGTCCTGATCTATAAGCAGGGAAAGCAGGCAGACGACTGCTCGTCCTACCGCCCCATTTCCCTCTTAAATGTTGAGGTGTAGCTGTATGCAACAATCCTGGCTCTTCGCCTGAGGCGGGTCATTCCAGAGTTGGTCAATCTTGACCCAACAGGGTTTATTCCGGAATGGCGACTAGATATAATGTGCGACGCATTCATAATTGGCTGCAGAAGGTTAGAGATAGGATGGAGCCCCACTGGTTCCTGTCCATGGACGCAGAGAGGGCGTTTGATGCAGTCCACTGGCCTTTTCTGGAAGGTGTATTGGAACGATTGGGATTTGGACCCAAGTATAGGAATAAAATTGGACTTCTCTACACCGACCCTAGTGCTAGGGTTAGGGTTAATGGGGCACTGTCCAGGGCCTTCCCCATACAACGGGGAACCAGGCACGGGTGTCCACTGTCCCCCCCTATTGTTCGCCCTCGTTATTGAAGTGCTGGCATGTGCGGTTAGGCAGAACGTAGGGATTACTGGCTTCCGGATCGGGGGATCGGAGGAACACGAGGAAAACTTGTCTCTCTACGCAGACGATGTCCTGCTTTATGTCACGCAACCGGACACCACCATACCGGCACTGTTTGTCGAATTGGACCGCTACAGAGCCAGGTCCGGGTATCGGATCAATTGGCACAAATCGACACTATGACCCCCGGGGAAGGGACGAGTGGCCCACGCTACCGGACAGGTTGCAGACGACTGGGGAAGGCTTCCTGTACCTGGGGATCTTTATCACGACGGACGGTAGCCTTTCTTATAAACGAAACATTGATCGCGTAGTACGCAACTTTACAGAGGACGCACACAGATGGCAATCGCTCCCTCTGACGATTCTAGGGCGTGCAGCTATGTTTAAAATGGTCTCGCTCCCTCGGTTTTTATATGCATTTCAAAATGAATATTTCCCCATGAAATGCAAGGTCTTTAGAGAAGTACATGCAGAACTGAGGTCCTATTTATGGCTGGGGAAGCAACCGAGAGTGGCACTATCGACCCTGCAGAGGCACCAATATGACGGGGGGGATTTCATTGCCGGGCCTGGAGGCCTACTACTGGGCGGAACACCTGGCCCCCATTAATGAATGGATACACGCACCCGCCACACACCCCACCTATGCACTGGAAATGCACACTATGGGCACCCACACGTGTCTACACTACATATATGAAGGAAAAGGGCAGGCCAGACTACTGCGGGCGACTAGAATAACACTGGGGGCCTGGAAACGGGCGTTGAAGGCAACCAACTGGGCCCACAAACCCACGAAGCAAACGCCACTGTGGGAGTGCACATGGCTAAAGGAACTGGATGGGTGGGTTTCAGAGATGGAACACCATAGGCATCTCCACGCTAGGAGACGTAACTCACAGTGGGACGCTGAAGTCCTTCTCAGTACTGCAAACTGAATTTGCGCTCCACCACTCCCAATTCTTTAAATATATGCAACTGCGACATGCCTGGAGGGCGGAAGGGACATTGACTGAGCCGCTCCCTGAATACGCCCCGCTGTAAGGTCGCCTTCTACAAGAACGGATCCCTGAGAAGGCAGTATCGCTAACATATAAAACCATCATGAATAACAGACCAAACAGGCTGGAGGGCCTTAGGGCACAGTGGGAATAGGAAGTGGGAGACATGGATGACGTGGACTGGGGCGTAGTACTGATGCACCCTAGGGAGGTGGCGATTAAAGCGCGTCTCCGTTTGAACCAGTTTAAGATTTTACACAGGTCCTATTTTGACAGAGTGAGATTGCACAGGATGGGGAGGACACCTGACCCGTGCTGTCTACGCTGCGGCCACGATAGCGGAGATTTTCTCCATACAATCTGGTCCTGCCCGCATATTCAAACTTACTGGGGGGCTGTACTAACCGAATTAAGAGAGGTACTAGAAGCGGACATTCCATTAGACCCGAAGTTGATACTGCTGGGAATGACCAATGATGTAGACTTGGTCCGCCCATTGCTGATTTTTTTGGTATTGGCATTGGTAGTGGCCAAACGGAACGTAGCCAGGAAATGGGGAGCGGCAGACATACCGCAGATAGAGGAGTGGAGGAGGGGTGTGGACCTCTACATGGCAGCCGAAAGTGTCACGTACAAATCCAGAGGGTGCCCGAAGAAGTTCAGAAAAGTGTGGGGGAAATGGAGACAGTACCATGGGCCAGATGGAGGGCTCTAGGGGGTCGCTAATGATTGTTTATATGATTGTTGAAGGGGATATGGACTGTTGGGACCGGGAGACATTCCTGCAGTGGACTTGGAAGATTGCACTGGCTGATCACTTGGGCGATGGTATCTGGGTTCGGAAATATGAGCGGGGTGGAGTGGGTGGGGAGGGAGGAAAGTGGAAGTGTGGCTCGACGTTATCATGCTTGTTGTATGTTCTTTCTTGCTGTAAAACAATAAAAAGGTTAAAAAAAAAAAAAAGAAATGCAATATATGTAGAAGATTCAAAAATGAAAACTGAAATGTGTTCGAGAGTCCTAAAGAAAAATATATAAATCTCTCAATCATATATATATATATATATATATATATATATATATATATATATATATATATATATATATATATATATATATATATATATATATATTAATATTGCACCTACTATCTGTGAACCAATAGCTTTTCACAAGAGACCAATACCTTCCCAACATGCCGGTCCTGATAGATAGTTAGACAGATAGTTAGACCGACAGCCAGACATATCAAGGAAGTCCGGCATTTTGGGAAAGTGTCAGTCTCTTGTGAAAAGCTACAGGTTCACAGATATTAGATGCGCTATTTTCCCATTAAAATCCCACAAGTGTACACTTACCTTCACATATTCCTCTTGCTTGCTCTCTGCCCATGGGGAAGGTCTACAATGTATAGGTGTCAATAGCTCTTTGCAAGTCGTTGGTGTCTGGAATACAGATTTGGCTTGGGCTTGAACAGATTTTAGAGCAGATCTATTTAAAAGATTAAGCCTGGTTGCAGCATCTTCAACTGAGATTAAATGGCCACGCTGGAGATGAACACACAAAAAATCTTGTTAATAAAAACGTGTTGTAATAAATTATTAATTTTCACTTTCCCAAACATTTTCTTCAAGCACTAAAATCTAAGGTAGACCCAGGAGGTTGTTTTATAAGTGATGGCAAATTTGGTAAGACTTTGGGTGGGTGAGTGGGAGGAGGTAGCATTTATTCATTCAATAGTTTGAGCATTTAAAATATGAAGAATTTAATTCAAAACAAGCTTGTTTCGAGACAACAAAACACTCCATATCGCCACAGGAACCTCATCTGAACATCACGCCCCTGGAAATCATGGCATCCTCCCTGAATTCCGCTTTGTGAAAACTGTTCAACAGCTAAAGCTTAGCCAAAATGTGCACATGCAACTGTACATACACCACCACGACTGAATGACTAAAAAAAGAAGAGACGACTACTACACAGCTTCCTCCATTTGGGGGAAGACTCCCCGGTGCACAGCACAAAATTGACTGAAAAGTCTACAATATCATATACAGTTCATCCAAAAGTAAAATCCACAAGTTTGAGAGGTTCCTCAGATTTTTTAATCCATATTCATTATTATCATGAATAGTTCATCAATGCTTGAAAAAGCGTAAACATAATCCAAAAATGAAATATCATCCAATCATTAATGATATTCTAGACTTTTCAGTCAATTTTGTGCTGTGCACCGGGGAGTCTTCCCCCAAATGGAGGAAGCTGTGTAGTAGTCGTCTATTGTTCACGCTGACAGGTACAGACAGCGTTATCTCTGGAAGCACGCCACAGACCATTAACAGTGGTTTAGCTTTGGATTCACTCAGCTGTGCAAGTCCTCTCTCAATTCTTTGTCAGTTAAAAAAGAAGAGAGACACAATTTTGGAATTACCAAGTCATAGTGCAGACTTCACCCCGACTGATAAGCTGTGGCAGGACCTATAGCTGTGCATAATATAATGGTCTCAAACATCACCAATCCTAAGCAGGTTTGTTGTTGGCGTCTCGCTCAACAGGGCTATATACATGCTTGGCTCTGCCTTATCTCTTGACTTGAATTTTAGAAAAAGCTCACCTTGTGCCATGCCGTTGGATTTAAGTGATTCAGCTTTAGCTTTCCTTTTCTATATTCCCTTGTTTGTGTGGGATCATGATTGAGATGAGCTTGTGAATGGTATGTTCAGAACTGAGATACAACCAAGAGGAGCGTTGCATAAAAAGACCATGCCAGTAATGTGCTAAAGAACAAGTTACTTACCTTCGGTAACGCTTTTTCTGGTAGATACAATATCTGCCTGTGGATTCCTCACCTTGTGAACATCCCCCTGCGTCAGCAACATTCGGAATTTCTTTTTGTAGCTTCGCGCCGACGTCACAGAGGCACGGCATCTCGCGCCACTCCGCTGATGTCACCGACACCATAATAGCCAACGCCGGCGTGATGACATCAGTTCCGCCCTTTTTTCCGTGCCTTCGAGGCACACGGACGGACCGATGACAGCAGAAATAAACACAGTATACACAGTACACAAATGTCAAGATAACACACACAGTGTAAAACCAATGCAAGAAATGAAAACGTAATAAACATTTCCTTTGACAATAAAAATATATACAATACATCAACTCAGTATAGAAGAGTGGACAAGGGAGGCGGGTGGGTCAGTGAGGAATCCACACGCAGATATTGTATCTACCAGAAAAAGCGTTACCGAAGGTAAGTAACTTGTTCTTCTGATAGATACATCTGCCAGTGGATTCCTCAACTTGTGAATAGAGTCCCACAGCAGTCCCCACTCCCGCAGGAGGGTGTCCACTCTCCTATACCAGAAAATCCTGGAGGACAGCGCGGGCAAAGTGGCCCTCCCTCCTCACTTTGGTATCCAAGCAGTAATGCTTCGCGAAAGTGTTGAGGGAGGCCCAAGTCGCCGCTCTACAAATGTCCTCAACAGGTACACCCCTAGACAAAGCAAATGTTGATGACTTTGCTCTAGTAGAGTGAGCCCTTATACCCTCTAGAGGTTCCTTACCCGCCAGGGCGTAGCAGATCTTAATGCAGAGGATAATCCATCTCGAGAGCGTGCGCTTGTGCACCGCCTTCCCCTTCTTGCAGCCAGCAAAACCAACAAACAGCTGGTCATCCAACCTGAACTCTTGTGTCCTGTCCAGGTAAAAGCTCCCCACCCTCTTCGGGTCCAAGCGGTGTAGTCTCTCCTCCTCCTTGGAAGGGCGAGGGGGAGGGGGAGGATAAAAGGTAGGGAGGGTAACGGACTGCCCCAGATGGAAAGGAGTTCCCACTTTAGGCAGAAATGCAGCCCTGGTCCTGAGAACCATTCTTTCAGCATGAATGGATAACAATGGGGGCTTCAAACTAAGAGCTTGAAGCTCACTTACCCTCCTTGCTGAGGTAATTGCCACCAGAAAAATAGTCTTAAAAGACAAAAGTCTTAAGGGACATGTGTGTAAAGGTTCAAAAGGAGAACCCATCAAGAACGTAAGAACAAGGTTCAAATCCCATTGAGGTACAATAAAAGGTGTAGGAGGAAATTTATTGGTAAGGCCTTTAATGAATCGTAATACAATAGGAGATTTAAACAAAGAGGGCTGGTCTAGCAAACAAAGGAAAGCCGATAAGGCCGACAAATAACCTTTGATAGTTGCTACCGCAAAACCCTGCTGGGCCAAGGAAAGTGCAAATTGAAGTATATTGGACAAACGAGCCCTTAAAGGGTCAACGGACTTCTCCCCGCACCAAGCAACAAATTTAGACCATCTATAAGAATAAATGGACTTGCTGGAGTCAGCCTGGCCGATAAGATGACATCCACCACATCTTGCGGGAGAGAAAAGGAAATCCGGTTGCCCCGCTCAATCTCCAGGCATGAAGGTGTAAGGTCTGGAGGTGGGGGTGTAGAACCTGCCCCTCCATTAGGGAGAGGAGATCTGCCCTGTGAGGGAGACGGAGCGGCGGGCACCAAGAGAGGTGGAGAAGATCTGTATACCATACCCTTCTTGCCAATCCGGGGCGTATCTTCCTCAGAACCCGAGGAATCAAAGGTATGGGAGGAAACGCGTAAAGGAGTTGCAAGTCCCAACTCATCTGAAACGCGCCCCCTAAGGCTCCCTGCATCGGAAAACTGGAGGCTGCAGAATGACGGGCAGTGAGCATTCTCGCGAGTGTCGAACAGGTCCACCTGAGGAATCCCCCACGTCTGAAAGACGTGACGAACTACCTCTGGATGAAGCCTCCACTCGTGGTCGGCAGAGAACTGCCGACTGAGACTGTCTGCACGAACGTTCAGAACTCCGGCCAGATGATTTGCCATCAGACAAATCTTATGGTCCTGAACCCAGGACCAGAGGCGCAGAGCCTCTCTGCAGAGACACTGCGACCCCACTCCTCCCTGCTTGTTGACATACCACATCGCGGTCGTGTTGTCCGTCAGGACCTAAACTGACTGACCGCGAAGGGAAGGGAGGAAGGCCTTGAGTGCCAGACGTATCGCCCGCAATTCCAGAAGGTTGATGTGAAGCAACATTTCCTCTGGAGAATAAAGACCCTTGATCTCCAGATCCCCCAGATGAGCACCCCACCCTAGAGTGGATGCATCCATTATCACTGTGGCCACCGATGGAGGAAGTTGAAAAGGGTTTCCTTGTGACAGATTGCCTTCCGCGCTCCACCAAGACAGATCCGCTGCAGTTTCTCTCGAGATCCTCACTGACTCCCTGAGATCTCCGCCGTGCTGATACCACTGCCTGCGGAGGCACCACTGGAGTGCCCTCATGTGCCAGCGTGCATGGTTGACCAACAGAATGCAAGAAGCCATCAGACCGAGCAGGCGAAGGACCTTCAGGACTGGAACGACCGCTCCATTGAAAAATAAAGGAATCATTTCCTGTATGTCGCGAATCCTTTGAGGAGGAGGGAATGCACGACACACAGTAGTGTCCAGTACCGCACCTATGAACAGATTGCGCTGGGAGGGCACCAGGTGAGATTCAGGTACATTTATCGAAAAACCCAACCTGTGCAACAACGGAGTTGTCTCTTGCAGATGATGGAGCACTATCTCTGGGGATTCTGCTTTGATCAGCCAATCGTCTAGATACGGGAACACCGGTATCCCCGATCTTCTGAGATGTGCAGCCACCACAGCCATCATCTTGGTGAAGACTCGAGGGGCAGTAGTAAGACCAAACGGAAGGACCGCAAACTGGTAGTGTTGCGATCCAACCGTGAAACGGAGATACTTTCTGTGCGACTTCAGGATTGGGATATGAAAATACGCATCCAAGTCGATCAACACCATCCAGTCTTCTTCCAGCAGCGCTTGAAGAACCTGCGCAAGGGTGAGCATCTTGAACTTCTCCTGCTTCAGGTAAAGGTTCAAGATCCTGAGATCCAGGATCGTACGGAGCCTGCCATCCTTCTTGGGGATCAGAAAATACCGGGAGTAGCATCCCTGACCCCTCTCCTGCTCTGGAACTACCTCTATCGCACCCTTTCTGAACAGAGCCAGGACTTCCTCCGGCAGGAGCAGCAGATGGTCCTCCGAACAATAACCCTGGCAAGGAGGGTAATTTGGGGGAAACTCCCGAATGCGAAGAGCATACCCATTCTCCACGAGATTGAAAACCCAAAGATCTGATGTAATCAATTCCCAATCTCGCAGGAAATGGGTAAGCCGGCCCCCCACCGGGCCCACATGATCCGGAATGGCGGATCTAGGGCTGCTTTGCTGCGGTGGTAGGGGGTTGGGAAGGGGAAGAGGAGGAGGAGGCTTGATGACCTCTAGGACGAGCTCGCTGTCTGCCTCTGTACGACTTGTACAGCGTATTTTGCTGTTGTTGCGGCTGCTGCTGAGATCTTTTGTAGGAACAAAAGGAAGACCTGCCAAATCCTCTGAAACGTCTACCAGGAATATCCCTGGTCTGAAGACCTAAAGATTTTGCTGTGGCACTGTTGTCTTTCAAACGTTCTAAAGCAGTGTCAGCCTTCTTGCCAAACAATCCTGACCCATCAAAGGGCAAGTCCATCAAAGCAGACTGAACATCTGCAGAGAATTCCGATGACTTTAACCATGCAGCTCTCCTAGTGGCCACCGAAGAGCCCATGACTCTTGCCACCGAATCAGCCCTGTCCAGCCCACTCTGAATTACTTGTCTCGCAGCAGCCCGAGTGTCCGAAATTACTTTCTGAAAGTCCTTTCTATCCCCCTCAGGAATTTTTGGCACTAACTGCTTCACGGAATCCATCAAGGCATGGATGTATCGTCCCATCAGGCAAGTAGCATTAGTAGATTTTAAAGCCATACTAGCTGAGGAGAAGACCTTCTTGGCCGCCTGATCTTGCTTCCTCGACTTTTTCCCCAGGAACCTGCGGAAAAGCACCCGCAGACTTCTTTGAGCAGGCAGCCTGCACAACCAAACTCTCAGGCAGATAGGTGTGTAGACAAAAAGTCCGGGTCATCAGGTGCCACCCTATACCTCCTCGCCACTGCCCTTGAAACAGCAGGAGTTGTCAGAGGTTTCTTCCAGACTTCATAAATGGGTTCAGCCAAAGCATCATTAAATGGAAGCATTGGTTCAATAACACAGGAAGGCGAGTGAAGGACCTCAGTAAGAATATTTGACTTGTACTCAGTGGTGGGCAGAGTAATATTCAACAAGCCCGCAGCCTTCTTAATTACAACGTGATAAGGCGTCACATCCTTGGAAGGCACATCTGACACTGAGGCCAAATCCCACTCTGGAGACAGCTCAATTCCACTGGCCTCTCTCAGGTCATCAAAAGGATCCTCAGAATCCTGTAACTCTCCTTCCTCCACGTCAGCATACCGATACCTTTCTTCCTCCAGAAGTCTCTGGGCTTCACGCCTCGACCTCTCCTTCATGAACGAATTCAACGGATCCAGAACCGACTCCGCCGGGGTCGGAGCCGGCGTCGAACCCGAAGTCGGGCGAGGCAGTTTTACCCGAGGTAGAACGGGATCCTGCATCGGAGTCGTGGGCACTGGCGTTGATGGAATCGGTGTCGATGGATTCGGCGTCGCCGGAAAATGCCACTGCGGTGCTAGAGCCGGCATCAAAGGCATAAAGGGCGCAGGAGCATAAGCCTGGGGAACACCCAAGTTATACGCTAAAGGACCCGTGGGACGAACAGGTACACCAGAGGGGTACATTGCCCTGAAGTAAACCCCAAACATAGCATTCAGGAACTGGGATGGATCCTGACCTGGAGCTGGATAAGGGCCCCCAGGCTGCTCTCGAGGGAGCGGAGTCGTCTCGACGTTGATCTCCTCCTCAGGCTGGGGCACCGGGGTCGTCGAACCCACAGGCACCGGAACCTCGCCTTCACCAACCTCCTCCACCTCACCTTCATCCTCCTGACCAGAAGGATTGGACAGATCCGGAGAAGGGTTCGCTAGCTGCTTCGGTGACTCAGGCGAATTCGCACGCGAAGCCTCACCCTCAGAGTCCTGGGCTTCCGATGCCGAAGCCACCGCTTCTTTACGAAGTAGCTTCACTTGCGACTTCGGCCTCGAACTCGAGTCCTTTCCTGAGTGATAACGTGACTCATGGCTCCTCTTCTTGTGCTTCTTCCGCGAGGACTTCGAAGCATGAGCAGAAGAAGACTCCGAGCGCGACCTCGAACGCCGAAATCGTGACTTCGAAGTCTTCTTATGTTTATTAATTTTTAGTTTTGCAACGAGGAGCTTCGTCTCCCTCTCTCGAAGGGCAATCCTCGACGTCATGGTCGGAGCTCAGACACCAGACGCAGCACTCATGCGGGTCAGTGATGGATATCGTCTTTCCACATTCCCCGAAAGCTTTAAATCCAGTCTTCTTCAAAGACATCTCAACAGAAGACAATGAAACAGAGAAAATAACTACAAAGTAACAAAGTTACTACAAAGCTACTGTCGATCCCTAGAAAACCGTTAGCGTCGACGACGCGGAAAAAAGGGAACTGATGTCATCACACCGGCGTGGGGCTATTATGGTGTCGGTGACGTCAGCGGAGTCACGCGCGATGCCGTGCCTCTGTGACGTCGGCACGAAGCTACAAAAAGAATTTCCGAATGTTGCTGACGCCGGGGGATATTCACAAGGTGAGGAATCCACTGGCAGATGTATCTATCGGAAATAGTAGTTTTTCAACACATTGATGATGTTGTCAGGAGTGGTCATGTCTTCCTATTTTTTATATTTTTTTATTGGTTCTCCAATATTTGCGTTAATGAAAAGGTTATATACCTGTAGTCCTGTTTCTGCCATCGTAGGTATGTTCATTGAAGTCATGGACACTAGAATATTTTCTGCTGAGTTTTGTGGACCCAAGAACACCTTTTTTCATAGTTTCTTACAAAGAAAGCACCGGAGTCTCTGTCTATGTATGTAATCATAGGAATTTGCAATAAAAGACTATCAAAGGTCTAACTTTTTCCGGAATATGCATAAAAAGTTGTTAAACATTTGAGGAGGACTCGACCGCACTTGATCTTTGCAATGCTGGCCCTGGTGGTGGCAAAAATGGATGTGGCGCAGGCGTGGGGAGCGCCGTCACCTCCAAAGGTGGGGGAATGTAGGCGGGGAATGGATTTGTGTATGACGGCGGAAAGGGTCACCTATAAAGCTAGAAGCTGTGCTGGGAAATTCTGCAGAGTATGGGGAAAATGGAGAAAGTACCATGGTCTTGATAGGGGTCTGGGATCCGATTGACACACTGAGGGTCCTGCTGAGTAGGGCTTTCTTCCCTGTTGGTGAGGGGTGGACCACGGGCCTGAGGGGAGTCGTCGGATACTAAAAAAGCACTGCAGAAAGAGGTCTTGTGGGCGGAAGTTGGATCTAATTGTGCTGATGATTATGATGTTGTCATTATGGATGGTTGGTGGGGGGACGGGGGGCGCCTGGGTGTATGGATAATCGCTTGTGATTTGCCAGATGTGTTTGTGTTTGTTAAAAATGGAAATACAATTAAAAAAAAAAACATTTGAGGAGAACTGCATTGCAGCATCTGAAATCCAAGACCATTTCTTCACAGAATGTACATGAAGGTAACAAAATAGTCAGATAGGCCAACATTGAAGGCAAAGGTAAAACAAAAAGGAGACTGTCTGTAAGAGCGTAGGAGCCCTCCCTTCCCAAAATCTGCCAGCTTGTTTCCCTGAGCCAGTTATTTTTTTTATAGATAGGTGATTTTCTGACTGTCTACAAAGTTTAACAGTCGGGGTAGGTGGGAAGGTCGTTTAGGACTTCAATGACGATATCTACCATGCAGAAACAAGTGCTAGAGGGGCGCTGATGACATATATATTCATGAAGAAAACAAAGATTACAGCTTAGTAATAAGTAAGGAAAGCTTTTGTTTCCTTACACAAACCAAACGAACCTCAAAAACCATCCATTTAGCCTCCCACTTAAAATTATTATACATAGCGCACCTTGTTACACATTCTTTGCCACTCTGGTAGAGTGGAGTTATAAAGAGTGGAGGAGAGTACACTGGAGTGGTGTAGAGTTGAGTAGCGTACAGTGGAGTGGCATACAGTGGAGTGGTGTAAAGTATTGGCGTATATCGGAGTATACTAGAGTGGTGTGTAATGCAGTGGAGTAGAGTGGAATAGCATACAGTAAAGTGGAGAAGATTGAAGTTGCGTACACTGTAATAACGTAGAGTTGAGTGGCATACAGTGGAACAGCGTAGAATGGAGTACAGTTGAGTGGCATACAATAGTTAAAAGACTAAGTGGTGTACATTTAGTGGGGTAGAGTGTAAAATCATACAGTGGAATGGCTCACAGTGGAGTGGTGTCCAATGGAACAGCGTAGAATGGAGTGAAATATACTGGTGTGGTGAGGAGTAGAGTACAGTGTAGTGCCATACAGTGGAGTGGTGTACAGTGGAAGAGTGGCGTAGCATGCAGTGGAGTGGCTTATAGTGGAATAGCATATAGTGGAACATCATGCACTAGAGTGTTGTACAGTGGAGTGTTATAGACTGGTAGGGGCAATAGCATACAGTAGAGTGGCGTACATTGGGGTGGCGTAAAATGAAGTGGCTTAGAGTGAAGTGACATACACTGGCGTAGCTTAGAGTGGAGTGCTATACAGTGGAGCAGGAGGATTTTTTCTGGTTTTTGTTATTGTATAATTGCCAACAGCGAAATTCTGCCAATGGACTGTACCTTGAAGGACACAGCGCAAGTTTGTTCTGTATGTTATTTTGCATGTATTAAAATCAATAAAAGAAATCTAAACCTAAATTGGTTTGAGAACAAGGAACCTTCTTTAATCATTTCTGTGTAATCTTGTTGCCTGTGTTTGAGCAAGTCTGATATAAATGATTGCTTGCCATACCATATTTTGCAATGGTATCTTTTAAGAAGTGCAATAGCACTAGCATTTTTCAGCTGGGCTGATGCTATGCCACACATCTTTTTTTCAGTTGCACCGATTCACATGCTGTCACTTTCAGGAGATGTATATGTTTCTGGCGCTGAAGGATGTTTTCTTTGAACTGCTAATACAATGACTGAGTCAGGTTTTGGGTTCTTTAAAAATTATGGGTCCTGCTGCGGAAAACTGTATTTTTGCATGAGGTGGGCTGCCACTGCCTTCACCATAGCTGGAGTTCGAAATGTCTTTTCCCCTATCTCGAGGAGACCTGGAACAAGAGTTAAGGGCAATGTCAAAGTTGCTCTTGGTTGTAAAGTCTAAAGTATTACAGAGACTGACAGTAGCAGGGTCTCGACTGGGAATTTGAGTTTAGCAGTCCCTTTCACAAGTACTTCTTGGAATGTTAACACGTCACCCACTGGATATGTCTTAGTTGGAGAATGTGGTGGAGATGTAGGATAAACAAGATACACCTGTACCCAGATTAGGCTTCTAGCCGGAGTACTCTGAGGCGTTGTTGATTTACTCCTTGGAGATTCTTGTGGTGGAAGTTTTCATTTTCTTAGAGGCGACATGGATGATGGTACAGGTGTTAGTGGAATTTTGGCTGGAGCCTCTAAAGGTATGGTTGGTTGAGGAAGGTGATAAGGTAAAGTAGACATATCTGGAGAAATCATCCTGGAATGAAGAGCGGAAATCTCCTACCTCTGTTTTTCTCGAAGCGCATTGACTTTCAAGACAATCCGAGTGTTGAGAATGTGAATCTTACAGGGTAGTGTTGAGAATGTGAATCCGATAAGGATGGTGATATTGACCAAACTACAGGAGTATAGGGAGGAGGCAGGGATGTTTTCTGCCTTTTTGACATTGACAGCAGAGTTTTTGAGTAAGATGAATGTCTTTGCTATGTCGGTGGACTTGCTGTTGAACCAGTTAGTTTCAACCGAGGTATATGTGACTCTTTTGAATGTGATATCCCCAATGCCATAGATTTTGCTGTTGACAGCAAATGTTGAGGTTGTCTTGACGTCCATGACGAATGCTTCTTTCGGACTTACCCTAATATCTTGATGACAAGGAGTGACGATGACCTATCAATGGGAAACATCTAGACACCCAGGCCCCCAACAATTATGTTTTCCTATGGCATTGACCAAGATGATGAAGCATTTCTTTTTCTTCACATTTTGTTATGTTAATTTTGTAAAGCGCTTGAATACCCGAGGGTTTCTTGGTGCTGCTTTGATAGGAGTGGTTTCGGACTGAAATTGTTTCCTGGTGAATTTTAGAAGTATGAGAGGATTTATTGACTGCCCACGGATACAGACAGACATACTGGCAGACTGTACTGACGGCGTTAGATAACAGCACAGCCATGAAGATACCACACACATGGGAGGCATGCGTGCTAGGCCTGTATAGGCGAACCAAACTAAATAGAGTCCCCTCTCGCTTCTGGGACCTTGGCCTCCTCACGGCCAAACGACTGCTCACGAAACACTGGAAACGAGCCGCTCCACCCCTGACGGCACATTGGCACGTGTCCCTAGACAACTGGGCAAGAGCGGAAAGCACCACCCTCCATAGCGAGGAAACAGCAGGGATACGAAAGCTCCCCATTGCAGCGCTATGGGATGAAATGTTAAGCTCCTTACGTAGGGAATGTCGACAAGCACAGAATCCCACACATGACGGCCGCCCAGACAACGCCACCGACGCGCCCCTTGCTAACACTCCGCGCTAGCAGACATGGTGGTACCTCGCCCAACACTCCCCTCCTTTGAATGCCCACCACGGCCAGCCCGTTGTCCTCCCTAGCGCCATACTTGTGCCATTCGTCCCTATCCAATAACGACTGTGCGCCCCCACGGCATTGATGAACCCTCGACTACACACGCACACCACGCTCCCGAATCAGATGACCACGACCCCCTTTCAGTTTTTCCCCTTCTCTTTTGTTTTCCATCTTTGTTTATTTCAGAATGTTATTTCCTTTGTGCACCGACATGGTTGGAACATTTGTGATGAATCGCAGACATGATGTATGAAACGGAGGACTATTGCATTGTATGACATGCCCCGCAAACATGACAGACATCATTGAGATGTAGAGATATGTATGTTGTAGCATTCATGTTTTCATTCCTCCTGAGACATCAATAAAGGATATTTAAACAAAACAAAAAAAAATGAGAGGATTTATTGAGTAAAGAGCCATGTTTTGGGGGATTTCCTGAAATGCAAGATATACTTTGATGCTTTGAGTTTGAGAGGAAGTAAGTTCCATAGTTTTGCAGTGCAGACCACAAAACCTCTACCTCCTCAGTGGGCTTTCCTGACCTTTAGGGACTACCACATTTTTTGCCGCCATAGA
The DNA here is from genome assembly GCF_964261635.1 of Lissotriton helveticus. Classification (NCBI taxonomy): domain Eukaryota; kingdom Metazoa; phylum Chordata; class Amphibia; order Caudata; family Salamandridae; genus Lissotriton; species Lissotriton helveticus. The sequence continues at coordinate 416,673,154 of NC_136063.1, read as the reverse complement.
GAGTAGGGATCTAGTGGGGGTGCACCAAAAAAAGTTTTGAATAATGTAGTCTGGTCCAATGTTGTGCAGTGGTTTGAAAGCAATGCACAGGGCTTTGATGACAATTCTTTTTTTTATGGGTAACCAGTGTAGTTTGTTAAGTGCAATGGTCGCTGAGTGATGTTTGCGTTGTCCAAACATCAGTTGTGCTGCTGCATTTTGTAGTATTTGCAGTTTGGATAGTAACTTTTGTTGTATATTAATATATAATCCATAGCAATATTAAATTATTCTTTAAACCTTTATGTAGGAAAGTAGGATCTGCTTTCATGGGCGCCCCCACTTGTTGCTGGTGTCATTATGTTTTACTGACTGGTCTGACTGGTATCTGCTAATCAGGACACCAGTCTCTGTGCTTCTCCCTACATCGGACATGGTGAATACTTAGATACACTTCAGATTGGCTACCTTGTAAGTCCCTAGTATATGGTACTAAGGTACCCATGGCAGAGGAACACCAGGGGTCTCCCATGGGCTGAAGCATGTATTATGCCATCCACGAGAGACCACTCAAATTGTGACTACATGCTTGCCATTGCAGCCTGTGTAAACTGGTGATAGCACCACTTACTACAGATATAGGTTTCCTTATATCTGAGGTCACTGCACTTAAAACCTATAAGTCACCCCTAAGGCAAGCCTTTCAATCCTGAAGGCAGGGTCCTCGGTTCTAAGTGTGAGGGTGCCCCTGCATGAGCAGGGCATTCCATGACCCTCGGAGTCCATTCTCCCGGGTTGTAAGTGCATCAGGCATTATGATACATAGAGTGGCCATGCATCATTATGCAATGGCTCTCTAAACTGGCTGTAACAAACCCTGTTGTGTTTGGTATGAAACATGTTGGAATCATGCCTCCCATAAACGGTGTGGGAGGTATGATTCCATGCACTGTAAAGCTCCTCCAGGAGGCCCCCAGTGCTCCTGGTACCAGTCTTCCAGACCCAGACAGCAAACTATGGCTGCTGCCGAGAAGAGACACAATCCTGCACTTCTGCTGGGGAAGGGCAGGACAATAGGTTTCCTGTCACGGGGAGGTGTGACCACCTCACACACAGCACTTTGTGTATTGGGACAGGGTGAGGCACTTGCCAGCACCACTAGTGCTTTGAAGGGCACATTTGGTGCCCTCCTTGCATACTGCAGTTGAAACCAGTTCAGGGAGCCATTGGCTCCTGCTCTGGCGCGAAACTGGACAAAGGAGCTGGAAGTATCCTCCCCACTATCCATCCCCTCCTCTGGGAGGGTCCCCTGAATCATCCCAACCCCTTTCTTAGATTCGTCGTGGGACAAGATTCAGATCCGAAACCACTTCAACTTCAACCATCTGGGCACTTTGGACTTTGCTGGACTTCACTTTGGGAAAGGAGACTGCAACTGGGAAGACTCCTGCTGCTCCTGGTCTCATCAAGCTGCAAGTCTTCTGCAACATCTGTGCCTGAGCTTCATACAGGTTCTTCTTGCAAGACCTGTGAAAATCCAGGACACCAAAAGGAATCTCCCTTGGAGTGAAGGAGTCACTCCCCTGCATCTGCAGGCACCGCAACAAAGCTGACCGGTCTGCTGTTCCTGAGCTCCTGCAGACTCCCAAAAATCAGCAAATCCTGCGAGGCCTGCACTGTCTTCACAGCAAGTTTGAAGTCAGTATCCCTCGTCAGAACCTCTGGAGCAGTACCCCTGTGCAACCCGTCAACTTGCCATTGCCAAGGGAGAGGTGTGGCGCCGCGGCCAGGGCGACTGACGCTGGAATCTGGGGATCACGGTTCGATCCCCGGCTCCAGCGGCAGGTTAGCCCAGCGCCATGCGACTCTGGGCAATAGTTTGCTTAATCTTCCCGACGGCCCCCCAGCGCCTAGAGACCCTAACGGGTGATTGTGCGCTATACAAATGTGGATTATTATTATTATTATTGCCAAGGCTTGGTGACTCTTTCCTCTGTAGATCTTTGGGCTCCAAGAAGCTCCAGCCTCAAGCATCTGCAGCCAAGATATTTACCTGCACTGCATCCTTTGCACCGTGGGCCTTCCTGAGCTTCTACAGATTCCCCCCCCAAAAAAATTAGCAACACAGGTGGTGATTCTGCGAATACCGCGAGGCCTGCACTGTCTTCACAGCAAGTTTGATGTCCGTATACCTCGTCGGGACCGCTGGAGCAGTACTCCTGTGCAACCAGTCGACTTGCCATTGCCAAGGCTTGGTGACTCTTTCCTCCAGAGATCTTTGGGCTCCAAGAAGCTCCAGCCTCAAGCATCTGCAGCCAAGATATTTACCTGCACAGCATCCTTTGCTCCGTGGGCCTTCATCCTTTGGTAAGCTACTCAAAGTCCTCTTGCGACTCCTGTGCCCCCGGCCTGCGGGTCCTCTTGAGGGTCTTCTTTGGCTCCAGTGGGCTTCCTGCTGGCTCGGGCCTGTTATGACTTACCTGCTCATGGTGAGTCACTTGGACCTTGCTGGACCAGACACTGCACCTTCTTTCGAGACTACGTTGATTGCTGTTGCCAAGGCTTGTTGGAGCCACTGCCAGACATTGACACCTTGGCTCTTGCCATTCGATGTAGGACAGCTTGTGAACGCTCCTTGTCTTCTACAGCACTGCCTGGTCCGCACAGCTACAACTTCAAGGGAACTGTCAAATCTCCTGCATCGGTGTGCGTTCGTCTTCCGTGCCTCCCGGTCACTCCCGAGTGGCATAGACTCTGTTCCCTCTGCTTGCAGGTACCTCTGATCTTAAATCCATCTTTGGGTTCCACGTGACTCACCTTTTTCGCCAGCTACATCTTTTCTGAAGTCCTCCATTGTGGTCTGTAGCGGTTTCCCACGTCACTTGGCACCTATGCACCAGGCCTACATGGTGTAGGTATCCCGGTTCCTGGGGGTATCCATGGGTGGGGTGACTCTCCAGCCTTCCATCTTCCAGTGGGTGTCTCCAGGGACACTAGGGAAGGGTTAGTTTTATTTAAAACTGTAACCGCGACGTACCTATTGATTTGCATTGAGCACATGGTCATGTCCCCACTCTGCACACGACCTCCATGGGGTTCCTAGATACTCCCCTTGGGTGGTTCCTTGGGTCCCCGGCTCTTCTATGTCCATTCTCGACTTAGGTCGAGGTTCACATTCCACTATTTTAGTATATTTTTTATTATTTGTTTATTGGAGTAAGAGTATCACTGCACTTCATGCAGCTGACGAACAGAAACACATCGTAAACATATATAGTGCAGTTGCCTACATCCATAAATGGCCGGCCACCTGCACTCAAAAATCAAAATCGTTTGCATTAGTGTTACACGGCCCATCAGCCGACATCCAGCGGACCGGCGGCGTAATGATTGTTAGCATCCATGCGTGTGTCAGTGCTATGTTCGCTCACTCATAAATCAGTAATCTTACATTTTCAAAGTTCTCTCACTTCTTATCTGGTACCGTAACTTAAACAAAACCAAACAATGTAGTCCCCAACTTTTAGTTCACATCCTGCAATTATCTTCTGTGTCACAGCATCCTCCCTCCTCAGTTTCATTACCACTAAACTTGTACATTTAGAGTCGTCAGTGTCTTATCTGTTGATCTCTCTATATCTCCGTCTCTGATCCAGAACCAACATGTGCCAGTAAATACACTCGCAAGTATCCCCAATAATCTTTGGGCCTAGAGCCACCTGGCAGCTCTTCCTCATACGTTTCAAGCGTATCTCGACAATACACCATATCACTTATCCATTGCTTCACCCCAGGGGCCCTTCTGCCATTCCAGTACATAGACACCCTTCGCTTAGCCAGTAAAAGCGCTATAGCACAGAATTTGCGTTTCAATGCTCTCAGTTGCGGGATGATGCCCAACAAGCAGACTTTCGCATCACACAGCATAGAGGTCCCCAGCATCTCGTTCAGGACCTGCATCACGCCTTCCCAAAACCCCGCCACTTTGCGGCAGTGCCACGCTAGGTGCATGAAGTCCGCTTCATCCTGCTTACACCTACAACATTGTGAATCATCCCGCAAACCATACCTATGTAACCTCTGAGGCGTGTGGTATACCTGATGTAAATACTTGTAATGTATTATTTTCAAGTTCCCGTTAGGCGTCAACATACCAGTGAGTGCACAAGAGGAATCCCATTCCAAATCAGTGAGAGGTTCTGCTAGTCCGGCACTCCATCTGTCCCTGGCCTTGTGAGTATTCGCCCCCGCCGCCTCCTGTACAGTGGCATACAGTTTGGACACTAGATGTGACGCTGTCGGTGTAGTTAGGAGCAGTTGTAGGGGCGCTAGTGTGGGAGGTTCCTCCGGGTGTGTCGGGAAGTGTTCCCTAAGCGCTCTTTGTAGTCTATAGTAATTAAAACTGAATAATAGTGTCGGGTTTGTGATGTAGGTCAGCTTGTCCAGCGTGAGAAAGACCCCGCCATCGTATAGATCCCCAAGAGTGTCTATGCCCGCCCGCCTGAACAGGTCTATGCCCACCTTTTCCTGCGTCACCGAAAGAGCTGGGTGATGTGCCAGAGGGAGTGTTGGTGCATACAGTGGTAAGTTGTGTGTTGCCTTGCCTATCAGCCGCCAAGCCTCAATCGTGGTATTAACAGGATTAATGTCTCGTTCATGCCGTTTACTGCGTTTATGTGTTAATATGTTGGCTAGTGGGATAGGGTCAGCGTCTCCCGCCTCTACGGCCACATGTGTCATGAAGGGCACCTCGTGGTACCAGTAATGCGCGTATTGCGCTTGCGCGCACAAGTAATATAGATAAAAGTCTGGCACCTTGAAGCCCCCCTTAGCATATGGCAGCGTCATGGTACGTAATTCCATCCTCGCTTGCTTTCCCGCCCACAACAAATTTAGGACCAGTGTGTTAATATTACGGAATACGGCAGCGGGCGGTTTGATTGGGATATTGTTAAACAAGTACAGGAACTTCGGAAGAAGCACCATTTTTACAATGGCCGCCCTGTCTGCCAATGAAAGGGGAAGTCTGTTCCACCTTTTAACCTTGTCCTCTAGCGACGATATGGTCCGCCCGTAGTTCGTTCTTACCACCAATTCTGGGTCTCTGTGGAACCATACACCCAAATATTTCGTAGGTTCTTCTTGCCACTTTAGAGGATAGTCTAGTTTCGTCGGGTGGGTGCTGTCCGTTAAGGACAGAACTAGAGATTTATCCCAGTTAATTCGCAACCCGGACTGTAGGCCATACCTAATGTACTCTCTCAGGAGTGGATTCAGGTGCTGCTCAGGATTCTTCACATATAGCACCATATCGTCTGCGTACAGTGAGATATGTATGGGTCTGGAGGGCATTTGTATCGCTGAATAGTGGTGATGCTGCCGGATCTTACATGCCAGCGGCTCTAGCACCAACGCGAACAGCATCGGCGAGAGCGGGCACCCCTGTCGAGTGCCTCTGCATATTGGAATGGGCTCTGATATGTACCTGTTCACTCTGATGCGTGCTGTCAGGTTGGAATACAACATCGTTATCCACCCCAGAAAGATCTGCGGAAATCCCATACGCACCAGTACTGCTTGGATAAAGGGCCAGCTGATTGTGTCGAAGGCTTTTGCTGCGTCCAGTAACACAGCCACCGCCTTAGATTCCGGTGTTAAATAATGGGCCAGTGCGAACAATGTACGAGTGTTATGTGTAGTCGCTCTGTCGGGGATAAAACCTGATTGGTCCGGCCTGACCAGCAAAGGCATAAGGGGCTTCAAGCGGTCCGCTAATAAACTAGCTATGATTTTAGTGTCCACATTCAATAAAGAGAGAGGGCGATATGAGTCGCACCTATCTGCTTCTTTACCCGGTTTCAACAATGCCACGAGCAGTGCCTCTCTCATGGATGCTGGTAGCGACTGCGCTTCATGTGCCGCCCCGTACAGCCGCACCAAGTATGGTGCTAGGGTATCCGCGTATTTTTTATAGAATTCCGTGGCGAAGCCGTCCGGCCCGGGTGCCTTGTTATTTGGCAATCTCCGAATAGTGTCAGTCACTTCCTCTACTGTCACCGGGCGTTCCAGATATTGCCTGTGCCCATCAGCTAGCCATGCCAGCTCTATATCATCCATGTAGTGAAGCAATTCACCCTGTGGTGGTGACGGACGTGCAGTGTAAAGTGCCTCGTAAGTTTTCATAAATTCAGTTAATATCCCCTTGGTGTCCGTGATCGCCTCCCCTGTGTCTGTGCCAATGGACGTTATGTTTTGTGGGGTTCTACCCACGCATATCTTTGCGGCCAATTCCCTACCAGGCCTCCCTCCTTCCCCATATCTCCTCGCTGTCGCACGCTTCGATACATACTTTAGTTCATCCGTCGCGAACTCACCGTATTCGGTTAGGAGTGCTTTAATTTCCCCCAAAGCAGCAGCGTCGCCCGTTTGGGCGTACGTCTGTTCCAGGGTTTGTATAGCCCGTTCACGTGTGTGCAGTTGTTGTCTGATATCCTTGAGGATGCCAGAGGTGGTGCTGATACAGATCCCCCGTATCGTGGCTTTAAAGGCCTCCCATAGTAGACCAGGGTCTTTAGTGGTGGGGGCGTTGAGATCGAAGTAATCTATGATCGCTTTGTGTATGGACTCAACATAAACAGGGTCCTGCAGTGCGGTCGCGTTGAAACGCCAGGTAAAAGGTGGTGGGTCATAGTATGGTATAGCAATGTCTAATAGTACTGGACCATGGTCCGAAAGTGTTCGCGGTAGGTGAGTTATGTCCCTGACCCACGAAAGTACCTCCTGTGTGCCCAGCCAGTAGTCCAGCCTAGACCAACTATTGTTAGCTGCATTTATGTGTGTCGCGACAGTCGTTACTGGGTTGCGTGTCCTCCATAAATCTACCATGTGCAGGTCTTCCATGGTGTCTCGCAGCATCAATCGCGCTTTGCCGTGTTGCTCCAGCGTATGTGTTGCCCTATCTAGAATATCCTGTAGTGCGACATTGAAATCTCCACCCCAAATTATGTGTGTCGTCTGCATGTCGACGATAGTGTGCCATACCCGTCTGAAAAAGTCCGGGTCATCCACATTAGGCCCATATGTGTTCACTAACAGTATCTTCTGTCGTCTCACCACCCCAGCTAGTATGACGGTCCTCCCCTCTGAGTCTCTATGCATGCTCGTGATCTCAAATCCCGTTCCCTTTCTGATCAATATGCTCACCCCTCTAGAGTATGACGAGTAGTTCGAGTTGGTGACAGACTCAGCCCATTTAGCGCCTAGTGTGGATTTACTTTCTCGGGTTAAGTGCGTTTCCTGTAAAAACACAATGTCTACTCGCAACCTGTCGAAATAGGCAAAGAGTCGCCTGATCTTTTTCGGGTCGCCTAGCCCCCTTACATTCCATGTTAGAAATTTGAGCGTGTTAGTACCTGTAATGGGTATGGGGCTGGACATCAACGGCATAGACCTTACTTTTATAACTTTGTTTGTACAGTTCGTATGGACGTAAGCAGTACACAGTGACCGGCATTAACGTTGGGACGCTCTGCACATAGACAACTCTTACATCATAATACACAGCTAAGGAGTTCGCCATGCGTCTCAGACACAGAAATTGCAGTTGTAAGCATTTAGAAATTCCCGCCCACCCCCCACCCACTTTAGCCCCCGAACTTTGCCAAAGCCATCCCTTAACAACCTTAAACAGTAATGTCAAATTCTTAGTGGGGAACACCCACTCGGGGGTATCACCAGGTTCACACATCTCCATCCACATAGTGGACGTGGACGGTCGCGATATCATGCTGTAGTGTAGTACATGCGTTCCAGGTCCTCCAACCCCCCACCCCTCCAGTATATGCAGGGCCGCCAATGCGGCATGACATCAGTACGCCAAGTCCCCAACTTTTAGGTTCATCTGCGTAGCCACCAGATCAAGCCTTGGTATGGACAAAGTGCCGTCCGTCAGTTGAGCTATGTAAGCCATATTGTCTACCAGAGTGGCCGGCACTTGGTCGTGATCACGCAATCTCCATAGCCGAGTGGCAAATAACAAGCCATCCCCACACCCTCTATTGCAGAGATACTCACAGTCATGATGACTCTGCCGCGGCGTAGTTCCAGCAAGGTCCATACTTACAATGTGTTCGCAAGTGCCTCGCCAGGTCACCAACCGCTACAATCACAACCGCTTAGGGGTGTGCGAACATTCGCTCACAAATGTAGTGTCCGTCGCCTGCGCCTTTCTGATGGGCACTGAAAATCAGTCTTGTGTGTCCACAGACTGGGCCATTCATTCCACATCGCTCGTGGCCGCACTTTGATCTTGCTGCTTGCGCCTCTTCAATTGCTGCCTAACGTAGTCCTGCGCCGCCTGTAATGTTGGCAGTATGACCGGCTTCCCACCAGTGAAGATTTTGAGTTTCGCTGGGTACAGCATCGCATATTCTTGTCCTAGCTCTCTCAGCTTCTTTTTAACTGGAGCGAATTCCTTCCGAGCCAGTTGCACCGCCATGGTATGATCTGGATAGAACTCTAGCGTGTTGCCTTGATGAGTGACCTTACCCATTTCTCTGGCCAGCCTAAGTATCGTGTCTCGGTCTCGGTAGTTTAGTAAGCGGGCTATGACCATGCGGGGGGCGGCACCAGGTTTCGGCACAGGCGCAAGTGAACGGTGTGCCCGTTCGACCAGGAACACGGAAGACAGTTTCTCAGAACCAAATATCTCTTTCACCAACGATTCTATATAAGTCTCCATCTTCCCCGTGTTTGTGGATTCGGGCAAGCCCGAAATTCGGACGTTGTTGCGCCTGGACCTGGCTTCCTGGTCCTCCACCTTGGCGCGCAAGCTTTCCACTGTTTTTTCCAGACCTCCGCAGGACCTGGACATGGCCTGATGGTCATCCTCCACTTGCGAGATTCGTTGTTCGGCTTCCGTTATACGCCCGTCGTGCTGTTCAATGTTCGCCGTCATGTTGTCCATTCGTTGCACCACATTGTCCAGTTTTCCGTTCATTTCCTGCAGGCTCTTCTGAATCGCCCGCAGCACTGATTCCATGCCCGTGGCGCCTGATTGTTCCTGACCTCCTTCCGCCTCATTGTCCGTCGCAGCCATTTTATCTTGTTTTCGCGCCTCAAATTGGAGCTTAGTTTGTTGCCTGTCCGGTTTCCCCATGTCCATCTGCTGCTTCGGCGTAGTGTGTGCCGACGACAATCTGGGGCTGCTAGCCGTTGTCCCACCGGCCGTGGAGCTGACGCGGTGCGTTTTCGCTGCAGCCCCCCACCGAGCTTTGCGTGTAGTCATTAGTCAGCCACGTGCTCTGGAAATAAGGCCGGTCGCCTCCGCGACGGGCCGTCCGCTCAGGGCCCCAAACGGCGTTATGCTAGTGGCTGCAGCGCGTTGGGGGGTCTCTCCTCAAAGCCGGTGAGCGGAACCGATGTGCTTGGCAAAGTTATGGGGCTCCCTCCTCATAAGCTCATGTACCATGTACAACTCTCATCTTTGGAGCAATGTGCAGCCAGCTTCATCTCCCGCGCGGGGGCCAGAGAGAGTGCTCGTGGACGACAGGTGCCACTGCGCGGTGCAGAAGTCTCCTGCTGGCAGTTGAGGCGTGCTATTGTGCCGATGTCTATGCGCTGCTGTGCACAAATCACGGGCGCCCCGCGTATTATCTGGATCTGCTCACCTCCGAGGTTGGCACACTGGCGGCCCTCTGCGTTGTCCCGCTGTCAGCGCCGATGCAAGGCATGCAGTCTGGTAATTGCTGGGAGCCTCCCTCCGTTACCGGTTCACTTGTGTGTTCTGCACAGGCAGCGTGTGTCGGGAAGTCGGCCTGCGGGAGTGTCTGCCGCCGTCCTCAGTCCGGTGCGTTCCACGGGTGCCGCCATCTTGTCCGCGGTGAAACGCACGTTTGTTTGGTGCGGCGCTGTGTCGTGGGGGCTCACTCGAGCCTCGCAGTTGTCGCGCTGGTGGTCAGTGGCCACTCACCAAGTGGCGCTGGGTGTGTACCGTTGTTTCACTTCAGCAGGAGCCTCGGTAAGCGCCGATCCGCCAGGCGCCCTGAGCGGCCATTTTGGCGATGTTGTAGCCCGGAGCCCGAGACTTGGGCTGATTCTTCCATTCCCGGCATAAATCGCCTTCTAGCGTTAACTCGGGATGACGGCCTCACCTTCCGACGCCCATATTTACAATCGCCGCTTATTTTTATGGGGTTTCAAGGGGCTAAAGGCCGCTAGTTTCGCGACCGTCCGGCGGAGCTGACAAGCTAGCCAGCCATTCCGCAGTGCGCCCTCTAGCGCCCCCCCCACTATTTTAGTATATGGTTTGGTCTCCCCCTGGAGACCACCGTGTATTTGTGCTACTTACGTGTTCTATTGCCAAAGTATTTGTGTGCATTTAGTTTATATCTCCGGGAAGGAGATATTGCAATGTGTTAGTGAGGGTTTATAATAAATACAGATTTTTAAACCTACATTGTGTGGTTCTTTTTCACTTAACCTATGCCATAGAATTAAGTACTGGTAAAACAAGCTGTTTACACTCCTGAAGGCTGCTGTCCACAGCTACCACTTATAGAGCTTTCTAAGTTTGTATGAAACCACTAAAATCACCATAAGGGTTGTCTGGATTAGTGCATGGTGCTATCCTGTGTTTAGACGCCAGCATTTGCCACTACTGCTATTGCTGTGATCGGGGAGGGGAAGAGCCAGGGACGACTGCAGCTGACCGGGGGCAGACCGGTCTAAGGAACTACAACCCCCATCATCCCTTGCGGCGTTCCACGCCGCATCCGGCATTCAGCACGCCAGGAGGCGCTTTAAAGGGGGCCAGGGCTCTCGCAGCACGAGACGCGCGCGGGCGTGCCCGGGTGAAGCCCAGGACAAGGGCGGGCTGTTTGTGCCCGTCAGAGGTTGAGCTGGGCCAACCCCCAGAAGTCATCCATCAAGGACTAAAGCTCGTGTCTCAAGGTAATGCGAGCTGCATTGCTCAATTGTATGCTAGTTTGCTAGTGTGTTAATTTGTGGTGAAATAATTGGACCACCTTGCGTTTCTGGCATGACGAGCAAACGCAAAGGAGTAGCCGGGACATTAGACGCCTTTATTGTAAGGGCAGAGTCTCTACTTACCCATTAAATTGAACTAACAGAGCGTCGTCTGTCCATGAACCCAGTCACACTGCACTCTCGCCTATCTCTGGGAGGCCGGAACACTGATGGTGTAACACATGAAAACCCCCATAAACTAAGCTCAATAGAAGCATGTCCAGTTTCCCTAGACTCATCCCTGACATGTTTAGAAGCACCCAATCTGGCAGCCCCAGATGCACCAGGTATTAGCACCAGAGCACAGGCAGCAGGTCCCCAAAAGATTGCCAAAGCGAAACCGCAACCCACAAAAAGTAAGAGGGTCGCAGGAATGACCAAGTCTAAAAAGCCCAAAGGTTGTTCACCCTGCAACAATGTCACAAATCCGGTGGTTACCTGTACTGCAGTAGTAGGCACACAGACTGATGTTACTTTTAATTATGATAGCAACGTTAGTAACATAGGCTCTGAGGGTGATGTTACCATTCCCCCCTCTGTCTCAAAATTGATTGAAAATGCCTTGGCCGACATTAAGAATGTAATGGACATGAAATTCAACTTGTTGTGGGGGAAAAAGGAATGTTTGAATTCTGAATTGACTAACTTTATGTGCCGGAATGTTATCTTGGCTCAAACTACTGATAGGGATAGGATGCTTACATTACCCACGAGCAACACACCCGGGTTGGTGTCACACACTGGTTCTGTCTCCCACGTAGATAGTATCCCTGCTACCTCGCATACAAATCACAGCAATAACAATGCGCTCTCTGGGTTAAGTTTCCAAAGCGAACAAAGGGCAAGCCAAGGTGTTGCCCTAGGAAACTTAGCCAATTCAACCCAGGCCTCAGAAAGATGTAGTCCAAATCCCAAATGTGTGAGTGCTACTGTTAATGCACTAAGTTCAAGTAGGGACTGCCTTAACCTCCCCAGAAATGTCTGTGTGAGACCAAACACGTAAGCCTACCTCCCGCCTCTTGCCCCTACGTGCTAGTCTTGGCTGGGGGCCCCGAATTAGTTGGAGACCAAAGGGAAAGCTGGGGAGACCTCCGCAATAAGTCAGTTGATTGGCTCTGCAAACACAAGAGGTTTCTTTCTTCCAATATGAGTGATATTCTCATGGCTAGAAGAGTAGGATGGGCCGGCCACTCTGAAAAGAACATAGACGGCGATTGGGTCGTCCTCAACTTTCGCAGACCCCACATGGTCCGCCAACTATTGAGCACTTTTGAGCAGCCACCTGTGCTAAACACCCACATTAGTGCGCTCCCCTTGGGCTATTTTACAAGCCACCATTGGAACCCTGTAGGGACTTCTATGCTTTGCCCCTGCTAATCAACAGGTTTAATGCATTTTCCGACCTAGATGCACAGGATTGACAACCACCACTGGTGGCCCCCAGTTGCTCCAGCAACAGGACCTGGAGGTCCCGGCATCTTATATAGTAACTACCAACATTAAGAATGATATCCTATCCCCCACCCCAGGGTTAATAGTGGAGTTGACATGAACATTCTTAGCTGGAATGTAGCAGGGTTACAGTCTAAACCTAATGTTGAAAACTGGTTGCACCTAGTCAAAGAACAAGACATAATAATGTTCCAGGAGACTTGAGCCACACATGATTTGCACATTGAGGGGTTTCACTGCTTTAACACGGCGGCTTCCCACCATAAGCTGGGCCGACATTCAGGGGGCCTCTTTATTGGGCCTAATGTAGCAGCCAGTGGAAGTTTTAAGCTACTCCCAACCAATAGTTGTAACTTTCAAGTTGCTTTGTACAAGGTAAGAGTTTCTTTTTACTTGGTAAATTGTTCTAATAACGATTTCTTGTCCATTCCTAACAAGAATTTTATCGAGCTCTTTGATTTTATTTCTAACCTAGACTACCAGCAAGGCTCGGGCAATATCATTAGGTCTATTTGGGGAGGTGATTTTAATGCAAAATTTACAGATATGCATCTGGGTGCAGAGTCACGTAGCCTAGCCCCCTCCTCTCGTAGGGGTGCAGAACTGGCAGTGTTTCTGAGGTCCCATAACCTGGTCAATGCCATTGAGCAGATGAGCACATCACTTAAAACCAGTAATCATCACCCGACTTTCAGGCAGGGGCCACTGTTCCACTATAGATTTTGGTTTTATTTCCCCCCCACTTGTGGATTATCTAGTCACTGCGGAGGTCGTTGCCACTGTTCACGGAGATCACAACCCCATAAAAAATAGTACTAAGCTTGGCAGCATGACCGGTGTTTCCATTTGAATGTGGGGCAAGAGACCTAACATTATCAATAGACAATTTAAGATTAATATGGAGGGGCATTGATAACGGGGATCTATTTTGATTGTTAGCCAGGACAATCTGCCTCTCATTAACTCCTGTCTGATATTTCAAACCCCGCAACCAGAGGTAGTCCAGAACTTCTCCAAACTTTGCTTGGCTATTAAAACTTATTTGTTGGTTCGACAACGAATGCTCATTGGCTAACAGGAACTTGTCAGCTGAACCAAGGTGATTATTGGATGTGAAACTGGCCAGGCAGAAGTAAAATAGGGCAGTTAACGAGCGGAAGGGAGCACTCCTTAGGGACCGCTGGGAAACTATCGTTAGCAGCAACCAACAAAAATGGTAAATCATTCTGGTCCGCTGTAAGGGATTTTCGATCCAAGGGCCAGCTATTATCCCCATTAGCTGCACTATATCCAGCCAATCCTGGGAAAACCACTTCTCTAATATCTATGTCTCCTCCTTATCAGACATCGAGCAGTACGAACATGGCCCACTTGTTAGAATACATATAACACTACCTGAAGTTGAAGAAGCCATAGGGAAGGGTTCTTTTTATTTAAAACTGTAACCGCGACGTACCTATTGATTTGCATTGAGCACATGGTCATGTCCCCACTCTGCACACAACCTCCATGGGGTACCTAGATACTCACCTTGGGTGGTTCCTTGGGTCTCCGGCTCTTCTATGTCCATTCTCGACTTAGGTTGAGGTTCACATTCCACTATTTTAGTATATGGTTTGGTCTCCCCCTGGAGACCACTGTGTATTTGAGCTACTTACGTGTTCTATTTCCAAAGTATTTGTGTGAAAACCACTTCTCTAATATCTATGTCTCTCCCTTATCGGACATCGAGCAGTATGAAAATGGCCCACTTGTTAGAATACATATAACACTACCTGAAGTTGAAGAAGCCATTCACCAGAGCAGTGGGAAGAAGGCCCCCGGCCGGCCCTGATGGGTTACCCATAGATCTTATCAAATGGAAGCCGGATTTTTGGGCACCACTCCTTCTGAATGCCTTCAACAACTTAATGTATGCCCCTCTACCTGACACTTGGGCAAAAAGTACCATCGTCCCAATATTTAAAAAGGGGGACCAGTCGCAGCCCAGCAACTATAGGCCGATATCATTAATTGACAACACCCTGAAAATACTGGGTAGAGTCTTATATAATAAGATATTGGATGGACAGAGGAATGCAGCATTTTAGAGCCCTGCCAGCTAGGCTTCCGTACCAAGGTTGACACCAACAAGCAATGCCTTGGCCTCAATCTTGTAATTGGGAAATATACCATCGCTCAGAAGTCTCCAATCTATCTTGCCTTTATGGACTTGTCCTCCGCTTTCGACCTGTTAATAGGTCGAAGCTGTGTGCTATCCTGTTGGCCTATGGCCTGGATGAGCATCTGGTCCATTTCCTGGCACATCTTCACAAGGACCTTCAGGCACATGAGAGGATAGGCAGAGGTGGCGAGGTTTCAGGCCCCATTAGGGTCGGAAGGGGGGTCAGACAGGGTTGTGTCTTGGCCCCCCTTCTGTTGCACAAGTTACTACTTGTGTAACGATATATCTGTAAGAGACATTAGTTAGTGATAGATTCCTTACCTTAGAATATCCCCAGGCGTCAAACTGGATCCGGAAAATTTTGCGTAGCAATACCCCTGCGCGCCGGCAGGCGTAGTCCGCGGCTCCGCGTCCGTTGTCGGCGTCGTTAGCGCCGGAATGACGTGGTCAGATCATTATTTATATTTATATTAATGGATCGTCAGATCATTATTTATATTAATGGACTGAACAAAGTATTAATATCCATGTCTCAAGATGTTCCTATGATTAACGGGAAACCTATCCCCGTGCTACTATACGCGGACAATGCGGTACTTCTATGCCGCACCCCAAATTCTCTGCGTATCTTGGTACAGTTTTTTGTTGAATATATAGATAGCCTGGACCTAAGAGTCAATTTTAACAAATCAATTTTAATGTCGTGTGGCCCTCAGAAACACCAGCTTAGCTCCGTCACTGTTGGCAACCACAAACTGACAAGCACTTGTAAATTTCCCTACCTTGGGGTGGTCTTTGCTGCGAACAGCTCCTGGACTGAGTATCTTACCCATTCCAGTAGCAAGTTCCCAAAGACCATCAACTCAATTTTTAGCCTCCCCCATCCAAAGAATACAGGTGCTATTTTAGCCATCCTATTTTTTTTTAAATTACAATGTGTCCCAGTGACCACCTATGGAGCTGAGATTTGGGGTACTGCAGATAGTTCCTGCATCCAGCAGGAAGAAAATAGATTTTGCAGGAAACTGCTGGGTATCCCAATCTCTACCCCGCAATATATCTGCCATAAAGAATTGAACTTAAACTACATAACTGACTTTATACGTGCTCGCCCAGCCCTCTTTTGGCTATCGGTCTGGAAGAATGAGGCAGCGACTTTAACCAGAGATATTATTAACGATTGCATTGTGAGAAGGGAATGGAAATCCCCTGGCTCTCTGGAGTTTACCAGAGCTTATGTAGTATCAATAAAGGCTGTATCTTTTTAAATACCAGCGAAACTGCAACTTTGCACAAAAAAAGAACTTAGAAGCCTCCTTTATTTGTCATATAATGAAGAAAGACTGGTGCGGGAAGCGAAGAAACCATTTATCCCCAGGTATATGTCCCGTGAGCAGCCCTGTCTCCACCTACCAAACTACCTCATGTTACCTATGAGTCATTAGGAAAGAAGCCTTTTTTTCCACCTCAGAGTGGGGACAGTAAAATGTGCATTGCATTGTGTTTCCCTCTCGGTTTTCACTTGAAACTTGATTCAATACCCTGCCCCTGCACGGGGTGAGTGGCCAATTCACCCTCCATTTTTTGTTTTTCTGCAAATATTACATAAAGTACACTTTACCCGTTTTTCAACAGGAGCAGGCCCATTAGTATGGATTCAGCCTTCTCGAGTATGCTTGCCTTGACTGATGAAGAGTTTGTTTTTTGCATTAGTACATTTCTGAGGATTGCCATTCGGGCACGCAAGTCAATGCTTAATCCCTGAACTTTTAAAGTATGAATGGATTCATTTATAATTGTTGTTAATGAATTTACCATTTTTATCCTAGCGCGTAATACAGTGACTAACAAATCGTCAACTCTAACTTGCTTTTATTGCTACCCTTCCCTTGTGATCTTTAATATGTAATTTTTATTATGTACTTTTATGGATACAATGTCTATCCGAAATAAAGTTTAACGAACGAGCATGGTGCTACACTTACATGTGAGCACCATATACTAAGCCAGCCTTCTACACTTTATTTTCCATTTTCAATCAAACAGTTGTCAGCTGTACATATATAAAGTATTGGTGGATAGATCAAATTCATAGGACAACATTTCCATAAAAAATAAATTGCCATCATTCCTTCTGAAGAGGGCTCTCCTAAGTGCCCCCCCAATCGTCTAATACTCTATACACTCATTTTCTTTTAGAAAGGACAGCCCGGCTTATGTAACTTCCTCCTCTCGTTCACTCACTTCTGTTCCAGTGCACTCCATTGCTGTCAGTATCTACATCTGACCTAATAAAAGCTCCACTGAGCTCCCTCCAAGTCTCTGAGGTTGTTTACTAATTTATCATCCTTCCTATTTAGTTTCATGTGCGTTTCTTCAGCCATGGCCAGAGCCTATTCCCGTACATCTCGGTGAACAGGTTACTTATCTTGGGTAACGCATTATCTGGTAGAGACAATATCTAGCTGCAGATTCCTTTTTTTGAACTCTCCAGGCGTCAGGCTGTACTGTTGGGTGGCTTCATTTGGCCCCGCCTGATATCGTTAGCGGCGTTAGCGTCAGTTATGGCATCGCGGTCACCTATATAGGCGCCTCTTAGGCGCGCAGATGTCAGTACTTTACATTTGTTTCATGACAGATGTGCAGAGCCACGAAGTAAATGACGTAAACGTATGCAAAACTAGGGACCTGAAGAAGCGAGTAATCCTAGCCCTAACAAAATCAGTCTGCAAAGTGGGTAGGCATGGGCAGGTCTGTAAGGAATCTGCAGCTAGATATGGTCTCTACCAGATAATGCGTTACCGAAGGTAAGTAACTTGTTCATCTGAAAGAATTCTAGCTGCAGATTCCTTACCTTTGAAATAGATACCCAAGCCATACCCTCCTGACGTGGGTTGCGGACCAATTCTTCACACTAGGAAGTCCTGCAGGACAGACGGGCACAAAGCCCATCCCTGCAGACCTGCCTGTCCTGGCAGTAGTGCTTGGCAAACGTTTTCAAAGATGCCCATGTTGCTGCCTGACAGATGTCAAGGACTGGAATACCCCGATCCAAGGCCGCAGTCTCAGCCTTTCCCCTGGTGGGATGGGCCCTTAATCCCTCAGTGGGCTGCTTCCTAGCCAGGGCATAGGAGCTCTTAATGCAGAGAACGACCCAGCAAGAAATGGACCTTTTCTGCATTGCCCGACCCTTCTTAGATCCCACTTAACCCACAAAGAGTTGGTCATCCCCCGGAACTCTTTTGTGCTGTCAAGGAAGAACGACCACGCTTTTCTTGGGTCCAGGTGGTGGAGACTCTCCTCTTCCTTACAGGGATGCGGGGGAGCAAATAAGGTGTGCAGCCTGATAGACTGATCCAGATGGAATGGGGTCACCACATTCTTGCCGAAGGTGGTGACCCCATTCCTTCGGCAAGAATGAAGCACCAATTATCTGGAAAAGACGTCATGTAGGGAGGCGTACACGATAGAGCCTACAACTCACTCACCATCCGGGCAGATGTTATCGCCACCAGAAAGGCTGTCTTGATAGTAAGCAGCTGGAGGGAACAAATATACATAGGCTCAAAAGGAGCACACCTAAGAAAAGTGAGGACAAAAGTAAGGTCCCACCGCGGCATAACAAAGGACGTGGGCGGCAACAAGTGAGCCAGCCCCTTCAAGAACCTATTTACAATTGGAGACCTAAAGAGGGAGGGTTGAGCTGGCAGATGAAAAAAGCGGCTAGAGTAGAAAGAGTACCCAAAGCAGAACCTTGCTGTTCAAGGGTAAGAATGAACAGAAGAACAGAAGAACAGTAGAAAGAGAAGCAGAAAGAGGGTCAATAGCCCTATTCTGTACAGTATATTACAAACTTCTGTAAACTGCAGGCATAAAACGTCTTAGTGGAATGCCGCCTGGCCGCCAAAATAAGGGAGGATGGTCAAAAGCCATCAACTGCCACCGCTCAATCTCCACGCATGGAGGCGAAGAGTTGATGGGTTCGGGTGGAGGACCCTCCCTAGCTGCTGCGACAGAAGAACCTCCCAAAGAGGCAGCCTGATCGGAGGATCGATGCTCATTCTCCGAAGCTCTGGATACCAGACTCTCCTTGCCCAGTCCGAAGCCACCGTCGTTCCTGATCTTCTTCAGAACTCTGGGCAGGAGTGGTATGGGTGGAAAAGAGTACGGCAAGGTGTTCCCGAGCAATAGCCGTCTTGGAAACTCCTGCGCGCAGTATTGCTGACACTGTACGTTCTCTTCGGTGGTGAACAGATCCAACCAAGGATCTCCACAGTGCTGACAGAGACCTTGCGTCACCTCCGACTGGAGACGCGATTCGTGATCCGCTAGGCATCCGTGGCTGAGTTTGTCCACCCTGGTGTTCAGAGAACCTGCCGATGCAGGGCCTTTCGACAAAGGGTACTCAATAGACACAGGTGGTGATTAAATAGGGTAATGGCGCTCCTAAAAGGAAAATTCACAAACCGGTAAGTTCTACACCTTATCTTTGAAAGCGGTGCTGTTGGGTAGCGAGAATCACCCTTCTTGCTGTCATGTGGCACTGGCCAGCAAAACAATACAATAAAGTCTCCAGCACATGCACAATAGTAATTAACATATAATCAAAAGTTAGTGTTGACAAACAAATTCTTTTCTTTATTGTTCTTTTTTCTTTCTGGTTTTTTTTTCTCTTTCTTTCTTTATCTTTTATTCAGTTGTCATAATTACTTGGATAACAAGTGTTTCGTCGCCTATTGGGCACACTGTCCCGCAACTTCTTCAAGGCTAAGTAAATGATATACAAAAAAATAACCCATCGTAGTGAACAGATGAGAACATAACAAAACACTAAAAAATATATGCAACACCACCTCACAGTGCATATCTTGATAGATCGAAAGATTCAAACAACTCCCAGTGTGGGCAAATCGTGGACACCTATGGATTCTCAAAATTATCAACGATTTTGCCAATTTAAAAAAGAATTGGCCCAAATTAACTAATGCATCCTATATGGTCCAGAGCAGTAACCACACACAAAATAGTCCCAACCATGGTATATTGTACCATTTCCCTGCGACATCCATCATAACCATCAATATAGATGGTGTGAGCCAAAAGTCTACAGCATGAGTGAGATACACACTAGGCACACAAAAGGGGCAGGCATGCATAAATTGCAAACCCCTATGGTGAAAATACCTTAATCTTCTGTATTGAAAGGGTCCACAACCCTACCCCACCCTTGACAGAGGGAAGAAATGCCTTCAATGCCAATCTAATTGCTCGAAGCTTAAACAAATTAATGTGGAGCCCCGTCTAAGCCAGAGACCAGTTTACCCTGATCTCCACCTCTCCCAGATGGCTGTCCCATCCTAGAAGTGACGCATCTGTCACGACTAAGATCTGGCTGGGGAAGGGAGAGGGGTCTGTCGCTGACCCAATCGTGCATCACCAACCACCACTGCACATCTCTCGCAGTTCCTTCCAAGATCTGGACCTTGTCGGTGAGATTTCCCTGATGCTGCGCCCACATGAACTTCAGGTCCCACAGCAGAGGCCACATACGCCACTTGGCATGCTTAACCAATAGGATGCAGGAGGCCCTGGTGCCAAAAGGCTCAGAGTCAGTCTCACTGAAATCCAGGTTAGAGGCTGAAACATCGGAATCATAACCTGAATATCCTGGACTCGCTGCTCGGGAGGATACGCCCAAAACTGCTCTATGTCCAGAACAGCTCCAATGAAAGGGAGCATCTGAGAAGGAGTCTTTTTTTTTTGTAAAAACATTTTTTATTGGCATTCCGAGTCAAAAATAGTACAGTGCAATGGATAAAACAATGCAGTAATAATCGACATTCCAGGATAACAATACATTTCTGACAAGATGCCTTTTATAGATAACAATCCCCAAACCGTTCCCTCCCTGAGTCCCACCCCCCTAGTCAGTGTGCCGTTGTCCTCTCTCTCAAGCAGCTGAGAACCAACAGTGAGTTACCTCCTTGAGAAGAACAATATCAAAAGGTAAATAATGCATATCAACGGGGGATCCGATCTCTCAGAACCTCTATCGTTACGTGTTACGATTGTGTGCTGCGCTGGAAGTGGGGTACCCCTCAAAATAACAACCCTACGGTGTCGCTACTCCGTCATCCTCACTCTGGTCACTCTCCGGCGACTGGAGCGCAGTCACTAGGGCCTCCCACGCTCTAGCCACCTCCAAGGCCTTGTCATTATCTAGGCGCCTGGCCTGTTGCAGCCGCAACGCGCTCTCCGCTTTCGCCCACCGCACCAAAGTGGTCCTCCAACGCAAGTAGCTGGGTCCCCGGCTAGATTTCCAATGCATGGTGATCTCTCGTTTAGCTAGTATCAAGCCCAAGTCGTAGAACTTACTGGTAATGCGATTACGGGGGGTGTGAGGGAACCATAACAATAAGCAAGCGCCCATATCTGCGTCAATCTGCCGGTCCGTGACAGCATTCAGGCAGGCCATCACTGCTTCCCAGTAAGCAGTTAGCCTACCACAGGACCAAAACATGTGCGCAAAGTCCGCTTCCTCTGTCCCGCATCTAGGGCAAAGTGAAGATGCACCTTCAAAATATTGCGAGATCTTAACTGGCGTTAGGTATGCTCGTGTAGGGTGAAAAACTGGACCAACTGGAACCTGGCATTCCTAGTGCCTTTCCACGCCCGCCGCAATAGCTGCGGCCACGTCGACTCAGGGATCGGTCGCCCGATATCACCTTCCCACTTGGCTCTCAGCCCATCCAGGGGCTGCAGGGTTTCAGTCGACAGCCTCCGGTAAAGGCAGGTGACGGCCTTGTACGTACCAGCAGCCATGATCACATATTGACAGCACTCAGAGGTCGGCGGTTCAATGAGCCCTCTCTTCCAGTGTCTCCGAATACCGGCCACCAGTGAGGCGTGCAACAGGTAGTCACCCCTTGGGAGGCCGTAAGCGTCTCGCAGCTCTTGAAACGTGAGCAGTGATCCCTCTTTGTAAAGATCACCGAGCATTTGCAAGCCAAGCTCCTCCCAGGTCGCCAGCGCAGACCAGTCGCCTCCGTGCGGAAAGGCAGTGCACATCCCTAGCGGGATCTCAGGGGCATATGGGCGAGTGGTGCTGGATCGCCTATGGCAACGAAGCCAACAGCTACGAATCGTACGTTCCTCCCCTGTGAGCTGGGTAAGGTCCAATTTCTGGCCTAGAATTATGAAGGAGATGACGTGTCTCGGAAATAATCTGCCCACTACCCCCTCTGGACCCCGGAATTCTAAGGCCACTGCCTGGGTAAGCCACTGCAGCTGCGCCGCCAAATAATACCACTCGAAATCCGGGACCGCAAGTCCCCCGTCCGATCTGGGGCGCATCAACGTGGCCAGCGCCACGCGCCGTCTACCCGATCCCCAGATGAACCCGGAAATTAGGGAGCGGAGTCTGGTAAAAACCGACGCCGGGATCCAGATCGGCAGTGTGCGAAACAGATACAATAAACGAGGAAGTGCCACCATTTTCAGTAACTCCACTCGTCCCGCGACCGACAACGGCAGCATCCGCCAGAATCCCATGCAGCTTCGCAGACTCCGAATCGCTCTGTCAATGTTACCCTCCAGGAGGTCCAACGACGACCGATAGATGTGCGTACCCAGATAAGGGAGGCAGTGGTATTCCCATCGCAGTTCACCCTCCGGTTGGGAGTCATCCGTCCCTAGTGCCAACGGGAAGAGGCAAGACTTCCCCCAGTTGACTCTCAGTCCCGAGAGGTGACCAAAATCCGAGAGCAAGCGCCCGGCTCCACGCAGGGAGTCTTCCGTATCGGCTAAAAACAGCAAACAATCGTCTGCATAGAGAGAGATGTAGTGGGTGTCGCCTCTCAGTGGAAGGCCTTCATACGCTCGGCCCATACGGGCGTGAGCGGCCAGGGGTTCTATGGCGAGCGCGAATAGTAGGGGGGACAAGGAGCATCCCTGTCGAGTCCCCCGCCCTACTCTGTACGGGGCAGAGATGGTGGCCCCCGTCTTGACTTGGGCTGTGACCGTAGCATAAAGCAAGGCGGTCCACTTCACAAACCGTTCACCCAGTCCGAAGGCCTCCAGTACTCGGAGCAGGTACGGACACTCAACGCTGTCGAATGCTTTCTCAATGTCAGTCGAAAGGACAGTGGCACCCGGTAGGCCAGCAGCATTGCCCCCCCATGACCCGAAGCAGCCGACGCACACAAGTGGCGGTGGTGCGCTGGGGAATAAAGCCCGCCTGGTCTGAGTGCACCAAAGCGCGCATGTGGGCCAGAAGCCGCGTCGCAAGAACCTTTCTCAGAATCTTGTAGTCCGTCGTGAGCATGGACAGTGGGCGGTAGGCTGAACGAGAGCTAGCATCGCCGCCACGCTTCAATAAGGGTATCACCAAGGCCTCTCGAGTAGTCGCAGGTAGGACCCCGGTGTCCCAGGCCTCCCGGTAAACCGCCTGTAGTCGCGGTATCAATACATCCGCATAGGCCACATAAAATTCAATCGGTAGCCCATCTGTGCCAGGGGTCTTGCGGCGAGCCATGTGTTTAATGGCCACTCTAATCTCTCCCTCAGAGATGTCCCCGCCCAAACGGTCCGCGTGTTCGGGGTCGAGCTGGGGAAGCCGCGCCGCTAGGAGGAACTCATCGAGCTCCACCGGCGCACGTGGCATCTCGCTCCTATAAAGCCGCGCGTGATACGTCAAGAATTGGTCGTTGATCTCCGATTGAGTATAAACCTTGTGTCCCTCCGGAGTTGTCAGAGCTACAATCGGAGTGCCTCGGGTCCCAGGGGTGGCCAACCAGGCCAGCAGCGAGCCCACCTTGTCTCGTTCAGCATGAGCTCGAACCAGAAACTCCTTATAGTCGAAGCAGCGCAGCTTCTCCATCGCTGCCGCCACTTCCTCGCGTGCGGCCGAAACCGCTCCGTGAGCCTCAGGAGTCACGTGATGACGCCGTTCCTCCTCGCATAAGCGATCCTCGCTTCGCATTACATCCTGCAGGAGGGTCTTGCGGACTCCCGCGGTAGCCGAAATACAGACCCCCCCGAACCACTGCCTTATAGGCGTCCCACTCTAGCGCCCTACTGGAAGCTGTGCCTACATTAGCATCAAAGTAGCCTTCCACCCCAATGCATACATCAGCCTTAAATGGCGCGTCCTCCAATGCCAACGGGTTTAACCGCCACGTCGGGATAGCTTGGCGTTGCCTCGTCTATTGGACCACTACCAAGCAAGGGTTATGGTCGGATATCGTTTTAGCCAGATATTCGCTGTGGCGGACTAAGCACTGAGCATCCGGCGAGCAGAGAATGCTGTCAAGGCGAACATGAAGCGCGTGTGGGGGGGAATAAAAGGAAAAATCCCTCTCCGTAGGGTGTTGAGTTCGCCATGCATCAACCAGGCACCAGCTACTTTGCCACTCTCCCCTACTCTTTGCTAGCCTGTGAGCTGCCGCCTGCGCCAGTGGTGGGTGAGACCTATCCAATTCCACATCTAATACAGAATTAAAGTCCCCCCCCAGTAAGACCGTATTGGCTAGGACTGTCGCCAGTTTCCCGGACAATCGCGCAAAAAAGGCAGGCTGTTCCACATTTGGGGCGTAGACGCTGCAGAGCGTCACGTCCCTCCCATGCAGGCGGCCCTGTACAGCCACAAACCTCCCCTCAGGATCGATCACTTTCACCAAGGGTTGGAAGGGAACCCCCGCCCGCACCCAAATCAAAACCCCCCTTGCAAAGGCCGAGTATACCGTGTAAAACAGCTGTCCCCGCCACCTGCGCTGCAGAGCCCGCCCCTCTGTTTGGTCAATGTGGGTTTCCTGCAGGAAGGCTACCTGAATCCCCCTACGAACAAGATAGGCATGCACCCTGTGACGTTTCAACATGGAATTCAGTCCCCGCACATTCCAGGTCACACACTTCAGCTCAGGTAGGGTCCCCATTCACAATAGCAAGTACAGTTCTGAATAAAGAAAAAATCCTAGGCACACTGACAACACCCCAAAACCAGAACCCGAAGACCACCCAACAGTCCCGCATCCCACCCATCCCCAGAATAGGCCCCAAACAGCAGAAACCCATCCAAAAGTCAAAAGCCCAAAAAAAACAGTCTCTGGTTACTACCAGAGTCCCACAATAGGTGTGAGATAAGGGGGGTGGCCTGTCGCTATGTCCAACAGACCGCGAGCTACACATGCCTCCCGACCGGCCCTCCCCAATGTGCCCTAGGTGCCCCACATCCCCACCCCGTCAACGGCAGAAGCCACAAACGGCGGAAGGCAGCCCCCCAACAACGACAGTTCCCTGCCCACCCGAGCCACATGTCTCTGCCCCAAACCCAAATCAGGAATCCAGCAGCATATACAATACCACTTCGGAGGGGCATTAGGATCATTCGTCTAGTAAGTCATCTGCAGTTCCAGGCGTGACACGAGGTGGCCCAGGG
Organism: Lissotriton helveticus; assembly: GCF_964261635.1. NCBI lineage: Eukaryota > Metazoa > Chordata > Amphibia > Caudata > Salamandridae > Lissotriton > Lissotriton helveticus. The sequence continues at coordinate 416,648,099 of NC_136063.1, read as the reverse complement.
CCACCAGCGCCCGACTCCTCCGATTCCGCCTCCTCAGAGCCCCCCTGGGAGCCCGACTCCATTGCCGACGTCGATCCCACTGTCTTGGAAATGGTAGAGACCGCCCGGAGGGCCTCCTTGCGTTCCAGCTCGGTCTGTGAGACGGAGGGTGTCCGAGCATTCGGTGGTCGTCTCCTGGGTCTCCTGGTCCGCCTGGATCTCGGTGCCACCCTCCGCGGCTCCCCAGATGTAAGATGAGCATCCGCACCTGTCTTGTATAATTCCAGCCAGTCCCACACTTTGTCGGGAGAATTGTAGAAGGAGGATTTACCGTCCATCATGATCCGCAGGCGGGCTGGAAATAAGAGAGAGTAACGGATCCCCTCCTCCCGAAGAGCCTTCTTGACTGCCAGAAAGGTGGAGCGCTGCCTCTGGACCTCAAAAGAGTAGTCCGGGTAGATGGAAACCTGGGCGTTGTCCACCCTATAGGGCCCCAGTGCCCGCGCCCTCTGCAGAATAAGATCACGGTCCCTGTAGTGCAGCAAGCGCGCAACCACCGGTCGAGGAGGCCGACCCTCAGCTGGGGGCCGAGCCTGGACCCGGTGGGCGCGCTCCAAAGTGTAGAACGGCGTCAGACCCTCCGGAACCACCACGTCACGCAGCCAGGACTCCAGATAGCCCAACATGTCTGCCCCTTCAATTTTTTCAGGCAGGCCAACCACGCGTATATTGTTGCGGCGGTTGCGTCCCTCTGCATCCCCCGCCCTCTGTTCCAGCAGCTGCACCCGTTGTTGCAGCTCCCCCAACGAAGCCTCAGTCGCCTTGGTCGTTGGTTCCAGTGCGTCCATTCGAGTCTCGGCTTGCTTGACCCGGTCCGCCAGTTTGCCGTGGTCCGCCCGCAGGAGCCCCTAAACTCACGGATACCTGCCCGATGTCTTGGCGCAAGGCCTCTCTGGTGTCGGCGATGGCCTTCAAGATCTGCTCCAGTTGGTCCTGTGGTAGGCCCGGCGTCGAACCATTGTCCATTGTGGAATCTTGACTGCTCGCCGTTCCCCCCACAGCGTCCGGTGGGGGCTTCAGGCGTTTCCCCATAATGGCAGCCTGTCTCAGTGCACCCCGACAGCAGGTGCAGGGCGTCCTCCCAATCGATTCCGCCGAAGGTGCACGCCGCGCCGGCGAGCCAGCACACAGGCCCGCAAGCCCTAGGGACACTCCCCGCGTCTCGCACGTGGCAGCACCGAGGGCCTCCGAGTCCAGCACCCCACCACAGGGGATCAGAAAAGCGTCAATCCGTGCGTTCTCTGTGACGCGGCCGCACCAGAGGTAGAAAGTCCCGGTCCCAGCCAGGGGGGGTCAACGCCACAGCGTACCAGGTGAGAACCACCCCCCGGGGACTAGACCCCGCTATACACCCAGGGATCACGTCTGGGTCCCAGCTTCCACGCCAGCAGCGGCCAGCGGGGCCCCTCAGGCCCCAACCACTTCAGGGGTCCCCAGTGCCGACCTTTCAGGTCTCTCACCGCCAGTGGCCAATGCCAGTCCCACAGGGGAAGCGTCCGGTGTCAGCAAGGCGCCCCCGGCCGTCCGCCGTCTCCAGGGTACAAACCGGGAACCTCCCGGGCCCGGGTTCAGGTAGCCCCCGCAGTCACCGAAGGCGGTCCGTCCTCTCTCCAAAGGGGCTCCCCAAGCAGTCCTCGCCTCAGCTCTTCTGCGGGGCAGCCCGTCCTCCGCCGCCGGGAATCCGGTCGTGAGGCTGCAGACCTGACCCTCGCAGCGGCCGGCGGCCGGGCAGCTCCCACCGCAGGTCGGCCACCCACGTAATCTAGGCCGGGGATGCAGCCGAACACACAGGCCGCACAAGATGGCCGGCGCCGTCCAGGAGAGCTCGGGCTCAACGCGTCTCCACACCGCCGTCGGGACGACTCCGCCGCCCCAGAATGAGCCTCAAAGTCCGCGGGTGGGGATGCGGTCAAACCCCAGCCAGCAGGGTCAGTAGGAGGATTTAGCGCAGGATAAACGGGGAAGGCCGTGACGGAGCTCAGAGCTCACGCGTCCATTCCCAACGGCGGTCAAGCCACGCCCATCTGAGAAGGAGTCATGGGTGACAGGCACGGTTATAGCGAACCCCAGTGAATGCAGGAGGTTCGCCGTAGTCTGAAGGTAAGAGACAACAGCCGGGGCAAGGATACTTTCAAGAGCCAGTCATCGAGGTAGGGGAAGACCGACACCCCTAACCCACGCAGATGAGCTGCAATCACCACCATCACCTTGGTGAGCACCCAACAGAACTCGAAGTTTGACAGAACTTGAAGAATGGGCAGACAAGAAAAACCAAATTCCTTATAATCAGACCGGCTTTTGATCAAAGGCTAGTACTTTAGACAATCTGGTAGCCCTAAACATGATTGTTGACAAATGTGTGACAAAGAAACAATTATTATATACATGCTTTGTGGATTTCTCAAAAGCCTTTGATCATGTTAACCGCAATTTATTATGGAAAAAGCTGTGTAGATGGGAAATCCCACCAAAATTACTGTGTGGAATTCAACTTCTATACTCCAATAATTGGCCCCAGGTCAAACTCGATCGAAACACCAATTTGACAAAAAGAATTGTTACATAGAGAGGTCTGAAGCAAGGCTGCGTCTTGGCGCCTATAATTTTCAACCTGTTATTAGCAGAGCTTAGTGCTCATTTGGTGACAATTCTTATCCAACAAAACTGGCAACTAGGAATGTAGCATTACTACAGTATGCTGATGATCTTGTTCTCATGAATGTAACTGGGATAGGTCTACAGACTCTACTCAACAGACTAAGGGCCCGATGTAGGTAGCCAAATACCGGTCGGTAACGGCCGAAAATCGGTAAAATCGGCCATTACCGACCGGTATCAGTGCAACGAGATGTATGTCACCAAAAACGTACCGATTCGGTAAATACCAGTCGGTAAAACACCGATTCGGTATTACACAAATCGGAATTTACCGAATACATATTCTCCGAATCGGTAAATAAGAAATGGTAAGTTACCGAATCGGTAAATACCGAATTCATATTTACCGAGTCGGTAAATAAGAAGTGGTAAAAAAGGCCATTTGAGATGTAGCAAAGTCAGGAAATACCGAATTTCGTGAAATTTGGTATTTAAGAGTCGGTAATTAACATGGATTGGGAGCAGGTGGAAACCAGGAACAGGATATATAAGAAGCTCCCAAAATGCAACAGTACACCCACAATGGCGGCCTTCTATGTAATTGCAAGGCGGCTACGGATACAGGCAGCAGGAGAGAGGGTCTGGCTAAGGGAGGAGCAGGTATATAGGCAGAGGATCACCCTCTTCCAACTCACTGAAGCTGAGATCCTGCAAAGGTACCGACTCCACCCCAGAACAATCCTGGACTTGATCAGGGACCTCCACCCATATCTGGAACACCCAACCCCAAGAGCACACGCCATCCAACCCCATGTACAGGTGCTGTGCTGCCTACACCTCCTTGCCTCTGGGAGCTACCAGCACGTGATAGCCACTGTAGGTGGAGTGTCCCAGAGCTGCCTGTCACGCTTCTTCAGAAAGTTCCTAAACGCCATGATGCAGAGGATGGAGCACTACATTGAGTTCCCTGAGACACCTGCAGAACTAGCAATGACAAAAACCAAATTCTATCAACTTGCACAGTTCCCGCACATAATAGGCTGCATCGATGGAACGCACATCCCATTATGCCCACCTGCAGCAACTGAGCACATTTACAGAAACCGGAAATCCACACATTCAATCAATGTGCAGGTGATCTGCACTGCTAGCAACATGATAACGGACATCGTAGCCAAATATCCTGGGAGTACCCACGACTCCTACATCTTCACCAACAGTGGGATATACAGACGCCTTGTTGCTGGTGATTTTGGTGATGGATACCTGCTGGGTAAGTATGTGTGAGACACCCTGACAGTTGATGCAGAAGGAGCACTCCTGAGTATGTGAATAATCTTATTATCCTTTCCCACCCAGGTGACAGTGCATATGCCCTGCGTTCATTTGTGCTCACCCCCTACCTGAACCCATCCACCAGGAGTGAAAGGCGTTATAACCTGGCACACAGAACAACACATAGCGTGGTGGAACGTACATTTGGGCTGCTGAAAAGTAGATTTAGATGCCTCCATAAGAGTGGAGGTGCACGGCAATACACGCCAATTATCTGTTGCAAGATTATTGCGACCTGCGCCATGCTGCACAATCTTGCCACCAAGGATGGCACAGAGATAGAACTCACATATCATGAGGACATTGATGATGGGACAGTACAAGCAGATCACAATGCAGCAGGAGCAGCACCAGCAACAGATGGGCGACTGCGACGTGCTGAAATTACCAACAGATACTTCTAATTGAGCGATGACACACAGCCATGTCCAGTGATTGGAACACTCACTTTAATGTACACAACTGCACCTTCCAAAAAAACAATAATCAAATTAAATGCACCTTGCACAATGTTTTGCCAAAGTTTCCTCACTTTGACCTGTCCTCAATAATTATTTCAATGCTTGCGCATGGTGTTTTGCGAGGCACGGGGCTGGGGGTCTACATGTGAAGTGGTGCCGGTGTCTTCGGCATGGAGTCTGCTGCTCCTACGTATGTCCTGAACAGGCGTGCTGGACCCACTCCTGCTCGTTGTCTCCTCAGTGTCCCCAACAACCATGTTGCCACCTGTGGCTGTCAGCTGGGTCAGCATTGCCTCCATTGCTGAGGTCACCCTCCCCATCCCCCGGGACAAGTCACTGCAGCAGTGAACAATGTCAGTCTGCAGATTTACAGAGCGGCGACACTGCAGGGTGGTGGAGGTTGCCAAGCGGTTGATCGACTGATTGAGCGGCCTGACCTCGCGCCTATACCTGCACCTCTCTTCTTGGTCACTTTGCAGCCTGTCACAGAGGGTGCCCATGCGCTCCTCCATGCCCCTCACCCCCTCTGCCATGGATTCCATCCCTTTGCCCATTGCCTCCATCCCTTTGCCCATGGCCTCCATTCCCCTTGCCATGGCACCTATCCCCCGATCGATGTCCGACATCCTGGTATTCAGGATGCGCACCTGCCGGTGCACAGCCATGATGCCTCTGGCCTGCATACGCTGGACTTTCACCAGTGTGGCTTCAAGCCCAGCGAAGACACCCTGCACATCCTGCCCCTCATCCTGCTCTCGTGCCCTACGGACACGGTCACCTGCACGGCCAGATCCCTGTGAGCCAAGTTGTCCAGCGTGGCCAGACATTGTTGGTGTAGTAGGTCTGGGAGCCACTACCACTTCCTCATCGGAGCTCTCCAGTATCCGTAAAGGTGGGACATCCTGCCTCCTTGGCCTCACGCGCACAGGGGACCCTGAGCTGGGTGTTGTAGCTCCTGCTGGTGCTGGCTGTGTCTGTGTGTCAAACAGCAGGGGTGAGAGTGGCTGAGCAGTGGTGTCGTCCTCCATTGCTGTGGGTGCCTGGGGTGTGGATGTTTCCTCAGGGACAGTGGTAGGTCCAGCAGTGTCTTTTGCCTTCTCCCGCGCAGACGATGTTGTGGCACTACACTCCACTCCCAGCGCTGCTCTGCGCGATGACTCATCTGTGAACAGACATGGACAATGATCAGCTGCCTGTTTTCCCAACACAGATTCCTAAGACACATTAGCATTTGCTCCATGGTTGATTCCACGAGCTGCTCCAGGTCGGTGAGGCTTGGGGCACGGCTCTTCCCCCCACCGGTTGCTGCTGATTCCTTCCTCTGGGTGGCTAGTTTTTTCTTGGTGGTGATCCTCAGATCATACCACCTCTTCTTCATGTTGTCAATGTCTCTGTGGGTCACTCCTAGAGCATTGACCTTGCTCTGTATTGCCAGCCAGGTGGTCCGCTTTACAGACTCTGCAACATGCAGAGACTGTTTCCCAAACAGCTGGCTGTAGTGCTGCACAACCTCCTCCACCAGCACCTGGAGCTCTGTGGGGCTAAATTTAATCTTTCTCTTCCTCTCACCTCCATCCTTTGGTGCCTCCTGGGACTCCATGCTGTTTCTCTTGGTCTCACTGCTGCCTGCTCCTCTGTCTCCCTTCCAGCTCTCTCTGCAGTTCTGTTGCTCTGCACCTGCATGGGTGTGGCCACCTCCAGGTACTGGGGTGTGGTACTTGCACCTGATTGGCTGATCTCTCAGATGCTAGGATGTGGGGTGTGGTGGGTGTCCCTGATTGGTGCACAGGCTCACATGACATGGATTCGAAATTTCGAGATCGGATTTTACCGATTCGGTATTTACCGATTCGGTAAAATCCGATTCGGTGTCTCCCATTCATTCCTATGGGACTGGAAGGCCATAGGGTTGTATGGGTGTTACCGAGTCGGATTTTACCAATTCGGTAGATACCGATTCGGTATTTACCGACTTTGAATACAGATTGATACCGAATCGGTATTTTTTACCGGATTTTTACCTACATTTGGGTTTCCGGTTCATAAATACCGATTCGGTATGAGTCGGTATTTATGAACCGGTAAAAAAAAATTACCTACATCGGGCCCTAAATATCTATTGCACCGAGAATAAGATGGTTATCAATTTTACAAAAACACAGGTCGTGATTTTTAGTAGGAAAATAAACAAGAAAGGCAGATGGTCATTGGGGGGTTCGGGGGGACCAATTACACGAGCAACGACATACAAACATCTTGGAGTATGGTTACAAGAACGGCAGTCACACAACTTGCATCAGAGTGCATTAAAACCATGAATTGCCTCTATTTTCAACTTTCCAGCAAATTCACCGGAAATTACAAAACCCGACATTTCAGTCATTACTAACCGCAATACAAGCTAGGTTTATTACAACTCTCTGCTACGGCACTGAAGCTTTCCTAAGCAAACTCGGGCCATTCCTCAATTCTCCACAAACTAAGGCCTTCAGACTGTTATTCCAGCTACCCCAGAGTGCCTCTCCGGCTCAGATTCAACTAGAATTCAGGCTAATAAAACAACATTTTGCACAAACAGGTGCATTGATTAAATACCGGTCTTTTTTAGTAAGATCCTCAGAAGGAAACACACTACAAGCATTATTATGGAACGAAATACAAAACCCCAAGCACCAAAATTCGAACAATTGGGCCCGAACATTCAATACAGCATTAACAACGCTGAGAGCTAAAGAGCTATGGGTCATGGCACCTCTGCATAACTCTTTAAAAGATGGCGGCGGAGTAGGACATGCTTCACAGTCCCTCCGGCGCCGCCAGATCTTTAGCCTTGTCTATCGCCCTGACCAGTGCCCATCCGCGCTTGTAGCAGCTCGGCCCTCTGTCCCTGAGCTTACCTGACGCCACTGGAGCCCCTATTTGTTGGATCCGAGCAGGAGTGAAGCGGGGCTGCGCGGTGAGGCCCTGGCCGACATCGGGCCCGGCGAGCCTCGTGGCGGAAGCGAACAGGGGCCTGTAGTTGCCGGAGCGGAGTCCCGGCGGTTCATCGCGGCCGGCTGGCTTTGTCTGGGCGGTGTGGTGGAGGAGCGGTGACTGGGGCGCTGGAGGAGACGGGCACGCATCGCCGATTCCAGTGTGGTGCACGAGGAGAGAGGGAGTCGCAACCAGGCTGAGCGGAGCGGCGGCGTCCGGAGTGGCCCGGACGCCCATTGCAGAGGCGCGGCCGTTACCCACGCGAGGAGTTGGTGTGCTCCCGCGCCGAGTCGCAGCAAGTGGAGCTGCTTCTTCCGACCGCCCCGGCCCCCATTGGCAGAGGTGAGGAGAGTGCGGGCGGCTCCCCGGGAATCCTGCACTCGGTCCGCGGACCGGCGGACGGCGGGGGGGGGGGGTTGGGACCGTGACATGGGGCCGACAGTGCGGAGCAGCATAGGAGCCCCGAAATTGATGGGGGCGTGAGCGGCTGTGTGCCTCGTCCTGGGTGGCCCCTGTGATCTGGTGCCTGGGGCCTTGCCTACTGCCAGAGGCCTCCTGCCCGGGAGGCATGGAACGAACCCGGAGCTTGGCGCACGTACCTTCCCCCCCTCCCCAGACATTTGGAATTGCTCCATTAACCACCCGGTTGGGTGAAGATTAGCCCTGGAGGGGCTGGCTTACTGTCGACCCGCATATCGTCGGGGGAGCCTTGGCTGCGGGCAGCTCTGGGGGCAGCTATCTTGTTGTATGGGCCTAGCTGCAGATTGGGAGCCTCGTGGACGTCCTGCCCCAGCGGCCCTGGTGCTGTGGAGGAGTGCTGAAGCGTGCAGGCGACGGGCATTACCCCTGAGCTTGGTGGTGTGCCGGGGCCTACCCCTGATCGGGCCCTATGGTGCTGTGCCTCCCGCGCGCCTGAGAGACTGCGATCTAGATTGGACTGCACATCCGCTTTTTCGGCCCGCTTATCGGCGGGGAGGCCTTCTCGAGTGGCGGCATTGGGAGCGGCTGGGCAATTTGGAAGACCTGTGGTGCAGCAGGGGAACACAGGAGGACGCGAGGGGCACGCATCAGCCCTTTAGAGTGGCCGGCTGTTGGGCAGTGTGGCTGGGGTCTCCCTGGGAGCGGACACCGGCGGGGTGGCGCCTTTTGCCCCTATTTCCAGTTCAGGGATCTGCTAGCAAGAGTGTTGGGGTGCAGGGAGCCCACCGCTATCTTGTGCCTGTGGGTAGGAGGACTGTTACTGAGCTGGCCTGGGGTGTCCTGTGCCTCTCCCTTTGGCGACGGGCCGCGACGATCTGCGCGAGCCACTGGGCCATTGAGGCGCTGCCCGCTCTTCCGGGCACGGAGTGGACCAGCTTTCTCCCACCCCCTTGCTTTTGGAGACCTCGGGTGGAGCTAGATTTGTGTCTGGAGACAACAGTGTGAGCTCTTGGGTGGGGCCCTGTCCGGCGGCTCCGCTTCCTGCATAGCTTTGAGTGCTGGGGCTCGGGCCCCCTTAAGGGGCAAGATGGCGGCGGCCAGAAACCGAAAGGATAAACCGCTGAAAGATGTGCCCCAGAAGGTGAGCGGGCAGTCTACCTCGCCGGCTGCAGATAAATCCCCGCAAACTGAAGATAGCGAAGCACCGGCGACCAAGGCCTTCATGCTAGAGGAGTTCTCTGCCATCAAGGAGGACATTTTAGAGCTGCGCTCACAGCTTACATCTGACCTGAGGGAGATGAGGCGCGATGTGGACGCTGTGGGGGAGCGGGTGGCGACTCTTGAAGAACATGACCTGGGAATGGCGGAAGACATCCATCAGCTCCAACAAGATGTGATTCGCCTCACGGAACAAAACCTGTGGGTCTGCCGCGGGGGGCCAAGGCCCCTCCCACTGAAATTTTTGGTGTGTATGCACGATTTTCAGCTCAAGGAGAGGATCCTCCGGAAACACGTGATCTCAATCCCCAACAATTCCGCGACCACTACCCTGCGCTTTTTCAGGACTTGGCGGCCTCCACGCTTGTCAAGCGCAGGGAATTCAAACCCATCACTAATCACCTGAGGGAGCAAGGCATTCCCTACTCGTGGGGACACCCGTTCCGGATAATTTAATTATTTATTTATTAGTGTTTTGTAGAGCGCATGGTTACTCTAGCAAGTGTGTCCCCGCGCTGAGAGATTGCTGAAGGTAGTTCCAGGAGTGCATGCTCCTTTAAGATCTTAGTCCTTGGGGAAGAGGATTGTTTTTAGCTCTCTTCTAAAATGTGGCTCAGATTGTTCTGTACGCAGTTTATCTGGCAACTGGTTCCATGTCCTGGCCGTCTTGATTCTGAATGATTTACCTCCAATCCTGGCTGTTTTGACCTTCAGGACTTGTACTTGCCCTGTGCCGCAAGATCTCAGTTGGCGGGTGGGTTCATACCATTTCAGAAGGCCATGCAGGTATTTAGGGCCTTTACCATGCAGGATGCGGTGTCCTACACACAGGGCTTTAAAGGTCACCCGTTCCCTGATCGGGAGCCAGTGTAGGGTTTTTAGAGCTTTCCTCGAGGATGCTCTTCTGGGAAGTTGTAGGATCAGGCGGGCCGCTGCGTTCTGTGTACGTTGTAGTCTAGAAAGACTTTTTTCGCTGGCCCCTAAGAACAGCACGTTTCCATAGTCCAGCCTGGATGTTATCAGGCTATGGACTATGGTCTGTCGTACTGATATGGGCATAAGGTCCCGCATTTTTCTAAGGACACGCAGTATCCCAAAACAGGTGCCTGCCACTTGTTTGGTTTGATGGTCGAACGTTAAGTTTTTATCTAGCCAGACCCCTAGATTTTTTACTACGTTACTAGGTGTGGGCAGCTCACCCAGTTCTTCCGGCCACCAGGCTGAGGTCCATACTGATGGGGATCTACCTATGATCAGTACCTCGGTCTTGTTTCCGTTCAGGCGTAGGCAATTGTCTGCCATCCACAGGGCCACCTTCTGCATACAGGCCGCGAAGTTATTGTCGCTTTGTTTCTCTGGTTGCGTTAAGGTCACAATCAGTTGCGTATCGTCCGCATACGATACTATCTCAACCCCGTACGTGTCTGATTCTTCCAACCGGGGCCACATACAGATTAAAAAGGGTGGGGCTGAGACTTGAGCCCTGTGGCACTCCCTGATTTAGTTTTATTTCGTTGGACCTGAACTGTCCCTGGGCAACCTGAAATGTTCGATCCGTTAGGAATGATTGGAGCCATTCCCAACCTTTTCCTCTCACTCCTCCCTTTTCAAGACACTGTAGCAGTGTGTGGTGGGCTACAGTGTCGAAAGCGGCACTGAGATCGAGGAGAATCAGTGCCGCCGTCTGTCCCTCATCTGCATATCTTCGTAGAGCTTCAGTTGAAGACAATAGGGCCATCTCGGTCGAGTTAGGAGATCGAAATCCCGACTGTGAGGGGTGGAGTAGTCCATTAGTTTCAGCAAATGCTGAAAGCTGTTTGTTCACTGCTTTCTCAGCAATTTTTGCAAAGTAGGGGAGGAGGGAGATAGGTCGGAGGTTGTCCAGTTTTTCTATTCTAATGTTCGGTTTTTTCCTCAGGGGGAGGACAGTCGCTTTTTTCCAGGAGGTGGGGACTTGTCCTGTGCTAAAGGAGAGAGCCAGGAGATGACTGATGTAAGGTTCCAGGGTAGTTGTACAGCCATGAAGTCTTTTGGGGGTTGCTGGATCATTTGGTGATCCTGATTTAATACTGTTAGCTATGTGACATATGGTTTCCCTAGACGGAACTAGAAATGCTGAGAGGCAGTTAGTCTCCTGTATCTGTATGATGTTGTCTGTCTGTCCCCCTCCTACTCTTGCAGAGTCTGGGAAACCCGCGTAGATTTTGTCTACTTTGTTAGTAAAGAACTCAGCTATTAAGTTACACGTTTTAGTAGATCCAGTCATAGGGGCTGCAAGAGGGGTAAGATCATAGAGTTCCCTATATACTAGGAACATTTCCTTCATAGAGCTGTCAGCGTCTTTGATTCTAGTGCAAAAGTAGGATCTTCTAGTTTTACGAATCAATGCGTGGTATATCTTAAGGTTATTCTTGTAGTCCGCTCCATCAGTCTCTAGGTAATGTCTCCGCCATTTCCTCTCTAAGATTTTACATTTAGTTTTTTGATAACGGAGTTCAGTGTTGAACCAGGATGCGGATTTGGATTTCCTTGCCGGAGCCTTCTGAGTCCATGGCGCTGTGCAATCTAGCGCTTGTAGGATTCGTTGATTCAATTGAAGGCAGGCGGTTTCTATATCTTTGCCTTCGGGGGGGGCCTCCTGATGTTATGATTTTGTTGAAGGCCTCCATGGAAAATCTTGCCCACTTCCTTCGTTTGCTGGTTGTGATAGGTTCCTTCTGGCGTTCATTGTCTTGGATCGCCACCCGGAAGGTGATTAAAGTATGGTCTGACCAAATTACCGGGGTGGGGGGCTCTACGGTTATAGTATCCCAGTTGGCAAAGATAGGATCTAGGAGATGGCTGTGACAGTGAGTGGGCCTTTCTGATTTGAGCAGCATCTGGATGCTGGCCAACTCTTGTTTAATTTCCTGGGCTTCAGTATTTTTCGGGTCGTCAAAATGATAGTTTAGATCGCCTAATAGGAGGAGTCTCTCATGTTTGATAGCGGAGAGTGTAAGGGTTTCCATAAGTTGGGTGAAAAAGGGAGCTCCAGGTCCCGGGGGGCGGTATATCAGGTAACCCCTAATGCAGTACCCCTGGTGTACAGAGATGGAAAAGAAGCCCGTTTCACTGCTAACAAGATCCCTTCCCTCTAGAGTGCAGACCAGGTCTTGTTTATGAATTATTGCGATTCCTCCCCCTTTCCCCTTTGGCCTGTCTATTCTCTTGATGTTGTATCCCGGTGGGAGGGCCGCCAGTATATATGGTGCTGATGTGGTATTCAGCCACGTCTCTGTGAGGAATAAGGCATCTACCTGACTATCCATAAGGTAGTCGTGTACTTCCATCTTATGTTTTCCTAGGGAGCGACAATTTAACAGGGCCAGGTTCAGTATCTTACTTTTATGTCTGGACCCGAGTTGTCTGGTGACTGTAAAAGAGCAGTGACCACACAATTTTTCTCCCTTATTGACGTTTACGCTATGCAGACAAGGGTTACCTAGAGGTGGACATAGCCTACGCAGTTCTGAGGAGCTGTAGCGTTTCTGGAGACCCAGACCTACAGGGGTTCCTGCCCCTAGTCCCGGTTGGTCACAGACGGGCACAGACGGGCTTGCCTTTGGCGCACTTCCGGCGCGCCCGCTGCGCCCGTCCGCTGCGCTTCCTAGGCCAGGGTGTCATTTTATGCAGGCAGGGGCGGAGCACTAGACTGCTCGCCCAGCTCGTCCCCCTCACTCAAGATGGCGGGGCCGGTGAGGCGAGATCGCGGGGTTCGCGCCCTGCTTAGTGCAAAATAGCTTTTTTAAAACACAGTATCAAACAAGCAATCTGTTAAAAAGTAAGCAGCAGCAATTTAAAGATTGTTTAAAAAGAGTCCCGGCTTCCGCCTCAGGACTAATATCCTACCACGCTAGCAATCAACAAGGGATGCGAGGGCTCGAGGCTTTTATGCAGGCAGGGGCGGGCGGGGCGGAGCACTAGACTCCTCGCCCAGCTCGTCCCCCTCACTCAAGATGGCGGGGCCGGAGAGGCGATATCGCGGGGTTCGCACCCTGCTTAGTGCAAAATTGCTTGTTTGATACTGTGTTTAAAAAAAGCTATCTGTTAAAAAGTAAGTAGCAGCAATTTAAAGATTGTTTAAAAAGAGTCCCGGCTTCCGCCTCAGGACTAATATCCTACCACGCTAGCAATCCAAAATGTTTAAGTTCAAGGGCAAGCTGGTTCAGGTCCGCTCCCTGGAGTCGGCCTTCGAAATTTTGGGATTGGAGCAGGCCGCTTCCGCACCTAGAAAGGACAGGTCGCCTAACAGACAGCACAGGCACTCCGCGGAGTGGCAACGAGTCGGAAAGCCTGCTTCCGCTACGAGGCCTGACTTGTCAGCGAGAGAGGCGGGCAGCGGTTTCTTCAGTGGCCTTGGTCACCGACATGTCTGGGGTCTCTTGAGGCCCGACGGCTTGGCACTAGCTGGGCCAGTAGCTGGCGCCGGAGGCGAATGTTTATCCGATGAAGTTTGGGGGCATCCTTATGTCCTTGGTCGGTGATGAGTCCTGTATCAGGTATTGGGAGGATGAGATGTTGGCCCCATGTTCCCCTGCTATTGGGGCCTGTTTAACGGACTGTTGTTTTCTTTTCTCTTTTGTGAATGTTAAATCCTGTGTTCTACTGGTTTTTTTCCTGTGCGTGGGGTTGGGGTGGGGGCTGGGGTTGGAGTGTAACGGACTGTTTTCTTTTCTCTTTTGTGAATGTTAAATCCTGTGTTCTACTGGTTTTTTTCCTGTGCGTGGGGTTGGGGTGGGGGCTGGGGTTGGGGTGGGGATGGGGTTGGGGGGTTGGGGTTGTTTTGGGGGCTCCGCTTGAGCTTTCGGGGGGACTGGGCGAGGATCCAGGGAGCAGTTGGGGCAATGTGGCACAATAGGGGCTTTAGAGTAGGAATGTGCATTGGCTATCTGTTCCTTTCATTGACACGATGGGCAGGGATTTGAAGGAAGTAAGCCTCAATGTCAGGGGCCTCAATAGCCCAGTTAAACGCGCTGCTATTCTATCCCTCCTGGAGAATGCAGAAGGGGGTGTGTGCCTGTTACAGGAGACCCATATCCTCTCTAAGGATGTCCGGCGCATGGCAGACAAGCGTTTCCCGCTCCAGTTGTGGTCTTCGGGACCGAACAAAAAGAACGGGGTGGCCATTCATTTTAGTGCGCGTGCGCATTGTAAAGTTGTCTCCCATGTGGTGGACATCAAAGGCAGATTCCTGGCTGTCCGTGTGCAATGGGGGGAGATGCAATTCACAATAGGGTCCATTTATGCTCCAAACATTAAACAGGAGTCCTTTTTGCAAGCGACTCTCACAGGTGTTGGCGTCGCCGGACGCCCTGATTCTGGTGGGTGGTGATCTGAACATTGTTATGGAGGCGGGGGTTGACAGATCGGAGCAGCGGTCCCATCAGACAGGAGCGATGTCACAAGGGGGGGAAGCAGTGGCTTTTAGAGGGAGGGCTGCATGATGTATTGCGCGTTCAGCACCCCCACCAGCACGATTACACCTACTACTCGGCAGCCCATAAGACGTAGGCACGCTTAGATCATTTCCTGGCCACGTCCTCTCTCTTCCCTCATTTGTCAGCAGCAGATAACGTGCCGCGTTCCCTATCAGACCATGCGCTTATCTCAGTTGTCCTTACTTCTAGTGGCGCTAGGCCGCCGCCGGCTGGCTGGCGCCTTCGTGACTCCTTACTCCACTCAGACTCGGTGGTTGCGAAGATTCGTGACACCATCACTCATTACCTTGCCGAAAATGAGGTAGGGGATACGGCCCTAACATCGGTTTGGGAGGCCCTGAAATTGGTAGTACGGGGCGAATTTACAGCGATTGCTGCAACATATTCCCGTCTGTGTAAAGAGAAGCATGCTGAGTTAGAGAAGGAAATTAGTGGTTTGGAGGTGATTCATAAGAGGACTGGGGCTCCGAGGGTTTGGAGGGAGTTGGAGGTGAAGCGGCGCATGTTGAAGCACCTTGACCCCGTTAGGGCTGCGCATACCTTATTACGTTTGGACACAAGTTCTATCTATGTGGGGACAAAGGGGGAAGGATGCTTGCGCATAGGTTGCGGGCGCATACTCAACTGACCACTATCCAAACCATTAGGGACCCTCAAGCGACAGAGCACACCACTGGTGCTGCCATTGTGGACACTTTTCGCCAATTCTATCAGACCTTATATAAGAGGGAGGGGGCGACTTAAGGGAGTGGCGGACTATCTCGCGTCGTACGGAGTCACGCCTCTCCATCGGGAGTTGGTGGAGGCTTTGGACTCGACGATCCGCATTGAGGAGGTCATCTCGGCTATTGCAAAACTGAAGGTAGCTAAATCCCCTGGGCCAGATGGCTTTTCCGCTATATTTTATAAAACGTACTGTGTGGAGCTGGCTCCTCTCTTGACTCGCCTTTTTAATTCCTTTCTTGATACGGGAGCGGTGGCTCCGTCCATGGCAGAGGCGGCGATTACGGTCATTCTTAAACCTGGCAAGGACCCTAAAGAGTGCAGCTCCTATAGACCGATCTCGCTGCTCAACATCGATGTCAAGTTATTAGCGGGTGTGCTGGCTGCGAGGCTTAGCCCCTTGATGGACGGAATCACTGAGCCAGATCAAGCGGGATTTATCAGCAAGGGAGGGACAAACCTAAACGGTTGCTCCACCTCATGGATATGGTTCATCGTTCGCGGACGCAGGCCTTCTTGCTTTCTATCGACGCAGAGAAGGCCTTCGACCGCGTAGACTGGGACTACCTGTTCGCTGTGTTGAAGGGCGTTCGGGGTGGGGGATAATTTCCTGCGGTGGGGTCAGTGCCTTTATGGAGATCCTTAGGCGGTTGTGCGCGTAAATGGCTGCAGATCTGCCTTTTTCCCCATTACTAGGGGAACGCGACAGTGGTGTCCCCTCTCCCCGTTACTTTTTGCCCTCTATATGGAGCCCTTTGCTCAGCGCGTCCAGTCCAACGTAGATATTACCGGGATCAAATTTGGGGCTGATACTCATTCCTCATTGCGGTGCCTCTCGGCGGAACTCTTAGAATTCTAGAAGGTAGCAGGATTTAAAGTTAACTTTTCCAAATCACAAATTCTTAATATCTCCGTCCCTGAGGCAGACGTACTGGATCTGAGGCAGGACTTTGCCTTCCAATGGGTGCACTCCGACATTCCATCCTTGGGAATCCGATTGGCCCCATTCATTGCTAAAACAGTGTCCTTGAACTATAAAGTGCCGGCTGATTATGTTACCAAAGCCCTTTCGGACTGGTCTCGTCTTAAATTGGCCTGGTATGGGAGGTTGGCTGCACTAAAAATGACTGTACTTCCCCGTATATTATACATCTTTCAAATGCTACCTTTGAGTCCCCCATAGGGCACCCTGCGGAAGCTGCAGGGGCTCCTCAACAGGTTCTTATGGAACAATAAAAGGCCGCGGCAGGCGTTGTCCGTAGCGATTACCCTGAAGGTGGCAGGGGGGGCTGGGCTTTCCCCTGCTGATAGCGTACTTCAAAGCATCTCGCCTTAGGTACATAGTCGAATGGAACAGGCCCCTGTCTAGTAAGCATTGGAACTTTATGGACCAGGCGGTGGCAGGTTGTAATATATGGCGGGAGTTGTGGTTACCGCACAAGCATAGAGCTTGGGGTCTTTATTCCTCCCCAGTGACTTCCCCGACCCTAAAGGCATGGGATCAACTGGCGCAACGCAAGGGGTGGACTACTTTCCCCTCCCCAATGACCCCTATCGTTGATAACCCGGACTTTCCACCGGCCACGCGTCCTCAGTCTTCCATCGCTGGCGAGAGGAAGGCTGTAAGAGGGTGGGTTCCCTCTTTGACTTGGATGGCCTGATTCCGTTCAACCGGCTACGTACAGAGTTCTTCCAGCTGCCGATGGCTGATGCTTTTCACTACACGCAAGTGGCACATTGGGTGTCTCAACCAGCCAATGTTGCCTCCATGTCCCGGCCCTTGACGGCGTTTGAAAAATGGTTGATCTGCAAGAAAGACGACCGGAGACTCATCTCGGAGTTGTATGCGACGATCTTGCGTCAGCCTTGGCGGCAGCGTACACCTGCACAAGTCCGCTGGGAAGCTGAGTTGGGACGTCCGTTGACGAGAAAAGAGTGGGAACACATCTTCTATAGCGCACAGCACACGGCCTCCAACACTGCGGTCACCGTGTCGGCATACACTCCAGCACGCGTTAGGGCATGGGATGTCACCAAGTCGGGCTTCTGCTGGCGGGGGTGTGGTCTCTCAGGGACACTGACGCACTTGCTATGGCACTGCCCGAAACTGGGGGGTATCGGACCAAGATATTGGATGAGTTAGATGCGGCGTTTCAGATTACATTCCCCCGGACGCCGGAGCATACACTGTTGGGGCTTTCCCACTCTAAGTTCTTTCCCCTGCGCTCACTGAAGGGTAGGCAGATTGCGCCGACTTTGTTGGCTGCGAGGCAGGTTCTCCTGGCGCACTGGGGTTCTCAGACTGTGCCTGGGACTGGTTTCAAAGACTCTCGCACATTCTAGCTATGGAACGACTCTCACTGGGAATGGATGGGAAAGGTTCTGAATATGCTAAGCGGGGTCGTCCTCCGGGATGTAGGCCCAGACGCTGTGTCATTGCTATGAGATTACGCCCTGCCGGCAAGTTGATGTAGGCAGCCGGGCTGTGTACCATGATGTGTTCCCGCACAATAAAAACGATTGACTCTAAAGATAAAGAAGAGTTCAAGAAAAGAAGGCACGCATGATCAATGATTGACACTTACAGGGAGCTGTACCCCAAGAGATAATTTACTACATTACTTGGATAATTTTATTTAAAAAAGCAATTGCAGCTACGTTTTTGGACTATGCCAAACACTAGAATACATCCCTAAATGGCAACCGCAACCACTGAACACAAAGTGCAGACTTTACTTACTTCATGAAGAAAGTTTGACTCCTATCATATCAATTTGTCCGATCTTATTAACTGAGAAAACAATCTGATTGAAAAGATTTTTTAATATGTATAGTATTAGATCATGTCGGCACACACTACTATTTTGTATGAAATTGGAACCTTCACAAATAATAGCTGCTTTCATAAAATTTTATCTTAAAGCTGAACAATTATTGACCGCAAACAGTCAAATGAATGTAATGTAAGGATGTCTGCACAGTGACTTTATTTTAAACATGGCACGATTGTAACTCCAGTGATGCTCTAGGACAAAACCAGATTTTAATTTGAGCAGAATTATGTTCTTTTAACGTTTTTATCTGTGTAATATTTCATGGTTTTTATTAACTGAAATAAATCTATCTAATCTAATCGGTGAACACAAAAGGGGCACTGGTAAGGCTGAAGGGGAGCATAGGAAACTGAAAGTGCTTGTGGCCTGCCTTGAACCGCATGTTAATGCCTGTGGCCCGGCAGGATGGGGATGTGAAAATACGCATCCTGCAGGTCCAACGCTACCATCCATTCTTCTTGGTCTAGGGCAGACAAGACCTAAGCTAAAGTAAGCATCTTTAACTTCTCCTTTTTGAGGAAGAGAATGACAGTCCGAAGATCTAAAATGGGCCGCAACCCTATGTTCTTTTTTGGAATCAGTAAGTAGCGGGAATAACATCCAGTTCTACTTCCAAACCCGGGCCGCTCTATAGCTCCCTTGGCCAGGAGAGCTGTAACTTCCTCTTGGAGCAATTTTAAATTACCCTCCGCTAGCCGTTCTTGATTTGGTGGATGGGAGAAGGAAAATAAAGTAAAGGCAGTTAATAGCCCTTCTGAATGATCTGCAAGGCCCACTTGTCTGATGTTATGGACCTTCAGTAGAGGAGATGTTGATGGATTCTCCCACCAACTGGAGTGGAGTGGTCTTGCAAAGTCAGACTAGGAGTGCTTGGAGGCTGCGACTGCCAAGGACAGGGTGGCCGACGACTTCTAGTTTCCATTCCTAGGATGGAATGAACTGCATCCATGTCCCTGCACAACTTTGGAAGTCTGCGCAGGATGGTGGCTGGGATAGGGCGGACGTTGCTGGGAAAGGGGCAAAAGCTAGACTGGCCATAAGGTGTAAAGAGAGGGCCAAGGATCTGGACGTAGCTTGAGAGTCCACAAACCGCTCTAGGGCTGAGTGTGCCTTGTCCCCAAAAAGACATCATCCATCAAACGGCATGTCCATCAAGTTTGCCTGGACATCACCCAAGAAGCCAGGCGTTCTAAGCCAGGCGTGACGCGCAAGGTCATCGTCAATGAAATCGCTCTGCCCAGGGAATCAGTTGTGTCAAGGCCACACCTTATGGACAATTTTGCTGCATCTTTCCTGTCCTCAACTGCCTGAAAGAGCACTGCCTGGGCCTCCTCTGGGACTTGTGGCATCACTTGCACAACTGTCTCCCAAAGGGAGTGGGATAAACAGCCCAATAAGCATGCGATATTCACTGACCGCAATCCCAGGAAGAAAACATCTTCTTCCCAAGTGATTCCAGCCTCTTGGATTCCCTATCCGGAGTGATGGAAGGGAACGTGGCCTGGGAGGTAGAAGCCGGCCCCACCAAGCTTATAGTGGTGGGGTGTTGGCTGAGGAACTTTGGGTTGCCCGGAGCCAAGCGATGGCGGCGTGCAATTGATCTATTCACAGTAGCGCCTGTGCTAGGCTTGGACCACATGCCTAGAAGGACAACAGTAAGTGCCTCATTGAAGGGCAAAAGGGGTTCAAAGGTAGAAGCCCAAGGCTGAAGCAATTTGGTCATGAGATTAGTCCTGACCTGCACAGATGGCAACTCCAGTCCAAGGACCTCAGCTGCCATCTTTACCACCATAGAAGCAAGCAACAGGAGTAAACACAAAGACCAGGTTGAGATCTGGGTAAGGAGGTATAGAAAAACAATGTCTCAACGGGTATTATTTAAGTTAACTAATAATCAAGTATGTACACGACATTACAAGAATAAGAAAGTAGGAAGACTCATAATTTGGTTTAAATGTGCTCAAGGCATCACAGTGTCGTGGAGCGAGTCCACGACCACCATCGCCGTGCTCGCTGCACCCCACGGCATCACCTCCACGGACTACATTCTACACGGAGACCTTAGCTTCCACCTCGACAACTGCAACAACCCAGACTCTGCCACTCGCTTCAATAACCTTGCCAACCTCGGACTGAAGCAGCTGGGCAACACGCCCACTCACAGAGCTGAACACATCATCGACCCCATCTTCGCAGGTGGCACAACCATCCTCTTCAGCTACACCACGCAGCCCCACTGGACGGACCACCACTGCATCCACTTCCGTGCAACGCCACCACCGCACCAAAGCCCGACCCGTGCCCACCACGAAGGAACTGTAGCAAGGTTACAGAGGAACACCTCAACAGCACCCTCCTCCAAGACCCTCCCCAGCACCACGACCGACACCAACTCAGCAGCAAAAGAATGTTACAGCTGGATATCCTGCTGTGCCAACAAACTCGCACCCCACTGCCACCCCGCCAAACGCCGCCCTCTGAAGGCCCCCTGGTACACCACAGAATTCCAAGAAGCCATGCGCTCTTGCACACGCCTAGAGAAAACCTGGAGAAACCAGAACCCCACTAAAGCACAGAAGAACCACCGGAGCGCCATGAAGGAATACCACCAGCTCATAAGAGACACCAAACAGACCTTCATAAGAGACTAAGTCCAGACCAACGCGGCCAACTCCAAGGATTTGTTCAACGTCATACAACAGTTCACAAAACCCCCCAGTGAAGCCACGGACGTCACACCCTCTCAGGAACTCTGCGACAAGCTCAGCTCCTACCTCCATCTGAAGATCCAGGCCCTCTACGACAACTTCAGCGAACAGACGCCAGACACCACCCCACTCTCCGTCACCGCAGACAAGCCAAGCGTCACGACCTGGAATCCCATAACCATGGAACACATCACCACGACCATGAAGAAAACCCACTCAGGGGCCTGACGGACCCCTGCCCACCTCACATATTCCACAGGGCCGCCATCGCACCCGAACTAGGACGGACCATCAACGCCTCCTTCAGATCCGGCACCTTCACAGACGATTGGAAATGGGTGGATGTTAAACCCCTCCTCAAGAAGCCAACGCCTGATCCAAAGGACCTGAAAAACTACTGGCCCATCACTCACCTCCCCTTCGCGGCCAAAGTCACTGAGACACTTGTAAATGCTCAGCTGACCGCCTTCATCGAAGAGAATGCCATCCTCGACGCCTCACAATCTGGATTCCGCAGCAACCACAGCACTGTGACCGCCCTCCTCGCCACCACGGACGACATCCGCATACTACTCGACCAGGGACACACCGCGGCCCTCATCCTCCTAGACCTCTCCGCAGCCTTTGACCCAGTCTCATCGCACACTCGCAGCCTGACTTCACGACGCGGGGATACAAGGAACCGCCCTCGACTGGATCCAATCCTTCCTCTCCAGCAGAAACCCGGAGGATCATACTCCCTCCCTTCCTCCCCAAACCCACGGACATCAACTGCGGAGGACCCCAAGGATCATCGCTCAGACCGATGCTCTTTAACATCTACATGGCCGCCCCCCTTGCCGCATCATCCGACAGCATGGACTCAGCATAGTATCCTATGCCGATGACACCCAGCTCATCCTGTAGCTCATGAAGAACCCCGAAGACACCAGACTCTGCTTCCACGAAGGAATGAAGGATGTCGCAGCTTGGATGAAAGATAGTTGCTTGAAGCTCAACTCAGAGAAAACAGAGTTTCTCATCCTTGGCCCCTGCACCTCCGCATGGGACAACACCGGACGGACCTCAGCAAGCCACCCACCCCTACAGACCACGCACGAAACCTCGACAACCTCCTCGACTCCTCCCTCTCCATGAATGGCCAGATCACCGCTATCGCTTCCACCAGTTTCAACTGTCTGCGCATCCTCCGCAAGACCTTCAAATCCCCTGTGATTGCAGAAGGACTGTCACCCACGCTATCATCACCAGCAGTCTGGACTAGGGCAACGCCCTGTACACCAGAACCAACAGAACTCTTCTACACAAACTCCAAACCATCCAGAACGCCGTAGCCAGACTCGTCCTTGGAACTCCACGCCAAAAGCACATGACCAAACACCTACGAGACCTCCACTGGCTCCCCGTCGAGTAGAGGGTCACTTTCAAGCTCCTCATCCACACCTACAAATCCCTCAACAACATAGGACCCAAATATCTCAATGAGAGAGTCTCCTTCCACGTACCCAAGAGGAATCTCAGCACCACTGACCTCGCCCTGGCACAGGTCCCTCACATCCGCAGAGCTGGCGGGAGAGCTTTCTCCTACATCGCAGCCAAGACCTGGAACAAGCTCCCTGTGAACATCAGAGGCTCCCCGACCCTGCACACTTTCAGGAAGGACCTCAAGACCTGGCTTTTCAACTGATCCGGAGCTGCCCCTCCCCCCTGCGCCTTGAGACCCTCACAGGTCAGTAGCGCGCTTTATAAAGCCCCTGATTGATTGATTCATTGAGCTATCCGGGGCCAGGCAACGGGATAATGAGTCGTTGGGTCCTGCGTTAACCCAGCCGATCACCATTGAAGCAGCCCCCTGCTGATCACAGACCCGACGGAGGACCCAACGTCTCATTAGCCCCTCTCATGGCCCCAGCCAGCTCCACGACATGGTGCCTACAAACAGTGCATCCGGTCTCCGACCCAGTTTATGCCCTCTGTGAACCCCAGGCACACACACGCCTTCTGATTAATTCCATGGCAGGCCCCGCTCCGGCTTCCTTTGGTACCGGATGCACAGACCACACCAGGTTGGAGTTACCCAACCAGGCACCGTCAACCAGCAGTAAATTACATGTACTTCACCATTGGGCCTCCCTGCCTTGATTCACATCCCTCCCAGTGGGACAAGCCTCACTGACCTACCTGCTTCCCGGACATCACACCGCATCCTTCCTTCGCACCTTCAAATGGTAACCTGGTCTTGATGATGATCCCAAGTAACTAGGATCGAAACGCCGTCAACATACCAGCGTTAACTCCAGCACCTCTTTTACCATGGTTTAACAAAAGAAAATTCTGTAATATGATAAATCTATGTAAATAATCCTTCTTGAACCATGTCGTTTTTTTATATACCAGTCACTTTTTCACATTGCGCCCTCAGTGTTTTTTTTGCCACTTGTCACCTGCTCAGTTCACCTTTGAGTGTCACGAGCACTTGCGTGCACAAAATATTCAGGTTGCCCATGCAATAACTGCTTACAGTGCTGATACAACTGTTCCCTATTGTCCTCTACAACCATTGTTTTTTCTTATACTCATCCAAATATATGATGCCTTGAGCAAATTTAAACCAAATTATGAGTCTTCCTACTTTCTTTTTCTTGCAATTTCGTATACATTCTTGATAATTAGTTTTCTCCAAAAATACCGGTTGAGATATTGTTGTTTTTCGATACCTCTTTACCACCATGGCATAAGATGCCCCCTCCTCCTGAGCCGCTGGTGGCCGAGAGAATATGTCAGTATCTTGGGAAGTGTCCAGTCCACTGGCCTCCCCAAGCTCCCCATACCAGTCCATCTGCTCTGCAAAAACATCCTGGTGTTCTAAAGGGTTCATAGACCCCTCCCATCCTCTCCTGTGCCTGAAAGGTTATCAAAATGTTCACGCAACAACATAGAACCCCTAGGTTCTATCAGTGCTGTAGTTGGCGTTGAGCAACGCCATTCCTACTCCGTGCCGTCTGGGATATGGATGGGACTGGAGCCGTCGGCAGCCCCGAAGGCACAGACTTCGGTTGCGACCCTGGGGATGGTCGCAATGGCATGACCGGCGCCGTCCAGGATCAGATCCACGGCGCCTTACCGTCACCGTGCTCAGAACCGAAGGCAGTATATCTGTTGGGGCCCCTTCTGACCCCACGAGGCCAGAGGGCTCACCAGAGGGGTTGGCCAACTTAAATACGTGGCGGATGACCTCGTAAAATCTTTAATTTGAGCGAGGGTCGCTCCAGCTCCCGGAAAGGGAGAGTGGCCCAAAGTTGACCGTGGCTCAGCAGAACCATGCCTAGAGCGTCGGTGACCTTACATCGTTTGTTAAGGGATGAGAGTCGAGGCAAAGATGAAGTCCGCTTGGAGTTCTTCTTGTGCCTCTTCTCCGAGTGTCCCGATGACCTCAAGTGGCACGAAGAGGACTTTGGCTCGAGGAGCGGTCATAAGCCCTCCTCTTCTTCGATTCGGGACTGCTACCTCTGCAGAGGCTCGCTGGATGGTGTAGACTCCGGGAAGCAAGAAGCTTCATAGCCCGCTCCCCCTAGGCCTTCTTAGCCATGGCCCGACAGTCTGAGCACGACTGAGTCGTTGTCGCTCTTGAGACACCAAAGACAGATGAGGTGGGGGTCGGTTACTGACCTGGCACAGTGACAGCCGTCACACAGTTTAAACCCTGTCTTCCTTGAAGACATCCTCGCACATGAAGAAAAATCACAAAGACGACAAAGTTGAAAAAAGCCTGTCAGAGGGGTAGCTCTTCCCGTATCGGCACTTAACTGACATGGAAAGAAAAGAACTGATGTTCATGCACCTGGATGGTGCCTATCTAGGTGACCGCGATGTCCTAACCAATAGCAACGATGCTGCCGACGTCACAGGGAGCAGAGTGGAGCCAACCAACAGCACGCACAAGAGGTATTGCTCGAGCACAAGTTTCCGGATCCAGCCAGCCTAATGCCTGCAGAATTCAAAGGTAAGGAATCTGCAGCTAGAAGTCTACCAGATGCTAATATTCTATTGTGGGGTAGAGTGCTGTCCCATCCTACTCTCTGTTGAGCTAATACAAAGGCCAAGTGTAAAACGAGGTAGCATCTGTGAGGCCTGCACAAATAACATGACTACATTTGTCCTTCACTGGGAACCAAACACCCAATTGTAGCGCCTGACTCAAAGGGTAGAGTTGCAGAGCAGTCCGAGGCTTACTCAATGGAGGTGGTGTGGGCTAGTAATCGCCATTTGCAGGTGCGCAGAAATAACACTCAATAATTGATTGTCCAATCTGTACTTTGCTTTATAAAATTAAGAGTACATTTATTAAACACAGACACTACTCAATACTATGCACCAATTTACAAATATACATAAGCTGTTGGAATTACTTTGCAACATTGCATAACATCTCCACCCCTCCCATAGGGAGGTGGGGTCTGTACCACCACTCCCATGTATGCACCTCATCTTGCTCCCAATGCAGTTAGTTGAACATAACCTGGAGCGAGGACCCTGCGCACTGGCACCATCCTAGTGGCGACCCACCCATTATCCCAACAAGCATTTAAAATAGGTAACCCTGCCTTGGTGACACAACCCTGACTGAGCATTTCCTACTGACCATAAAGGATACACCTTTACATCTTAAGGGCTAGCAGTCTGGGTCCTTCACCTAAGCGCAGCAGCAAGAATACACGTTTAAGCATCACTTTAGAATGGCAGTACTCATTACATTAGTGGATCATTAAAATGCAGTGCAATTACAGCCCCTTAAAGGCATCACAGGATTACGCATATACCGCCAGACACCATAGCAGGAGTGTCTGGCAACATAACCCCACTTTGCTTATGAGATTACCTTTATCAAGTACTTCACATTAGACATGTGTACTTCAGTGCCTCTGAAAGAAAGAACATTAGTAAATGCACTACGAGTGCAATTTACTAATGTTACCTGCACCTCTTCACCTCCAGGGGATACCACTCTCCAGACATCCCCACCCCAACCCTTCATCCCTTGGCGCACTTCTCAATCCTCCTCCAGCTGTAGAACACAAGTTCCAGCCCAAGAGGAGTTAAATGCTGGCTGAGCCCTTGAGGGGTTATTCTTCTCAAGGTCCCATGAGACTTAGGGAGGGAATTCTTTTCGTTCTGGGGGAAGCTGCGTTCACCTGCAGCTCCCCCTGCACCCTTGCACAAATTTGGTGCTGACCCAGTTATCCTGGGGCCACCACAAGCAGAGGAAATGCTTGTTTGCCCTTGCAGGCCAGTCCTGGCCTGCAAGGCGTTATTGGAATTCTTGCATATTATAGTAGCGGCTCACCCGATGCTTTGGGGAGAGCCGTGATCCTGCTGCCGTTGGCTTTGCCGCATCTTCTGCCCTTGATGGAGGGCCCTTTCCCACCGGAACCCCAGGTAAGGAACAGCGGCTCAGGGAGCCCACCCCTGGCCACTTCTGCCGCTTGTCAGCGGCCTGACCCACCCGGGCCCCTGGCTCTTCCTCTTGACCGTGGAGGACCACAGTCCCACCCAGGGGCCCCACAACGCTCCATCGTTGGACGGCAGCGCGGGGAGGCTGCCCCTGCTGGCTCCCTGCCCGGCCAGCACCCTCGCATGCTGCCGCGGGAGCCGGCTCCTCTATTCTGGTCTGCCCGCTCTGGCGGGCAGACACGGGGAATTGGCAGGTCCTTCCGGACCTAGGAGGAGTGTCACAGCACTCCCCCCACCTTATCACAGCCACGTCGGGCCCGGAGTTGGGATCCCGGGCCCCCAGCGAGTTTTCACAGGAGGGCAAGACTGCGCCCCCGACTTGCGCTCCCTTCTCTTTGGGGCCTGGAGATGGGGTCTTGGGCCCCTGGACCTCGTTTATGGGGGGACGCGACGGCGCCCCCGACTTCTGCCTTCACGTTTAGGGCTAGGGTGGACTCATGGAACCCCGCTTACACAGCTTCACGGGGATCGCGATGGCGCTCCCCTGCTTGTCCACCTGCCGCGAGTGGGATTGTGCGACGGTGCGCCCCCTCTTCAGCCCCAGTCTCCGCTGCACTGGCATTTTCACAGGGAGCGCAACGGCGCTCCCCAGCTTCGGCGGGCCGTGACTTGGGATCCCAGGTCCCCTCTCCCCATTCCAAGGGGGGCCCGATGGCGCTCCCCTGCCTCCAGTTTTGTCTGGGGCCAGGGTTGGTTCCTGGCACCCTGCAGGGACATTTTTCACAGGGAGCACGATGGTGCTCCCCGACTTTTCTTCTTGTGGGGAAGCCCCCGGGGACCTGACCCACCCCGGTAGCACATCCTGGACCGGCAGCGGAGCCCCACGCGCTTCGTCATCGGTGCTTCCAGAAGTCAAAAGTCACCTACCTTCTGGGGGGCATATCTCGGCCCCCAGGGGTACGATCTTGGCCTCTTCTTGCTTCTGGTGGCTCTCCCCAGCCACTGGGAGCACTCTCTTTTGCCCTCTGGGTCCCCGAGAGGGGAGATTCAGCAGGGACCTGTCTTTACTGGCTCCCTGCGCCAACCTTTTGCCTTGCTGTCCTCCTGGGCCTCTCTTCTTCCTGCGTAGAGGCCCCTGCTTCTGCTCACTGGTCCTGGACTCTTCTCCTGGCGCTGTTCAGGATCCTGGGGGCAGGCAGGGGGGTTCCTCCTTCCTACTGCCCATTGCGCCAGGCTCTAGCACCTCCTGCCTCAGCAGACCACACCAGAGAGAGCTTCTCTTCCGGTGCAAATTCTTTTAAGAAGTGGGGAGGGGGCTAGCAGGAAGTCTCTGTTTGCCCTATCACACAGCGACACATCACTTCTCTGCCCCTGCTCCCTACTTCCTGCCCAGGCCTCTGGGTTAGTTCAAGATGGCGGCGTCCAGGGTTTCCTGCCACATGGTCTCTGAAAAAGCCCCCCACCCCCGAGCTGCCTTCCCTCCTTGGTGCAGCCTGTGCCTAGCACCCAGTGATAGCTGCTGATGGATGAGTCTGTAGCTCCAACCTTCTTCTCCTCATTGGAGAGGAGGCCTTAGCTCGTGGAAGAAAGGTCATCAATCCAGCCTGCTGAGGTCAGCCAGGCCCTGGTTATGGCTGACTCAGAGAAATATGACATTTCTAGATGACCAAAAAGTAGTACAAATAGGACTTTGGATCTGCAGAATACCTCTTCTCACCTCCATTACAGTGGAATCTGTAGGCCTTAGGAAAGTTAATCTAGCCCATGGACTCCACATCCCCATAGGGGAATAATGAAGTGAAACAAAGCAAAACACACTGACTTTCCCTGGCATGTTTCTTCCAAGTGTATAAAGCCTATTCCATGTCACCACCCCATTCTGCATACGTCCTGCACACCAGTCTATCTATACCTGCTCTTTGGCTGCGCGCGCTAGGTATTTCCCCTGGGCAGCCCCTACCAGTGTACACATGCAGGTACAAGTGTCTGCATGTAACCAGCCCGGTGTCCCTTACTCCAGCCAGCTGCTGTGCAGTGGCCTGGTCAAGCCAGGGGGACACCAGTAAAATCCCCATGCAGTCTCTTTCATCCTGAGTTCACTGTGGCTCCCCCACAGTAAAAGCTCAACAATTAAGTGCTCAAAAAGTGAAAAATCCAGGCAGCCCATAGTGTCAGAACCACCTTCTAACAGCCATCTTACTTTTTTAGTTTTTTTAATCCATCCTAGCAAACAGTTCAGTTCAGTGGTGTGTTGCATGCGTGAATACATGTGACAGTGTTCGTAATGCCACCCTACTATGTCTACCAGCCCATAATAACAAGGTATGTGCTGATTGTATTCATTTAAAAAACCTTGAGTATGGGGCAAGGTAAGTTCTGCAACTTGTATAGGCATTGCAGAAGCACCACCATCTTGGACACCACTAGTCTGCCCATCAACAAGAACAGTAGAGTATTCCAGAAGGCGATTGACCTTCACAGTGTGTCAATAACTCAGTTCCATATTTAAATGGAGAACATTATTATTATTATTATTATTATTATATTTATATTTATATTTATATAGCGCGCAGCTACCCGGAGGTTTCCCGGCATAAGGACAAGCTGAGAGAGGACACAGCAGGGAGACAAAAGGGCCTAAAAGGAAGTTTATTGGTTAAACAACCATGTTTTCAAATTCCTACGGAATTGGAGATAACATGGGTCTGTGCGAAGATGGAGGGGGAGAGAATTCCAGAGGGAAGGGGCAAGGTATGAGAAAGAACGACCACCCATTCTTGCTCGCTTAATCCTGGGTACCTGAAACTTATGTTGGCTTGAGGAACGAAGAACACTTGAAGGACAGTATTGGTGAACAAGAGTGCTCAGGTAGGATGGTGCTTTGCCAGATTTTATTCTGTGCATGTAACACATGGCTTTAAATTTAGTGCGACTTTCGATTCGAAGCCAGTGAAGGTTACGTAAACCGGAGGAGATGGAAGATGTATTGGGCAGTTTGCAAAGTAGGAAAAACAACTGTGAAAGGAGGGTCTAAGGGACTATATTTATCGACCATTCAAGTTCATACCCCTACTGAACTATATTTATACAACAACAAAACTTGAAGGTCTCAAAGGGGCTGAGTGAAGCCTACCAAAAGTGAACTACAAAAGATCAACTCCCACGTTGTGGTGAGACACAGTCAGGTACTTGTATAAGTCCTATCAGCCCACCCATATGGCGGAGCTTTCGTCATTTAGGACATCTTGAACCAGGTCTGTGTATCCAAGCCTTGATGTATTGGCTTTATTTCACTAGGCCATAGTCCAGAAGTTGCATGTGTCCTCTCCGCAAGTGGTGCTGATGTAGTGCAGTGCAGGGAACAAAATGTGTAGTGGTGATAATTAAGATGACCGTCAAGGTGAAGAAAATGTTTAATGGTATTCACCTAGGCGTCAGATTAAAAACAGTGTGGTAACAGTGTGAAGGAATCACTGTACAGTATGCGTGAAAAGTATTAGGGCCAACATGTTTCTGCCGACAGGTGACGATTCACCGGCATTCTTCAGGGCCAAGCTGACAAAATTAGCTACTGCAAACTACACCGTGAGGGGTGTTTAGAAAAATAAAGAGTGGTTTAAATAAATGAATTGTGACTCGGAAAAATTGGTGTGGTCATATGAGACCACCCTACCGTATCCTCGTTGTTAATGTGTATGTCGAGGAATCCTTTCCTGTGAAAATCAAAAGAAAATAGAAAAGAGCTAATTCATAAGACTAGTGACAATTAACATTCTTTCAGTCACGTAGGATCAGTGTTCATTATGGTAGACAACAAGACTCAGCGTGCCAATCATACTTCTGACTGCAAACACAACAATGATGGACAGAATGTGGATCAATGTCACACATTCACCCCAGTCCAAAGATCTGGGCCCAAATCCATCGTTTTTCCACTCCACACCACCCTGGGTTAGACAATGGCGATATGCAAATCAGCGCTGACCCTGTGCCCCATGGGAACAGTCCAGTCCGAACTACAAAAGCCATGTCCTTCCCAGAACGGAAACAAGCATCCGAGGACTGGCCCGGTTTCGAGGTAACACCTCTCTTCAGCCCGGCTAGCTTGATTCCAGTGGTGTGGAGTGCCTGGGACTCACGTCTGAGCATCCCCAGTACACTTAGAGCGGTAACTGCAAACACAACAATGGGGCACAGGGTCAGCGCTAGAAACCGGGCCGGTCCTCGGATGCTTGTTTCCGTTCTGGGAAGGACATGGCTTTTGTAGTTCGGACTGGACTGTTCCCATGGGGCACAGGGTCAGCGCTGATTTGCATATCGCCATTGTCTAACCCAGGGTGGTGTGGAGTGGAAAAACGATGGATTTGGGCCCAGATCTTTGGACTGGGGTGAATGTGTGACATTGATCCACATTCTGTCCATCATTGTTGTGTTTGCAGTTACCGCTCTAAGTGTACTGGGGATGCTCAGACGTGAGTCCCAGGCACTCCACACCACTGGAATCAAGCTAGCCGGGCTGAAGAGAGGTGTTACCTCGAAACCGGGCCGGTCCTCGGATGCTTGTTTCGTTCTGGGAAGGACATGGCTTTTGTAGTTCGGACTGGACTGTTCCCATGGGGCACAGGGTCAGCGCTGATTTGCATATCGCCATTGTCTAACCCAGGGTGGTGTGGAGTGGAAAAACGATGGATTTGGGCCCAGATCTTTGGACTGGGGTGAATGTGTGACATTGATCCACATTCTGTCCATCATTGTTGTGTTTGCAGTTACCGCTCTAAGTGTACTGGGGATGCTCAGACATGAGTCCCAGGCGCTCCACACCACTGGAATCAAGCTAGCCGGGCTGAAGAGAGGTGTTACCTCGAAACCGGGCCGGTCCTCGGATGCTTGTTTCCGTTCTGGGAAGGACATGGCTTTTGTAGTTCGGACTGGACTGTTCCCATGGGGCACAGGGTCAGCGCTGATTTGCATATCGCCACTGTCTAACACAGGGTGGTGTGGAGTGGAAAAACGATGGATTTGGGCCCAGATCTTTGGACTGGGGTGAATGTGTGACATTGATCCACATTCTGTCCATCATTGTTGTGTTTGCAATCATACTTCTGACGGCATCAATGTTAAGGAAGCGCACTGATGGTCACATACAGTTAATCTGTTTGAATTAAATTAATGGCTTCTAAAACACTTACCCAGCTCTGTGTGGGAAGGTAGCCTCACCTCACCCGGCGACAGCTCGGATTATGAGGCCCCGCTCTAAACAAGTGAATAAAGATAATTGAGAGGAGCTATAACTACTCATATTCAGTCATATTGTATCTGTTGTTTAAAAGAAACTCAGTTGTCAGGTTAACCCCAATGTCACAGGCCGCAACGATGACTAAAGCGGGGTGCACACTCGACTCACAGGCCTCCGGAACCCATCCTGAGAATGTAAAGAGGCTATTTATATAAAACTATGTAGAAAACATCATATAAGTTACCCCTGTGGCTGGAGCACTAAGCCACTGCAGGTGGGTAAAGAGATCGATAATCCCTCATAAACTTATAGATATAAATAGTTCCCTGAAGGAAATCTCTACCTCCACCTCGTGATGATGCTTAATGCTAAAAGTATTTAAATAACGCATAGAGACAAAAATCAGTACTACCGCGTGGGGGCATCACTGGAAGCAAAACAGCAGCGGTGAAGACACCGGGGCTCTTACCTGTCCGTCGGTACCTCGCGGCGTGTTCCAGAGCTGGAAGGGAGGCACCGACGGAAGGCAGGGCGGGTGTTTATATATCAACCCTGATTGGGCAGTCAGGTGGAAATTACCCACACCTGGCTAGATGCTGCGTCAAAGAGGCGGCGTGGCCCGCTGTTGTGGTGGAAGTGCGCCTGCGCGCTGAGAGATGCACTGCTCCATCGGTGCGGGCCGCTGTTATGGTAGAAGTGCGCATGCGCGCCATAAGTTACGCTGCTACATCGGCGAAGGTAGTATGTCACCCTCGCAGATATGTTGTAGATACAACCGGCGTGGAATAACTCCCGTCCAAGGCTGACAACGTGATGAAACAAATACTAAGTGTGTACGCATGTAGTGCTTGGTGGCAATCAGCCGAGCTGGACTACATTAATGTTAATCCCTCGTTCGCCGTTGGTGGGCACACTTCATCTAGCGCCGCCTACGCCTGGTGCATGCGCAGAATGAGTGTAACCACCTCGAGATACTACATAGCCGTTGTAGCCCTCGAGGAGTAAATAAAAATTATTATTTGCTCCTAGGTGATCCGTTGTTGTTAATCATGGACTCACTGTGTATGGAATTACATCAGTGTATGGAGAAAACAAAGCGGTGATACGTACAAGAACCAAATATTACTTCCTGTTGGATATACTTATATTGGGGTAAGTAGCATCACAGGGTATGGTATATATATATATGAGAAACCCGTACTGTCTATGCTGTATGTGTTATCAGACTTGCCAATAATAAATGCTGGGGTGATTGAGAACCCACGTGATCCCATTGCTGCTTCCTCTAGGGATATGAGATGTGGGGGTCTAGTTACGACCCTAGGTATCCCAGATGTATGGGTTTAATAAAGTTGTTGAGACAGTATAACTGGTGTGAAGGTGTCTCATCAAGTGTTGGTGCAATTGGATAGAGACTGGTGAGCAAAGGTCATCCCGTAAGTATTACATGGCAATTGTGCGCATCAGATCGAGACCCAAGGAATGTTATCATTCAGCCCCTTGACGTCAGTCTTGAGTTTGAAAATCCAACGTTCTTTGAGGAACAAAAAACGTGACACGTCAGTGATATGGGCTGGAATGAATGGACGTTCCAGTACTACCCATTTTAGGTCATCCGCCTTATGTTTCAGTTCAAAAAGTGGTTGGTTAGGTAGGTTGACTGTTTACTGCAGCGAATAGTGCTCTTGTGCACTACCCATGCGGTGGATGTATAGCCTGTCCGCAAACACAGAAAACTTTGACAATAGACATTGGAACCACCAGACCATGGCGTTTGGATACTCATACTAACTGCAATTCAGACAAACTGATTTACATGATCACATGCCCTTGCATGTTGAGATATGTTGGTCACACCACCAGGAAAATTAAGCTACGCATCAGCGAGCAAAGGGGCTGAATGATAACATTCCTTGGGTCTCGATCTGATGCGCACACTTGCCATGTAATACTTACGGGATGACCTTTGCTCACCAGTCTCTATCCAATTGCACCAACACTTGATGAGACACCTTCACACCAGTTATACTGTCTCAACAACTTTATTAAACCCATACATCTGGGATACCTAGGGTCGTAACTAGACCCCCACATCTCATATCCCTAGAGGAAGCAGCAATGGGATCACGTGGGTTCTCAATCACCCCAGCATTTAATATTGGCAAGTCTGATGACACATACAGCATAGACAGTACGGGTTTCTCATATATATACCATACCCCGTGATGCTACTTACCCCAATATAAGTATATCCAACAGGAAGTAATATTTGGTTCTTGTACGTATCACCGCTTTGTTTTCTCCATACACTGATGTAGTTCCATACACAGTGAGTCCACGATTAACAACAACGGATCACCTAGGAGCAAATAATAATTTTTATTTACTCCTCGAGGGCTACAACAGCTATGTAGTATCTCGAGGTGGTTACACTCATTCTGCGCATGCGCCAGGCGTAGGCGGCGCTAGATGAAGTGTGCCCACCAACAGCGAACGAGTGATTAACATTAATGTAGTCCAGCTCGGCTGTTTGCCGCCAAGCACTACATGCGTACACACTTAGTATTTATTTCATCACGTTGTCAGCCTTGGACGGGAGTTATTCCACGCCGGTTGTATCTACAACGTATCTGCGAGGGTGACATACTACCCTCGTCGATGTAGCAGCGTAACTTATGGCGCGCATGCGCACTTCCACCACAACAGCGGGCCACGCCGCCTCTTTGACGTAGCATCTAGCCAGGTGTGGGTAATTTCCACCTGACTGCCCAATCAGGGTTGATCTATAAACACCCGCCCTGCCTTCCGTCGGTGCCTCCCTTCCGGCTCTGGAACACGCCGCGAGGTACCGACGGACAGGTAAGAGCCCCGGTGTGTTCACCGCTGGTGTTGTGCTTCCAGTGATGCCCCCACGCGGTAGTACCGATTTTTGTCTCTATGCGTTATTTAAATACTTTTAGCATTAAGCATCATCACGAGGTGGAGGTAGAGATTTCCTTCAGGGAACTATTTATATCTATAAGTTTATGAGGGATTATCGATCTCTTTACCCACCTGCAGTGGCTTAGTGCTCCAGCCACAGGGGTAACTTATATGACGTTTTCTACATAGTTTTATATAAATAGCCTCTTTACATTCTCAGGATGGGTTCCGGAGGCCTGTGAGTCGAGTGTGCACCCCGCTTTAGTCATCGTTGCGGCCTGTGACATTGGGGTTAACCTGACAACTGAGTTTCTTTTAAACAACAGATACAATATGACTGAATATGATAGTTATAGCTCCTCTCAATTATCTTTATTCACTTGTTTAGAGCGGGGCCTCATAATCCGAGCTGTCGCCGGGTGAGGTGAGGCTACCTTCCCACACAGAGCTGGGTAAGTGTTTTAGAAGCCATTAATTTAATTCAAACAGATTAACTGTATGTGACCATCAGTGCGCTTCCTTAACATTGATGCCGTCAGAAGTATGATTGGCACGCTGAGTCTTGTTGTCTACCATAATGAACACTGATCCTACGTGACTGAAAGAATGTTAATTGTCACTAGTCTTATGAATTAGCTCTTTTCTATTTTCTTTTGATTTTCACAGGAAAGGATTCCTCGACATACACATTAACAACGAGGATATGGTAGGGTGGTCTCATATGACCACACCAATTTTTCCGAGTCACAATTCATTTATTTAAACCACTCTTTATTTTTCTAAACACCCCTCACGGTGTAGTTTGCAGTAGCTAATTTTGTCAGCTTGGCCCTGAAGAATGCCGGTGAATCGTCACCTGTCGGCAGAAACATGTTGGCCCTAATACTTTTCACGCATACTGTACAGTGATTCCTTCACACTGTTACCACACTGTTTTTAATCTGACGCCTAGGTGAATACCATTAAACATTTTCTTCACCTTGACGGTCATCTTAATTATCACCACTACACATTTTGTTCCCTGCACTGCACTACATCAGCACCACTTGCGGAGAGGACACATGCAACTTCTGAACTATGGCCTAGTGAAATAAAGCCAATACATCAAGGCTTGGATACACAGACCTGGTTCAAGATGTCCTAAATGACGAAAGCTCCGCCATATGGGTGGGCTGATAGGACTTATACAAGTACCGGACTGTGTCTCACCACAACGTGGGAGTTGATCTTTTGTAGTTCACTTTTGGTAGGCTTCACTCAACCCCTTTGAGACCTTCAAGTTTTGTTGTTGTATAAATACAGTTTGCAAAGTAGCCTCACCGCTTCGTTTTGTACTGTCTGAAGTTTCCTCGTGACTTCCTTACAGGCTCCCAAGTACAAGATGTTGCCGTAGTCCAATCTAGATGTGATTAGCGCCTGGACTACGGTTTTTTGTGTGTCCTGGGGAAGCATCCATATGATCTTCCTAAGCCACTTGAGGATTGTAAAACAAGTGGCAGCGACTCTAACCGCTTGTTGTTTCATGGACATTTGGTCATCAAAAATGATGCCAAGATTGCGAGCAGTTTTGGAAGGAGGGGGTGTGGGTCCCATCTGAGGCGGCCAATGTTGGGGACCCCACAGGGCAGTATTTTTGCCAAAAAGAAGCAGTTCAGTCTTTCCTCCGTTGAGTTTAAGTTTGTTTTCATGTATCCATTTGGCAATGTTGTTAAGGCCGGAGCAGAGGGAGGACGGGTTTGAGTGTGCATTAGCTGAGAGGGAGTAGATAAGCTGGGTGTCGTCAGCATATGAGTAAATCGTCAACCCAGCTTGTTCCGCTATAGTTCCAAGGGGCCTGATATACAAATTAAACAATATGGGGCTAAGAATCGAGCCTTGAGGAACACCAAATTGGGAATTGTATAGGTTTGAAGAGGATGTGGAAGAGAAGACTTGAAAAGTTCTGTCTTTGAGGAAGCTTTTGAGCCATGCAAGGGCAGACCCAGAGATACCAGAGCCTTGCAAGGTGTTAAGGAGGATGGTGTGGGAAACCGCGTCAAACGCGGCACTGAGGTCGAGTACAATGAGTGCCACGGTTTCCCCATTGTCGACTTGTCGGCGTATGGTCTCAGAGACCCCTAGAAGTGTAGATTCTGTTGAGAATCCTGCCCTAAAAACCGACTGGGATGTATGAAGGAGATTCCTTGATTCAATAAAATAAGTGAGTTGAGTGATAATGTGTTTTTCTAAGATTTTAGAAAATACAGGTAAAAGCGAAATTGGGCGGAAGTTAGAGGGGTCATCTGGGTCCGCATTAGCTTTCTTCAACAAGGGTGCTATCATGGCATGTTTCCATGCCTTGGGAACTTTAGCTTCCCTTAAGGAGGAGTTAAGCAGCTCCAAAATGAGAGTGAGGGAGTGTCGAGGGTTAATAGGACTTGTGGGGGAAAAAGGATCCAAAGGGGAACCTGATTTGATGTTGCTAATGATCTCACGTAATGTGGACAAGTTGAGGGGGTCCCAGTTTACTAAATGCTGAGAAGTGTTACTAAAAGATGGATCCGTCACAGCATTGTCAAAGTGAGAAACCATTTTGGGAAATTCAGGTGTTGTTGAAGGAGAAGATGGGTCTACGAAATCTGCATAAATGGTATCAATTTTGTTTATAAATAATTTTGCCAAGGCGTTGCACTGTGAAGAGTCCAAACACGGGGCTCTCGGTTGACAGGTAGCGCCTGAGAGTTCTTGCACAACTTTAAAAAGTGCTTTGGGACGGTTTTGTGCATTCTCAATAGATAGTTTGGTATATTCAGCCCTAGCTATTTTACAGTTTGCGTGATATTTAGTTAGGGCAGATTTGTATAATAGCTTTATCGAGGGGTCGTAATGAACACGCCATCGACGCTCTAAATTTTTACATGCAGTTTTTTCCAGTTTAATTGATTCCGTAAACCAAGGGGCAGGAGGATGATGTGAGTTGTGTTTTTTCTTTCTTAGTGGAAGGCATGTATTGACCGCAGAACTGAGCAGTTGTGGATACCTGCTGCCTCCGCGATACTCGTTATGGTGGATAGAGGTCTAGTCTCGTCCAGGCATGCATTAAATTGAGTAGTATCAAGTTTTTTCCAGTTTCTCATCACCCTAGGTTCTGTTGGAGCTGTCTGAGATGTAACAAGGCTGGGGAATAGTTATAGAAAATTCCACCAGATAATGATCAGACCAGGGGATGGGTAGGTGTGGCTTACATGCAATATTATCGAGATTGGAGAAGATGG
Source organism: Lissotriton helveticus (assembly GCF_964261635.1). Taxonomy (NCBI): domain Eukaryota; kingdom Metazoa; phylum Chordata; class Amphibia; order Caudata; family Salamandridae; genus Lissotriton; species Lissotriton helveticus. The sequence continues at coordinate 416,610,450 of NC_136063.1, read as the reverse complement.
GATCAAGTAGATTGCCGGCCTTATGAGTTGGTCCAGAGTTACAAAGAGTAAGATTTAGTGCTGCTAAGTCAGATATGAGATTGGTGCTGGTATGACAGGAGATATCGTTAAAGTGGATATTAAGGTCTCCCACTATCAGAAAGTTGGTGGCATCCAACAAGAATGGGGCAATGAACTCCGGAAAGGAGGCGGCCCAGGAGCTTGCTGAGCCCGGGCCCGATAAATAAGAGCACCAGATAGGGTGAAGTTGGGGGGATAGCAAAAGCTTAAAGGATCCAGCTTCACAATTTTGAATGTCCAGGTCTACCCACTTACAAGTGTAGATATTTTGGAAAATAATTGCAATCCCACCTCCCTCTTTATTCAGTCTGTTTTTGCTGATGTAGGTATAGTTCGGGGGTAGGGCAGCTGCTATATCTGGCCCAGAGCTGTTGTTTAACCAGGTCTCTGTGAGAAAAAGGGCGGCTGGTTGAGATGTGGTGAATAAGTCAAATATGTCTGTTTTGTGTTTTGGCAATGATCTGCAGTTCAGGCTAATAAACGAGAGTTCGCGTTGGGGTACAGTAGGATCATGTGTATGCCGTAGAGGCGGAAAATCTGAGGTCGCCAAATCGAGTGTGGAGGGTGCGGATAGGAGGTTTAGATTGCAGTTAGTGCATATGGAGGGGGTATGCTGACAACTAAGAGCCATGGCTTGAGAACATTGCACAGAGTTACACGCTAAAAGTACATCTCTGGAATAGATAATTGGGGTGTTCGAGTTTGGGGCATGGATTCTGGCCCCGGACGGGCGCAGACGGACAGGACTTAGGCTTGACTTCGGCGCGACAGCGGCGCGCTCGCTGCGCGCGGCCGCTGCGCGGCCGAGGACACAAGTTTATACGGGTAGGAGTGGAGTCAGCTGCTAATCGCTGATTGGTTGGGGGCCGGAAATCGTAATCACTTCCTCCGTGGGCTGTTCGCCGTCCCTCCACACAAACCAAACTTTTGGCGGTGGACCGGGGACACGAACGCGGCGCAATAAACAAACAAGTGAGTGCAGTGAAGTTTAAAATCAGTCTCTAACACAGAATTTTTAAAAGAGTGTAAGTGAGCCTTTACCAGCGCTCTGAACAAATATAGGTCTCCTAGCAGGCTCCTACGCTCAGCGAATAAACAGAGCGACTGTGGCAGAGAGTTTTAAGCCTGCGGGGAGTCAGCTGCTAATCGCTGATTGGTTGGGGGCCGGAAGTCGTAATCACATCCTCCGTGGGCTGTTCGCCGTCCCTCCACACAAACCAAACTTTTGGCGGTGGACCGGGGACACGAACGCGGGGCAATAAACAAACAAGTGAGTGCAGTGAAGTTTAAAATCAGTCTTTAACACAGAATTTTTAAAAGAGTGTAAGTGAGCCTTTACCAGCGCTCTGAACAAATATAGGTCTCCTAGCAGGCTCCTACGCTCAGCGAATAAACAGAGCGACTGTGGCAGAGAGTTTTAAGCCTGCGGGGAGTCAGCTGCTAATCGCGGATTGGTTGGAGGTCGGAAGTCGTAATCACTTCCTCCGTGGGCTGTTCGCCGTCCCTCCACACAAACCAAACTTTTGGCAGGGGAACGGGGACACGAACGCGGCGCAATAAACAAACAAGTGAGTGCAGTGAAGTTTGAAATCAGTCTTTAACACAGAATTTTTAAAAGAGTGTAAGTGAAGAGTGTAAGTGAGCCTTTACCAGCGCTCTGAACAAATATAGGTCTCCTAGCCGGCTCCTACGCTCAGCGAATCAACAGAGCGACTGTGGCAGAGAGTTTTAAGCCTGCTGGGAGTCAGCTGCTAATCGCTGATTGGTTGGGGGCCGGAAGTCGTAATCACATCCTCCGTGGGCTGTTCGCCGTCCCTCCACACAAACCAAACTTTTGGCGGTGGACCGGGGACACGAACGCGGGGCAATAAACAAACAAGTGAGTGCAGTGAAGTTTAAAATCAGTCTCTAACACAGAATTTTTAAAAGAGTGTAAGTGAGCCTTTACCAGCGCTCTGAACAAATATAGGTCTCCTAGCAGGCTCCTACGCTCAGCGAATAAACAGAGCGACTGTGGCAGAGAGTTTTAAGCCTGCGGGGAGTCAACTGCTAATCGCTGATTGGTTGGAGGTCGGAAGTCGTAATCACTTCCTCCGTGGGCTGTTCGCCGTCCCTCCACACAAACCAAACTTTTGGCAGGGGAACGGGGACACGAACGCGGCGCAATAAACAAACAAGTGAGTGCAGTGAAGTTTGAAATCAGTCTTTAACACAGAATTTTTAAAAGAGTGTAAGTGAAGAGTGTAAGTGAGCCTTTACCAGCGCTCTGAACAAATATAGGTCTCCTAGCCGGCTCCTACGCTCAGCGAATCAACAGAGCGACTGTGGCAGAGAGTTTTAAGCCTGCTGGGAGTCAGCTGCTAATCGCTGATTGGTTGAGGGCCGGAAGTCGTAATCACTTCCTCCGTGAGCTGTTCGCCGTCCCTCCACACAAACCAAACTTTTGGCGGTGGACCGGGGACACGAACGCGGCGCAATAAACAAACAAGTGAGTGCAGTGAATTTAAAATCAGTCTCTAACACAGAATTTTTAAAAGAGTGTAAGTGAAGAGTGTAAGTGAGCCTTTACCAGCGCTCTGAACAAATATAGGTCTCCTAGCCGGCTCCTCAGCTCAGCGAATCATCATGTGTGACACCTGTATGCCCATGTATCAAAAATGGGCCATTTCCCACCATAGGCCAATGCTAGGGAGCCGATCTAAGGTCATGGCAGGCAATTTTGCTAAGGGGAATATCAGAGACTTGGCCCAATTAAGCTGAAGGGCCGACAAGTCTCTGTAGTCATCCAAAAGTCTCAACAACCTAGGCAATGCCTCATATGGTGATGTTGTATAGAAAAGAGTGTCATCCGCATATAGCAGATCATATGGTTAGTACCTCTCAAGCTCATACCACAGTTACCCATCTCCTTTCGTGCCCATATCACTAAGGGTTCTATTGTTAAGGCAAATAATAGTGGGGGACAGAGTCCTTATCTACTGCATTGAAAGCCTTTTCTAGGTCTATCAATACCATTGCTAGTTCTCGTCTTTATGTCGAACTTTGTGAAGAATGTGCGTCATAAGTCAAAAGTTCATGTCAGTATAACGGCCCAGTATAAGACCACATTGACCCTCATGTATCAACTTTGGCATATGAGGCGCCAGTCGATTAGCTAGTAGTTTGTACAGTATCTCAATATCCGTATTAAACATGGTGACGGGGTTGGATTTATCAACACAGGGCTTTCAGAGCATGCATATTTCCCCTTCTCTCATCATTGGGGGCAGTGCACAATTCTGTTGTGCCGCTATCAGAACCTGCAGAAGCCCTTGTGCTACATCCCCCCCTTTCCCCCCAGCACCCTCCCCCCCGGCATCTTTGCCCTTGGAAGCGCCTTCAAGGATGCCTGAAGCTCCTCCAGACTTAACTGGGCATATAGTTCCTCTGTGCTCAATGACTCCAGTCTTGAAGGGGCAAGCCCTCTAGAAATGGAATATAGCGGTCTGGAGTGACAACGGGTCTACAGTATATACTCGCTGTACATGCTGCTGGAATACATCTATTATACCTGCCCATGTACTAACCCTGGTGCCCTCAGTAGAGACCAAATACAATGTCAGACGGGGAGTGCTCTCGCCATAGTATCCAAGCCAGTAGGCGGCCTGTTCGATCCCCTCTCTATGTAAGCGCTGTCTTTACTGCTTTATTATGACTATCTAGACAGCCCCAAGTGTCACTGATTCACCTGCGCAATGTTTGTTCCCAGCGAAAATCCTTCGGGTGTATGATCTCACCTAACTGCCGCATGGCCACTTCCCTCTCCTCCTCCCCCCTCACCTCCTCACAGAGCTCTCTCTGAAGCGGTCTACGGAGTCAGCCCTATGCATGTTCCCCTTAGCACCGCCTTCAATGCCTCTCACTCGTTAGCTCTACTAGTCAAGGTGCCCTAATTAATTATCATGTAGTCTGACAGTGCACATGACAGCGCCGCCCTACCTTCTGGGTCCTTCAGTAGGTCACCAGACATCCTCCAGTATCAGGTCTCTAGTATTGGTTGACTCCACCTCACAACACAGCTGACCAGAGTATAGTCCGATAAAAAAACGTGCCATGTGTCACCACAATATCTTCCATTCTAGGGATTTCAGCAGTGATTATCCTATCTAGCCTACAATGTGTATTGTGTGCCATTGAGTGGCATGTGTAGACGCATTGGGTTGGGTGGCCTAGTCTCCAGACATCAATAATATTCAGATCTTAAAACACCCCCAGTAGCGCTTTTGTCAAGCGTGGTTGTGTGCCTATCTAAGGGGTGCCCTATCCAGATTAGGATCAAATATACAGTTAAAGTCTAATAATAAAACATGGGATCATCCGTGTTCAGTGCATATGTGTTCAGTATATTTAAGTCTCATCCATCTAATTCACGGTAAACAAAGCATCCACCACATCCTCTTCCAAATAAGTGTTGGTGAAAAGGACACCACTTGCTCCCCAGATCAACATACCTCTGGCATATGTAGAATAGGAAGAGCGGTACACTTACCCTCGCCATTTTCTGGCTAATATTGTGGCACCAGAGTCGTACAGATACACCTTTATGCCTTTTCAGAGTACTGTATATCTTTTAATATATGTTCCCAGACCCCTGACGTTCCAGGTCACGATTTTGAGGTCTGCCCCCATTCTGGTATTAATCTAGAGTTAATTGTCACCCTTCCCCCTAACCCGTTATCCGTCTCGTCTGACCGCTGCTGAATATATAACGGAAATACAAAACTCTTAACCGTAACTTCCCACCACAGGCATACATAGTAAAACCAACCTTCAGCTGGTGCCAGAATATGCACATCAACTCATTCGGTCCAACAGGGACCAGCAAACTTTTCTGTTTAGTCGATATGTATCTTATACGTCTACATTGCCGCTACCATCATTAACTAGTTACGCCTACTATTAAGCTCCATGTCGCTCTAGTGAACCATATGAAAATATATTCAGAGTACACAACTGTCAGTCACACATCTTTCTTACATAATCGGAGCTTCAGACCCCACACCCCCTGCCCTGTCACTAAAGGGCAGCCCAAACCAATATGCCAGCGTCTTCAAACGTTTAGACATTATCACCTCCTGGTGCTGGTGCTACTAGTGTGTCTGGTATAAAGTCCAGAGTAGCGTTACATACCAAAGCAGCTGTCCCACCAGTGACCTGTGGTGTGTCTTCCTCTTGTTCAGTGTCCTGGGACACCTCCTTATAGAGTTGCATAGTTCCGTCTTCTCGGACTGTGACCCACCGCTCCCCCCAGTGGGACAGCTTTAAGATCTTCTCCTTACAAACCCGGCTGTCATGACATTCTTCTAGCACGAGTGCTTGGGGCAGTCAGAGGGATTGTGTCACCTTATACTTCCAATCATTCCCACAATTCCTTTGGTGTTTTGAAGAAGTGTGCCTTTCCCTGTGCTACTACTTTTAGTTTAGCTGGGTACAGAAGCATATACTGAAGTATGGCCCGCAACTTCTGTTTTACCCCAAGATAGGATTTATGTAAGTCCTGTACCTGTTTAGTATAGTCTGGATACATGGAGATCTTGGCATTGTCACAGTGGAGGGTTGGGTTGTCTTGTGCCGCATGGAGTACACAGTCTCCATCTCGAAAGTTTAGGATTTTGGCTACGACAGCCCTGGGTGGTGCCCCCGGAGGTGTCGGAGGGACAAGTACTCTATGCGCTCTCTCCACAACGAAAAAATTAGATAGTACCTGAGGGCAAAGGTCTGTGGGGATTCAACTCTCCAGAAACTTTTCAACCAATCCTTTCTCCACTTATTCATGGAACCCCAGGACTTGCATATCATTTCGGCTGGACCTATCCTCCGCTCACTGTTCCAAGGTTTTTGTGGCTGTGGCTATCAGGGTCACTTGTGACAATGAGATAGAGAATTGGCCATAGACATCTTAGACAAAACATGGGGAGCTATCTGTCAGAGGGCCTCCAAGTCTTCTATCTGCCTCCGCTATAAAGAGAACGTATACACATTTCTAACACTCTGGTATCTCACACCCATATGACTCAACAAGATGTTCGGGTGTTCAGAGTTGTGCTGGAAGGGGTGCGGGGAACGTGGCACCTTCCTACACACATGGTGGACGTGTCCGCTGATTTAAACATTCTGGGACAAGGTCATCTGCATGATACACTCCATCACTAGAGTCTCGCTGCCACGCAACCCAATTTTGGTCCTCCTGGGAGATCCGGGCGGATAGACTCTTCCTCACGGAGACTCCTCAGGGGCAGTTATTCCCCATCTCATATTGGCTAGGTGATTAAGCAAGGCCCAGATGTGGAAGCAGTCACAGGCATCATCACTTAACACGTGGTGGGGGGAGGTATGATCAATTCATGCCATGGAAAGTCACTGCAATTGATTGAGATAGAGCTGCCAAATCTGATACTACATGGTGACCACTCACCACCTACATGCAACAGAGAACAGGGGGATTACACTTGACAATGTCCAAGACACAGAGCTTCAGAGATGTGTGTAATGACCTCCTCGGACACAGAGGGTAGCACACCACAAAGTGCATATTTCAGAAGGAATGTCACTGGTTGTTATGGGTCCTATGAGAGGGGAACCAATAGCACTAACCAAGACTGTATTGTTTGGACATATTGCAACAGTTGTTATTAGTAAGTTGGGGGGGTGTTGGTGCTGTCCCCCATACTGTAGTATCCAGCAATGATCAAGACAAAGCTGTAATGTGTGTCATGTTTCTTCTTTAAATTCAAAATAAAGTAGTTTAAAAAAGTCAATTGTACCCAGTTCCCTCTCTTATGCAGGTACCTAACTCAGTATACCAACCACCACACCTTCAACCTGCATTCCCTGACCCCCCCTCCCGAAACAGGCTTAATCTAAGTTCAAGTAGTGGATAATCAGCCATGGCTGTGGCCAACAGAGTTAACAGACGATGGCTAGTGGGAAGCCGAGTAGGTTTATCCATGTACAAAACCACCATGATTTACATTGCTCCAGGGAGGCTGCCTAATTAGAGAGAAAAGTTGATTGCTTAGTGCTCCTTGCAATGGTCCGGCAAATATCTAGATTGTTATTCCTAACTGCATCAAAATCATCACCATAAGTCACTGATGGGGTTGGGGCACGGGGTATTTGTCAATAATTTGCCACTTTTATGTAGAGTTTTCTGTGTGCAAGATGAGTGGGGCAAAGACATCCAGTAGTAGCCATTTAGCCTCTTTATCGGGGGAACTTCTTGACTGCCCATGCCATCATAGTGAAGCCATTGCACAACTAGAGGAAAGGACCGCTGAGCAGGACGGCCACCTCTCTAGAGCTTCTACAGTATTGAGCATGATATGCTCAAGTTTATCCATATCGCTGGGAAACAACCAGTATGGGTTCATCAGGCACATCTCTTGCAAGTCAAGTATGTCTAGGGAATGTCTTTTGGCAAACTGCAACACCAACCCAGGCTTGATCTCATCACTGAGGCTGTTAACACTCTTATCGTTGTTTTACGGACTGTGTGACTTGGTCTCACTTTGCAGATTCACGACCATTCCTGGGGAAAAAACTGCCAATCATGCACTTCTGTTTTCACAGCCTATTCAGGAGGTTAAGGAAGTCGCACTATGATCAAAATGGTCTCTCAACGATCACTTCCCACTTCCAGTTTTAAATAAGAATACTTCTCGAAATCGCTACCCCCCCACCCCACCCCCAAATCCTCCCTGAGAATACTTCCTCCACAAAGCCTCTGTTACCCTCAAACATTGCCTGGGGGTAAGGTGGACCCCAATCTGAAGGAATCACCCCTCAAGTCTACCTTGGGAAATGGTATAAGCCAATCAAGTTCATTCCATCCCTTTAAGCAGCTCATCCCTACTGTCAGACGGAGAGCTCAGCCACAAGTCACAAGTCAGTCTTAATCTTGAGCTCAAGGTAATAAATGTTAAAGGAGCTCTTCCTCGCCAAATAAATGGACTTGTGCAGACAGAGCTCCTAGATAAGCCTCCCTTCCTAAAAGAAAACATCTATAACAATAATATAGGTTAGATGTTCTTGTTGAAAGAAACACCTTCTAGTGTATTTGCTGTGTTTAACCACCATGAAAGAGACTGCTTTGTATTCATTGACATGCATGGTCATCCCGATTGTTCTCTTTTCGACCACATTGTATCGGTAGTGCAATGCTCCACCTACCAAACTTAGATACGTCCTATGCTTTTTTAAATCCGAATTAGAAAGAAGGCATCCTGTAGATCTACAGCACATGCCCAATTGCTTTTCCTGAAGTGAGGGACGATTTGATAAATGGCCAACATCTAAAGTGTTTCCCTCTTGTTTCACTGGTTGGCTCTTCTGGCCTTTTTTCTGAACTCAAAAATATCTTGAGATCGCTCTCTCCCTATGAGGGGAAATAATAGCTTTCTAGATGCTGGAAACTCTGCCAAATCCACAGCAGCATTGATGACTGAGTTTATGTCATTGGAGTAGATAATAACTAAAGGCGTTAAATGTAATGGTTCTGAGAGTGCAAGCAAATCCTGCTGCCAGTTATCATACTTGCTTGTTCACCCTTCAACTGATTACCTCCATTCCACTCGTTTTAGCCTATATATTGGAGGAAGTCAAAGGTTCTACATCTCAAACTAATTCTCCACCCCCCCCCCCCAATGGCACACAGTAAGTAGTAGTCAATGCAGGAGGTTCAACTTTTAGTATCAAAAGTTACGACTGCGCATGAAAATAATAACTGCCAGAGAGTACAAACCGTCACCTTACTAAATGGATTATCCTCTGGCATCAGGCAGACAGCTATCATTCATCGGCCGATGGGGCCACTGAATTCCCCAGCTCTTGTACCTCAAAGGCCACTTTAAACAAGCATTTGCAATGCAATTGGTCTCGCATTTATGAGAGTTTGAGCTATTGGCATTGTAAATGATAATGCCTTTTATTTATGTTTTATTTTTAAAACAGAAAAATAAAAGGCATTGCCATTGACAATGCCAATAGCTTAAACTCTTGCAAGTGCGAGACGTACTGCATTGCAAACACATGCTATAAAATGTTTAAAAAGCATTAGGAGTTTTTGTTCTGAAAAAAAAAAAGCATTAGGAGTGAGCGTGTTCTGACTGCAACAGCAGGCAGCACAACGCTATTTGAGAAAATAGTGCTCTGAGGCTATAATTAAAGCCTAACGACCAACAACACACGTAACAGGGGGTGTCGCCATGGGAGGTTACAAAATAAGACAAGGAGGGACAACTAAGCCTTTTGACCAATCAACAGCCACAGTTTATAGTGGACAATGACACAAGCCAATGAAAAATGTGGGCAGAGAGTGGGCGGGGCTTCAAGTCCCAACCTCAGTACAGCATGCCTTGTAGAGCAGCACATGCGCTGTCTAGGCTCGACCTTAAAGCACATGGGACGCACAGCCTTGCACATAAAGTTAACATTCATCCATTAAAATATACAGATGCACTTAAACAGTTAGAAGTCAACCCTGGTCCTACCTCCACCATTCTGTCCGTAAAATGCAATTGCAACACTATTTCTTTCAATGTTTTTGGGCCCCAACTTTCACCATGCAGTGTTTTGTCATCATTGCAAAAATTTCTTCCACAGAGGCTACACATTCTTCCAGGCGGGTGTTTAATTGGATGACCGTTCAATCAAAAGTGTCTGATATGATATTTTCTGCTGTGTATGCCTTTTAAATACACCAGTTACTACACAAAATGTATCTTTTAATGCCTCTTCATAAAACTCATTTTTTTATACAGCTTACCCCCTGGCTTTAACTTTTGCTAGTTCAGATAGTAGCTATGTGCAATAATTAATTACTGTTTATTAACTAGTTCGAATCTCACTTTTTCAAAAACTTTTTTTGCAAAATAAAAACCCAAAAAAACTGATAAAGGTTACAGGTTGCGCAGTTTTAATTCTGTGTGTGATCTGTCCGAGGGTAGGAGATGCCAATTTGATACATATAATTTAAAATGGCAGCGTCTGCTTCCCGGGTCTATCCTGCCCCAAGGATATAACCGTATACAGCAGCACTGATTTGCCGCATTCACTTCTCGCACCACTCCTTACACTTCCCAGAACACTTACTATTTGTGCAAATTCATCCGGTAATGCAAGATCACAAACTACTGAAGAAGGTACTGACGTCACATTGATTTGTAAAAGCATTTGGCATTTCCCCAAAAATATTTTCTCCGTTTGTGGCTTCCTTTCATTAGCTTTCCATCTAGGTAAGAGTATGGATCAGGGCAATATCTTTTGTCATTAGCAGTACATTTCAAGCACCACACGCTTGCAGACTGTGGTGAGTGAGAGGACTGAATGTGCATGACTACTGTGCTACAACACCCAGGCCTCCACAGAACAGGGCCATGAACCTGCAGGAAAAGCAGACGAGGAGCCCTTCAGGTGCAGTTTGCTCTATTTGTGATGCTGCAAAATAATGACAGGGGCCATGCTTCAGGCGGATCACAATACCGACTTATTTGTGGAAATTATAGGAGAGGTTTTCTCTAAAGCCCATGAGATACCTGTCCTGTAAGGGAAGCTCAACGCAGCATCGGGAAGGTCTAAAAGAGTGATGTTTAAGTCAACAGCATCTTTCAGTATGTTACTGAGAACACAACCTGCCTTGTTGTTCCAGCACAGGTACAGTAGAAGGAATCTCTGTGCAGATACATGTCCAGAGACAAGAAGAAAAAAGTAAAAACAGAAGAATGGGCCAGAAAAAATCCTAGCAAAAGACACAGATGGACGGAATGCAGACCAGGTTAAACATTCTCCCCCTGTTTTGACCCAGCCATGTGCAAATCAGTCTTGACCTTGTTCCTCATGGGAATCGTCCAGCCCGAACTACCATGCCAGGTCCTCCCTGGACCGGAAACAAGCATCCTGGGACTGGTTTTGGGACATCATCTCATAACAGCCAGGCTAGCTTGAATCCAGTGGCACAGTGGGCTCGGGGCCCATATCTGGGCATACCTGGTGCACTTAGGGGGACAAAGCAAAAGACACACAGATGATGGACAGAATGCAGAGCAAATCAAACATTCATCCCAGTCAAGAGATTTGGGTTAAATCCTTTGTTCTTTTGCTCACCATGTGAGAAGTTGGCCCGATATATGATGCTCACTAGTTCTAGTGATCACCTTGTATCAGTCCAAACAACCCTTATGGTGATTGGTTGTAAGTCAACCTTATAGACCAGCTATCCTAATGGTAGCATGGACAAAGCAGTCTTAGGCTAAACTCTTTTGGCATGTGAAGCCAGCTGTTTTACCACAATATAACCCCTTGAATACCAGATGAAAGGACACCACACAGGTTGTTATGAAAATAAACAGTCTATTTATTAATAACAACACCTCTGAACTCTTTATGAGATCAGAGGGCTAAGCACATGACAATACTAAGAAGGAAATACGAGTTAGCACAATATTTACACGTGTGCCTTAGGGGCACGACAAACCATATACTAACAACAATGGAATGCGAGGAAGGAAAGTACTGTAAGGAGATCCAGAGGCTGGAGGATCGCTGGGACTACGCTACAAACTAGGTAAGTAAGGAGCAGGAGGCCCACGGGACTCACGTGCAGAGTGGAAACTCTCACGCGGGATGCGTACCAACGTCTATGGATACTACAGTTTACAAAGTTACGGATTCCGGATGAACCCGGCTGGATGGAGGGAAAACAACAGTGGACCTGGACACTAGGATAGTGGACACTGACTTCAGCACCTTGAAGCTTTAGTTACCTAACCCACAGGCTGCGGGTGCATAGGGCTGAAGTGGTGTCGGGTTCGCTGCGTTGCTCCCGGTGATGCCTGAAACAAAGAGTTGCTGGCAGGCAGCCAGATGGAGGAGTCCGGTGGTTCCAAGGATGGAACTAGGAAGGAGAAGTCCTGAAAGGGAAGGGGACAGAGTCTTGGTCACTAGCCAGTGACTGTGCTGGAACCAGGAGGGAACCAGATGCTGTCGCCGCGTTCAGGGGAAGGAAGGGTCGCTTCTCTCTGTAGCTGCGCGGACCAGGAGCTGTTCTTTACGACCAGGCTGGAGGCACGAGCTGTCCCACGTAGTCTGCTGCTGATGGCGGTGTTGGATCGTCGATCTGGTCAACAGGCCTTGGCTAGTGCAAGCCACGCGGTGGAACAAAGATGGCGTCTGGTGCGGACCAGGAGGGTCCGGGGTGCTTCTCTTTCACAAGAAAGCAAGGGCCAGTCTGGGGGACCAGACTAGCAGTGTTGAAATCTTCGGGTCGTCGTCTCAGAGGTCACGAGCCAGCCGGCAAGTGACCAGACAACAGGGAAGGCAGCAACCAGGCACAAGGGCCCCACACAGATCTCGTGGAGGCTGGGGGGCTGGTCTTTGATGCAGGTGCTGTGTCGGTGTGGGGCTTCTCAGTCCCCGATGCACTTACTAGAGGGTCCCTCGGTGGTCGTGCTGGAAGCACTGTGCAGGTTTCTTCAAGATGGCCGTCTCCACGTTGCTCGTCGCACCCACGGGTCCCAGCTGTGCTGTGGATGTGGGTAGAGGTCAGAGGGGTCTGGAGGTCCGGGTCTCGTTGAGCTGAGTCATCGGATTCCGGGAAGGAAGGACTTGCAGCAAACCGCACAGGAGCTTGATGGTGCCTGCGAAGCAGGATGGTCACTCCCTGACCATAGGGGAGATTCTTCAGTCTTCTGATGTTCAGGAGGTCGAAGGTCAAGAGTTTCTTGGTGGAAGTTGTCAAGATTAATCTAACTGGGACACTAACGGGGAAGGGAATGTGCGGCAGTTAGCAAGATGGATGGAAGGCTAGAGAAATGAACGAGCAGATGGCTAGTTTACACTACTGGCAAGGAGGTACCGGCATAGGGGCACAGCTGTATGGCTCGCTTTCAGGAACCCTGGCACAAGGCTACAAAAGTAGTCTGTTTAAAGACGCCACCTCTTGTGAGACCCCCACACTCCTGGAACTGTATTCTCTATAAGATTACATTTCCCAACCCTACGGAAATCAGTACATTTCCCAGTACATCATTTACTTTACAGGGGTGTGGAATTTAATAAAACGTCTACTTGTCCATGGGGCAGGTTGCTTCATAAATCTACTTGTCCTATAACAAAATTCACTTATCCCTTTGGTGCCATGTAGTGCGGCGACAAATTATGGCAGCAGTCTCATTACATAAGAGCTCTGATATATCCTCTCTGATTAAACATGGGCTCATACCATAGTAGTGTTTGAATACTTGCAATCCGCTTTGGTTGCCACGTTTCCGCAGATCTACATACTGGGGTAGAAGGAAGTGGTAAGCAATTGTTCCACGGTTAGAATGCCCTTGAGTCTGTGCAAACCTACTAAATTGCATGTTTAAGGTGTTTCAACCACTCTTCTCTAATCTTTTCCCATACTGAGAAATGTTGGAAATTTACTCCTGACAATGACTGACGTAAACCTTCTTCCAGAGTTATGAAGAAAGTGGTTGGAGGAAAAGTGAACTTCCAATCACTCAGATTTTCGCATAAGCAAATATACACATCCATATTTGCTCATGCTAAAATGCAGTTCACAAATGTTTTATAGGAGTACTATTTCTTGTCCTACTTATGTAAATTCTTGGGAATTCATGAGACGTATAGCTGCACTTAATGCAAGGACATATACCATTGGTGCCCTTTTGAGACTTTCTTTATTATTTGGACCCCTAAATTGGTCTGGCGTTGACCATGATCTTTTGTCTTTCCTAAAATTCTGTCTCTCTCTCTCTCTCCATCGGTTGGCTTTACTGTGAGTGACAGCATTCTGCTCTTTCGCAAGGAGCATATCGGCACAAAGTAGTTTTGTTCAGTGCCAGTAACTACTGTGGCAGTGAGTGCTTTTAAAAAAAATATATCTTTATTGCATTTTTTCTTTTCTGTTACATATAATCTAAACATTGGTTTATATTGCAACGTTGTCGGTGCTGAGTCGCTGGGTACATAGATCAAGGTATTTCCATCATGGCAGTGTGTGCTTCTTGAGACCAAAAACTATTTTTACTTTTGTCAATGTTTGTTATAATGGTGAGGGCCATGTAGTTCCCAAACCAATAAGGTTTTACAAAAAACATGCCAGAACAAGTCACACATTGACAAAACTAAAAAGATGACCACCAATTTCAGACCTACTGGCTTTGCCAATGCTAGTTTGTTTTTGTTTCCCATAATCTTATTAAAACTGGTTAAACTGATTTTTCATTATGAATATTTTTGGGAAATACTAGCATGCCTCAACACATGTTACTAAATCATGTTGCAAATAAATAGTACATGAAATAGTAAAGTAGTTTAGCAAAAAAAATGTATTCCTGCTTTCCTTTTTTCATGAACATTTTATTTTGAAAGCAAAGAATCATCAATCTTGCTTTCAAGCTTCTGCAAATATTTGCATCAAACAATAGAGCATTCTGGGAGCATTATACATAGCCTCATATTGCTAAACTTTGAAAACGTGTGTACACATTTTTATACTGTAACAACTGTCCGTAGTGCAGTCAGAGCTTACAATATTAACTTAATGTTCTCACCCTAATAATAAAGTATTTCAATTAATGAACCATAAATACAAGATTGAACATCATTAATATATGGACAAAAATATTACCTTAACTGCAGGCAGTGCCCTTCCTTGATCCATAATGTGGTACTGCACACTGACAGCCAAAGGGTTTGTGCTGCAGGGGTTTGGGCCTACTTGTCCCAAGGACAAAATGAAAACTTGTTGCCCTTGACCCCAAACAATATGTCCTGGGCGTCTGTCTATAGGAATTCCATATCCCTGCTTGAACTGCTAAATAGGAGTTGGAACAGACCAGCACTACCACTAGGCATGACAGCCATAACTGGACATTTTATTTCATGCCTCGTCCGCCTTTTGCGGTTCTTTTACACTTTTATTGCCCACATATTCAGTTTATTGTTTCAGTGCCTCCTTGCCCAATTGCTCCATGTTTGAGTGTTTAAGGAAGTTGATAGCCCACCCAGACTGGCCTCTGGATCCGCTAGCCTGCCCTCCTGGCTCTGGTTATCACTGCTTGTCTATCTTTGTCGCCTCCTGGTCTCCCGCTAGGATCCCACGTGACAATGCAGGAAAGAAAGAGCCACCTCGTGGCAGTCTCTGCCCATCTTTTCGATTCTTTTCCTCCATTCCAAGATGGCGGCCAGGCACCGACCCGCACCAGAGACATCTCTGCCCCTCTCTCGCCAGTCACTCAAGGCTTGTCTAATGACTTCTCCTTGCTGTCGACCTTCTGTGTATCTTCGAAATGCCTGCCTGGTATTTTCGCCTGAGCACAGAGTGCATTTCAAACTCAACACAGTAATGAGAGAGTGCGTCTCAGTCACGCCCGAGCTGAAAGAAATGCGTTACTTACCTGTAACTGCAGTTATCCAGTATTGGTGTCTTTCATAGATTCACATGCAAAGAGGAAGTAAAGAGGATTCTGCTAGATGGTGAAGTGAAAAAACACAGAATCTGAGCAGAGCTCAGAGGAGACTCCCTTAGCACAATGTGCGGTAGAAGATCTGAGGGACTGAGGCTCCTGCCAGGAAGGTTCTAGAGGGAGGTGATAGCTGATTGGCTCTTGTTTTGAGTTTGGTCCTTTTTACAAAAGGACATGGATATGTTACTAAGGTGAGGCCTTTAGGCCTACTATTCTCTATGTATGTCTATAGGACATTACTTTTCTATGTACCGGAGACTCCCGTCTCAACGACGGGGAATGATTCAGGCATGTGAATCTATGAAAGACACCCATAATACTGGATAACAGCCCCAACACACGCTCAGCTGATGACAGGGAGGAGAGAGGTACGGGAGGAGAAGGGGGACATGAGGCAGCACACTGTGACGTATGCAAGTAGCATTTAAATAAAATTTTGAAATACAACAACACCCAACATATACAACAGACAGCAAGACTTAAAGGGACAGTGGCCTTACTGCTAACAAGGTGCCTTCCACAAGACAGTCAAGGCTTTTGCATGATGAGGGGTGCGGGGGGGGGGGGGGAGTCTCCATCATACGGAAAGGCCCTTTACATCTCATTCCTTATTCCAATTTGGAAAGGAAACATTACAGAGATATGACTTTTGCAGAATCAGTGAGTGAGAACCAAATGCGCAAAAGAAAAAGAGTAAAGCCGTGGGCTTTCGCTCCTCACGGCACCGCAATTTCCGAATGACCGGGGTGAAAGTCGACGAGGACGCCCAGGATGGAGTTTGCTGCGCGTGCCTGAACCCAGGATGGAGCTCGCTGCGCGTGCCTGAACCCAAGAAGGAGCTCGCTGCGCGTGCCTGAACCCAAGATGGAGTTTGCTGCGCGTGCCTGTCCTCGACAGTGAAAGGATGACGTGCGATGTTTCAGGAAGGTGATGATCACATGGTTGTACTGTCCACGAGCACCCAATCTCTTGCTTTATATGGTACAAGAGATACTAATCAGAGTTCACTTCAGGGGATACGTTGGTATTAACTAAAACATTTTACAGTGGGTGAAACATATTCAATACTTTATTTTATTTCAACAAGTTTTATATAGCGCTGGCTAGACCCGGAGGTATCAGATCGCTTTACATAAGGTTCCATAGAAATTATAAATTTATTTCAGTTACACGTACATCAGTTACTAGAAAAACATTTCAAGAGTGTAGAAGATGAAATAAATGGAGTTTAGAAGGGTAAAGGGGTGGGGTAAAGGGGTAGCAGTTAGATAGAATGGAGAGACGAAGGCATGTGAATCTATGAAAGATACCCCAATACTGGATAAACAAGACAAATGTCAGAAGTCCATCAGGGTAGGTGATGGCCATGGAGGTGTGCCGGCGCCAATCTCCACTATAGCTGTCGGTGCAGCTCCACCGGGAATCAGCCATGTATGGATTTCAGGTTCCACCAGAATTGAGAGAGGAACAGGAGCAGTGTTCCCTCTAACCCGCGCGGCTGCGCGCCAGATCACCTTTAAGGCACCGAGCGCGCAGTGTCCCCTCTAAAGCGCGCACACTTTCTCGCCGTCGCCCGCTTTCAAAACGCGAGCGGCGAAAAACGGCAATTTACTGGTTGCCTGAGGCATTTGTGAAAGTATTCCTGTTAATTACAGCGCATGACGGGCGCAGTGATTAACAGGAATACTTTCACAAATGCCCACATAATTCACATGCAACGTAACGTCCATGTACATAGCTGCCAAGGTGTCAGATGGCTGTGTGTGACATTTTCTTAATTTTATTGTATTTATGAGTGACATTTCAAAGACAAAGATTGACACTTTTTTTGCGCGCAAAATCAAGGAATGATGAGCAGGGAAAACCTATAAATATCAGAAATTACACTTGTGTGCGCAACAAGAAACTCCTTAAGATCTAGAAACCGCTGTAACCTAATCAACCTGTAAAAGAAATATCTAACAATGATATTAAAACTTGAACTTCGACCTTAGCAGGAACATTCCGAATGTTAATTTTTTACCATTCCCAAATCTCTCACAGTGCTGCAGCTGGAACTATGGGCTTTCGCTGTCTCTTGGAGTACATCACCTGCTTGGCTGCAGACAGCAGCTGGGAATTGGGATACATTCTCAAGTAGTGACGAAGGTGAGAGGAGCTGCTAAGTCGCAAGAGGCCTGCTTGTGCCTTTTAAAGACGTGGCTACCTCGCGAACAGGCTAAAGAGACTCTTGTAATAGAAAAGGTTGCAGACCCCTGTGTAATATCATCAACATATTTCTGCTGTTCTTTATTGGCCCCACGTGGGTCCTGTGCATTCAACAGGACGGAAGGGGTGCGGGGGGTGCTTTCTAAACGGCCAGCTACTGATTTTCTATAGTTCCCTTATATTCCTCACAGGTCACAGTAAGAAAAGAATAGAAAATGTGTTTCTTACTAGATTTCCACACATTGACATAATATCTCAAATAAAGTGTGACACAGCCATCTGACTCAATAGGGTCTCGGGTTGGGGGCTCCTCTGGTGGGCTCCATGGGCTTGTTGTGAGCCAATCTGCCAAACATGTCTTCGTTAAGAGTATCCTTATCCTCCATTCCTCCCTCTCCCTTTGCGAGCATTATGTCATCAGTGTTGTTGTGAATGATGTTATTTGTGAAACTGTCAGTGACATCCCGTTTCAGGCCATGTGCAGTGCATTGTAGGAGTTACCATTGCATAATGTCAACATTCTATATTTAGTAGGAATTTGATTGCAACCATAACATCCAATCAAATGCAAGTTTTCAAGGAAATGAATGTTTTAATGTACTTCATGGTGTGTAATGTGTATGAACAACAAATATTTGGTGTAATCGTTCACTGTCTGACTATGCACAGCCCCCTGCTCTAGAGACCTCAGGGCACAATCTTCACTCTATGCTCAGGCCCTCTGACCCTCACTGGGCATGGACTTGGCTGAGGGCAACCATTTGCGGGCAAACAGTGCACCAAAAATGTAATTGACTCAGGGTCATTATGGTATTCTTTCTTTAGTATTTCTAAAGTTCTTTTACAAAAAGTATGATTTGTAATACATTTCAGTTAGTAATATAATGTTACATACTTTATTGAAAAAGATTTATCGAAAAATTATTGATTCGGTAAAATACGACGTTACTAGATGTGTCTGTGGAGTTGACTTATTCAAGGGCATCTACTAGCCGCCTGTGTTACTGCAGTATCACTGGTTAGATGTTCCTATGGTACAGCACCTCCTCTCAGACTCATACCGACCGGACACAGCCCATGGGGATACCCCACGACTGGGGCTGGGCAAGCAGCAAGTGTCAAGGTCAGGAGGTGACTGGTCGAACACTGCCTCCGCCTGTTTATTCCATTCTGCACAGGGGCGCAAATGGCAATTAACTCTTGGGGTCCGGGTGGGCAGGAAATTGAGCAAAAATAACTCAGAATATCTTTTGCAATGCCTGTCTGGGGCTTCATGTTCACTTTTTGGAGGCTATGTACTAGTAATTCTATCAGAAGTACCTCGAGTGAGCTTGCAGTACGGTCTGCATATTGGCAAACCGGTCTCTTATTTTTTTTCATTTCGTTATTTTAGTTCTTTACGGTGAAGGGTGGGTTGAGGCTAGGTGTCACCCGCCTAGGGAGACTTTTGTTAGAGTTTTTTTCTAATAAAAGCCTGGGAGTTCCAGGCCTATGGGCTATAAATGGTGCTTAGGCCCTCGCGTGTCGAAGCAGGTTTCAAATGGGCCCGTGAGCTGGAACAGGAACTGGACAGACCCAAACTAATGTCTCGTGGCACTTTGAGAGCACGTGCCTGTGATTCTGTTCTTGTTTTCTCTAAACAGTGTCATTGACACATAGGATGACATGAGGTTAATGTCCCTTCACCAAGGCCAGTAAATACTCAAAAGCAGGTGGGTACATTACCACCGAACAGCGAGCTCAGTTGTGAGAGGCTGAATACTAAAATATACAATTCTCCGACAGTCGTCATTTTTTGTGTCACACACTTAACGACTGCAGCATGTTTCATACACTCCAGGAATAGACAGACATAAAAAAAGAAAACGGTCAGGTCTGAAAATCCCCCAGCCAACCCACATAGGTCAAAGCTAGCCAGGACGCTGTATTATTTCAAAACATGTCTCCAGCAGTCCGCCCCGGTCGGCGCGCCGACACCTACGCAGCCAGTGGCACAGATCACACAAGCAGGCTGTCACAGAGCTTTACCAGGCTCTGCTGACTGTAACGCAGCTGTGTCACTGTTAAAAGTAATTTGCTGGACCGGCATCACAATCTCAGTCATGATCTCAGCAGCCCAAAGCGAGATTAGTACTGCGACTAGTAAATCTGTCGAGCAACTCGTTAGTTGCTGAAAAGGCGCAGACTGACTGTGGAACTTCAGCTGCATTAGAGGTAGCTGACGAGCGCGTGTTAAGTGATTTTATAATTTACAAAAGCCCATTTTTATTATTCGAAGCAGCAGAGTGAGAGCTAGCTCACTGCAGCGACTAACTTGCTCTACTTACTTCAGAAACGCCGGGCGCGATTAAGACACTCGGGCTCAGCAGCAACTGCACAATGGTGTGCTCTGGGCCGCCGAGCTCGCTGGGTTGGGTCATTTTTCATGTAGAATTTGCTGAGGTGCCACTGGCTGCATCCTCCCACAACTCATTCCCCAGAACTGCAGCCACTTGCTCGCACCTCCGTTCTCTCCAGATGTGATGTCAGCCATCATTTAATGCGGCGCCGCTCAAATCATATTATTACACTGTACCAGCGAGACCTGCAAAGTAGCTCAACCTGCCCCCAAGCCTGCCAGGTGGGCGCTCATGGAGCAGCGCGCATGGCAAACTCCACTCCAGCTTTAGTTTCAATCCGAATTATTAGTGCATGATTAGCAGCCACCTTTAGGATTTGAGAGCCAACAGGCCCTATACTTATGCGTGACTTTGCATTAAAGTGCGGTGATGCGGACCACCACACTGAAATGCGTTAGTCTACGGCCTGATGCGTGATACTTGGCAGGCCTGCATGTAAATCCAGATGACCCATAATGAATGCAGAAAAAGCTCAAAACCAATTTCTTCAAAAAGCACTATATACTCACTTCATCAAACTCCTAAGTGAATTATCGTCTTTCAATTCACAGAGCCAGATAGAGTTATAGCACCTACATTCAAGATAAGGAAGCGGAGGGTAATGTGTGAAATGAAGGTTTGTCAAATGGTTCCAGTATGACACGTAGGAGTAAACACCATGTTACAGCAGCGCATGTAGAAGAATCAGAGAGCTGCGTAAATTGTCAGCTATGCATTTCTCTAAAAGCTCCATGTGGTGTACATCCGAAAGACATTGCCTTTCCTTCATCCCCTCGGTTGTTTTGTTTAAAAGTTCAAAAGACATAAATAATAAGTTAGTGCTTTTATTGCCATATGATTCATAAGAAAAAGCCAAAAGTAATCATTCCACAAGATTAGAACCAATACCCCCTTACATTTAAATGATTTACTCCCAAAACCGTCAGCTGGGAGTAAAAGAGAGATGGCTGGGCCCCTCATGCCCTTGGACTTAGGGGCCATTAACTTAAAACCTTTGCCTAGCCAGGCCTTTCCAGGTCTCGCCTATAGACAGCCTTTAGCTGTTAATCGAAGACGTATTGTGGACGCAGGGGTTGGCAAAAAGCAAACTGAAATACCCCCGCCAATTCAATCGGTACCTCAAATACCATCAGGAGAGTCAAGCTAGTAAGGTCTGTCATCCCTAAAAGAGGTCTTTCATCCCTCACATCTATTAATCTCTCCACCCTTTAAGCCTTTCATCCAGCGTCCATTTCACCTCTCTATTCATGCTCCCATCCGTCTGTCTTTTCATCTAATCCATCCATCCTTCCTTTACCATTTCATCCATCATTTCACCCAACTTTTATCAATGACCCAGACTTTCACCCTTCCATCCATCTATCCAAACATTCATCCTTCAATCCACTTACTTACACCCATCCAAGCAAATATAACTACTCTTCCATCTCTCAAACCTTTCACCTTTGTATCCATACTTTTTTTGACCTCCTTGTCGCAGTTTCTTCCTTCTTTTCATATTTCCTATATTTCATTCTTCCTTTCTGCCCTTCCTTTTTTCTTTCCCTCTATTTTCCTCATTCTTTCTCCATCTGTTACGGTTTCTACCCCACATTTAGAAAAGAAATACAGCAAGTTTTTAGATAGTGCGTACTCAACCCAAAAGTATTGGATCGCTTTACATGATTTATTATTATATTTTTTTTGTATGCATGGGGAGATTATTTGATTTGCCCAGAATCACAGGATGTTAGGCTGACGCGAGACTAAAAACCCATCTCCTAAATCAAAAGCTCGAGCATTAGCCACAACCCCAACCACAAGAGCGGAAGCATTTTTTTTTTTTTGAAAACCTTTATTGATATCAAAAGAAGACAAATAGAGGCCCACAACCATGCCGGCCGGCCGCAATGTACAAAACAGTCAGGAGTCATCAGGCAAATAGTACATAATCAATCAACACAAAGCAGAGGCCGTATAATCGCAATAGGGAAAAAGAAATACAGAAACTAAAGGGCTAAAACACAGGAGTAAAGAAGGCTTCATTTTACAATAAGGGGAGAGGACATATGACAGGCACAATTGCAATACGGAGGCATCCGATATCCTGTAATCAACCTCAACATTAAGAAGGGGGCGTGGGGCAAAATATCAGGGGGACAACACAATGCATTCGAGAAATCAGGATATGTGAGATACAGTCAACCCCTGAGCGTTATCCTCGTAACACGCCCGCCACCCGGGACACTACCAAGCCAGAACAGTGGGATCGGAAGACAATGCATGAAAACCCGCCCGTCACAGTACCCTCTGGGACGCAGGAAGGGAAAAAGGGAAGGGGGACTAGGTAGGGAGGGGTAAAGAGGAAGGGAAAGGAAAATGGAGGGAAGAAAAACCAAACAATAAAAGGGAATAGGGAAATATGAAAAAAGAAAGGTAAAAGACACGCCGACACGGCGCCCCATGGTGAGAGGACAGGAGACAAAAGGATTAACGGTCCAAGCGGGGCATGGCAATCGGATGAAAGGACAGCCAAAATGTAGCAGGAGGAGTAACGACGCCATACCCCCACCCGAAACACACCATAGGAGGTCGGGACAGACGCGGCCTCACGAAAAAGATAAACAAAAACAAAAAATAGAAACCAACCCACCCGTCCCACCCTGCACCCCTGTAGAAGGCTACGGCCTACCCTTCAAACAGCGTGCCTGTCGCCCTAAACCAGAACCCGAAATATAGCAAGAAGAAAGAATGAAAAACGAGACAAAAAGACCACAGAAACGGGAGAAAGAAAACAGGAAGGAGGAGCAGAAGAGCTATAATACAAACGATACGCCACAGCTCTCCGCCCAACCGGACAAGTACAATCAAAAAAACAGACCAGGATGTCACCCCATCACGCGCCACCAAATATTAGGAGAAGGGGACCTCCCACCCCCCTACAATCAGAGACAAGTGTGCAACGAAATCGCATACCGGGAATCAAGCAGAAGTCGTACATTTCACCCCCAACCCTTCCGAGCGACAAACCCCACCCACCACATGGCAATGTACAACCACATACTAAATACGAAATCAGCAGATAATCGAGTGGAATGGAGATTAGCATAGCTTTGTGGGGAGTAGATAGATCGACAAGTGAGCAAAAGTTCAAACTGAAAGTATCGATGCATCAACAATAGAAGCACGAGCCATGAGAAACAGGAGTTCAGTTGCGCCACTGGAGCGGGCGAGGTGGTCCCATTTTTAAACTCAGGCAAAGTCATCGAAGCAGGCACAGGAGGAAGTCCACCCATAAATCAAGGCAACAATGTCGAACAGGGTCGCAGTACAGCATCCGAGTCCCCGGGGTCCGAGCCTTGAAAAGCAGGACGCCCCAAAGTCACCAGCACATTACACGATCTTCGATCAGCGGTGGAGACACTCAGGTCAATCGAGGGGGGTGAGGCAATGGAGGCATCAAAACAAGAGGGCGACAAGAAGAAACGGCCGCCCAAAATGGCGGCGGATCGTGGCGGACCCACCGAGACGCCCAGGGCCAGGGAAGCGTACAGGGATCTGAGGGCTTCCAGGATGTCTCCGACTGTCGGCTCAAGCCCACCAGATCCGATCCCCACACAATCAGGCAACTCGGGCCCGCCGCCACAAGGTGACTCTCGATCCAGAGGGCCAGCCGCCATTTCGTGATCAGCCCAATCGCCGCCCACGAGGACCCCCGGAAATAACAGTTCTCAAATGTAGGACTTTACAAGCGCCGGGGGTCCCAGCACGGGCGGCCTCGATGCAAAAAGGAATCCGCCCAAAACGGGACTCCGCCCGCACCAGCACCGGTGCCCCAAACAAGCGGAGTCCGGGCCCCGAGGACCAGGGCCGCCGGACAAAGCAGCGGCGGGGGGAGACCCCCTCTCAGAATCAGGTCCCGGGGCTTCTCACCCACGTCTGCCACGCGACCAGCAGGACAGGTCCAGGTCAGGATCGCCGGGATCTTCGCACATCGGCTCACAACACTGGCCCTCGCTCTCGGCTGGGGCCGAGAGCCGCCGGATCCCACCGGCCAGGTCCCGGTCCAAGTCTCGCAGAGGCCCCGATCTCTCGGAGGCCGGAACTCTGGAGCCACTGCACGTCAAGACCCCGGGGTCAGATGGTAAGTACAAACAAGCCGTAATGTTTCCAATTCCCCAAAAGTGTGCCGTCCCGGGACAAGATAAAAGACAGGATAGGCAGTCAGGATGGAGGGCTGCGGGAGCCGAGCTAAAAGGCGACCATCACGGCCGCGAGCTAGGCTCCTCCCCCACATTTTCAATATTATATACAACTTGATACAAAAACAACCATTGACAAAGCCAATAGTCTTGGCTTCTTGTAGGTGTAATGTTACTTGTATTATATATCTGGATGCAATGACAGAAGAAGCAAAATATCAGTAGGGTGGCACACTATGCGATGCACATATTTTTAGTGTAATTGCTTTTAAGCCACACCCTTAATTACATCGGTTACGCCCCTTTGAAAGATCACCTAGTATTTTCATCCCACTCAAAGTCCTGGTCTACACACGCGGTTAGGTTCTTGGCGCACATGGCCTTAGCTGCAGCGCACACAGACCGTACTCTGCCGCACACAGAGGAAAATAATTAGAGGGAACATTGAACAGGAGGTGATCCAAAGTCAAGACTCAAGAGGGGTAGGGAGGAGGGAAGTAAGGTCAGGAGAGACATCGGTCCTGAGGTTACTGGGGAGAGCCTTCTGCAACGTTTTCCAGCTGGCCACTGGGACAAAGATGGTGAGAGGAGATGTGAGGAAGGGACAGACTCCATGTTCAGTGCTCCTCGTGGTGAAAAGTCTCCTCTGGCGGCCATCTTAAGGTCAGGCAAGGAGTGCAAACCACTGTGGGTCTCCACATCCGAGTCCTTTTCAAGGATTGCTAAGAGGGACGGCTACCATTTTGGAGTCAGGCGAGGCGCCTCAGGGTCTCCTTCCCCCTCGGTCTACCTTCAGATCTCGGTCCCTCATTGCACCGGTACCGTTGCTATCAGGCATCGTATTCACGGTGGATGTGGTGGCTGCCCCAAACACAGAAGAGAAATAAAAGAACATTAAAAATTAAAAACCACCTCAGGGACCAGGTGGAAGAAGGCGGGGGCAGCACAGCGTACCTGCAGGACGGCACACAGTAGGAGCCGGTCAGAAGAGCAGCAGTGGACCGGGTCCGAGCATGCGCACTGATTTAAATGCAGCCAATGTGCGGGGCTCTCTTCACCACTGGTACCCTCCGACGCAACCACTGCCGACGGCCGCACTCTTCACCAGGCAGTCCGGCTGCTCCTCCCGCTCCACAAGATTCCCAGCTCGCTGCCCTACCGGCACAGTGTCAGGGCGGTTGCTCTTCTGTGCACTCTGGCTCCCGCGGCGGCAGCTCTGCCGTCAGTCCGCTTCACTATACTTGTCTGCGAGTCCAGAGGTCTCCCTAGATCGTCTCAGCCCGTAGTCGCCATCTTAAGCGCCGCCTCGCCTGATAACGGCAATGCCTTAAGGTGCTAGCACTTTGCTATCAAAAGAAGGTTAGTGAGAAGCAAGACTCCCCACTCTCTACTGCAATGGAATTCCTAGAAGGTTCAGGAAGAAGGAGCACGCAACTCGTGGCCAGGTGCCACCCAGCCCTAACTAAGATGAGGAGGATTGGATCAGCGGCAGCCCTGGTCATCATGAAGCTGGCATCCAACACCCAAGGCCAGTGGCTGCACTACTGAGACAGTCAACGTGGGGCATGTCCAGCCTGGACAGTCGACGTGGGGCAGAAACACAGTTCGTGCATACCCGACATCACAACCGCCAGCCCTGACAAGTACAAGATCCTGAGGAAAGACCACCCCAACCACCCAGGAGGAGGCATCACCATCATCCACAAAAGCTCCCATCGACTCACAACCACCAACTCGGATGACGCCTCGCCCCACCATGGAACACATCCACTGCCAGACCCAGCCCTACCCCAGAAGGACGCTCTGCGGAAAACTCGCCTACAGACCTCCTGGACCCCGCACCCCCTTCACCAATGTCATCGCAGACCACATCGCACCCCACGCCCTCACTTCTACAGACTACATACTTCTCGGAGACCTGAACTTCCACCTGGACAGCTACAGCGACCCCAACACTACCGCCCTGCTGAAGAACCTCAACAACATAGGACTCGAGCAGCTTGCCTCCACCCCAACTTACACAGCAGAACACACACTCGACCCCATCTTCGCCGGAGGAAACAACATTTGCTTCAACCACAACACAGAACTGTTCTGGACAGACCACAACTGCATCCATTTCGCCTTCACTAAACCCACTGCACACAAGCGCACACTCCGCCCCCCCACGCAGAAGCTGGAACAAAGTCTCCAAATAACACCTCACCTCCTCCCTCACCAGCACTCCTCCCCCAACAACAGACGCCAACACAGCGGCAAACAACCTCCACCAATGGAAGGACAACTTTGCCAAAACTCTAGCCCCCCTCCAGAACACCATGAGATGGCACAATGAGAAAGCCAACTTGTTCACCACGGATCTCAGAGAATCCAAGTGCTCCTGCCGACAACTGGAGAATACATGGAGAAACAGCAAAACCCCGGAAGCACAATTCGCCTACAAAGCAGCCATCACAGCACACCAACTCTTCAAATCAACAAAGAAAAACGTCATCCAAGACAGAATCCTCTTCAACACCCACAACTCCAAGGAACTCTTCACCCTCATAGAGGAATTCGCCAAACCCAACAGCCAAACAACCAACGTCCCACCCTCCCAAGACCTCTGAAATAAATTCAGGTCCTTCTTTCACCTCAAGGTCAAGACACTCTATGACAACTTCGATGACCAAGACCATAGCACCACCTCAACTCCCATCTACAACGATGCCATCCAACAGACCCCTCTCACCTGGACCTCTCTCACCACAGAAGACACCTCTAAGACAATGAAGAGCATCCACTTAGGAGCAACTACGGACCCCTGCCAGCTGCACATCTTCCACAGGGCTGCCACTGCCATCGCACTCGAGCTATGCCGAACTATCAACTGCTCCCTCGAGACCGCCACATTACCCAATGACTGGAAAGATGCAGAAGTCAACACCACTCCTAAAGAAGCCCTCAGCAGACCGGATGAATCTCAAGAACTTCAAGCCGATCTCAGTGCTCCCTTTTTCGCCAAAGTCATCGAAAAGGCCGTCAACACCCAGCTAGCACACTTTATAGAAACAAACAGCATCCTAGACACTCTGGATTTCCCAGCAACCACCGAACTAAGACCGCCCTCATCGCCATCAACGACATCCGCGCCCTCCTCGACCAAGGCCACACGGCAGCCCTCGTTCTCCTGGACCTATCGGCAGATTTCGACACCGTCTCCCACCGCTCACTAGTCACCAGGCTCCATGACACCAGCATCCAAGGAATAGCCTTAGACTGGATACGATCTTTCCTCTCAGGCAGGAACCAGAGAATAAGATTTCCGCCCTTCCTCTCAGAACTGACAAAGATCAGATGTTGAGTACCCCAATAATCCTTCCTCAGCCCCACATTCTTCAACATCTACATGTTCCCCCTCGTAACCATCGTCAGAAACCATGGACTCAACATCGTCTCCTATGCCGATGACATCCAGCTCATCTTCTCCCTCACCAAGGAAACCAACATCACCAGGCGCAATTTCCAAGAAGGGATGAAAGCCGTTGTGACCTGGATGAGCAACAGCTGCCTGAAGCTTAACTCGGAGAAAACAGAAGTCATCATCCTCGGATCCACCATCTCCGCATGGGACAACATCTGGTGGCCCCCTGCTCTCGGAAACCCAACCACCCTAATGGACCACTCGCATAACCTCAGCATCATACTCGACTCTTCACTCGCCATGAATCTCCAGATCAATGCGGTATCCTCCGCATGCTTCAACACCCTCCGCATACTTCGCAAGCCATTTAAGTGGAACCTCCCACCCCTCCCCCAACTCCAGGAAAACCGTTACCCATGCACTCATCATTAGCAGACTGGACTATGGAAACGCTCTCTACGTCGGAATCAACAAAAAATCCTCTGCAAACTCCAGACCAACCAGAATGCCACAGCCACTTATCCTCGACATCCCACGACATGACCACATCACCCAACACCTCTGCGACATCCACTGGCTCCACGTCGAAAGAAGAATAACCTTCAAACTGCTCACACACGCCTACAAAGCCCTCCACAACACCTGACCCCAATAACTCAACGACCGAATCTCCTTACACACCTCCAAGAAAAACCTCAGTTCAGCCGACGTCGCCCTAGCCACCATCCCTTGTTTCTACAGGACCAGAGCAGGTGGAAGGTCCTTCTCCTACCTCACAGCCAAGACGTGGATGAACTCCCCCTTCACCTCTGACGAAGCCCAACATTGCACCAGTTCAAAAAGGGCCTCAAGACCTGGCTCTTCGAATGATCCAACGAAGCTGATCTCACCCCCCCCCTATCCACCTCCCTTAGCGCCTTCAGACCCTCACAGGTGAGTTGTGCGCTCTACAAAACCCTGATTGATTTATTGATAACTACTGTCAGTGGTAGAGTTTCATATACGAACCTATGAGAATTCAAGTAGTATTATCACAATTGCTGGTTTCTACATATTTACAAAAAAATATGGATCCATGCTCTGATGCAGGTTTTTATTAATGTTTTCATATCTCATTATTGTATGGCTGTTAATGTTGATAACAAACTTACAATGCAGTTATTGTAGATCATATGGTGTATAATTCACTTGATAAGTGGGACGGGATACCAATCCAATTCAAAACTTTAATCGGCACAAGGCCATAAAAGAATAAATATGAATTGTTAAAATAAATAAAGACATTACAGTGTAATCTCAAGCCATTCACAATGGCATTTTCAGATTCCATCCATAATACAAAGTGAATAAACATAGCATTAATCACTGAAAGAAGTCACAGTCTTCCAGATTTTGAGTGCTTGAAAAATGTAGCCCAATACTAATGCACAAAAAAAAATTCAGATTCTAGCTGGTGGAGACGGAGCAAACAGACAGAATAGGAACTAGAACTGGAATGCAGTAATGGACATAAAATAAGTGCAGGGACGGGATACATTTTCTCAGAAGTGATAGTTCAATTTCGAAATGATATATTCCAAAACGAAAGACACCTAGTTAATGCGGGAAGGATGAATTTGCTTTGGGAAAATCTGTAACTAATATTAATTTGAAAGAGTTCACATTTTTGGACAAAGAGAAGACATATTCCTGGTGTTACCTCAGTTTCTGCTTTCAGTTCTTTCATGTATAATTTTCTTCTTCTATTTGCGTGTTTATCTTGAAAAACAATTTCTCGCCAGTCTCTGCTTACTTTCCATACACTGCAAAAGAAACAAGCTATTTTTAGACCAGCAATATGTTGTTTATATTGTAGCTGAAGAGTTAGAAAGACAATGTTTCCTACTTGTAATCCTAGTCACGCACCACATAAATAGTCCATAAAATATTGAAGTCAATTTTCTGTTTGAAGTATGGAAGCCTCTTTCTGGTTTTTTGTGTGTGTGCAGATCAGTAGGTAGTAACTAAAATTAACCTGATCCTCTTAATATTACAACAATTAAAATGAGAAATCTGATTAGAGCAAAAACAGATTGCCGAGTTGGCCACATTATTGCTTTTAAACCTTAAAAAAAATTTAGAGGTTGCAGTTTCACCTTCATATAATGCTTTGCTCTCGCGAAGATCTCAGTTTAGTTTGCAACAGTAGCAATATTCTAATTTTTAATAAATTACCATCACATTGTGCTCATTGAGCTGTAATATTTCTTCTCCATCAAGAGTCTTTACTCTGTCGCGCTCTCTGTTAAAAATTAGAGTATCTCCGCACACTTATGGAATTCCCTAAACACATTTTATACTATATGTAAATTTACAGGCAATTTATATATTTTTTACTATCATTTTTAGGTCTGGCACTAGCCAAATAGTTTTGAGGTTTCTAAAATGATATGTTTAAGGCTACTGTTCTAGCGCATAAAGAGAAAGAACAGCTTTGTTTCCTTATTACAGGCATGTTCTAATGTAAGAATACACCTATAAGGGAGAAGTTAGAAGGTGCTTGTAATAACTTATAATACATGGGATTCTGTAATCCCTGTATAAACGCCTCTCTAATTTCTTTATGATCAGCGACTTGTGACAAACCCAGTAGCTGATTAAAAAGAAAAGATGTCAGAACCCTCAACTATTTTAAGTTATTACAGTAGAGTTCTGACATCACAATGCATGCTGCCAGAGTCTGCGGCCGAGTTGAAAGGCATATCAGGTCACAGAGCATAACTGTAGCAGCTGTTCAAAACAACGAAAACGGAATGCTGCTTTTTTTCATCTGCTCTATTGATTTTGCATACGACAAGCAGAAGATAAAAAAAAAAAAACATTTAACTCCTTAAATAGAGAAAAGCTAGTCCCCGGATGTTTGTCTCGAGCCCAGGGAAGACATGGCTTGGCAGTTCGGTCTGGATTGTTCCCATGAGGCACAGGGTCAAGACTGATTTGCATATGGATGGGTCTAAACTGGGGTGGCATGGTGAGCAAAAGAACAATGGGTTTAACCCAGATCTCTTGACCGGGGGTGAATGTATGATTTATTCAGCATTCCGTCCATCATTTGTTTGCAGTAGCACTGCTGAAGTTTTCGGCTCAGTAATTAGTAATGCCTGGTACATGTGCAGCTTTTATTTTATTAAGATTAATGGCCCGGTCCAAAACATTTTGTGCTTACTTGGAAAGCAGGTGGTAATGTGTTCTGCCCTGCTTTGTGATGTAGTGCATACTTGTAGTATTGTCTATTCAGATTAATACAGACAAGTTTTTTTATACTTGGGAGAAACAATTTAGGCCTAATTTTATGGCTCTCAATTCCTGGATATTGATATCTAGTTGCGTTTTTTTGGGGACCAGTTGCCGCAGACTGCTAGTTCCTGCAAGTGTGCATCACAACTCTATAGGAAGGGGTCTGTCGTAATAAGAAATGCGTTACTTACCTGTAACTGCAGTTATCCAGTATTGGTGTCTTTCATAGATTCACATGCCTGAATCATTCCCCGTCGTAGAGATGGGAGCCCCCGGTACATAGAAAAGTAATGTCCTATAGACATACATAGAGAAAAGTAGGCCTAAGGGCCTTGCCTTAGTAGCCTATCTATGTCCTTTTGTAAAAAGGACCCAAATCCTGAAGGTAGCCAATCAGCTACCACCTCCCTCTAGAACCTTCCTGCCAGGAGCCTCAGTCTCTCAGATTTTCGTACGCACCAAGCTAGGTAGACGTAACATATGTTATAGAGGGAGAGATGAGACCTTCCTGGGGAGGGTTGCATGTGAATCTATGAAAGACACCAATACTGGATAACTGCAGTTACAGGTAAGTAACGCATTTCTTATCCAGTATTATGGGTGTCTTTCATAGATTCACATGCCTGAATCAGAGTAGCAAGCAATACATTATGCACATTTGTGATGAAACATAATGAATAGTCTGAGATAATACATAATGTGACTAGTAACCATCAGCAGTACAATAATAAAGTAAATAAATGTGCATACCAGTGCAGGACGGTGGGAAGGAGGAAGGCTCATCTTACTGGAATAGATGGCGAAGTACAGCCTGGCCCACAGCTGCATCCTGCATCAGTTCCGTATCCAGGCAGTAGTCGCTGCCCTGCAGATGTCCAGAATCGGTACTCCAGAGAATAGTGCCGCCGATGTGGACACAGCCCTTGTGGAATGTGCTCGGACTTTGGAATGTAATGAATGTCCGGCTTTGTCATGGCAAAAAGTAATTGACGCTGATATCCATCGTGAAATGCTCTGTCCATCACCACCCCCTTTTTGAAATTATTTTGGCCACCATGAGTGTGGAAGGGTATGCTCAGACATGAGTCCCTTGCTCACTGCACCATCAGGATTCAAGCAAGCCGGGCCGAAGACGGCTGTAATGCCAGAAACCAGTCCCCGGAAGCTTGTTTCCTTTCCAGTGAAGAATTGGCTTGGTAGTTTGGTCTGCCAGTGAAGAATTGGCTTGGTAGTTTGGTCTGCCCTGTTCCCATGATGCACTGGGCCAGGGACAGACTAATTTGCATATAGCCAGGTTCTAAACTGGGATGGTGCAGTGAGCTAAAAAACGGTGATGGATCAAGCCCTGATCTGTTGACTGGGTAGGAGTGTTCTGATTAACTCAGATACTCTGTCCATCACCACCCCCTTTTTGAAATTATTCTGTTTGGAAAGTGGCATGCCTTTTCTAGGTCTGCTGAAAGCAATGAAAAGCTGATTCGTTTTTCTGAAATGTTTTGTTTTGTCTAGGTAAAATTTTAGACATCTTTTTAGGTCCAAAGAGTGAAGGGATCTCTCAGCTACAGTACTGGGGTTTGGGAAGAATGAGCGAAGTACAAGTGGTTCATTTAAATGGAAGTCCGAGGGGACTTTAGGAATGAAGCGAGGATTAGTCCTTAAAATCACTCTGTCCTCTCTGAACTACATGAAAGGATCTTGTATGGAAAGAGCTTGTAACTCACTGACCCTTCTCGCTGAGGTCAAAGCTAAAAGAAGTGCTGTTTTCCATGAAATGTATTTGATATCAGCCCTATGGATGGGCTCAAATGGGTGTTTCATCAATTGGTCGAGTACCACATTAAGGTGCCATGTTGGTGGAACTCTTCTTGGCCTTGGAAATGATCTATAGAGCCCTTTAAGGAATTGTTTTATTAATCTGTTGGACCATAGGGAAGGTCCTTTTGAAGTTCTTGTAAAGCGGGAGATTGCTGCCAGATGAACTCTAATAGAGGCATGTACAAGTCCCGATTGTGCCAGATGTAGTAAATATGGCAGTAACTGCTCTGGAGTGGTCTTGAAAGGATGGAGATTGTTGTCCTTACACCAAACACAAAAGCAATTCCATTTCAAGGAATACGTTTTGTTTGTGCTAACTGCTCTTGCCTTAGCAAGGACTTCCTTGCACTCCTGCGGGATGTTTAGGTGGCAGAACTCTCGGTACTCAGGAGCCATGCCGATAATCTGAGAAATTTCAGATTCGGGTGGAGTACATCCGTTCAAACGCTCCGTCCATCATCCCCCTTTTGTATCGCTTTGTTCGCCCTTAGTGTGGCAGGGTATGCTCAGACGTGAGTCCCTTGTTCACTTGGCCACTGGATTCAAGATAGCTTGGCTGATGAGGATTATGAATCCGAAACCAGTCCCAGGATGCTTGTTTCCGGTCCAGGGAAGAAATGGCTTGGCAGTTCGGGCTGGACTGTTCCCACAAGGCACAGGGTCAGACTGATTTGCATATAGCCATGTCTGAACAGGGGTGGCTGAGTGAACTAAAGAATGGTGATGGATTAAACCCAGATCAGTTGACTGGGGGTGAGTGTTTGATTTGTTCAAACGCTCCGTCCATCATCCCCTTTTGTATCGCTTTGTTCGCCCTAAGTGTGGCAGGGTATGCTCAGACGTGAGTCCCTTGTTCACTTGGCCACTGGATTCAAGATAGCCTGGCTGATGAGGATTATGAATCCGAAACCGGTCCCAGGATGCTTGTTTCCGGTCCAGGGAAGACATGGCTTGGCAGTTCGGGCTGGACTGTTCCCACAAGGCACAGGGTCAGACTGATTTGCATATAGCCATGTCTGAACTGGGGTGGCTGAGTGAACTAAAGAATGGTGATGGATTAAACCCAGATCAGTTGACTGGGGGTGAGTCTTTGATTTGTTCAAACGCTCCGTCCATCATCCCCTTTTGTATCGCTTTGTTCGCCCTAAGTGTGGCAGGGTATGCTCAGACGTGAGTCCCTTGTTCACTTGGCCACTTGATTCAAGATAGCCTGGCTGATGAGGATTATGAATCCGAAACCGGTCCCAGGATGCTTGTTTCCGGTCAAGGGAAGACATGGCTTGGCAGTTCGGGCTGGACTGTTCCCACAAGGCACAGGGTCAGACTGATTTGCATACAGCCATGTCTGAACTGGGGTGGCTGAGTGAGCTAAAGAATGGTGATGGATTAAACCAAGATCAGTTGACTGGGGGTGAGTGTTTGATTTGTTCAAACGCTCCGTCCATCATCCCCTTTTGTATCGCTTTGTTCGCCCTAAGTGTGGCAGGGTATGCTCAGACGTGAGTCCCTTGTTCACTTGGCCACTGGATTCAAGATAGCCTGGCTGATGAGGATTATGAATCCGAAACCGGTCCCAGGATGCTTGTTTCCGGTCCAGGGAAGACATGGCTTGGCAGTTCGGGCTGGACTGTTCCCACAAGGCACAGGGTCAGACTGATTTGCATATAGCCATGTCTGAACTGGGGTGGCTGAGTGAACTAAAGAATGGGGATGGATTAAACCCAGATTGGGGGGAGTTGGGGGGGAACGGGAAAAGGTTGGGCGATACAGTATCCTACTGACATGTAATAAGTAATAACCTGATTTGTTATCTGGAATCATACGAAATGTACCGGACGGATTGATGTATGGAGTACTGCGCCAAAGTTGCGTTCCAGAAAACGGAAAAGACTGATAGTATGTTAAAAGATAATATGCACAATGTAATACTTGTTCCAGTCATGAATAAAGTGTTTTTAAAAAAAAATGGATTAAACCCAGATCAGTTGACTGGGGGTGCGTGTTTTATTTGTTCAAACGCTCCGTCCATCATCCCCTTTTGTATCGAGTAGTGAGAATTAGCTCTTATTTTTTAGCTTTACCTGAGGATTTTGTGGCACCCTCATATTCCTCTTAAGAGGTGTGTGTCTCTCCTGATCTTTATTTTTAAAACTCATTCAAATGTCTACCCTGTTGATC
The DNA here is from genome assembly GCF_964261635.1 of Lissotriton helveticus. Classification (NCBI taxonomy): domain Eukaryota; kingdom Metazoa; phylum Chordata; class Amphibia; order Caudata; family Salamandridae; genus Lissotriton; species Lissotriton helveticus. The sequence continues at coordinate 416,575,424 of NC_136063.1, read as the reverse complement.
TTCTAGGGTTTTTGTGGAAAAAGTATATCATATCTTGCAATCCTTAGCTTTGTGGTCAGGATATAAGCAATATATGCAATCATTGTGGTCTTCGAAATTAAATCTTTTCCTGCCGCAGGTTCCTCATGGTCTAAAAAGAACTTAGTTAAAAGATTTAATCATATAAAATCTTAACAGTGTTTGAACTATCCCAAAAATATAGAAAGAAGCAGAAATAGCCCACTTATCTGTGACTGATTGAGCAGAGCTCAATAGACTCCCTTCACCTTGCGTGGTCGAAATCGGAGAATGATGAACTGGGTAGGGAAAGGTGAAGTGTGTGTGGTGATCGGCTGAACTTCCCATCTTTTTAAAATGATATGAATGGATGAATATGCTACTTCGGTGTCTGTGTGAAAGCTTTCTGCATTTGTTTAAAATTTTACTGCTCTCTATGTTTACCGTGTGACTCCCAAGCTCTATGACGGGGGTGATTCAAGCATGTGAATCTATGAAAGATCTGATATGCAAAAAGTGACTCTACTCCTTTAAGAATTTTTGGCGGTGCACTGACTTATCATACCCTCAGCTTTCATTGAGTCACTATGTTTATAGGTCGGGACTACATACAGCTTTAGGTGTCTTAAGAGAGCTTATCGCATCACACTCTCACACAAGACATACATATAGATACAGATAGGGCTTTTGGACAGTGCCTTTCCGCTACTGTAATTCCCTTGTCTTTAGTCTTGACCAACAACTTAGCCCATCAGTGTTTGTATAAGCCCATGGAATTTCGCAGATGTTAATACCTTTAAGGAGTTTATTCATGCGGAAAAAGCTTATGTAAAAACCTGGAAAGAAGATGGCGCCATACCCATCTCATAGAAGACAAAGAAATACAGGTGAGCCCCTCACTTTCTATCACAAAAACAGTAAGCAGACTCGAAAAGCTCATATAGCCCAACAAATAAGCCAGGCAGAGATCACACCTAAAGCCCTGCACCAGATACTGTAAGCTTATGCTAGCCCAAAAGCCTGTGACTTGGAAAAAAACTTCTCTCAGTCTCTCTGGGATAAAATAAGTGATTTCTTTATGCAGAAAATAGACACTGTGAGAAGTTGGCCTGATGTGCAGTGCTCACTGTTCTAGTGATCACTATATATCAGTCCAAACAACCCTTATTGATGATTGGTTGTAAGTCAACCTTATAGACCAGCTATCCTAGTAGCATGGATACGAGCAGTCTAAGGCTAAGACTCTAGAGGGCGTGTTAAGCCAGCTGTTTTACCATCACATTACCCCTTGAACACCCAGTGAAAGGACACCACACAAGTTGTTATGAAAATAAACAGTGTATTTATTTATAACAAGACTACCCTGGCTCTTTATGAGACAGGGAGCTAAGCACACAACAAAACTCTTATAAAAATACTTATGTTAGCACAGTATACACAAATGCCCGAGGGGCACGAAAAACCATATACTCTGAAAGTGGAATGCGAAATTACTAGCAGGTAAGTACAGTACTAATAGGCTTTGGAATCGCTAGGACTTGACTATAGAATCGTTAGATTACTTCTAGGAGGCCCAGGGGACTCGGGTGCAGAGTGTGCACTCTCACGCGGGATGCGGGACAAAGTCTATGATAGCTAGTAAAGTTAAAGTTAGTGTTCATGGGCGAACCCGACCTGGTAGGGAGAAAACGAAAGTGGATCCTGACCCTTGGATAGTGAGGCTATGCTGGGGCACCGAAATGCCGAAGTTGCCTAGCCCAGGGGCTGCAGCTGCATATGTCTCAAAAGACGTCGGGAATCCTCGTAGACGAACCAGGAGCCTGGAAGAAAGATGCTGGCAGGCGACCAGTGAAGAGAGTTCGAGTTGATCCAAGCCTGGATCTTGAAGATGGATGACACCTGAAAGCAGAGGGGACCAAGTTCGTGACTACTAGCCAGTAGTCAGGTGGCACCAGGAGGGCACCGGATGGTAGTCACCTCGGCTAGGTGAGTGGGCGACGCTGGGCTCTGCAGATCTCACGGACCAGGAGGCGTTGTCGGCGACCAGGATGGAGGGGCGAGCTGTCCCACGATGGATGAAGCTGTCGGCGTCGAAGAACCCAGGATTGGGCAACAAAGCCTTGGCTAATTCAAGCCCACGCGGTGGACACAAAAATGGCGTCTTGAGTGGACCAGGAGGGTCCGGGGTGCTCCTCTTCTGGAAGGGAGCAAGAGCCAGTCTGGAGCAACCAGACCAGCAGCAGTGATGTCGTCGGGCGTCGTTCAGAAGGCCACAAGCCAGCGGGCTAGTAGCCAAACAACGCGGTGAGCAGCAAAAAGCAGAAGGGCCCCACGCCGATCGTGGAGATGCTGGGGGGCTGCTCTTCGGTGCTGGAGCTGCTCAGGGTTGGGGCTTCTCGGACCCCAAAGCACTCGCCAGGAGATTACTCGGCGGGCTTGCTGTGAAGAAGTCGTGCAGTCTTGGCAATAGTCGGTCCCTTGAGGTCTCGTCGCACTCACGGTTCTTAGCTTGGCTGTAGAGGTGAGTAGAGGTCGGAGGGGCCAGGGAAGCTGGGTCTTGTCGAGCTGGGCAGTCGGATTCCGGAGGAAGGACTTACAGCAGACCGCAGTGTTCTTAGGATGGTGCCTGCGGATGCAGGGTGACTACTCCTTAGTCACAAGGGAGAAATCTTAGGAAGAAGTCTTGAGTTCCTTTCGTGGAAAGTAGTTTCAGGATTCAAAGATGATCTGATTTGGAAGGGGGCCAGTCTCTACCTTTATCTGGGAAAAAGGGGCTGGCACGCGACTAAGTCCTGCCCTATGGGTGAGACCAGGAGGGGGGTGGTTACACCCCTCTCCTTTGGCGGGCTTTCCCCAGGCCAGGGGCTGGAGTGCCCCTGGAACTGGTTTCAGTCGGCCTATGCACAGTGAGCACCGGGGTGCCACTTGCAGTCACCTTCCTCTGTAGCCCTGCCTACCTGGAATACACAAAACCCTGTCTGGGACGGTGCTGGCACCGCCCCTGGCAGGAAACCCTTTGTCCTTGCCTCCTGCTCTGGGAGGACTCCCAGCAGCAGGAGGGCAGACTTGTGTCTCGGTGGCAGCATCCATTTTGTGGATGCTAAGGCTCTGTCTGACTTTAACCGGGGTTACAGGTTACATACATGTCGTGTCCCTCTAGAAGGGTGGAATGCTAACCCCGTCGCCAGAATTGGCGAGGGGTTAGTATTCCAATTCGTATGACACCTTACTCGACATGTTTTGATAAAGCGATACCAGAGTTGGCATATAACCGCGAGGATTATAATGCACTTAAGAGTATATGGTATGCGATCTCATGGAAACGGCTAAGGGATGGATCCCGAAAGCCGCAGACAGGCTCAGCTCATGCCAGAGCACTATCTCACACGATTCCAAGCACTCTGCCTTCAGGATTGTCAAGGCCTGCCATAGGAGTGACTGATAGGAGATCTGTGTGTCCATTTTTAGGGTTAGATATAGGTATACTATATCTAAAGCAAAGGGTGATTACACCACCTTGCCCCAGCTGTCAAGCAGCCAGTTGTGTCAGATTTGGATGGCCAGCCAGGGGTGGCATAATACATGCTGCAGCCCCTGGTAGGCCCTGGGTACACCTATGCCCTGGGTACCTAAGGTACACTGTACAGGGACTGATAAGGTGACTCAGTATCCAATTAGATATGTACCTAAGGTACATGGAATCCATTTTACAGAGAGAGCAGTAGGCCTGGGGTCCTGAATAGCAGGGCCCCAGGTCAACTAAGTCAGAAAACCAGCAAAACACCAGGCAAAAAGTTGGGGGCAACCATAGTCAGGGATCTACCTTCCTACAGACACCATCTATAATAGGATCACCACGGTAAGCTGTTCACTGCCAGCAGACACCACAACAACCCCCCACCTAGTACAAGGGTAAAGTCATTGTTTAATTTCCCCCTTTTATCCCAGAAAGAGATAGAAACTCTAATGTGTAAGGTAAAATCTGGTTCGCCTCTTGACATCTTACCTGCAAGAATTTCATCTTCTCTTGCCAAACTGCTGTCAGATCCCATCTGCTCTCTATTGAATTTATCGTTGAAGGAAGGCTACCTGCCTTTTACATGGAAGGCGGCTCAGATCATTCCCATCCGATAACCCACCAAAGCTTCCATGGAAGATCTCTCAAATCTTTTTTTGAGCAAAGCCTTGGGAAAAACACATTAATAAACATCTATCTGACCATATCGAATCGGCTGACTTCCTGGATCCATCTCAATCGGGCTTCCGACCAAAACATAGCACGTAAACAGCCCTGGTGGCCGTAACTGATAACATCAGGCTCGCACTAGATAATGGCCAACCTACCCTTCCGGTGCTACTATCTCTCTGCCGAACTCGATATGGTCGATCACCAGACTTTGCTCAGGAGATTGAGGGAAGCCGGGATTGGAGGAGTGGCACTGCAGTGGATGACTAGTTTTCTCTCTAATCACACCGTACCATTCCAGCACAAAAGAACTGACCAAGGGAGTGCCTCAGGGCTCATGTTTAAGCCCCACTATGTTTAACATCTACATTGCCCCCTTGGCCTCACTATGGAGAACCACGAGTTCATCCCGATATCCTATGCAGATGACTACCAACTTGCCTTCTCTTTCAACAAGACCTCTCAGACGGCCCAAGCTTCCTGCTCTTCTGGCATGCTGGCTTTCTCACAGTGGATGAGAAACAACTTCTTACAGCTGAATGCCGGAAAGACCGAAATCATGCTCTTTGGAGAGGCCACACTATTGTGGACAACAGACTGGTGGTCCTTAGAGTTAGGAACAGCTCCAGCACCGCAATCAGTGGCAAAGAACTTAGGGGTGCATCTTGAACAGACTAACCATGAAAGAGCATGTAACACACAAGGTAGACTGTCGGGCTCATGCTTTCATGTGTTGTGCCTACTGAATGGAATGGAATGGCATTTCTAGAGCACATGGGTACTCGGGAGCATCCCAGCACTAATAGCGTTGCAGTCCAAACTACACGCAGTTTTAGGGAAACAAAAAAGTTTTAAGTAGCTTTCGGAAGGTCAAGTGGTTGAATTCCAGGCGGATATTAGTGGGTAAGTGGTTCCACAGCTTTGCAGCATTAAATGAGAAGCGACGTCCTCCGCATCGTGTTCTTATTTTTGGAACTACCGTCAGTTGTTTATCGTCTGACCTGAGAGATCTCTTGGGACGATAAGGGTGTATAATGTCTCTGATAGTGGGAGGGCCTTTGTCTGAGAATGCTTTGTGCATAATTCATAGAGCTTTAAATTGGACTATTTCTTGGATGGGTAGCCAGAGTAGTGATGATAATGCAGGTTTAGCTGAAAGGCATTTGGGAGTGTTTAGGAGCAGACGTGCAGCACATTTTTGCACTAAATGTAGTTTCTTTATAGTTGTGAGTGGTGCTCCTAGATATAGGGCGTTAGCGTAGTCCAGGCGTGATAAAATCATAGCTTGAACCAATAGCCTTCTGGCTGAGGAAGGTAGCATGGGGAGGATCTTCCTTAACATTCTTAAGATCCCAAAACAACAGGCTGCCACCTTAACTGCTTGTTCTTTGAAACCTAGCTTGTGGTCTAACCATACACTTAGGCTCTTAATATAGTCCTTTGGGGAGAGAGGTGTCCCCAGACAACTAGGCCAGAAAGATCCTATATTCAGCGGTGTGAAGTTACCCAGGAGCATGAGCTCGTTCTTAGCTCCATTTAACTTTAGGTAGGAGTCGTCCATCCAGCTTGACACTATTTCAAGGCATAAAGCTAGTTTCGAGCCTGTGCTCTCTTGCTGATTGAGTGCAACCACCAACTGGGTATCATCAGCGTAGGTGATAATCTGAATGCCGAAAGGTGTAACTATGTCTGCTAGCGAACTCATGTAGATATTAAATAGAGTGGGGCTCAGGGAAGAACCCTGAGGGACCCCAAATCTAAGGGGCATTCGCTTGGAGGTAATTCCTTCTTAGAGGACGGCAAAGGATCTATCCTCTAGGAAGGATTGCAGCCATTTTAGTGCTGTTCCTGTCACTCCTATCCTCCTCAGTCTTTGGACCAGAAATTGGTGGTTCACCGTGTCGAAGGGTACGCTGAGATCTAACAAAGTAAGTCTACGATTTTCCTTAGTTCTTCCACTGCTACCAAGAGTGCAGTTTCTGTGCCATGTTGCGGTCTGAATCCATTCTGTGATGGATTTAGACGAGTTGTCTTCAAGAAAGGAGGATAGAGTCAAATGTACATGCTTTTCTGCTAGTTTACCAATTCCTGGTAGTAACGAGACAGGGCGATAGTTGGCCAATTCGTCAGGGTCAAGATTGTTTTTTTTTTTTTGTTTGTTTTTTCAAGAAGTGCTCTAACCACGACCTGTTTCCATTGAAAAGGCACTATTCCCGTTGCAAGAGAAGCCTTTATCATATTTAGAACAACCAGGGATACCTGTATCGGTGATTAGGTTTAAGATATTAGGAGGAGCAGCGTCTGATGGTGCTCCAGACTTAAGCTGGCTGAGAAGTCCTTGGAGGGAGGGCAGGTTTAAAGGAAGAATAACCTCCAGCAACTGGTTTCCATCTTGGACTATCTAGTTAGGTAACGGTAGAGTATGTGGAGCCATCACTTGAGGGAAGGAGTTATAGATCGTTTGTATTTTATTAGAAAAGAATTCTGCCATATCATTACACCAGTTGGGGGGTGTCTGCAAAGGTGATGGGAGGCGCAGGGGGGGGTAAGGACAGACTTTACAATGCGGAAAATTTCACGTGTAAGGTTTGTCGACAACTTGATGTTTTCTTCATAGTAGAGAGCTTTGGCTGCCTTTATTTCTATTTTATAGATCTTTATAGGCTCTCGATACTTGCTTTTATTGATTGCAGAGGTTTGTTTCCTCCACATTCTTTCCAACTTTTTGCTGAATTGTCTAAGCTCCCTGACTTTGGGCGTATACCAGGTATTTTGGTTAGATTAAGGTTGGTTATGAGTCAATTTTTTCAGTAAAATCTTGTCGAGTGGATGACTTAAGCTAATTTACTACGTTTTCGTTCGCTGTGACTGGATCAGTTTCCAGATTGAGAACCGAGATTTCCAAGATAGTCACCAAGGATTTTATGGCCAGTTTTGACCAGATCTGCACAAGCTTGCTGTTTTTTTTGGTCGGCACGATTCCATCCTGTATTATCCAGGAAATAGTATTAAAAAATGATCAGTCCATGGTACTGGGATAGGGTCTTTAACCAGGAGATCAGAAATATTTTTTTTAAAATAGGGTCCTGTAGATGGCCTTTACAGTGAGTGGGGCCTTTAACTAATTGGGTAATTTGGAGCATCTCCAGTCCTTCTACCAGTTCCACTCTAGGTGGAGATAAAGTGTCATCGAAGTGGACATTAAAGTCCCCTAGGGGGTTAGGTTGGGGAGGGAGCTGGCTAAATTAGCTACAGTATCAGGGAAATCTTTACAAACATTGCCTAGGGTACCTGGAGGCCGGTATATTAGAATCCCTGAGAAGGTCCTGATGTGAGAGATACTTAGAGTAAAATAAATACTTTCGCAATCTGGTAGAGGATTGTTAGTGGAACGACAGGCAAATGTATTCTTCTATATAATGGCTAGTCCACCTCCTCTACCTGTGAATCGATCCAGTCTCAGTATTGCATAGCCTGGAGGGAGTGCTTGGACAATCATGGGATCAGCCTCCTTATTCAACCAAGTCTGTTAGAAAGAGAAGATCCAGGGTTTCCACTTCAAGTAAGAGGTAGATTTCCAATGAATGTTTAGATAATGAGCGGCAGTTTAATAAAAACATTTTAATAGCTTCTGTAGTTGGGTGGACTGAAGGTGTTTCGAGCGAGAGGCGAAATTTAAAACCACTGGTATGACAGTGCCTATTGAGACTGGTTGGGGGCATTGTGTGTAGGCACTTCTTGGCGTACCTTTGCAGGAGGCCAGTTGATCTTTGGTATAAACAATGGTTTCACTGGTAAAACCAGCAGTGGTTCTGGGCCCGGTCGGGCGCAGACGGGCTTGCCTTAGGCGCGCCAGTGGCGCGTCTGTTGCGCGGTTGCGTCATCGGCTCCTTTTGAAGGCCAGGGGAGCGCGTCAGCGTTAGGAGTCTAGAGTTCTTACACAAAAGGTTCTGCCGATCGCTAAGCCCAGGCCCACCGGAGCATTGAACACAGCTCCTTCAGTGCGAGGGTAAGATATGCAGCATTAAAATTATGTTTAAAAAGTTACAAGTCACAGTTAAAATACAATTAAAAATTGCCACCCACTCTGAGCATTGAACACAGCTCCTGAAGTGCGAAACACACAATAGTAGCAAACGTGTAACTAAATGTAGTTTGAGGCGTCGCTGCGCGGTCGGGTCATCGACTCCTTTTGAAGGCTAAGGGAGCGCGTCAGCATTAGGAGTCTAGAGTGCTGACCTAAGGTTCTGCCGATCGTTAAGCCCAGGCCCACCAGAGCATTGAACACTGCTCCTTCAGTGCGAGGGTAAGATTAGCAGCATCAAAATGATGCTCCCTCTTCTACAACAACTCCACTGGTTACCAGTGCATAAACGAGTGAAGTTCAAGATCTGCTGTCTGACGCACAAGGCAATATGGGGTAATGGGCCTTCCTACCTGGCGGAGAAGCTCCATCAATACATCTCCCAAAGGGACCTTCTATCTGGCTCGAAATCATTGCTCAAGATTCCCAGGGTTAAGAAAGCACGGACAGGAGGAAAGGCCTTCTCATATCAGGCGCTCTCCTTATGGTACCAACTTCCCATAGCTTTAAGGCAATGCAGAGACCACTTGAAATTTAGGAAGGCTTTGAAAATCGTTATCTTCTAGATCAGCCCACTGCAACAACTTCTTTTGCAAATCCACGAGCACTGAGATACCCCTTAGGTGGTGATTCAAGCGCTATACAAGCTCACAAACTAAACTAGACATGCATTGCCTTTAATGCCCTTATTGTTTTGTACATTTTACAGGGTGCAGCTAGCAGACAGGTAAAGGGACCACATCGGTAAAGACCACAGGTAAAGTGAACTCAACAGTAAAGTACTGCGCGAATGACCTGTGGAAAATAAACTACAGTGAAACTTCCCGAGCACCGTTTATTCATAAACTCACTCCGATGCAGACAACAACAAATCATGGCCCTCTATGTATCAGTGCCTGAAGCTATTCCCTGTGCTTATTCCAACAATACTGTCAGTGTGAAGCTGTTTTCCCAGCGCCCTCCTCCTACATTTAAATCGTAATTTTGAATTCATTATTTTGGAACCTTGGCCCGCACCCCAGTTGAGCTATCATTCTCTCTCTAGTCCTGGCAATTAACTTTTAACTATAAGGTCGAAATGCCATCTACTCCACACAACCAGATTCCAAAACTGTATTACCTGGTGCACATGACCATCAATGTGATCTTCTGACCCCGAATCGCCTGCCTTTGCCAGCATATACAGTTTCTCACCTTGTCAATTACAGACCATGTGATCACTTGTTGAGCAGGAATTCCAATTATATTTAATTAATTTGCATTTATTTGTTGCAATAATCCGTGTTTTCCTCGCGGTACCTTTATAATTGCTATGTGAAGACAATGACTGGCGACATATAGCATTTAATACAGTGGTTTCAGATTAGTTATCCAGGGACTTAGCAAACAGCTGCAAAATAAGTCCACTATTAACCATGGTCCTGTGTTACTGTAGTAATTGCCCAGGCTTCTTAGGTGACTTAGCTGGGGAGCCCTAAGTATATGTCAATAGTTTGTAAACGTAAAGCAAACAGTATAGCACTGAGTCCTTGGTGACATGGGCACGTCCCTCCAAATTCAACATGCCATGGTTTCAGGTACATTGTGTCATCTACTAATTAGATTCCTAGGTAACTGTTATATTGTCTGTGGACGTGCTTGCCGCTTGGCTTTGTAGTGATCTACACAGTGTTAAGATCCATGTTCTCGACACTCATCTAATGGATCTCTAATGTATGAAAAGCTAAATCAAGTCTGGACATGGCTCGAAGAAGTAACCAGCAGATTAGAGCAGATCTGTAGAGCATGCGCTCAACCCACCGACCCATCTTACCATTTAGGATGATAGTGTTCAGAAAGAGTTTATATGCTGTATGCTTTAAGCCCTTTACTGATACATTTCTTATTTGCCTCAGTTTATTGCCATGGCATCACAGACAGAGCCTGCTTTTGGGCTACTGTGCGAGTCAAGTTCCGTACAATGCCGTGGATTTCCTTACCAGTAGGCACACAGGTTTAGGTTGACAGTACCTGCTGAAGTCTTTTTTCATTGCTTCAAACAATATCTAATTTGTGTATGACTTGTGTGGTGTTAAGTTCTTCAATTCTGGGTTAGCAGGCAGCATGTCTGTGGATAGATGAAATAGTTACTTACCTGCGGTAATGATCTTTCTTTTTATTTTTTATTTTTATAAATACATTTTGTTGGTTTTTAAAAGATGAAAACCATCAACAAATTAAAAAGGAAAAATGCTCTACATTCAAACCCCCTTCAAACTCTAAAGTCCCCATTGATTCACAGAGGATCACAACCTGGCGAGTAAGAATCCTCCAGCACATTTATAAGACCATAATACTCCCACCATTTTCCGCAAATCTTATGAAACTGTTGTAGACAGCCTCTTAGAATGGAGAGATCTGTTGTCCTTGTGTGTCACACCTGTCCATGCCGGATCTCCATTCAGCCAACACCGAAGAATGTTAAAAATTCCACTTAAGTGCTGTTTCTCTCTTAATAACCATCGCTGCTAGACCTACAAATGTTCGATCACCCCTTGTGTCACCAAATTCCTCCATCAGGCACAGCAGGGCTATTTTCGGCATCAGATCAACAGGTCCCTGGCCACAGGTCGGCCAATATGCCTCCAATAATGCATGATTTCAGGACACTGCCACACCACCTGAAAGAAATCGGCCTCTGGGAAGGAGCAGTGGGTGCATTTAGGCTAGGGGAGTGCCCTCTAAGTTGTATGCAAATAATTCAGTTGTATCAGCTGTGCTGACATAGCAAGTACACTAGGGGCCACGCATGCCTCCTGCCTCTCAGTGTCTTCCAGGATGCCCACCTACTGCTCCCACTTCTACCATAGATTCCCCAGTGTCTCAGGAGCATTACAAACCAGGGAGTGATACATCTAGGAAATTCCCCCAAGGCCTAGGCTACCCATCAGTAATTTCACCTCTAAGAGACTTAACTCTGGCAAGTTGGTAAGATGCGGTTGACGCTGCATGAGCGCATGTTGAAGCTGAAAATATTTATGAAACTGGGTGCGGGAAAGTCTAGAGTGGGTATGAAGGTCTTGAAAATAGTGCATATGGAATTCCCCCAGCGTTCTGTATGTGTTGAAGTCTTGTCTGGAGTTTGGCTCTGGTTCCCCTGTAGAAGGTGTTGCCGTAGTTCAGCCTGCTGGTGACGAGGGCCTGGGTGACCGTCCTTCTGGTTCCTGTGGGGATCCATCTGTAGATCTTGCGAAGCATGCGGAGGGTGTTGAAGCAGGAGGAGGAGGAGGAGGAGGAGGAGGAGACGGCGTTTACTCGCTGGGTCATTGACAGTGATGAATCCAGGATAAACCCCAGGTTGCGTGCATGGTCGCAGGGTGTCTATGCAGCTCCCAGCGAGTCCGGCCACCAGGAGTCGTCCCAGGCGGAAGGGGTGGGGCTGAGGATGAGGACCTCCCATCTTGTCTTGAGTTCAGTTTCAGGCGACTGTTCTTAATCCATTCGGCGACGGCCTTCATTCCTTCTTGGAAGTTGGTTTTGGTGGTGGGGGAGTCCTTGGTGAGGGAGAGCCGGGTGTCGTCGGTGTATGAGATGTTGTGAGATCGGACGATGTTGGCAAGCGGTGCCATGTAGACGTTGAAAAGGGTCAGGCGGAGGGATGATCCTTGGGGTACGCCGCAGGTGATCTTGGTGGCTTCAGATCGGAATGGAGGGAGGCGGACTCTCTGGGTTCTGTCGGTGAGGAAGGAGGTGATCCAGTCCAGGGCTTTTTAAAAGATCCTTGCGTTGTGGAGGCGTGTGCGTAGGGTGTGGTGGCAGACGGTGTCGCAGGTGGCTGAGAGGTCTAGGAGGATGAGGGCTGTTTCGCTGTTGTCCAGCAGGATCCTGATGTCGTCAGTGGCAGCGATGAGGGCGGTTTCGGTGCTGTGGTTGCTTCGGAATCCGGTTTGGGATGAGTCCAGGGTGTTGTTCTCTTCGAGGAAGCGGGTCAGTTGTCTGTTGACGATCTTCGATGACTTTCGCCGGGAACGGGAGCAGGGAGATTGGTCGGAAGTTCTTGAGGTCCTTTGGGTCTTCCTTGGGTTTCTTGAGTAGGGCATTGATCTCAGTGTGTTTCCAGCTCTCCAGGAATGTGGCGGTCTCGAAGAAGCTGTTGAAGATCTTCCGGAGTTGGGGTGCAATGATGAAGCTTGCTTTGTTGAAGATGTGGTGAGGGCAGGGGTCTTACGGTGATCTGAAGTGGATGGTGTTCATGGTTTTGATTGTGTCTGTCGTTGATGTGGTTCCAGGAGAGTAGGAGGCCGGTGTGGCTGTGGGGTGGTGGGTCTGGGGTGTTGGCGGTTGTCGGGGGGTTCTGAGTGTTGAAGCTGTCGTGGATGTTTCTGATCTTGCGGTGAAAGAAGGTGGCAAGAAAGTCGCATAGGTCTTGTGACGGCGGGTTGTCGTTAGTGCTGGAACTGGGGTTGGCGAGTTCCTTCACGATGTTGAAGAGCTCTTTGCTGTTGTGTGCGTTATTGTCCGATACGTTCCTTGAAGGAGGTCCGTTTGGCGGTTTGAATGAGTTGGTGGTGCCTGCGGCAGCCGTTCTTGATGGCTGTGTAGTTGTCCGGTGTCGGTTCGTGGCGCCACTTCTTTTCGAGTCTTCGGCAGGTCTGTTTGGATGCCTGGAGGTCGGTGGTGAACCAGATGGCCCTTCTGTCAGTGCGTCCGTTTGAGGGTTTCTTGATCGGGGCGAGCGTGTTGGCGCAGTCGTTGATCCATTGCCTGAGGTTACAGGGGGCTGTGTCAATGTGGTCGGTAGGTGGGTCTCCGGCGAGGGTGGTGATAAGCTGATCTTCGGCGACCTTTTTCCAGCTGCGATGCGAGATTCGTTGTGGGTGGTTGTGTGCGGTGTTTTTCTCGAAGGAGAAGTGGATGCAGCGGTGATCTGTCCAGTGGAGTTCGGTGGTGTGGCTGAAGATGACGTAGCTGTTGGTGGACAAGATGGGGTTGAGTGTGTGTCCGGCGGAGTGGGTGGGTGTCGTGATGAGCTGTTTGAGTCTGAGGTTGGCGAGCAGGGTGGTGGAGTTGCTGTTGCTGGCGTTCGATTAGGTCGGTGATAGGGTCGCTGAACTGTGACCAGGGTCCAGGGGGTCTGTACACAAGGGTTCCTCTGATGATGGGCTTGCCTTAGACGTGCCTTCGGCGGGCCCGCTGCACGCAGTGGCCTCCATTAAGAAGGGGGGGGTGGAGGTAGGGAGGAGCAGCTAGGAGGCGGGTGGGAGGGCGAATGGGCGAGCGAGGGGGTCGGGGCCGCAGTGGCAGGAAAAACAGTCTGAGTGGGGGGAAAAGTAAACCAGGGGGCTACAGGAACAAAAAACAAAATACAACAAAAGCAAAAAACAAAATACAACAAAGCAGGAGAAGGCAACACGGTTGCCCAGGAGAGAGGGCAAAATACCATGATAATGCAGCGGAAAACGAGAGCGGCCACAGGAGGCTCGAACTCGAGGCAGCAGCAGGGGGAAGGGCGCGGGCAGAGTCAGGTGGAGCTAGCTGTGCGGCGTGGGGAGCGACCTGCCTGAACACATGGTCAAGGGTCGCTCTGCGTGGGCGGTCGAGGCTTTCTGAGAAAGGACCGAAGCAGGCCTGCTATTTCAGTGAACCAGGTGCTGGGGATGTGGAGTGTAAAGTTTGGAAGATATACAGGAAGTGGGAGGTGTAATTTTTATGAGTGCAATGCGACCCAAGCTATTGAAGGGTCGAGTGTTTCAGGTGTCGAGGCTGGCATTAGTGGCCCACAATATGGGAGTAAGATTGAGACTGCTTGCAAGTTCTGGCACTGTTGCTATGTGTAACTCCCAAGTATTTGAAGCTAATACAACAGATCGGAATATCAGATTGCCAGGTGATCACAGCAGTAGCTCCATGCAGTAGAACTGATAGTGATTTACCGCAATTCACCCGGAGTCCTGGGGCCTCCTCAAACAGGTGCAGCATATCCAGGGGTTGTGGGCCAGATGTCGGAGGGTCTGCAAGGAAGAGGAGGACATTGTCTGCATACAATGAGATCCTATCCTCCAACATCCACCTCCAATTCTGGGCATCACATTGAATGATCCTAGCCAAGGGTTCTACAGCCAGGCCAAAAGGAGTGGGGAATACCACGCCTGATCGGAAATGTACGTGACAGGACCCTATTCATGAGGACCTGTGTAAAAGGGTCTGTATACAGGAGTTTAACTAAGCTGTGAAAGGTCAATCTAAATCCCATTCCACGTTGCACTAAGTCAAGATACGCCCAGTCCACTGTGTCAAAAGCCTTCTCGAAGTCCACAAGCAGCAGAGCTGCAGTATCGCTTATGTCCTGGACGTGGGCCAATGCATTGTGAACAGCCTTCATGCAATGCCTAGTGCCACGATTGGGGATAAAACCACACTGTACCTGGGTGCCTAGAACCCATTACAGCCTACTTGCTAACCTTACAGTAATTAATTTGAAATCGGTATGAATCAGTGAGAAAGGCCGATAGGAGGCACAGCCAGTGCCTGATTAAAGACTGTGGAGGCCCCCTAGGCAGTCGAAATTTCAGGGCCCCCTCACAAATTATCTCCTAATACCCAATGCACCAGTTTTCTTTTTACAAACTGACAGCTGCCAGAAGATGAGCTTTTAAGAGACAAACGGTTATGTGAATCTGATGTCTCTGGTTTATGTACTTTAAATTGTATTTTGATCCGTTGTCGCGGAGCCCCTTAAAATAGTGGAGCCCATTGGCCGGTGCCTACTTTGCCTATTTGGTAATCCGGAACTGGCCACAGCAAGTTGTCAGATGACCCAGTTTAGGAAGGACCGCAATGGTCGCCAGGTCAAGATCAGAGGGAAGGAACCTTTTTGCTCTGCTTCCTTGTATAATCGACGTAAATGTAGGGCAATGATATCCCGTAGTTTACATAAGTACTCAAGAGCGAATCCATCTGGAACTGGGGTGTTGCCTGGATTCAGATCTCACATTGCTGCAATTATTTCTTCGTCTGTAAGGGGAGAATCAGATCCTCACTTTACGACTGAGTAAGATGAGAGAGAGGAACGTTGGCCCACAGAGTGGGCAAGTTCCTGCGTAAGCCTCAATCTGTTGGGCATATAGTCACTTTTAATAGTTTGCGAATGCCTTCGTTATTGGCTCAGAGGTGTGCAATGGGCTACTCAATGGGCCATTGATGGAAGGGACCAACTCGCATGGCAATCCAATAAAGAAGCTTATCACTTTAGTCCCCATGTTCATATACCTGCCGAATAGACACACACTAGCACTGGTGGACCTCATGAAACACAACCTGTTGCAATGAAGCCCTATCGAGCTCTAGTTGTCGACTGAGGGATTCATTTACTTTCATGGCCACCAAAGTCTCCAATCATACAGCAGAACTTAACCCTTTCAGCATGCTTAAGATAATTTTTAGCCACCCATTTTATTGTATTTGCCCGCCGCCCACAAGGTACCCGTATTACAGACCAACCCCTCATTAATCTCAAAGTAAGAGCGGAGCTCCTCAGACAAATGGTTGAGAAATTGGTCATCTGTAAGAACCAAGCGTTAGGTCTCCACACAGGTCTTTTAGATTGTACTGAGGTCCCCACACAGAGCACAAGTGGAGAGCGATCATATATCCCATGAGGAAGAATGTTGGCGGCTGTCGTGCATGCCACATCCTTAGCAGGGAGGAATAGGAAGTCAATGCGGGATAAGGTTTTTGTAGATGCAGAAGTTTGTGTATATGCCCTCTCTCTTGAGTGCAAAACAACAGTTGATGGACAAAATGCAGAACATTGTCATACATTCACCCCAGTACAGAGATCTGGGCCTAAATCCATCGTTTCTTTGCACTTCACACCACCCCAGTTCAGACATGGCCATATGCAAATCAGCCTTGACCCTGTGCCTCATGGGAACAGTCCAGCCCGAACTGCCAAGCCATGTCTGTCCTGGACCGGAATCAAGCATCCTAGGACCGGTTTCTGGCTATGAGCCGTCTTCAGCCAGGATAGCTTGACTCCAGTGGTGTGGAGAGCATGGGACTCACGTCGGAGCATACCCTGCCAACTTATGGCGAACAAAGGATGACATCCCCATCACGGAAGTTCAGAATTTTGGAAATTAAAGGGTCCTTCCTGCTCCACCACAAACCATGGTGATAGAGCCCCTCCGGCATCCATGATTTTACCCAATCCTCAATAACGGTCTCTGCATGTGGGGTCTCAACCCCCTCTGGGAACCCCACAAACTGCATAGTACTGCACCTGGAGCAGTTTTTGGCATCTTGTGCTCTGTACGATTAGTAGAAATCAGCACTGTTACCTTCACCTTGAAGTCCACTGTATCATCTTCAAGGGTAAAGACTCTACCTTCCACCTCAGTGACTCTTCCAGCCACATTGCCAAGATCTTCGCGGAGGAAGCCAATGTCAGCCCCCTTCTCACTGATTTTTATCTTAAGGACCTCCCAAAACACTGGTTTTAACACCAATAGTCAGGAATTGTAAATCTAATACCTCCACTGCATTTTTGACCGCGTCAAAAGACAACTTATTGTGTGGGGCTTCCAGGCAGAATTTCCATTTCTGGAGATGTATCCAACCCAGTGTCGGAGGATAAGCCTGCCTAATTGCGTAGCTGCTCTTCTTCTGCATCATCACAAAAAGCTTACAGGTTTAAACACAATATTCCATGGAGCCTCTGTCTGTACTCTTCTTCTTCTAGGAGCCTTCAAGCTTTCCTCCTCGACCTCTTCTCAGACAAAGGCTCAGCGAATGGTTCATGTGACACAGATGGTTCTGCATCTCTAGGTGGCTTCTGTGGTGGGCCTGACCAAGGTATGGATGACTGAAGCACAGTGTACCTTTGTGTCAGAGTAAAGACATTGAAATCAAGGGAATTAACATAGGTAGTCCATGGGGTGTCATGGGGCCCGCTGGTGCTCTGGGTGGTATTGCAAAGATGTTAAAAATCACATTGAGGAACACAACTGAGTCCAAACCCGCTTGCAGGAATTTTGGATATGCGAGGGCTGCTATCATCACTCCAGCAATATTGGAGCATACATCAGCAGATCCAAGGATGCCAGAGGACGCACCGGAGGGGATCCGGACTGATCCGGGGTAGGGTCCTCTGGAGTAACTGGTTCAGGGCCACTCTGAGAAGGATCTGCTTATTCGACAATTAACAACTCCAGGTCCGTGCATGAAGTTCCTGTGGGAATTGAAGGGTGTCTACGAGACTACATTTTTCTGTGTTTCTTGTGCTTTTAGGTTTTCTTCTTTTGCTTGAGGAATGTGAGGACTGTGACCCGGAATGCAGCTTCAAATGACGCCTTATCATGGGCCTGGCCATGAAAAACTTGGCCTCCTACTTTTTGATGGCTTTGGGGTGCATGCAGAGGCTGAAGTCGCAGGACCTTGAGCCATGGTCTAACCATAGTCACCAAAGGCAAATTAAATTGGTGTTCATGATAGGCATCTGTCCCTTACAATCCCTACATGGCTTGAAGCCAAAATGCTTTGGGGGAGACA
The DNA here is from genome assembly GCF_964261635.1 of Lissotriton helveticus. Lineage (NCBI taxonomy): Eukaryota > Metazoa > Chordata > Amphibia > Caudata > Salamandridae > Lissotriton > Lissotriton helveticus. Next base: position 416,557,629 of record NC_136063.1, on the reverse strand, counting down.
TATATTGCACTACCAGAATATTATTCTGTGAGGAATCTCCTAACTATCAAGAGCAAGAGCTAAGGATCCATGTTGAAGGTGTGGAAAAAAAAAGAAATTATATTGTTGTGCCAGGGTGGATGCTATATATCTTTGGTAACGTCATTCAGTGTCACATCTGGCGTCGATTTGACGCAAGCGTTTCCTACTAGCGTCTTAAGAGCATTGAAATGTACGGATCCAGTCAGACACCTAGGATTGTTCTACAGGTGGGTGAGGAATCTGCAAGTAGAAGTAGCCATCAGAAAAAATATTTTGAGGCTAATAATTAAACTTCACTCCAGAGTGCCCAAAAAAAACTTTAAGTGACCTAAAGAATTATTTTTATTGCAATGTTGAAAATAAGAAAACATTTATTTTTACCCCAAAGTAAAGCACCGCTGCTTACACTCCATGGTACAGGCTGAATTAGAGCGGGAAGCTCGCATTCTGAAAGGGCCCTTCTTTCAGGAGGAGTTACTGCTTTTTCATATTTTAACCCTTTCATAACTTAATACATCTTTAACCTTGTAGAATCCTCATTCAGGAAACAGAATGCCTCCTATCACAGTTATGAGCAATTATAAACCAACATTATAAAATGAAAATGCTGGACTAAGGGTTCGTTTTAAGTTAATGGGAATCTTAAAACAGTTGAAAAATATGTTAAGAAGCCTCAGATGGTACAGGGGTACTAGGCAGGGCTGCCCCGTGTCTCCCCTACTTTTTATTATTGTGATGGACCCGACCCCCTGGTTCGATACTTGCAGGGCCACCATCTTCATCGGGGACTCCAGCTTACTCATGCTCTCTCCTCCTTTCGTTATGTCGATGATAATGCCTATTTTTACACCACCCGTCAGATAATCTCTCCCCCCTCATACAAGAGATCGTTCGCATTGTCAACCTATCCAGTCTCTGGATTAACTGGGCCCAGTCAGAGCTCTTCCTTCCTGACCGACTCCACCCAGCCAGTCTCAACCTACCAACTTCTCAAATGGACTACGGAAGGCACTAAATATCTTGGCATCCGACTCCATAGGGACAAGGACCAAATATTGCAGCTCATGTCACACAGTGTGGTCTTCGAACCGGCTTGGGGCCCGCGTTGTTTTTAGTGGGCGGCGCGCTCTCTGTTCCTTCCGGCGGCCGGAACACGTCAGTTTCTAGCTTTAAAGTGGACGCATTGTTCCGGCGGCCTTCCTCTAACGCGGTGGAGGATTGAGGAGCGCGCGCGCCCAGAGAAGTGAAATTGACAGGAATTTCTACACAAGCTGCAGAGAATAGATAGTTTGCAGTGGTTCCTGCGCTCGTGTAGAGAATTCCTTAACCCCTTCGGGGCTGATGACGAGCTCAGCTCAAAAAGCCACATTTTCAGCAGTTTACGAAAGCTTTTGTGATTAGCAGCCCCTCAAAGAGAGGGAAGATCCGAATGGGCTCCTGGCCCCCCTACCTCCTGGACAGGCGGTTTCTCCACCTGGCGTCGCTCCCCAAAGTGTGGAAAAGCGTAAACGCGCTGATGACCATGGGGTAGATTTGAACGCGTTTGTGCACCTTAAGAAGGCTTTTCTAGATGCCCAACACATCCTCGACACCTAGACACCGGGTCCTTTGGGGGTGGCTCAACTCTCAAGGCCGCATACGGACTTAGGGCATGGGGATGACTCACCTACTAATTCAGACGGTGAATGAGATGGTTGTAGACCATGTCACCCGTCAGCCACGTCCCTGGGAGGGTCAGACCTCCCGACGGACACCGCCTTAGTCACCCAAGGGGATTTGCGGAATCCAGATGACCTCCTGCACCCTAGATCAGTAGAGTGGTGTCCAGCCCGAAAAGTGGTGGCCTATATGGCCAGTCAGCTCAGGAAGCAGTTGGATAAGGAAGTGAGGGGTTGCCTCAAGGCAGTGTCCCTGTCCTGCCCTTATAGGGAAGGCGGCCACAACGCCAGAGATAGACCCCAAAATGCCCACTCTCCTTGCTAAATTTGGACCAAAAAAGGGATCGATTGTTTCTGGCGATCATGCCAGGATAAACTACTGGATGTCGCCGTACCCCTGGCAAAGATCATGGATATGACGGTGGATGCCAAGGCCTCCGGCTCACTCATATCCCCAGAGATGCTGCCCAATTGGGCCCAGCGTGCTATATTATTTCTTGAGCGCGAACTGTGCGATCTCCACAGAAAGGAGAAGGTCACTACTCATTAAGATTGACCCTAAACTGGGGGAACTATTCACATCGGAGAGAGGGCCGGTAGCCCAAAGGAATTTATTTGGTGACCCTTTTATAAAAGGATTAGGCAAATCTGTTAACACCTTCAATTCTTTGGACAAGGCGCAATCCTCGATCAAAAGAATCTTCACCCCCCTGTTTTTGCCTCAGCCGGACGAGGTAAGGGGCGCTAGTCCGGCCGCCCATTCCAAACAGCCTCCAAGGGCAGAGACTCCAGATGTGGCCAGTGGCAGGATCCAGGAAAATTCTGAATTTTCTATCAAACGAAGTCCTAACCCCGTCGTCTGGGAGGCAGAGGCAGCAAAAGAGGCAACTTCATGCCACTCGAGGTGAGAATTCAAGATTCTACAATTTTGCTGGTGGACCCAAGTTTTCAAGTTCACCACCCTTCCGTTCGGCCTTTCCTCGACTCCTTGGTGTTTCACCAAGCAGATGAAACCAGTTAACGGACATCTACGGGCTCTGGGGATGCGACTTATCGTCTATCTTGATGATATCCTGTTTATGGACCAATGCCAGATTCGACTTTCCAAACACTTACAGATGGCAGTATATTTGCTTGTGTCTTTGGGTTTCATAAAAAACAAGAACAAGTCAGCACTGATTCCTTCCCTATTGACGGAGTTCTTGGGTTTCATGGTGAATGCAACCGAGGCAACGCTCAGCCAACCACCGAGAAAACTCTCCAAAATTCGACACGAATTGCAGAGGACAATTTCAAAGACTCACGTGTCGCTTCAACAGTTGGCAGGGATAGTAGGACTCCTGTCATCCTCTATCCAGGCAATTTTTAAGGGCTCCCTTCACTACAGGGCCCTGCAACGACTGAAAATAGAACATCTTCGGAATGGTCTGTTGTACTTGCAGATGATCCCTCTATTGCCCGAGGTGAAAGAAAAGAGGAGTTGGTGGCTAAGCCACATGGAAGCTTGGAATGGCAGAGTGATCTTTGGATCTCAACCAGACCTCATTATCGAATCAGACGCCAGCGGCTCCGGATGGGGCGCGCGTTGTGGGGGATTTCTCCACAGGCGGAAAATGGTCCGCCGTCGAACCATCTCTGCACATCAACTGCTTGGAGTTGATGGCAAGTTCCTTTGTGATTCGTTGTTGGACCAAGCAACAAGTGAAGTGCTCTGTTCTTCTCAAAATGGACAATGTAGCAGCAGTACGCTATGTCAACCACCTAGGAGGGACGAGATCAAAGACATTGTCGGACCTAGCTCGAACCCTTTGGGAATTCTATCTAACCTATCAGATTTTCTTGTCAGCGGAACACCTTCCTGGGAGTTCCAATCAGGTAGCCGACTGGCACTCCCGCCACAAAGAGATGTCAGCCTGTGGAAACTGGACCCACAAATATTTCGGCAATTCCTGGAAAAGTGGGGTCCCTTTTCCATAGATCATCCCGGTTGGATTTCCAACTCAGCAGATATTGCAGCTGGAGGCCGGATCCACAGGCGACCGCCTTGGATGTCTTCCTACAGGATTGGAACAAGGAACAACCGTATGCATTTACCCCCTTCGCCATGATTACTAGACTGACGGCTCAGGTGCGCAGGCAGAAGGCAGAGGTGGTGGTGATAACCCCAGTTTGGAGATATCAAGATTGGTTTCCAGTGATGTTGGAACTTTCTAGGGATTTTCCAATCCCTCTACCCCAGTATCCGACTCGTCTGCAAGATCCTCAAGACAATCCTCACCCACTGGTCCTAGCCGGATCTCTTCGTCTCATAGCCTAGAGGGTTACAGGCAACGTTGGCAAGTCCAAGGTCTTTCGGGAGAAGCTTTGTCCTTACTCGCTAAGGCCTGGGCGGACACTACAAACAGACTATACAATTCCGCCTGGTCGCGATGGTTATGTTGGTGTAAAACACCAAATTGATCCCTTGCGGGCAGACGTTGTCCAAGTGGTAAACTTCTTAGCGAATCAGGCTTCCCAAGGTTTCGCTTATCGATCTATCAATATGTACAGGTCAGCAATCTCAGCAGGTCATTTGCATGTGGATGGACACCTGGTTGGGGAACCTAATAAGATCTCGGAATTATTTCAGTCTTGGCCCCATAATAAGTATCTTTCCAGGAAGCAGTTGTCGGCAAAATTGGCAATGCTCCTATGTCTGTTATCCTGTCGCAGGATGTCAGATATCTGAGCCCTGGATATAACAGGTAGAGTATTTAAAGTCTAATTCTACACCTGTTTCGTACCCAGCTTTACGAGGAAGTCCTAAATTATGTGTGGTCCACACTATTAAAGCCTGTGAGGTTATGACAGAGGAACTCCATCCTAATGGAGAGAGGTAACTCCTCATCGCACATACCAAACCTCACAAAGCAGTTTCGGCCCCTACGATTGCCAGATGGGTCAGGTGAGTCATGCAAGAAGCAGGGATTGATACTTCCCATTTTGGAGCCCACTCAGTCAGAGACTTTTTAATTCAAACCGGTTCCCTCTCTGGCAAGCGTGGTGGTGGATAAGCTTTGAACTAGCCTAATCCTCGCCTCCGGGTCTTGACATAGAATGAAAAATTTCCTAACTAACGTGAAGGAAAGTTTCAATTATATTAAGGACACCGAGGCGAGGATTAGCCCACCCTAGGACTTCTTGAGAAGAAATTCTCCCGACCCCGGATTAACGATGAGTTGATATCATTAAGGAATGTTTAGGATATAAAGTCTGTGTGCTTTTGAATTACGATGTGAATTGTGTTTCGCTTTATGATCGCGTTGTTCTGATTTGGGAATTTTGTTGTGTTATGACTTAGATTTTCATTACCGTAGCTAGTAACAGGTTTCCCTTTTTGTTACAGGGGCTGTATAAACAAGAACAATAGGACTAACGGTTGTCGACTTTTGCAGGAAGAAAGAGGAATGTGGAGGGTCCTCTCAAGATGTTATATGTTGGACTGTAATGCTATTGGATGGAACGTGTTGATGACACTCCCTGGTGCTCATGGGAGATGTAGTTTTAATGTTTTTTCTTCTGTAAACTTAAAATTGCTACTGGAGTAACAATGTTATTAAAGTGAAGAGAGCAAAGCCTAATCCTCGCCTCTATGTCCTCAATAGAATTGAAACTTTCCTTTACGTTAGTTATTTTTCATTGTTATCGACCAATCTCTTTAATTGATACCACTTTTAAAATTTTGGGAAGAACAATCTATATTTGGGTTAGGGAATGGGCTGACGAGGAGTCTGTGTTATACTCTTGTCAGTATGGGTTCACACATACTGAGCAGTGTCTCAATCTGAGCTTGGTTCTTGGAAAGTACATGGTGGCTAAAGAAGGCGCCTCTCTATTTAGCCTTTATGGACCTCTCAATAGCCTTTGACTGCAGAAAACTGTGTTTTTTCTTAGAGACTGAAGCATGGATACTGTTTTAGTCCAGTTTTTGGCATATTTACATATTGATATGAGGGCATAGGCACACATTAGTATTCAAGGGGAGGTATCTGGAGACATAAGTATTCTTTGAGGAGTAAGACAAGGGTGTGTACTGGCTCCCCTTTTATTTATACTTTATATTGATGAGCTCAATCTGTTTTTAATGCAGGCAACCGTAGATGTACCAATAATAAAAGGGAAGTCGCTACAGATTTTATTATTATATGCTGACAAGGTGCTCATGGCACGCACCCCAAGGGCACTGCGAAAATTAGTGCATGCTTTTATTAATTTTATTGCTTCACTTGACCTGGAGACAAACTTTGCTAAATCGTATATTATGTCTTGCTGACCTAAGGCTATTCCCATTATTAACAGGACGAACAGCTCTGAGCATTTGAGCCACACTAGCACTTTCCTTATCTTGGTGTGATCTTTTCGGCTCGAGGTCCTTGGTCAGTTAATACCATGCACCGCACCATGAAATTTGCTGCGACCAGTGGTTCTTTGTGTAGCCTGTCCCAACCTGCAGGGGGTGGCTCCCTTAAGCCACTCTTGCAAATGTATCAGGCGCAATACATTCCGAATGCTATGTACGGCGTCTAGAATTGGGGCTTTTCGAATTGCATTGCTATACAGTGCAAGGAAAAGAAAAACTTTTGTCTGTTCCCATTTCTGCCTCGCACTACATTTGTCATAGATCTTAGACTTCTGTATTTAGCTGATCGCATTAAGGCCCGTCCTGTTCTACTGTGGCTAACAATTTGGAAGAACGCCGAGGCTGGGCTAACAGAGGATATTATAATGGATTGTCTTTCACTGGAAAAGGGTTTCCTTATTCCGTGGTTGGTCTATGTGAAAGCTGAATATTGTAAAATTGGAATTGAATCTGCTTTTACAGAACCGTCACCTTGCACTAACAGACAAAAAAATAGTACCACATGCACTTTATGCCCATGGTCAATCTCAGCTTTTGAGGAATATGTTGACGTAGTCAAACGTGTCTGCTTGTGTAGGTCTATGTGAACTTGACTGTTTAACCGATTATATTTGGTATGCACGAAGTAGATTAGTACAATCTTGGCTATTTCGTTTATGGTCAGAGACGATGAAATATCTGTTGTGTTTTCCCCAGGGCTTTACCCATAATCTGTAGGGCGTACTATGTCCCTGTGATAATGTATCAGGCCTATCAATGCTTCATTTTACTTTTTTCTGCACATTTTATGTAAAGTACCCATGTTTTTTTCATTTCGGTTTAAAAATAGTATTTTTGTTATATTTGTCAATGTAGGTCCGCTCTCCAACTGCTAAAGACTGTACCCAATGTTGAAATTGTCCAGTATGTAGGGGCCTTTTTAGAATTCGCCGCGCGTGCTTGTAGGTCTATGCTGTTGTAAAAGTATTTCAACACAACTTTCAACTTTTTATTAATTCTTTTTGATGTAATATTAATTATATTTGATGTAATGTTGTATGTCCTTTTATAGACGTGTGCGTACTTCCAAATAAAGTTTTATGATGATGAGAATGTTAATGTTATCATCCGTGCACAGCCATGAAACCGGACACCACTGCTTGGGTGAGGGAGATATATGGGTGTGAGACTTGGGAACCTCCCTTACGGACATGATATAGACATACTATTCTCAGATACAAATAGTCATGATTAATCACCAACATAAATTAATACATTTCAAATTTCTACAACGCATATATCTAACCCCCTTAGATATTGCAAAATGTGACTTTACCAGCCTTAAATGTCAAGCTCCAAGAGCGGATTTTGCACACCTAATATGGACATGCCCTACATACTGGATCTCAGTCTTCTCCCACATCAGATATGAGAGATACCACACTCCATCCTGACTCCTATGTGGCCAATTTAGGGTACAATAAAAAATATACCCGACCTGTGTGCAGACTCGCCTCCATGGCCTTTCTATTAGCTACTTGTGAGATTGAGCTTTGCTGGGGCTTTTCCAGGGTTCCCAACTCGGATGCCTGGCTTAAAAGTATGACCTATTGCGTTAGTGTTAGTGAAGACTACACTACTCTCCAGCCCCAAGATCCCGTCCTAGGGATTTCTGGCAACCTTTGCGTGATCATTTCTGCCCTATTGACCATGACTCTGCAGATTAACCCCATCACTCTGCCCACACGACGCATTGTTTTCTATGTTCTCTCTCTACCTACAGCTTTACACCTTTTCATACTGAATGAACCCACACGTGTTCCTGGATATGGATTTTTAGGATATTGCAGTGTTGCCTTGCTACTGCACCACTTGGATGTACTTTGGCGATGTGAATTATGGACAGCTTGTTGTTGTTGTAATGTGTTATATATTAAAAAATCAATAAAGACAATTAAAAAAAAGCTTCAGATGGGGCCACCAGTGTTGGTTGAAATGTTTGGAACCATTAACGAACCAGTTACTTGCCTTCGGTAACTATGTATCTGGTAGAGGCATAGTCTAGCCGCAGATTCCTTAACTTAGAATATCCTCCAGGCGCCAGTCTGGATCCAGAATTTTTCAGCAGTACCTCTGTGCGCTGGGGGACTGCGTTGCATGGCTCTGCCCTGGCGTCGTCGTATGACGTTAGTGGGGCCAAATAAGTCCTTCTCGGCGCGCTAACGTCAGTTTTCTACTGTGAAACTTTTCTGCGCCACAACGCGGAGCCACTACAAAAACTATGGGAGTGTGGAAACAGTGTGCCAAAAAAGATAAAAAGTCTTTGAAACAACAATGACAAATAGAAAATGAGAAACATTACCATGCATGTTAGAGAAAAGCGCTTGAGGGACTGAAGGGAGAGAGCAGAGTACTCACCCCTAGAAACAGTCTTGCATAAGTGAAGAACCATACACCCCTATGAAGCAAAACAGCAATGGAAATGAGTCTTATGGTAAATGACAAGTAGTCTACAACCACATGAACATTACGGTAATGGGTAACAAGACTGTAACAACATGATCGTTCAGGGAATTGACAACATTTCTGCAACAACTGAGAATGTTCAACCATACACACTATATAAGACCAATTGCACCAACATCAATTGAAGACCATACTCTTATGGATTTACGTCCCAAAAGTTCTTACTTGGCCCCAGTCAGCCACAAAACTCTTGACTTATTTGAAGCACTTGTGCACAAAGACTTGGATACCATCAATCACACCATGGTACACCACAAACAGAACCTGATAAGACAAGAAAGAAATGCTTTAACCCAATTATCTTCCAACACCAACATCAAGATCTGCCCCGCTGACAAGGGCGGGGCTTTGGTAATTCTGGATACCCAGTTCTATCTAGACAGCGTAAACAATCACCTTAGTGATTCCCACACATACTTGGAGATCCACTCCGATCCCACCAAGGAATATTCTGCCATCCTCCAGTCTCTCATTGACAAAGCCGTGGAACATGGAACTATCACTAACAAAGATCGCAGTTACCTTATCAAATCATATCCTAATGTTCCATATTTCTACATGATCCCCAAAATTCATAAGGACCCCATCAAACCTCCATTCAGACCAATCGTCAGCACATGCAACTCTATACATGAACCCATTGGCACGTATTTAGACCGACATCTACAATGGTCAGTGACCCAAATGAAAAGCTATCTACAAGACACCACAGATTTCCTATCCAAAATCAACAATACCATCATTGACCCACAAGTTCCAGTGCTTCTATGCACGACTGACGTAAACTCGCTTTACACATCCATTCCCCACAACCTTGGCATCCAAGCCATCGAATCAGCTCTTCTGAACACCAACAAACCGATTGACTTACAAATATTCCTCATGGAATTGATTGAATTCACTTTACTCCACAGCTATTTCAAATATCAAGACAAATATTTCATCCAGTTATCAGGCGTAGCAATGGGAAATTGCGCCGCCCCATCATATGCCAATCTTTTTATGCAAGACTTTGAAACCCAAAATATTCTGTCGGTTCCTCATTGGCAAGATCACCTTAAATGTTATCGTTACATCGATGAGTGGTTAACATGGCTCGTGACAGACTAAATACGATTGACCGATCAACGCTACTTAAATCGAAATGCAAATCTACCACAACTGAACAACGGAATGTATTTGTCTCAAAATTCTCCACGAAAAGTCACTTGATCAAAAAATGCATCATGAAACATTGGCCAATATTACAACTTGAACCTGATTTCAACACAATTTTCAACAGCATGCCAATTTTTGCATATCAATGTTTAAAGAATTTAGGAACAAAGTGGAAATCACGTACCATCCAAGATACCATATTCAAGGGAACTATCCCCTGTCACAACTGTACGAATTGCAATAACATAATACCAGGAAATACCATCATGCATCCCACCAAAGGCACTCCCATCTCACTAAAAGTAAACGCAACATGTGATACAACCAACGTTGTGTACCTACTTAAATGTCCTTGTGGACTGGCTTACGTTGGAAAAACAGAACGCAAGATTAAAACAAGACTTATCGAACACCGAAGCAATATCAGAAATAAAAACTTGAAATCCAATGTATCAGCCCATTTCACACAGCTTAACCATAATATCAGTCAAATTCGTTTTCTTATTCTGGAAATGGTCCAGAAACCAGAGGGCATGGACCCTAAAAAATTCCTTCTCCAGAGAGAATTACACTGGATATTTAAGATGAACTCTGCTCATCCCAATGGACTCAATGAACGGCTGGAATATAGCAGTTTTTTATAGTTTGTTGTTTTATCATGTTAACTGTATCTGTTGATTCCCCCTTTTGTGCTTGCTACTGTTTGATGGATTTTCTTCTGCACCAGTTATACATATTGTACACCTTTTACTTTGTCTAGCTACTTCTGTTCCTCACAGCATTCCCATCCTTATTTCTCATCTTCTTTCACCTTTTACTATCATCCTTCCACACTTTTTTTCATATTCACATTTACGCACACTCACTCCCTCTCTTACATCCATTTGGGTCCCCACCTTTTACACTTTGTCACGTAGTTTCTTATTTTTCCAGAATTCTAATTTTTCTGGATTTCTCTTTGTTAAATTTCCGTGCATTTCTTCTTATGGTTTTTCGTTATATTTATCATTTCATCACTTATTACCTATACTCACCCTGGTAATCTACATACTTTTCTACCCAGTCTGTTTTCGTATTCTTATGACCTTGTCTGTTGTCCCTTTCCATTGGATTTACCTTTTACACCTGTTTAGATCTTTTTAATTTTCACGTTATTTCCACCCATCATTATTATTATCTTTATTATTTTTGTCCTTCTTATTATTTTTGTTTTCCTTGGTATTCCTTTTAGCGTTTAGTGTACCATTCAGGACTGTCCCGATCACAATAGCCTCATCTACCACGCAGTCCCCTTTCTGTTTTTCATTTCGCCATATCAACACGCATGCGCACTTCTCCTACACTTCCGCATTTCCATTGCCGGCGTCTTGCCGTACTGGATCTTTGTACCTAAGAGTTATCTGTTGCACGTCTTTCGGTAAGCTCACCACGATTACTACCATTTTTTCTTTGACTTATGGGGTTTTCTTTTAGAGTTCCTTCAATCTTGTTTGGACACCCTGATTGCAATTCCTTTAACTTTTCCGGCACCGCGGTGGCACTCGGTTCTGCTTGCTTGATAATCTCTATTTTTTTACTTGCACTGTCCACATCTATCACGTCAGGATTATTCATCTATCCAAAGCTTGCCGCATGTATTCACCTCCACGCATGTTTCGTCTTGCACACCCAGTGCACTTTATAATTCGCATGTTTCGCTGCTGTTGCAGTTTCACATTAGTACCTTTTCATGATCTCTCTCCATTATCATTCTCGGGCCCTGTTATTCAGTAAACCTCTACATCTCACTCTTCCTTTCAGATCATGTGGACCCCCTGAAGAAGAGCTTTCCTATGCTCGAAATGTATCGGGGATACTTACATTTGTTTCCACATTTTCAATCATGACGTTTTGACCTGGAATTGTTTCTAATTGATTGTACATCAAGCATTGTCCAAGAAAAATTAATTTGGATTCAGACTTATGAACCTTAAAACAAAGTGAATAAAAGAACTTTGAACTCTCATACATTTGTTTACCTCTCGTGCCTTATACTTAGCACACAGGCGTGCTCAGGTTCTCCACCTTACGCTGGTAAGGTCTCTTGTTTTGCCGTGCTATCCTGCCCCTCCCGGACAGAAGGGGTTCACCCTGAGCACCCTAAGACATTTTGATTTATTGAATAAATTGTGATGAACTACGTTTAACACGGAGTGCAGCGGACTTCACTTATCTTACCCACATATCCTGCCAGAACTGAAATCGGAATGTAAACTGTTCCGGAAGTGGAACAGAACAACATGCTCACAAGAGACACCTTAGCTGGAGAACGGTGACGCTTGGACTCCGGACGGGACATCCAGGCGGACAGCAATTTAATCTGACGTTCCCACAGGGACTTCAGCTGCCGACAGGCGTCGCATTCCTCTAAGTCGTGGTGCTTGCCCAAGCACCGAATACGGATCAAGTGCGGATCAGTCGCTGACATCTGCCTCATACAGATCTCACTCGATGTGAAGCCCGAAGGCATCGCACACATGAAAAGGCATCAGTTATGCCTAAAAGGGCCAAACAGAGGAACATCTTTTCCTGGATCCGCGCTGTGGGTGCGGAAATGAAGACAACTGACGTCAGCATGCCTGAAGGGACTTAAATGGCCCCACTGATGTCATATCCATGGATGACATCAGATCGGAGCCATGCGCAGCCGTCCCCCGGCACGCAGAGGTACTGTTGAAAAATCTCCAGACCCAGACTGACGCCTGGAGGATATTCTAAGTTAAGGAATATGCGGCTAGATGTCTATCAGATACACATTTTTGTTGGTTTTAAATGCCCACGAAGTGAAATTTAAACACTCTTGTTTTTGAATTCAAGAATGTAACAGTTATCCACAGTTTCTTCTACTTTACATCTGTAAAGACGAAATGCACGTTATGCTCTCATCAAACCATATTTAGTGGCCTTGCAAACTGCGACACTCCAGATACTCTAAATGTGCATTTGTTGGATGAAAATGTGTGATTCTAAGGGTCACAAAAAATGCATAGAACATCGGAGTTACTCACAGCCATATTTTGCTCTGGACAAATTATTGTTTGCTTTCAATTTCTTATTTTCTCCCCTTTCATCTTCTTACCCTTACCTCTACACCCCCTTGCAAACTTCAGTTTGACCCAAGTCGGTATTTTCTGACCCACCAGGGAGTCAGTCTTGGAAGTCAGAATGGCAACATTAAAAAGAAAAAAGGTGTTGTGCGCCAATGCAAACATGCAATGGTAAAGCCAATAAGTCGGTATTTTCTGACACACTACGGAGTCAGTCTTGGAAGTCAGAATCTAAACAACAGAAAAAGGTTCAGGTCTTCCAGGTAATAATTTTGTTTTGGGGTAGTGCACATCATTACATGATCCACCTAGCTGTAGTCTATTAAGTGGAAGTGGCGGCCGTGCAAACACTCACATAACTGACCAATACTTTTTTGACCAATGCAGATGTTTTTTTCTAAATTCTAATTCTTTTGACTAAATAGTTTACTATGCAGTTTAGAACACGAACAAGAAATACATTAAACAATGACAAATAATATTAACATACCTCTTTTCCGTTATATAGTAGACCATACAAAATATTCTGCAAGTCTAAAATGACCCAATGTAATTATCCTAAGAATAGTAATTTCAGTAGATACATTCAGATCAGAGTCATTACAAAGTTGCCGCCACCTTATTCAGATAACCTACAATAAGTCATACGGGTCCAAGAAATTTTCCACCCTTTTTCATGGCAAGTTAGCTTATTTCTGGTCATCAAAACAATTCTTTCCCGTGTTGCACATGTAGATATTTCAATAATCAAATCATCCACTTTGCAATATCTTTTTCCAGCTAATCACATAATGCCCTCTCAATATCCAAGCTGTGGAGGAGCTCTTTTGCCATGACGTGGATGCATGAAAAATCAGGAATGAAATAGTTTGATTTAAGTGAAACTCTAAAGACAACTTAATATGATGAAATAAAGTAGAAGGGTATTCTATGCATAGAGACCACTAACTAGACTAGCTAATGTTATGTCAACAAAGAATGCTACTTTCCATTACAACTTCTGAAGAGCTAACATACGCAAAGGCTTAAACGAAGTCCCATTAATGTAGATAGGACACTGTTTGTTTCCCAGGAAGGAGAAGACTGTCTAAAGGAGGAGGATGAAGTGGACCTTTCTGAGACACACCAGGAAATCTTTAACCACGTGAATGGTGAAATGTTGGTTAATGCAGCATTTTCTGTACACAGCAATGGCAGCCAAATGTACTCTAACAGAGGTGCGGATTTTGCTCAATAATAAGGTAAGACAGCATTGTCTCTCTAACTTTTTGTGATCCCCAGGCCCCAGATGCAGAATTGTTTCTACAAAAGGGCATATGAAGATCTTGTGGAATGATGTTAAGACTCATTCATATTATATACACAATGAGCTGGAAAACGAAGGTGGCTATGGAAAACTGCTAGTCTGTAACCAGGTGGTCATGATCAGAAAAAGGCTAAGATGGAGGATCTTGTCTGAAATCCTAGTGACAAGGTTCAGTCTGCACAGAAGCCTCATATAGTGCAAATAGATGGATTAGACACCACCTTTGAATTGGCAAGTCTGCAGCAAATACTGCTTACAGCAGTGAGATCAAAAGAAAATGCTTAAACGAATGTCTTGGATATTAAATCAAATCAAATGAGCATTGATCCTGGAGTGTTTCATGGGGAAATGGATGTGAAATCCCTGCATTTCGTGTTTTCTGCAGACACAAACAAATCTATGAATGCTGTTCACAGGTTTCATAAACATTCAAAAGAATTTTGGTCTCTAGCATCCCTTTGTGCACTTTCCGAGGTGCCTGTTGAGTTAGACTGATTCTCAATTCTGAAAGCATAATAGATGGACTGCTGTCAGGGGGAGATTTATCGCTAGGTACCATGGTAAATTGCCTATGCTTCACTTGACTGAACTCCTGACCTATTACCCCTTTGCTGGTGAGTTAATGGTTTGTAGTGGTGTTGCCCATCTGAGGGAGGATGGATTTGGTGAAGATCGATGGAACAAAAGATTTTAGGTGTAGGTGGGCCCAACATATTTGAGTGATACATCTTCTCTGAATGGGATCAATTCCCTTGAACAATATAGTGCCTAGGTAAGTTTCCCATCCACCAATGCTATGATTACTTTTGTTTGAATGGATTTCCACAAAAGAGTCCCAGTGGTGCACTTCATTACCCTTACACCACCACAATAGTGACGGAAGTGCTGTTTCACTCATCTTGATTCGACTGGTCCATTTGCTTGTTTACGATCATTGGTCTTTCAGGCATTCTGCACGATGACACGTGAGGTCTGGCATTCAGTATTATGAAAATGCAGAAGCATATAGAGACTAGGATAGAGACTTGCCTGACTGTTGAATGGGGAGATGACCTCAGGAGAAGACACTGGTCTCAGACCTCTGGGCCGGTCACACCACGCACCTCGCACACTCCCCGTGAGTGAGCCCAGGCTGCCCCGATCCCGCCGAGTGCCGCCCCTGCCCGCAGCTGTGCTCCTGTCCACTGGTGTGCTCCTGACCACTGGTGTGGTGTCCGCCTCTGTAGCGTAGCGCTGTTCTTCCCCTGCTGACTGTTGTTTTCTCCTCTGTTGCCCGTATCGTGCCCAGCCACTGTTATCTGTTTATTTAGTTGTTTCGCTGTTTTCCCTCTTGCTGTGCCCCCGCCGCGTTTCCCGCCACCTCCCCGCTGCTGCTCCCCTGCGGCCCCGCCCCCTTCCCTCTGGGACCCTTCCCATTCGCCGCCCCGCTCCCGCCTCCCAGCTGCTCCTCCCTCACTCCGCCACCCCCCCCGACTCTCCACTTATGGCAGAGCGGCAAACGCGCAGCGTTGACGCGCAGCGGGCGCGTCGATTGCGCGCCAAAGGCAAGCCCGTCTGCGCCCATCTGTGCCTGGCCCACGCCCAGAGCCCGGACCCCTGGCCCCCGGAGACACCGCCCACCCCGCCGGACCTACGACACCACCGAACTCAACACACTCAACACCGGTCGGATCCCCGGTTGCTACCGAGCCTCCCCGAGACGTACCCACGGACCCTTCAGCTGCCATTCCTGCAACTTCTCCTGCATCCGGACCTGCACTGCACCCGCCAAGCCGAGCACTAACAGCAACCACCTGAAGTGCATCCTTCTCAACACTCGCTCCGTCCACAGACACGCCATCCAACTCTGGAACCTGATCGACACAACATCACCAGACGTCACCTTCCTCACGGAAACCTGGATGAACGCCTCCTCAGCACCCGACATCGCCATCGCCATCCCGGACGGATACAAGATCACCCGGAGGGACCGCGGCAATCAGACCGGAGGAGGCATCGCCATCGTCCACAAGAACACCATCCGCATCACGACCAACACCGACGACACCCTCAAAGCTGCCGAACACCTGCACTTCCAGATCCACACCGACCCCAAGACCACCCTCAGAGGCACCCTCATCTACAGACCCCCAGGACCACGCACACAGTTCAGCGAAGACATCGCCGACTTCATCAGCCCGCATGCCCTCCCCTCCGCTGACTACATCCTCCTCGGTGACCTCAATTTCCACCTGGAGAACAACAACGACCGCAACACCACCACCCTGCTGGACAACCTCGCCAACCTCGGTCTCAAGCAGCTGGTGACCACCCCCACCCACTACGCCGGTCACACGCTCGACCCCATCTTCTCCTCCAGCAAGGACATCGCCTTCAGCCAAGCCACCGGTCTCCACTGGACGGACCACAGCTGCATCCACATCAGCTTCAGAAAGAACACGATCCACCTCCACCAGCAACAGGTGGCACGTGGAAGCTGGAACAAGATCACAACCGACCAGCTCGCCAGATCCCTGAGCCAGGACCCCCCCCGCCAGCTCAGCGAACCCCAGCCAGGCCGCCAACAACCTCACGAAGTGGATCAGCAGTTGCGCTGACGACCTCGCCCCGCTGAGGACCCCGCCCAGCAGACCCGGCAGTAAGAAAGCACCATGGTTCACCGACGAACTCAAGAGCTCCAAGAAGAACGGCCGAGCCCTCGAGAGAACCTGGCGCAGAGACCCAACACCAGACAACATGACCACCCTCAAGCTCGCCACTCGAAAACACCACCAACTGATCCACGCCACCAAGAAAACCACATTCAAGGAACGACTGGACAAAAACGCACACAACAGCAAGGAACTCTTCAACATCGTCAAAGAGCTCTCCAACCCCAACGCCGGAATCAACGACATCACCCCATCACAAGACCTCTGCAACTCCCTCGCCGCCTACTTCCACAGCAAGATCGCAGACATACACAACAGCTTCAGCACACAGCCAACGCACCCCAGGACCGCACCGGCACCCCCCACCACCACCCTCTGCGCCTGGACCCCGATCAACACCGAAGAAACGCAACGCACGATGAACTCCATCCACTCCGGATCTCCAACCGACCCCTGCCCCACCAAGTCTTCAACAATGCCGACGCCGTCATCGCACCCCACCTGCGGGACATCATCAACACCTCCTTCGACACCGCTACCTTCCCGGAGAGCTGGAAGCACGCCGAACTCAGCGCCCTACTGAAGAAACCATCAGCAGACCCCACCGACCTCAAAAACTACCGCCCCATCTCGCTCCTCCCGTTTCCGGCCAAAGTCATCGAGAAGACCGTCAACAAGCAGCTGGCTGCCTTCCTCGAGACGAACGGATCCCTCGACCTCTCGCAGTCTGGCTTCCGGGCCAACCACAGCACCGAGACCGCCCTCATCGCAGCCACCGATGACATCCGAGCCCTGCTCGACAACGGGGAGACTGCGGCCCTCATCCTCCTGGACCTCTCTGCGGCATTCGACACCGCCTGCCACCGCACCCTTGTGCAGCGCCTCAGCAACATCGGAATCCAAGAGAAGGCGCTAGAGAGGATCATCTCCTTCCTCGCCGGAAGGACACAGAGAGTCCGCCTCCCCCCTTTCAGATCAGAAGCCACCGAAGTCATCTGCGGCGTTCCTCAAGGCTCCTCGCTCAGCCCCACCCTCTTCAATGTCTACATGACCCCCCTCGCGGCCATCGCACGCCAACACATCCTCAACATCATCTCTTACGCCGACGACACCCAGCTGATCCTCTCCCTCACCAACGACCCCGCCACCGCCTGAGCCAACCTACACGAAGGGATGAAAGATGTAGGCAAGTGGATGATGAACAGCCTCTTGAAACTGAACTCAGATAAGACGGAAGTCCTCATCCTGGGATCATCACCCTCCGCCTGGGACGACTCCTGGTGGCCCCCTGCCCTGGGCAGCGCACCCAAACCAACGGATCATGCACGCAACCTGAGCTTCATCCTGGACTCCTCCCTCTCCATGACCAGACAAGTCAACGCCGTCTCCTCATCGTGCTTCAACATCCTGCGCATGCTACGTAAGATCTTCCGGTGGATCCCCACCGAGACCAGGAAGACGGTCACCCAGGCCCTCGTCACCAGCCGACTGGACTACGGCAACTCCCTCTATGCCGGAACCACTGCCAAACTCCAGAAGAAACTCCAGCGGATCCAGAACGCCTCAGCAAGACTCATCCTCGACATCCCCCGACACAGCCACATCTCCGGACACGAGAGACCTGCACTGGCTCCCGATCAACAAGAGAATCACGTTCCGACTCCTCACCCACGCACACAAAGCCCTACACAACCAAGGCCCAAGATACCTCAACAACCGCCTCAGCTTCTACACTCCCACATGCCAGCTCTGTTCGACCAACCACGCCCTCGCCGCCGTCCCCCGCATCCAAAGAGCCACCATAGGAGGAAGGTCCTTCTTCTACCTGGCCGCCAAGACGTGGAACTCCCTCCCGACTCACCTCCGCCGGACTCAAGACCACCTCGCCTTCAGGAAGCAGCTCAAGACCTGGCTGTTCGAGCAGTAGCGGACCTCCCCAAGCGCCTTGAGACCCTCCGGGTGAGTAGCGCGCTATATATAAATGCTCTGATTGATTGATTGACTGATTGATTGAGATAGGCGACAGCTGTTCCCTGAAGGTAACACTTTTGAGATTTGTGGATGCAGGCATTTTTGACAAATCGACACCTACTTGAATGTCATGCTACAGTTCCAGAAGAGGAAGCCTTTATTAAACATTATTCCCGTTACGCATATATAGCATAGTTCTCCACCAATACATAGGTACAACAACAGTAACAAAGTTGACCAATGCTCGACTCCAGCATGCAAGTAAGAACTTTGTATTGACAATGAGAATTTTCTAGCTTGAATTTCAGAAACCTTCCATGATGTTCGTGAATTGGGATGTAAACGTATGCATTTTGTAAGTCTGTGGAGCAAACCCAATCTTCCAGTTGGTAAAAAAGGAAAGAAAGTGTGAAGTTCTAACATCCTACATTGTATTCATTTAATGGTTTTAAAACCAAGCTTTGAGGCTATGCCAAACTTCTTTCTAAACAAAAAGTAAAAGGAATAGATGCCCTTAATTACTTGAAACTACCCATTTATTGGAATTTGTCTCTACACTTTTCGTGACATGGCGAGTGGAAAAAGAAGAATTTGACTTCTAATCCATTCTGCCCAATACTGAGCACCCATTTGTTGTTCTTCATTCTTCTTTGCCACAAAGGAAATAGATATTTCTACGAGGGTGCAGGGCAGTTAAAGCAGTATGAATCGTTGGCTTGGAGAGGAAAGGCTGCAGCAAAAATAAATAAATAAAAGCTCTCTGTTGCAGGTTCTAGTAATGTTACAGCTTCTGCAGTCTTTTCCAAATGTAATGCTGCTGGCCTCCGTCATAGTATGAAGGGACATATTTGGAAATATATTAGCCTTCTCAAGACCCACTGGGTTCAGGATCTCAACTTCATTCTTTATACACTGAATGTTATCAGTATGGGTGCAGAAAAGAGATGAATTGGTGAAAGGGAGATCCAAGATGGTTTGTAGCACCTGAGGGAAGAGATGCAAGATGAAGCAAAATGGATCTTCTTAGCAAAAGATTATGGCAGTATCACAAATTTACACTAACACAGATTCTACTGGTCAGAGATTATTGTCTCTTTTCGTAGCCCCTTTCCCCAGTTTGTATTACAAGAGGGCCACATAACTAGCCACTGTCAAGGAGGTGATGATAATTGGCACACACTTCTCCTGTGGAATCCATCTTCTTGATCCGCTTTCTTCAGAAAGACTGAGGAGGTAGATCCTAACACGCTGTGGCTCTTTTTTTGTATTTGATACCTCTAGTAACCTGATGGGGGTGTATCATGAAGAAAATACAGGGTTTGGCTCTAGAGCTTTGCATATTTTCTCCACTTTCTTTTCTAAAGATTTAGTCGAGAAAGGAATGGAAAACAAATGCATCATTGGCTTCATTAAAAACAGACAAAACTACCCAAGGCCGCATACACTGGAGAAATGTCTTATTGTTTACCTTCTTTACTACTTGATCAGTGACATCAACTGGAGAGATATAGGAAGATGGCATCACTCAGGTCTTTGGAAAGCACGTACTCCAGTCAGTGGTGTTGTCAGCAACCTCTTTATGAGAAGGATGGGTACCTGCAGGAACCCCTCCCTTGTCTTTGATATTCTAGACATTTGTATTCCATTGATTTTTGTCCTTGCTGGTGAATGATAAGCCGTCATCCCGTTATTTGCTTTGAGATTTGCATCTTCTTGAGTAATTGAGATTATGTTTTTTTCTTGGTCTCTTCTATGATGAATCCTCCAAGATGTCTGTCCAAAGGACAGCTAACAGGAGATAGCACAGCATTTGGGGGTAGTCAGACCCTCAGGCTATGTCAGAAGTGGCTTGTGCAGCAAGGAGGGGCAAAAGCTCCTCAGATGAAAAGCCTGCAGACTCTGGGGAAAGAGGAAATGTTTCAGACCCTCTCCTATGATCTCATCAACTGTAAGGTATGAATCCTCAATGGTCACGATGAGGAAGGGGACTGTGAAAGGTACCAAAAGAAATAAACAGGGATGTAGAGGAGCACAAAGGCAATGTCATGAGCATTACCTGCAGAAAACTAAGCTTCAATGTAATCATCCTTCGAGCGAATTCAACGTTGTCTTTAATTGAAACAATCAGGAGTACTGGGACTCTTTGATGGAAAAAAATAGATACAAAACAATTTCTATATTTGTACTCGTGTCCGATGCCTGACAATCTACACAATTTCAACTAGAAATACCAAGATCACAAACCATGTTTGTTATTTTAAATACATGTTTGTTGATGAAAACATCATCCCAATCTAAATATACTTTTTCACTGGAGTGTTTCTCTCCAGACTAAGTTATAAGGCTACTGATCCAATTGAAGCCCACACACTCCATGCTTTATCCAGCCTATATGCTGAAAG
Source organism: Lissotriton helveticus (assembly GCF_964261635.1). Classification (NCBI taxonomy): domain Eukaryota; kingdom Metazoa; phylum Chordata; class Amphibia; order Caudata; family Salamandridae; genus Lissotriton; species Lissotriton helveticus. The sequence goes on along the minus strand of NC_136063.1, from coordinate 416,536,472 downwards.
ATGATGCAAATATTTTCATCACAGGTTCAGAATTTGAAAAAGATATCTGGTCAAGAAGGAGTATGTACTACTGATCTTAAGAGTGGTGTAGATGAACCCCTGGAGATGACAAAGCTGTGTAAGGTGTATAAAACGTGCCAGACCCATATGCTACTCTTAGAGCAAAATGGGAGGATGTGCTGACTCTGGGCGAGTAATGAAGGTAAGAATTCACTAAGTCAGCTGGACTCAGTCTCATTAAATTTAAATACCAGCATAGGGTACACCTCACACCAAAATACCAATGAAAAAGCATCGGAGGGACGGCCACACAAGATGGCCATGCAAGATGGCCAACCGGGCATGATCTGTGTCGGCTCCATCACCCAGAAGCGGTGTAGGGCATTTCTTCAGCCCCAACGTAGAACGTAAGCATCGAAAATGAATATTTAACAGTTCAGGGTTCTGAGGAGGGGCAGCGGGAGCTCCATCAGAGTGCCCAACATCGAGAAACAGAGCCGCTCACTGAGACGATGGCTGTGACACAAGATGGCGCCGACCGGACGAGCAAGCTGAAGCAGGGCTTGCCGCTGCGTCCGGGAGACCCCGAGTGTGGAGCATGGCAGCTTGCCCCTCGGCGGAGAGCGGATGGATAGGTCTACGACCGCAGGACAGCTAGCGGAGGCCTGAATAAGCGCCCGGAGATGCGGTGGTGAGCCAACTCTGCTGAGAGACCGGAGGGAGGGAATAAGAAAGAGGAGGTAAGCAGGGATAACCCGTTGGAAAAATACAAATACCGGGCTCCAGCACCTGCCAGAGGGAGGCATTGAGGTACACAGGCGGCACCAGCAAGACGGTGGGGGGGGGGGGGATTCAGCACCACCCCACCTGACTCGAATATGGCGACGGGGGGGGCTCAAACAGACATTCAGCTAGAGGGAGACCGTAAGGATCAGGCCTGAACTTTACAAAAGAGCAAGTGGGGCATGTAGAAACATATGTGTGGAAAAGGATAAGTGAATGCAGCCCTCACCACTGAGATTTGGTGCAATGTCTGTTGCCTGACCCTGAGATGGCCGCCAGCAGAATTTACTTTGCATAAGAAATCCTTCATATTACTTGGGTAAGGGGCCCAGCGACAAATTGTGGTTCCACAGAGACTCATCAGCGGCTAAGCACAGAGGCGGGGTGGGAGTACACTGAGGGAGCTAAGGGATTCAAGAAGTCCCTTTGACACGGCGGAGACCGCATCTATGCCACCAAAGAAATTGACTTCCAAGGTATCCAGCTATTTTGCTCCTGCAGAAAAGAAACAAGTACAGGAGAGAGAGAGCCCTGATTTCACCATGGCCCTGACCAAGGAAGATTTAATAACATCCCTAAAAGACTAAGTTGGAACAGAGCATGGAGCTAAAAGGAGACCTCCAGGCTTTTATGGACCACCTGAAAGCGGGCATATCAGAAAAAATGGCCTCTACAGCAGGATGTCGATTCCATTGGTTCGCAAACGTGGAAACGGAGACCCAAACCCAAGAGCTCGACAAAAGAGTAACGGAAACAAGCGACAAGGTACAACTTCTGCACTCACAACTCCAATTGGACCTACTGAAGAATGAAGACCTGGAAAACAGGAGACTTGGAGGAGGGGGCAGAGGGCCCTGATTTCAAAGCTTTCGTAGAAGGCCTCTTTGCAGAGGTACTTGGGCCCAAATAAATAAAAATCGAAAGAATCCATAGGGTGGGCTCTGTAGGGCCAGGTGAGCGACGTCGTACTCGAGACATCTTGGTAAAGCTCCACTCATATAAGGTTCAGGAAGCCATCCTACAAGAGTCCAGCAAGAAAGACTCCATCTCGTTCCAAGGATTCTGCTGTGCGCTCTTCCAGGACCTAGTGCAGGCGACACTTCAGAGGCGACAAACCTTCCGTCCTCCTACAGAGAAGTTACAAGAGGAACGAATACAGTACCGATGGACATATCACTTTGGGCTAGCATTCGAATTTAAAAACAGACGTCATGTCACAGAGCTAAGGGAGGGCATGGAGATTCTAGGGATTCCAGTGCCAGAGGACGAAGCCTCCAGCTCACAGGCTGGAAGAGGGGAGCCCCCTCGATCAAAAACAGCACATTGGAAAAAAAACACTAAAGTGCGCCTAAACAAGACCTAACGCAAGGAAAAGGATAGAGGTCGGAGTAGCTGAAAATGGGACCACGTGACATGACTGTGATCGTAAGAGCTTAATAAAAGGATGCAAGTCAAATAGGCTAATAAGTGAAAAGGGGACATGAGACTGATATAAGTTTTGACCACTCGCGCTGAGGGATTTCCACGAATTTTGAAGAAAGGGCATGCCTTTGCCGAACTATTGGTACGTTGGATAGTGTGACAAGGACAGACAGGTGACGGACGAGGGACAAAAACCCCTGCTCAACGCCTGCAATGTGGAGTGAAGTTACAGCGGGACACGTGAGGGTCCTGCGGACAAGAATGATTTTTTATATTGGATAGGTTTTGAATTTAAAGGGGGGGGTTATGTTAAGGGGAGGTGGTGGAGAAGCAGGGGGGAAAGAAAAGTGGGGGCACTGCTACGTAGAATACCAAAATATGAATGAGGAGTGACTAGAGAAATGGAGCCGGTGGGACTGTAAAAAAGGGAGTCTGCAGGGGCCACAAGTAGCATGAGGGGGGAATACCCAATAAGGTGATATTGATCACGTTACGGGTCATGAAGGGCCTCAACTTGCCGATCAAGCAACAAAAAATTTGGAAGTATCTAGTGGACCACCAATTCGGCGTAGTGGCTCTTCAAGAGACGCATCGGAAGAACTGAGGCTCCAACACAAAAACTATTCGTGCCTATACAGATCATCCGGCAAAACAAAACACAATGGGGTAGCGTTAATGCTCCACAGTAGCACTAAATTTAGGCCTTAAAGTATTAAGACAGATAAGGAGGGACGGGTGGTAATGATAAAAGGGAAGCTTAGGGGAAGAACTGTTACCTTTGTCTCGGTCTATGTCCCCAACTCGGGTCAAGTGACATTTGTAAATTCATTTTTGAATATGGTGGGGGGCTTTGCCTGAGGCCAAATAATCGTGATGGGGCACTTTAATCTCACCTGGCATCCTACAGACGATAGTTCTCACCTGCATAGGTCCACAGGAGGTAGTTTCTCTCAATCGCTAAAGCATGCTTTTCAGGATCTAGGGCTGTTTGACGTATGGAGATTTCTCAACCCAACGACTAAAGACTACACATATTTTTCACATGCCCACCAAACGTACTCCAGACTAGATTACATTTTCATGTCCCAGGAGTTACAGGGAGCCCTTCAGGGGGCTAAGATTCTTCCCATCTCACTATCAGATCAAAGTCTGGTAACGGTGGGTCTACATTAGGTGGGGAGGTGGACTCAGGGGCTCTCGAGATGGTATTTTTCCGCCGCATAGACACGGGACAAGTTACTGAGGGACGAATTACGGGTAGTGGTTAAAGAGTATTTTCAGAAAAATGACCCTGGTAACCCTTCTCTCCAGAATAATTGGGACGTTTTCAAGGCAGTACTTTGGTTAAAATGTATAGCGTTGGTCTCGGTGATAAACAAGGAAAGGGCAAAGGAAAGGGTGGAACTAGAGGCAGCTCTGTCCCAAGTAGAAAATGAATAGAAAAAGAACCCCACTAAAAAGAAAATTGGGGGCAATATACACGAACAGAGCGGAATTCACACTGATGCGTCTGTCAGTTTAACAAAGTAGGCACACACCTGGCAAGACAACTTAGGGGAAAAAAGGACAAGAATACATTGGAGGAACAAACAAAGGCGAGGGGGAGATAGAACTAGATGATTTAGGTAAAGCTAATATTTTCAGGGCTTTCTACCAGGACCTCCATAAAGCTGTTCCCCTTGATACTAGGGGCCAGAAGGACCATCTAGACTTGCTTACACTCCTTCGCATGGAAGGACCAACTAGATGCCCCAATTTCTGAAGACGAGGTGAGACAAGAGATAAGGACTTTTAAACTCCATAATTCACCAGGGACAGACGGTCTAACGGCTATATTTTATAAGACCTATGCCCCGGAACTGTTGCCCCATCTGACAACCTTATTTAATAACATAGCAACGGGACAGGCAGTTACCTCTTCCTTGGCGGTGGCGCTTATTATAGTCATTCCAAAGCCTGGGAAAAAAAAACAATATTGCGCCTCATACAGACTGTTTGCCCTCTTAAATCTTGATTCCAAGCTCTATTCAGCTATCTTGGCGTCACACTTGGAGAACTAAATGCCCAACATTATCCACCCAAACCAGTCCGGTTTTATAAAAGTGAGGCAGACACACAATAATATCCGCAGGACTTTGCATCTTATAGAAAAAGCAAACAAGTTCAAAATACCAGCGGTAGTATTGGGTCAGATGCAGAGAAAGCCTTCGACAGGGTACAGGTTAACAGGGTATGTTTGAAGTACTTTGAGCTTGGTCGAGGAACAAGACAGGGGTGCCCCTTGTCCACATTACTATTTGCTTTGAGCATTGAACTGCTGGCAGCTCGCCTCAGAGCAGATTGGGGCATCCGGGCGTTTAGGTTCAGGGGAGACTAGCATAAGGTGTCGCTATTTGCAGATGACATTCTGTTGACTCTCACAACGCCTAGATTGTCACTTCGGGCATTGCAGTCGGAGCTGAAGACGTTTGAGGGGATAGCGGGCTTCCGAGTTAATCTAAGTCATCGATACTAAATATCACTATGTCAGAGGGGAAGAAAATACAAATACAGGGGGAATCCTCATTCACATGGGCCAAACATATTTTAACATATTTGGGGATGCAGATCACTTCGCGCATAGAGGGACTATTTCAGGCAAACTTCCAACCCTTACTCACACAGATACAATAGGAGCTAAAGCGGTGTAAACCTTTATTTATATTATGGCTTGGTCGGATACATGCTGCTAAAATGACCCTTCTGCCTAAGATGTTATACCTGTTCCAAGCACTCCCATGATATGATATCACGCTACATTTGTCAAGATGGAAGAGTGCGGTTACCCTTTCATGTGTTACAGACACCCAGATCGGAGGGGAAGTGGCGCTCCCTGACATCGGGCTGTATTACAAGGAAGCACAGTTAAGGGTGGTGGCTGAATGGTCCATGAGGGAGTCAGATAAATACTGGCTCCACATGGACCGGGCCATCGTGGGAAGGACAAATTGGGATGTGGTATGGAAACCCAAAAAGGATAGACCCGCCAACACATACTTAAGCACCCCTACAAGTACTACTCTTAAGACTTGAGACGAGGTGAATAGGAACCTGGATTGGACCTCCTTTCCTTCCCCATATACACCTATACACTTTAATCCAGACTTTCCTCCTGCGTTAAAGGAGGATCTATTGATGCATGGTGAGAAGGGGATGTCTGGTTCTTTCAGATCTATTTCATGATTACGACATTCTCACTTTTGAACACTATCAGCGAGACTTTGGGGTACCACCTACTGAACACTTTCATTACTTGCAACTTAAGCATTGGGCAGTACACCCACACGTAAGGGAGGCAGCAACTAGAGACCTGACCCCAATAGAAGCTTGTGTGCGGAAGGCAAGTACTTCAAAGGGTACTATCTCTTTTTTATACAAGCTATTGTTATCCTCTGCAATTGCTCCGCAGCCTCGATACAGGTACACATGGAGACAGTTCCTAGGAATGGAGGTGACAGAGGGTGAATGGAAGCACCTGTGGTCGGACATTAACAAACTTAACCACCCACTGGAATTGAAGGAGGCGCACTACAAAATACTATTCGATCGGTACCTATTGCCTTCCAAACTCAATAAGATCTTTCCTCTCACCACTGATCTCTGCTGGAGAGGATGTGGTCTATTGGGAGACTTTCGCCATATTTGGTGGGACTGCCCTACTATTAAGCCATTCTGGGAGGAGAGGTTGGTCTAAATGAAAGACATGCTGGGATACCCCGTGCCGAGTTCTATAGATGCGATCCTCCTGCATCTAAGGAACACTTCATTAGAGCACCAAACTAAGGCGGACAAGACAATTATGTGGGCATGTCTGGGAGCAGCTAAAATGGCTGTAGTGGCTAATTGGAAGAAGAAAGAAGCGCCAGTGCTGGCACAATGGCACTCACGCTTATGGAAAATACTTACGATGGAGCGTACTGTGGTAAATAAATAAATAATACCTCTATTTTTGAATGGATAAATGAATAACAGATAGCTCAATAAATAAGAGTCAAGATTCGAGGTAGTAGGAGTTTTGCAGGTTTATTACAGCATAAAGGACAGGAACAGGACAACCTGCACAGGAGTAGGATGGCAGGGCCTGACAGGGGGGCCCCGACAGCTGCCGGGCAGGATCTGGGATGAGCGCGCTAACATTTAACAACAATACACGAACATATATACTAAAACAGTTGCATTACAATACATATGATAGGCGGAGCAGTGGGTGTGGTCAATAGCAGTCGCGAAAGATAAGGGTGAAAGTAGGTGTAACAGGGCGTATACATAGACATGTGATGTAAACGTAACAGAATATGTCATGAATAGGGCGGAAACATGGAGGGGGCTACCTAAGGAGCCGGGACCTCTAACCTAGTGGTGCGCGCAAACAGGCAATGACGTGTTACTAGGAGAAGCTGGGGGCTACGAACTCTGTGCTAGGAGTAGAGACTGAAGTCTGGAGAGTCAGGGCGACATGTACCTAAGCAGTATCTAGTATCTGATGTTTTAGAGAACAAGTTGATATAAACTAGAAGTCAGGAGGGGAAAGGCTAACTTGATTCTAAGACTGGAGCATGCATTATTCTACATGTAGTGCGTGATGAAGAATATTAAATGACCATTGAATGCAGTATTTCTCTTACATGGAGACGTAAAGGCTAGACAATGACGGAAACTATTGATGCGATTCAGTAGCTTAGGAATGCAGAGAAGGAGGGCTGGACTGATAACTAGGATCATAACATACTCTTGGCAGACTCAGAGGCAGAGCCAGGCTGAACCGGGCACTGCAAGGCAGGAAGTAAGTGAAGGGTCAGGAACACAGGTGGGGGCTGTATCGCTCCTCAGCGAGGGCTTCAGTAGACAGGAGCTGAATCTGGTGTCCGGGCCCTTTTGAGGCCTAGAAACGGGGACTTTACAATGGAATAACGTGCACACTGAGAAACGTGGCAACGTAACTTTAAATAGGCCTGATATTCGTAGTATTCACGAGAACTGGAAACTGGCATACTAGAGATGGACACAACTTATAATTGCGTCATTAATCGAACATGGGGAATACATATACATATTAATCATGTACAGATAACATATGATGGAGGACGCGTAGGGACACAGAACATGGCAAAATTTACTTTTCCACATTCCCTCCTTGTCACTACGTTTCAATCAGGAAACATCAATATTCATGATGCCGTCTATCATTTCATACAGTATCATTTGCTCGTCTCGAATTTTCTGGGAACGGGTTTTAAAACGGGACTTGGGACTAGGAATACAAGAGGTAGCACAAATGCCGCAAATCGCAGGGCCACATTGTATACAGAGGCAGCAGCTGAATATGATCGCTACTGCAATACCTAGAAAGGACAAAACTTTCCATCCCCAAGCGGAAATTATATTCCAGAACCAACCGGACCATGTCCAGGTGCCTGGATCTTGGTGTAACAGATGGGCAATTTTATGGAGTCTGGTTATAGCTGAATAAACAGACGGTGCGTTATTTGGAATGAAAATGCAGCAACTAGATCCGATGACTCTACAGGCCCCGCCCCTATCGGCCAATATGACGTCAAGGACGAGACGATTCTGTAAAACGACAAATCTCATAGCAGATTGCTCTTCAGTTAAGTTACCTAGGGCAGAGGCAGTCTCATTTACTACAGCTTCAAGGGTTCTGGTTAACCTACGGATTAGCTTACTGTTCTGGATAGGGCCTATAAAGAAGAAGAAACCTCTATTGAAATCTGTATACTGTTCTAGAGCAGTTTCAGTATAATCGACAATCGGGGACTCAATCTCCCTTCTATGTCTAAGGTGTACTAGATGTGTGTTTCTATGATAATCAGATGGGGCTAGAAAAACTGGTGGCAGTAGGAAGGCAATGTAACAGGTTCCCTCCCAATCGAGGGGCAGACGAACATATGCGGTTTGACCACAAACAAAATAAGAATGACGTGAAGCTTTGAAAATAGATTTCCCACTGTCACTGTACTTGACAATAGTAGTACAATCGCTATGTCCTACATGTACGGAACCATTATTTCTAACACATAATTCGCCTTTGACTGGTAGTACTGAAATAGCAGGTAAGTCTGGAGTAGAATCCGACTGAACATTCAGGACCATGAAATTCGAAGAATAATTACCCAAATTGTAAACTTCATTTTCTAGATCTAACCCTGTTCTGTGGGGAAGACCTTGCTTGTCTGGGAAACATGTACTGTTAAGAAAAGACATATCTGTTGAGGATGACGTTAACGTGGACCATGCTCCACACGAACCATTATGAGAAAATGGATAAGGAAAGAGTGGCAGAACTCCCTTCGGTGTCTGGAAAGGGGGGAGTCGACCACACACCCAACAATTAGTGGCATTGCTGGTCTGGTGTGAATAATGTAACATGCGGATAAAAGAATTGTTACGCATAGCGAGGCGGTAAGAGAGTTCATGAGGAGGCAGATCACTAAACGTGTGCTCTAGTGTAGCATTAGAAGACTTATTTACATGAGAAACTGGAAAATACAGATAGAACGCATAACTGGTGCAGGAAATCATAATACTGAGAAATAATATGAAACATAGAAAAACGATACATCGGATTGAGTTTTGACTAACTCTCTCACTATAGGGGTCTATTTTATACATGTCAGAAACCGGTCTAACCGTTTCACCTAGGGGAGGACTTAGACAATCAAACTGGCTGACTTATTTTACTAGACCTTAATTTCTTCTTATACTCCTGTTGCGGAGTTGTCTCTAACAGGGAGGGTGCAGTATCATTGTCTTTTGCGGGACAGTCCTTAAGAATAGTACTTTGGCAGTTCTTTAAATCCTGGGAAATGTTCTTTGAAACTGGTTTCAATCCATAAAACTTTTTGATATGCGAAAGATGCACCCAGCCTTTGCGTCCCTCCAACTTCACGGCTGTACGGGTGGCCAGGAGGACCTGTCGGGGCTCCTTCCAGCGAGGCTCCAGCGGACTTGAACGATCAAAATTTCTCACTAAGACCATGGATCCGGGAACGATTTCATGCGGTGCCACCTCGGTATTGTCTGGAAATGCGGCGGCAACCTGTGAACGACAAGAGTTGAGGGCAGACATCAAGGAAGCTAGGTAATCTGTCAGCATATTACTTGAAACATCGGTAATACTTCGAGGTCTAGGAGTACCCCACATGTTAGGGGGGCGGCCGAAAACGACCTCATACGGGGACAGACCTGATCTGGAATGTGCGACCATGCGCATATAGAACAGGGCAACTGGCAGAGCTATTAGCCAGTCCACACCTTTCCCTTGACAAACTTTGGCAATGCGAATTTTCAGAGTCTGATTATGTCTCTCTACGAGACCGGCTGCTTCAGGATGGCGTACACAATGGAACTTCCACTGGTACCCTAACAACAGGGAAACGTGTTTCATCAACTCAGATGAGAATGGCTGGCCGTTATCAGAATATACGACTCTAGGGAGTCCGTAACGGGGGAAGAACTCACGAACCAACTGCTTGGCAGTGGTCGCGGCTGTGTAGTCTGGAACTGGATATGCCTCCGTCCACCTGGACAAAGCGCATACAACTACGAGGACATACTTGAAACCTCGACATCGCTCCATCTGAATATAATCCATTTGGAGGACTTCAAAAGGGTGGTCAGGAGGCTGGAATCCACCTTGTTCCACCAGGACACTTTTACCTGGATTAAACTGACAACATATCATACAGGTACGGACTTTCTGCTTGGCTGCAGCTCGTAAATGCTTGTTGAACCAAATATTCTGGATACTGTCTAACATAGCTTTTTCTCCTAAATGTGCTGGACTATGTGCGGTATTGATAATGACTTGAACCATGGAGTCGGGGAGAAACCATGTGGCTTTACCCTTCGTTAACCATCCTTGATCTGTCTGGACCCCTCCTTGTTCGGACCATTTCTTGATTTCTTCAGGAGTAGCATGTAACTGGATATCTATGACATCTTGTGTAGGGTCTTTAACTGTCATACATGTAGTCGGATCTGGAGTGTGTGTCGGTGTCTTATTAACTGGAATGTCTGGAGCCTGTGCTGTAAGCTTAGCTGTGCGATCTGCTAGATCATTACCTTGGGAAATAATGTCAGTAACTTTCGTATGTGCTTTGCACTTCATGATAGCAATGGATGTCGGTAAATGTATAGCATCTAACAGAGCTTGAATAAGGAGACCATGCTGAATCTTGGTTCCATGAGAAGTCATGAAACCTCTCTCCTGCCAGAGCACTCCGAAGTCGTGTACAACTCCAAATGCGTAACGTGAATCGGTGTAAACATTAACTTTCAGGTTCTTGGCGTGAATGCAGGCTTGAGTCAGAGCAACTAGCTCTGCTGCTTGAGCAGACAGGGTGTCAATACGGTGTGTTTCGATAACTTCAGTGTCAGTAGTCACTGCATACGCGGCTACTAGTTCTCCTGTACTTGTTCTCATACATGAACCATCCACATAAAGTGTCAGGTCGGGGTCTGGTAATGGAATATCTGTCAGATCTTGTCTTGGCTTTGTCATGATGTTAACTACTTCCACACAGTCGTGTGTGGCAGGATTTGAATTAACTGACGGTAACAGTGTAGCAGGATTTAAAACGTTGCAGCGTCTGATTTCTATGTGTGGCTGGAACAGTGTCAATTCATAACCTGTTAAACGTGCAATTGTCAAGTGCTGAGTCTGTGTTCGGTTTAAAAGAACTTCCACGGAGTGTGGAACTTGTACTGTCAGGGAGTGTCCTAATACTATGGAATCACTTTGTCTGATAGCTAGTGCTGTGGCTGCAACTGACTTGAGGCACGCAGGCAGAGCCTGGGCTACAGGATCTAATGTGCTCGAAAAATAAGCACAAGGCTTGTATTGTCCTGCTTGATCTTGTGTGAGGACAGATAATGCTGTACCTTCGCGTTCTGTGACGAAAAGTGTAAAAGGCTTACTGTAGTTTGGTGTAGCTAGAACTGGAGCTTGGCATAGGGCTTTCTTTAGCTCATTGAAACTAAGTGTATGTTCAGATGTCCAAGGGAGAACAGTCGATACGGCTGCCTCCTGTGTCGTTAACTGTATCAGTGGTTTAGCTAGAAATGCATACTGAGGAATCCATTGTCTGCAATAGGAAGTAAGGCCGATAAAAGCACGTACCTCCTTCTGGGTCTTGGGCTGAGGAAGACTCGCTATTAACTGGATACGGTCGGGTGTCAACTGCCTACCCCTCTTGGACAGTAAGTGTCCTAAGTAGACCACTTGCTGGACACAGAATTGAAGCTTTGAAGGGGACACCTTGTGCCCCATCTCGGCGAGGAAATACAAGACTGTAAGGGATGCTCGCTCGCAAGCACGTTCAGAACAGGCTGTGATCAGTAGATCATCGACATACTGGAGCAGGGCAGTGTCAGTTGGCATGTGAATGTTGTCTAGTTGTCTCTTGAGTGCTTGACTATAAATACTAGGGCTTTCTGTGAAACCTTGAGGAGCGCGTGTGAACATATAGCTCCTTCCATTTAAACAAAATCCGAAAAGAAACTGGCTGTCTGGATGAATGGGGACACTGAAAAACGCGTTCTTGAGGTCTATGACCGTAAAAAATGAGGCTTCGGAATCAATGGCTGTCAATAGGGAAGAGATATCTGGGACAACCGGGTACTGAGGAATAATACATTTGTTAAGCTCTCGGAGATCAATCACTAATCGATATACTGGGGGTGCATTTGGATCAGTACGTTTCATGACAGGAATGATCGGAGAATTGCATACATTGGAGTCAGTTTCTACAACTACTCCTTGAGCCATGAGCTCGTCAATAATTTTGGATAAGGCTGCTACAGCCTCAGGTGGCAATCTGTACTGTCTTATTCGTGGTAACACTACACTTGGCTTGAGAGTCACACGATGGGGTGTGATTTGCATAAAGCCAACATCAGTTGGACCTTGCGCCCATAGATGCTGCGGGACATTAGACAATCTTGGATCAAAATCTCGTAATACATAGTGACCCTTGAAGTCACATAGGAACAATCGTATTCCCTCTGGGGAACAGCATATAACTGCACCTAACTCTTTCAGTGTCTTAATGCCTAATAGATTTTCTGGACATGACTTAGTAAGTAACAGATCAGTAGTGCGGGACAATGGACCTACTTCTAGGGTAACTGGCTTTGATATTTCATTTACAATAGGCTTTCCTGAAAATCCAAGGGAAACATTTCTAGAGCCTGAGAGCGGAGCCCCTGGAACTTCGGCGTGGCTGATGGTGGTCCTACTTGCCCCTGTATCAATCAGAAACTTTCTGTCTTTCCCTAATACTTGACTGTGAACATAGGGACCTTCTTGATCTACAGGTATCTCGATGAGAGGCAAGCCTACCTCCCTCTCTAGGCTGTTTCATGAATACGGTTGATACTCTGGATACTCTGACTGAGCATACTGGTACATCTGCTGTGTAACATGCTGTGTTGCAGCGATAGGCTGCGGTGCTGGAACTGTCTGTTGTGCCTTCTGTGACTGAGAAGTCTGTGAAACTTGTTCTTGTCTAGGCGGACGTGGTCTTTCTTTAGTCTTACCGGTAGCTATGTTGTGTTTCAGAACTGCACACTCGTTTATAAAATGACCTGGCTGTTTACAATAATTGCAGTTCCCTTTAACGGGAGCTGCAGGATGACTGGCTTGATTTGATCCCCTCTTCTGACTGTCTTGAGGAACAGATTGTGCAACTAGTACTTTCATTTTCGTGTCTTTCATACGTTTCCTTTCATGTTCTTGCTCTTCTCTGATTCTATTCTGGTGGTATTGAAGCATCTGTAACATCTGGGACGGGGTATTAGCTTGCCAGGTACTTTCGACTTTCAAAACTCGGTTTTTAATTTGTGGACTTGAATTCTCGACTAATTTAGTAACAAAAAGATGAGGGTATGACTCACTACTTGTCTTGAGGCCACTGTTTATAATAAAACATTTTTCAAATCTAGAGTAAAAATCACTAGTGTCTTCGTCTTGTTTCTGTTTACATGCTGAGATTGCATCCCAGTCTTCCTTTTTAGTTGCTAATAGTCTGGGCAAAACTTGTATTAACAGTTCAGGTAATTCTTTACATTTATCTCCAAGACCGGTACCTGGTACTCGTGCCTTATCTTCAGCTTCTAGAACTGCCGAATCGATCTTTTTCTCTCCCACCTCCCATTCTTTTTCTTTGAGTTTCTCATATACCCCTGCGGGCAACAGGACCTTTAACATTTTAATGATATCTGGATACGTGTATTCTCCCATACGGAGCATGTCTTTTAATTCTCGGTGGAACCCTGCTGGATCTTTATCATGACAGGGAATTAATTTTTTCATCTCTAAGAGTTCCATCTTTGTAATCGGGGTGTAAACAAACACTCGTTGCATTTCACCACCGTCTGTCTTAATTGGATGTACTTCTCGTAACGGATTCTGTCTGTCTATGTAAAAGGGTTTACTTTCTGGGGGTGAGACATGAACAAAATGCGGGTTCAAAAACGTTCTGTATTTGTGGCGCTGTTCTAGAATGACACTAATTAAATCAGTACCTAAACCTTTCCATTTATACTGGAGTAACTCGTTCAGGACATCATGTAACGGACCTGGATCAGAATGTTGACCCTCATACAATGTAATGAGGTGCTGGATCATATACATACCCACCAGTCGTTGCTCGGCTGGGGGCATTTTCAGAAACATTTGTGCCACTATTTCGTCTGGAAAAGTGGTAGAATCAGTAATCCATCGGACTGCTGATCGGACTAGTTCTTGTTCATGCATAGTACTTAATTCGCTATAACCGATTCGTGACTTCAGAATGTGATCGGTAGCTTGAAATACTTGTTCCAGAGAACCTTGTTCTGGTGCTGGATGATGTAAAACTGACTTGTGTTCTAGGCGTAAATGGCGATCTGGAAATCTAGATTTTCCTACATACGCTATTCTGGCGGGATTCTCGTCGTCTACCTCTTCAGTAGAAGTCATTTTCTTTCTCGTTTACTTGTGCTGCTTTACGTTGTTCGTGTAACTTTATTATTTCTTTACGGATTTTCTTGTACATACTCTCTATACTACTGATAGTCTTGTGCTTACCCTCGGCTATATTATCACTCCACCTTGTCAGGATTTTCATTTCGGCCTGATCTTTAGTCGGGGAATCTTGTTCTCTTATTAGACAATTAATCAGGAACTTTAAAAACATGAGCTGGATCTCAGCTTTCCTTTGAGACATGACTTCACTAATACTTTCTGGATCATCCCCTGTACGGATGAAACGATATATTCTGTCTAGATCTTCTTTCATATCTGGTAGGGTGACTAGATACTCGGTCACCTTTCTTACGCGTAATGAATATAAAACCATATTATCCTCGCCTGGGACTGGATCATAGCCACATTCGGTAAGGGCTTTTCTTATTTCTGCAACAGACTGATGTCTGGGCGTACGCTGTGACGCTTGTGCATGTAATTCGACTAACGTTAAACGCTTGTGTGGCGGCGGGGTTCCTGGAGGACCTCCCCCTGCGGCCCCTAAACTAGAGTCGTCTACTGATGCTCTTCGTCCTGGCAGAGTGGGAAATGGAAATGCAGGCTGGACTTGTATGGCGGGCTGGACCGGGGGTACCGTAGCAGGTACTCCGGTGTCTGGAGGAGCGGGAATTGCCTGATTTACAGGGACTGGCGGAACAGGATTTGCATATTCCGGGACTGTGTCGTCCAAATAGGACGAGATGAAAATATCAGCTGCGGTCGGTTTGTGACGTAGCTTGAGCGGAACTAATGGTGGCGGGAAATTACTGGATGCCTCCGGGGTTGCTTTTGGCAAGCCCTCGGCAAGAAGAGGATACATACCCTTGATGAGGGCATGCCTCTGTCTGTCTGACTGTTCTGTTTTAACTCGTTCACCTATCTCGATTAGTTCCCTTTCTTGGGCTCGTTCCAAGGATTCTCTACTTAATTCAGACTTTCTGATTTCTTTTTCGGTTCTTTTATGAGATTCTTTGCGCCATAACTCGATGGCATCTTTCTGTGACTGTCTGGCTTTCTTTTTCCATAATGCTTCTTCTACTCTCATGATGCACTCGGCATCCCATGTACCCGATACGGGCCATCTATACTTTTCTTCTAACTGTTTGGTATACTCTACCCATAAATCTAGATATAATATGGCACTTATGCCATGCTTCTGATACATAAAATGACCTGGACTGTCCCTAGGCGGGACAGGAACTGCTTCTTCTAGCAGACCCTTTCTAGTTTTTAACTGACGTAATCTCGAAAAGAGCGGCATGACTGAACTACAATCTGGACACAACACAATACACAATAAACACGATAATTACTTCACACTCATACCACGACATTAAAATACATGAAAAATATTTAAAATAACAGTTCGAACAGAATACTACCTGGAATACTGAAAACAGAATACATGAATTTCTCGAGAACGGAACAGACTAGAATTACTGGATGCGCTGCTGAAACAGCACGGAACATACCGGTCCCATAAAGGGACGCATCAAGACCCGTATCCACCTAGGTGAACACTTCGTTTCAGATCTGCGTACCCAGACCCATCGGACCAGAGACAATTTAGATTGACCCTGTCTAGATACTACCCCAGCAACGGTACTCACCGGGCAGCAAGAACGGAAGGCCTCGGACTGGACTGGACTGCTTCGACGCCTGACGGACGAACTTCGGACTTCTGTTACGGGTGGGCCTCCGGATACCTCGGACCTTGGACTCTCGGCTTGGGCTCTGGTCGGGACTCGCCGCGTTCCTCCACCGTCTCGTCTGGATGCTGGACCGCCTCCTCCGTCTCCTCCGTGGGCCTGAGGGATACTTAGAGCAGAAATATCTGCCGGTGCGCAGAAGAGTTCCGTCACGACTGCAGAGGGTCAGGGGGTCGGCGTGGCTTCACCGACGCGTGGGGAAAGGGCAAGTCCCTGTTCGGGCGCCATTATGTGGTAAATAAATAAATAATACCTCTATTTTTGAATGGATAAATGAATAACAGATAGCTCAATAAATAAGAGTCAAGATTCGAGGTAGTAGGAGTTTTGCAGGTTTATTACAGCATAAAGGACAGGAACAGGACAACCTGCACAGGAGTAGGATGGCAGGGCCTGACAGGGGGGCCCCGACAGCTGCCGGGCAGGATCTGGGATGAGCGCGCTAACATTTAACAACAATACACGAACATATATACTAAAACAGTTGCATTACAATACATATGATAGGCGGAGCAGTGGGTGTGGTCAATAGCAGTCGCGAAAGATAAGGGTGAAAGTAGGTGTAACAGGGCGTATACATAGACATGTGATGTAAACGTAACAGAATATGTCATGAATAGGGCGGAAACATGGAGGGGGCTACCTAAGGAGCCGGGACCTCTAACCTAGTGGTGCGCGCAAACAGGCAATGACGTGTTACTAGGAGAAGCTGGGGGCTACGAACTCTGTGCTAGGAGTAGAGACTGAAGTCTGGAGAGTCAGGGCGACATGTACCTAAGCAGTATCTAGTATCTGATGTTTTAGAGAACAAGTTGATATAAACTATAAGTCAGGAGGGGAAAGGCTAACTTGATTCTAAGACTGGAGCATGCATTATTCTACATGTAGTGCGTGATGAAGAATATTAAATGACCATTGAATGCAGTATTTCTCTTACATGGAGACGTAAAGGCTAGACAATGACGGAAACTATTGATGCGATTCAGTAGCTTAGGAATGCAGAGAAGGAGGGCTGGACTGATAACTAGGATCATAACATACTCTTGGCAGACTCAGAGGCAGAGCCAGGCTGAACCGGGCACTGCAAGGCAGGAAGTAAGTGAAGGGTCAGGAACACAGGTGGGGGCTGTATCGCTCCTCAGTGAGGGCTTCAGGAGACAGGAGCTGAATCTGGTGTCCGGGCCCTTTTGAGGCCTAGAAACGGGGACTTTACAATGGAATAACGTGCACACTGAGAAACGTGGCAACGTAACTTTAAATAGGCCTGATATTCGTAGTATTCACGAGAACTGGAAACTGGCATACTAGAGATGGACACAACTTATAATTGCGTCATTAATCGAACATGGGGAATACATATACATATTAATCATGTACAGATAACATATGATGGAGGACGCGTAGGGACACAGAACATGGCAAAATTTACTTTTCCACAGTACGTCTGATGTTTTCAGAGACAAATATAATAATTTTGAGTATAAGTGGTGCCCTCTAGTATCATAGTTTATAAATGGGCTCCCGCTGGCAGTTTGCCCACATACATTACGAGGGCTACACTTGTTGGTAGTATTTTGGATGTTCCTTTGAGTCAGTGGCTTGTTACGAGCTACTAAAGATGATCATTCCAGCATTTTAGGAAACTGATCAATGTAGCGGAGGTTGGCATGTGGGAATGTTAATATGGCTACTAGCCATGACTGTTTGAAATGTTTTATAAAAATTCTGCCAATAAACAGAAATTTGAAAAAGCACCGGAGGAGCACGCCAAATTGTTTGTGATACTTTCACCATGTGTGCCACTTTTTCTACACTGTCTGAGGGTGGAAAGCGATCCAGGTGAATTGGAGAGAGAATACTCAAAAGCTATTCGCTGTAGTGGGTTTTCCTATCGACCTCAACTCTAAACTGTTCCTCTGCCTCGTAGATGATCAGGACCGGGGTAGGATACTAAAATACAAGTAAATCCCAGATTTCTAAGTGCATCACCACCAAACACTGAAGGGCACAAGAGGTGCCACAGGTGAAGGATTGGCTCTGCAGCATGGATAGATCCTATCTACTCGAGGCACCCATATGTCAGGCAAGGGGTTGCCCCCTAAATGTGCAAATATTTGGGGACTCTTGGTGAAATATTTTTCTATTTCTGTACAGCATATGGTTTGTCCTGCTGTCCCTATTTCGGTAATGTGGTTGTGAATGTATTTGTGCTTGCTCACTGCTTACACGAGTTACATCCTCTGGCTCTCCGAACATTATCCAAATTACTGATGCAGTTTCTGATCTATTATTGGGATGAAATTCTAGCTGCCACTAATTTGCTTAGTTGGGGATATGTGCCACTGTTAAGATTCCTCGAAAATGGCAATGAAACATTTTATAGTTTAAAAAAAAGTGCCGCATAATGACTCCAGTCTGTTGACAAATCGCACAATGAGCCCTTTCATTGCCAGCATTTTAGACATATCAGCAGGCTTCCTGTGCTTATTAAAGTTGTAGATGGTTGTTATCCCATATACAGACTATTCTCGACTCGAATTCCTGCCCAAATCTCCCCCTGCCCACTACATGCTAGTGAGTCGGTCATTGACCTGCACAGATTGTTCTTCTGGCATCGCCCCGCAGCTGATGGCTTGCTTGTGGCCTGGGTTTGAGCCCATTTGAGGGACAACCGACGTGCAAAGGTCCTTATGCTGTGCTTCAGTGCACAGCATCAGGCCCCTAGGATGGAGAACTGCTAAGGGAGCCGAGCAGTCTACACTACGGCCTGCTGAGGAGCATGAGTGGAGGCTAAAGCCACGGCCTGCGCTGGATCTGCAGCTTGCCCGCGGCGCGTCCTTCATTGCTCTTTCAGGCTGCACTCATCGATCTGTCTTGGGGCCTAAAGGTAACGTAAATAAAACGTCCGCCTCTGCAACCCACTTGCCTCCACACGCCACAGAAAGCATCTTCATCTGCCTCTCCTTTTGCTACCAGACTCTGAGGGGCCTCATGGCACTGGGGCTGCTTGTGCTGCAACAACCTGAGGACTGGGCAGGTGTCAGCAAGTGAGCCCCTGAAAGGAACACTACGACCATAGAACGAACAACCAGTGTCACGCCGAGGACCCTGAAACTCCACATCATAGGCATTGACACCCACATGTCCGGTGCTGCTCATGCTGCTGTTACAACAGGCGCACGCAAGTTGGCCTCGGCTGCAACTACCCTTCCTACGCACTACTGATGGGCACACTGGGCCACTTGTACTGCAGTGTTCCAGCACACGCCCAGACACATGCGGGCGGGCCCTATTTGATTTGGCTAGGATCAACCATCCCACACATCCGGCCGCTCGATGTCTCTGGTGACTGTGCTTTCATCGGTCTCGGGTCGCCCCGCAGACCACGTGTCGCCGCGACGAGGTCCTTCAGTGTGATCGAGTGCTCTGAGCTCCCACCGGCTGCTGGAACATGCTGACCTGTCATGAGCCGCCTCTGTTCCGGAATTCAGCCTGCGTCACCAAAGCAATCATCAATAACGGAACGGGCACCAAGAGACTCCACTACAACGGGCCCACTGGACTGGGAGGTGTCCTTGGGAGCTAAACTAGATGTTGTGTTACAGGTGATGGAGAAGATTGGAGCAACCCTTTCAACAGACCTGCTCATCATTTGAAAATAGAATTGATAAGGTTACAGCAGACTTCACCTTATTGCACACAGATCACCGCAAGCTGACAGACAGTGTGTGACATTGAACATACGATAGATGAGCTCAAACCTACAACACGGAATGCAAAGTAGAAAATGCGGAGGCAGATCCAGGTGAAATAATATACGCTTTGTTGGCCTACCGGAGGACAGGGAGGGCCTTGACGCAGTGACCTGGGTCTGCACCCTGCTTCCCGGACACAGAGCTCTCCCCCTTTTTCATTTTCGAGCAAGCTCATAGTGTACCGACCTGCCACACACTGCCTGTGGCTACTCCCAGGCCTTTATTGTTCCGTCTTCTCAACTACAGAGACCGTGACTCCATCTTCCGTACAGCGTGTAAACTACAGGACACGAATGAATGAATGAATGAATTTTTATATAGCGCATGGCTACCCAGGGGCATCCCAGCGCTGTAGCAGGACTGAGGGAGGGAGGGAATGGTCCTTATGGGAAGAGCCAGCTCTTCTGTTGTTTCCAGGAGGCCAGGTGATTGGGTTCTTTACGAATGGAGAGGGGTAGGGAATTCCAAAGCTTGTAAGAATTATATGAAAAAAGACGACCACCTGATCTGGACCTCATGATTCTGGGGACCTCAGCCAGATGGAGCTCGTCGGAACAGAGACTTCTAGGGGCCTTATAAGGTCTAACTAGGGCCTTGGTGAGGGTGGGTCATTCCCCTTCAGAGATTTATGAATGATACATAGGGCCTTGAAGTGTATTCTTTCCTGAACCGGGAGCCAGTGAAGGGAGCGAAGAGCAGGTTTGGCTGAGGAGTGGTTGCTGGTTCCTGTGAGTAGTCTGGCTGCCAAATTCTGGACATCTTGCAGTTTGGCCGTTACTGACTTCAGGGCACCCAGATAGAGAGAGTTGCCATGATCTAATCTGGGCAGAATCAAGGCCTAGATCAGGAGCTTTCTGGATTGACCAGGGAGCAGGGGAAGAACTTTCAGGATTGTTCTGAGAAGGCCATAGCACACGGCAGCAGTCTCTCTCGCTTGGGTCTTGAACGAGAGCTCCTGATCCAGCCAGATTCCTAGGCTCTTTATTTCAGGTTTTGGGATAGGAGCCGGGCCCATACTGACTGGCCACATGATATTAGATTTGAAACTAAGCTGGTTGCCGATAACCATCAGCTCAGTTTTATCACCATTGAGCTTTAGGTGTGATAAGCTCATCCAGTTGGTGACTTCCTTAAGGCAGGAGTGGAGATCTGTGGGTGACTGCTCGGCCTGGTTCAATGCTACAACGAGCTGGGTATCATCAGCATATGTAACTATATGGACACCAAAGGGGGCTACAATATCCGCCAACGGGGCCATATATACACTGAAAAGAGTGGGGCTGAGAGATGAGCCCTGAGGAACTCCGCACTGTAACGGGAGGGATTTAGATGAAGTCTCACCTTTGAATACTTGAAAAAGACGATTTTCCAGGAAAGATTGATGCCAAGAGAGGGCCGTTACTGACAGTCCCACCTTTTTTCGACATTGTAGGTTGCTATGGCTTCCCTGTAGGCGACTTTCTTGTTAGGTGCAAAATCTTTTCTCCATGTCTGCTCTAGTTTTTTCGCCTGTTGTTTTAGGAGGCGACGCTTAGTAGAGTACCATTTGTGTTTGTTCGATCTGGAATTCTTCCTAATGTTTTTTTGGGCAGTACCGTATTTAGGGAGTTCTCGATCCAGTTTACAAAGTTTCTGTAAGCTACGACAGGGTCAGTAGTGGGGATAGGTGTGGTGTTATTTAATTCATAAACCCAGTCTTCTATAGAAATTTTAGACCAGAGGCGTGTTTTGATTGAAGTTGCCTATGTGTGGGAGCCCATTTTTGGGGGTACCACAGAGAAGGTACTAAAAAGTGGTCTCTCCATGGGAGGGGGAGAGAGGCTATTCCTTTTAATTCTTCAAGATTTCTGAAGATCGAATCGAGAAGGTGCCCTTTAGTGTTTGTGGGTTGCGAGACCTTCTGTGATAGTTGGTAGGAGAGATCTAGAGTTCGATCCGTTGCAGGCAGATCCGATGGATCGTCAAAATGGAGGTTAAGGACATAAAAGAGTGGGCAAGGCATTTATCATGATCTCTCCTGATTACATCGTGGCGGTGCAGTGCTAGAGAAGCTCCTTTCTTGCTGTTAAGCTGCGGCTCCGCGAGTTAGACATACAATATTCGCTTCTGTTCCCTGCCCGACTCCATGTGACAGCAGAGGTATCCACACATTTTTTCAACTCAGCTGAAGAAGCATGGGACTGGATGGAATGCACCGACCTCGCAGTGACGCGTCCCGCGCCTCATGCAGTGGAGCACCCTGGTGACGTGGTGGGAATTCGCAGGCACTGACAAAGAGAGCGCCCCTCAACGCATCCTGGCTCTGCACCAAACCTGGGGCAAGTAATCCTAGAGCAAAGACAGGCACTACAGATGGTGTCCACGATACGTGACTGTGAGCAAAGTCCAGACCCCGACGCAAACTATCAATGGTTCGTCTACCACATGGCCCTCTGGTGCTGAGTTGAGAAGCCAGACCTTCGTCGAGACCCGTGATCTTTACTTTGCTATTTGGCACAAGAATATGGACTTTAACTAAGAAGGGAAGCTAAAATAGATTTGGATTTGGGAGAATAGTGTTTGGATGGATATGATTGAACTATCAAAGGGACAGAATGATGTATGGGGTTCCATAGAAAGGATATGAGATCAGATTTCGTATTCACGATAAAGAATAAGGACTCGAAGTTCTTTATAGTTCATAAGTCTCTAAGTGGAGAAAGAAGTGCACTTTAGAACGGACAGAGTCAACTAGGGCGACTGAGGACTTAGACTCCCTGAATGATTTATAAGAGCCCTGATGATGTCCCATGTGGGGACGAAACGCGTTGGCTGTTGATCGAATGATACATGTATTGAATTATGGTTGAATGCGGACTGTCACCAACAAGATATTCCGAATAAAAATCTAAAAGAATTGAACTACTTCGTTGGGAAACTTTTTTGGGGAGAAAGACCTCCCAACTTTACTCATTACTTGATGTCCCCACAGCCTGTGAGTCGGGGCACCACGATCCTGGCTTTCGCTCTTGCCCTTGCGCTACTACTAGTTAGCCTGTATGGCCACTACTTACCTCCATTAGTTGGGCAGACACCAGTTGTCCCTCTGCCCCAATGAGGTTATCCATTTTTACTTTCCCTTTTTTCCCAGTTGGAACTGGTTGCCCAGAGCTCCCCATCCCCCCGGATTGCCTTTGCCTACAGGCGTTAATATGCATAGCAAGGAACCCTTCCCCTTGTGACGCTGCCACATGTGGGGTTTCATTGCACTTGCCTCATGACCCACACTAATTTCATCACATGGAATGTGAGGATTATGCATACACAGACTTGCTGTTATGCAGTATACTCCTACCTCAAATGCTGATCCACACACATTGAGCTACAGGAAACACACTTGATATTGGTTGAGGCTCGCAAGCTCCAGCGGTGGTGGCGAGGACAATTGTTTGCCACGGACTACTACTCCTTTGTGAGAGGGGTGCTGATCTGGGGTAAACCGAAGGCTCCCTTCACAGAGGATGACATCATAGTAAATCTGGATGGTCAGTTTGTGCTAGTACATGGACGCTGAGATGGACGGCATCTCCTCTTAGGGATGATATATGCCCTAAATACTTACCAGACCTCGTTCCTACACACACTAGCAAATTGTCTTGGGGGAGCGGGCCCTATGGTTCCTAGGGGACAATTTCAATTCCGTCCTTGATACAGTTCTGAATTGTACTTTCCCTCTCCTGTAATACATATTGGCCACGTCCAATGCACAGACCCTAACTGACTGGTTTCTGCACTCGCAGCTTGCAGATGTATGGCTAGTCCGCAACGCAAACATGCGCATATACTCCTATTCCTCACCACACAACCTACATGTTAGACTTGACGACTTTGTTGTGTCCACCAATTTGCTTCCCACCATCCAACATATGGACTATTTAGGCTGTACTTACTCAGACCATAATACACAATACCTACAGCTGACATGGTGAGATACCTTGCCTGCCATACCCACATGATGACTACATCCCACTGCGCTTGAGAATCCACCCTCCCGTGCATCCCTGGGCACGACCACTGAAGACTATTTCGAGTTCAATAATGCCACCACCAATGACAAACTGATTGAATGGGATGCCTTAAAAGTGACCATCAGGGGACACTGCCTGGGGCTGATCTGGAACACTATGAAACCGTTAGATGGTGATACCACGCGCGCTGAGCACAAACTTCTGCACCTTAAAACGCCCTCAGTAACTGACCAGACATATGCCCAATGACTGGCTGAGACACGCAGTGATCACACTTCTCTACTGGAAAGGCTCCGGTGTATGAACTACGCCACACATTTCTCATGCATTCATGTAACATCCGTCCGTCCATACAGGGCGGCTGCTGGCATTGTTGATATGCCAAGACCAGCCTAGACAACCCATTTTCTCATTGAACTCGTCTAGAGGACATCCCTTTCACACTCAACATGAAATACAGAACTGACAAGGCAATACACCTCAATTTACTTGTTGGTTGCGATGTCGAACCTGTTCGTATGGATGCCTTCTTCTCCGCACTCCACCTTCCTATCATCACATCTGAACAGCATGAGGAGCTGGCTGAGTATATAACACTATATGAAATCTGCAGAATCATTAGAACCCTAGCCACCAGCAAGTCCTCTGGACCAGACGGCCAGCCAGCTAAATATTAAAGCGTACGCTCCTGTGCTGGCTCCCCACCTACTTACTCTTTATGAAGCTTCTCTCCCTGCCTCAATCATTATGCAAGGCGCTACTTCTCTCCTTACCTAAACCAGACAGAGACCCCCAAGGCACTGGGCTCCTACTGATGCCTGCGCTCCTCAATTCTGGTTAAAAAAATTTAGTCAAGCTCTTAGCTGACCGCCTGGCTCTTGTTACTGCTGCTCCACACGCACCAAAATAGGTTTGTACTGGCCCGAAACACCTTGCTGAATCTACAGCAATTGTTCCGCTCTCAGAATAATCCATACATCATTAGCCACACTCTGGGTGCTTGGTCCTAGACCTCGAGAAAGCCTCTAATTCGCTGGAATGGAGTTTTCTATTTGACACACTATCCCGCAATGGACTGGGAGACCGCCTCCTCAGACTGAATAAATTGCTCTACACTACACCGCTGGCCAGAGTCAAAACAACCTCCTATATCTCTGACTCTATCCCGATAGGCAGAGTCACCAGCCAGGGATGAACACTATCTCCACTACATTTTTCTCTGGCCATAGAGCTATTTGCTATAGCTATCAGGGCCCAGGACGAGGAATGAGGAATTCCATTGGGAGGCGAAACTCACAGTCTCTGCTGATGATCCCCCTCCTCTATATTCGAGGCATGAGATCAGAACTCACTGGCCTAGCCCAGATGCTCACTGAATGTGCAGCCATTTCTGGCTTGCAGGTTAACTAGGCCAAATCCTGCTTGTTTATTTTTACCCCTTCGTACCACAATCCCACATTTGCCCTTAGTGGGATCCCAGAAATGTGGCAGCCCAGCATGTTACACTACCTAGGGGTCGGGATATACCATCAAGCAGCTGACTTATTGGATATAATCTTACCAGGGTGATGACTGACCTCAGATCCCAAATGTCATTCTGGTGCACACTTCCGTTGTCCGTCATCGGTTGGGTAGCTTTGCACAAAATGGTTCTCTTGCCTCAGCTACTCAATTTCTTCACTAACCTACCACTATACCTCGCACCTCCCTACTTTAGATCCTTTAATGGAATCATGCAAGAGTTTATTTTGAAAAGGTCTCGTGCAGAGTGGCACTGGCAAAAATGAACCTACCTATGGGTCTGGGCGGACTAGCAGTACCCAATATGGAGCAGTACTATCTTACCTCTATATAGTCGGCTGCTAAATGGGTAGTAGGGGAGCAGCTCTCAGACACCGCCACATTGTCCCCGGCCTGGACCAACTCTCCAGCAGTGCTTTGACTCTTATTCCTGCACAGGTGGAAAGCTACCAGAGTCTTTACTTCTCGGGGTTGCATTCAAGTGCTACCGATGTGGTCTGTACCTTACATGATCCACTACCCCATACGCGCCAGCACTGCCATTGTTGGCCACACCAAAGGCAAAGTTAGCACCTCATCAGCAGAGATTGCTGCTTGGCTTGCCGCTGGTATGCGTATCCTGGGGGACGTCTATCCAGATGGCGAGCTAGTGATATATGATATACTGACAGAGGAAGAGGGACTACCTCCAGGGCTTTTTCTGTTCCGTATCTTGCTATTTGCAGCGCTGAGCGGCAAATGGGGGAGGGGAGACATGATGAGGGAGCCTGCCATACACCTCACTATCTACATGTTATGGGAACAGGTCGGCACCTCAGGATATGGTTTGCTGCCTCCCTCTGCCAACATACAGCAGTAACTCTCACACCCCTGAGGCAATGCAAGGAGGAGGAACTGGCTTGTCCATGTACAGATAAAGCGGGCCTCTTTGCTGGAGTGTCCGATCCACGTCCCTCGGAATGCCAGCTTCCACCTCATCTGATACTACACAACCCTATGAGCCTATCTCACACCGACAAAAATGAATAGATAATATAAATGAATAGGCACACACTGCCCAGATGTTATTTACCAGACGCCGACCTCCTTCGTATGCTACAGGCATATCCTCAACTCCACTCTTACTGCCTGCACGGGGCGCACCTACACACGTGGGAGGAGTGTATATTAGGGATCAAGGAGCAAGAGGCACAAGGTCACATCCCGATTTCTTGACCTGAGGTTCGATAGTGGCAAGACTTTTAATCACCAGATGATGGCAATCGTTTGACCCACCCCCTCAGGCCGCGAGTTTCGCACTACACAAATAAGACACTTTAGAGCTGTGTAAGAAACCTATAGCCGCCCACTAGGACACTATATTACATCATTTCCGAAATGAACAGCACTCTCAAAGACCCACAGCATGCAGATGTGGAAATGTGAACGTATGGGATAGGCACGGCACGGATGAGTTATCGGAGTCATGCTAGCCCCCATATGTTGAAAAAGACCTGCAGTGACCATTAATGTGGAATGGGCACATTGATATTTCCTTTTCTTTTTATTTCTCTTTTTGGGTACTGGAGGGGAGCGGGTGGGGAGGCTACCCAAGTTGGACCAATTAGTGTTATTGTTCCATTGTGGTCTCGATTTTTCTTATCTTCTTTCACTACTGTGATATACTGCATTGTCGATGGTCTAAAGACAGACTCTCATTCACTGTTCCGCCACATGTAGTCAGCTCCTCAGACAAACATTCGAATACTCAGCAACTCTTTTGTTAGACACCCGATTGTGGTCTTATGCCAATACATTAACACATGTAACTCTTCCCTTAGTGGTGAATTCGGTACTTTCATATTTAATTTCTTATATATCACAAGCGAAAATATTGAATTATTGCTAAAGTCATAAACGCTGAGCTGTAAACCATCTAATTATAACTGATAATAATAATAGAACATTTGGAACTAAGGAAAACAGGCAAACCTAAAATATAATCCTATGAAAGAAAAACACAATCCCATGAAACAAAAATAATTAACTGAGAATTTAAAAAACATTATGAACCCTGATTTGTCTGCAGATTGGGACGATTATAACGTAGATATTAAAAAAAACCCTCTCTGCTCAGCAAAACGTAAATGAAACAAACCAAATCTAAGTCAAATATACACTAATATGTGCACACATGTACAATCATGACTAAAACCAAGTTTACCAAAATCCTACTACAATCGCAGAAAACCAGAGTATTTTAGGACTAACCACAAGTTGACTTTAATATGTTTTGATAATGGGGCGAGAGCATCCTAGGTACAAAGAGCAATTGAAAGCAGATTAAATTTTTTTTTCATATTCTACAATCTGAAAAGATGTTGCTTTCTTACCTGCATATGCTTTCCACATTTAAGACACCCAATATCATAGCAAGAACGTGCTTTAAATTTCTGCATTTTAATTCTTTTAAAATATCTATTTTATCAAGGCCCATTTTCCTGCCAATAAGTCGCGTGAGAATACTTTCAGAATTGCACATTTCTGCTCCTTCGACATGTCCCAAAAGATCAAGTACAGTTGTCTCCTCTGGTCTTTTTCTTTTGCTCCTCATGAACATTTCGTAGACTATTCGTAACGCAGGAGTTCCCAGTAAATCATCATATTTCAAAAGTGAGGGTGCATTATCCTTTTCAGTCATAGAATGATCAGATTCTTCTTCAACAGTATCTTTTAATTCTCTCAATTTGTACTGCAAGTTAATTATTTCCGTTTTAGCAATGTCATCTTCCGCTTCAGACTGGGAGCCTCGTTCACTGAGAGTAGATAATCTTTTAGATCTTTCAAGAGTTCTGACCCTGGTTTTGGTATACAAACCTCTTGGGGTCTCATTGCATTTTCGAACAAGTTCTTGAAAAGAACCCTCGTGGTCTGTTAACGAGTCTTGTGATTTGTCCAGACTAAGTGAAACAAATGCACTATCTTCCCTTGTAGATGAATCATCCAAATCAATTTGACCCATTGGTGGAGTGATAAAATTTGATAAATGAAAATTAAAATGTGCTGCAAGATTACTAATTGGTGTAAAAAACTCCTCATGAACAGTTTCTGATATCTTGCAGTAATCTGGTGTTTTGAGAAGTTCGTCACAAGGGTTCACTAGATTAACTCTTGTAAGGCTGAGAATAGAGTTATCACTGTCAATACTACGCTGAGGTGAAGAATTGCATTCGACTTTCATTAACAAGTTTTCATCACGTTTTAAATCATCAACTGTGGATGTTCTTTGCTGAGCAAAAGCAAGTCTTCTTTTTTGACAAAAAGCATTAGGTTCCTCTGTTTTTAAAGTGCTTGTAGCAACAGGTTTATAATCAATATCAAGAGGTGAATCACTAAAACTGGCTAAAAGACTTTGTTCAACACTGGGTACGTGATCTGAAGGGTTTTTTCTTCTATTCCTGCAGGTCAGCTCACCGGGTGTATTGAAATAATCCACACTTCCACTTGTAGCAGTTTTGGACAGAAGCAATCTCCTTCTCAGGCAAACATTTAGTTTAGTTACTTTAGGGGTTTCGCATAGATCTGTTGAGTTTACCGTTGCTTCATTTATATCCAAAACATCGAATGACAATTTTTCAGATTTAATGGGAGATAATGCAGTCAATTTTGAACTGGGTTGCACATAATCAGTATGTTTGTGGAGTGGGGAAATGTTGGCTCCCTGTGCAACCTCGTGTACATCACTATTATCAAAACTTGTAGTGCACAGAGATTCACTGTAGCCACTGTCTACTGATAATGAAGCAGAACTTGTGTCTCCGTAAGCCTTTAATTTTCTATTAATGTCTGGAGACTCCAAGTCTCCAATTCGACGCAGAGGTTGACTGGAGTTTTCCATCATCTTTGCTTTAGTCCCTTTTGAAATCTGTGAAATTGAAAAACATGTGTCATGCATAAATATATGACCAAACCAGATGTTTATCATAATTTACAAATTCCAAAACCAAAATATTTCCCACCTCATGGCGACAGAATGCCCTCCTAGCCGCCCCTCGTGTGTCATTCTCCATTTACAAAGAAGAACGGAGGCATTTCCTCTCATATAATGTGGCTATACATTAAGTAAATATATCATAACATATTAGCCTGAAAGGGAAAATACCTTCCTGGTGAATTTAGTATACCAAGTGCTTGCCTGTGCCCATTTACAACTGGTTAGTAATTGCCTGACTGAGGGTCTGATAGAAAAAAGTTTCCTTAAAAAATTGCTGTCACTTTAAAGTGTTATAATTTACCCTAACACGCAGATACTGCACCTACCCGTGCATCACAACTGTCTGAAATCGGTTCTTTGTCATGATTAGGGGAAGAGGGGGATTGTATGGAGCACCTATCGCATCCTGTCAGTATTTTTTCAACACGCTTGAATGGACCATGGCATTTGTTCACAAATGAGATCAGTAGGTGTTGTGAAAGAGAGAGAACAAAGACTCCTGGGTATCAAAGATACCAGAAATTAATTTTCCTGAGCCTGATTTCCTTATACCCCATCCTAGGTAGAATGGGATCAGATTCAACAACCCATAAAACAATGCAACGGGGTAGAGAGTTTGTTAATCTTCGGGACTGTGGCAAACTAACTGGGACATTTCAATGTTGGTGGAAAATTCCGATGTTGGTGAGCGCTGAATGCTAGTTGGAGGCTCCTGAGGTTTGTTCTGATCCAGACCACTAAGTAAGGGTAAAGAAAATATACCACTGTCTGGAACATCATACTTTTTGGTGCCCAGGAGCCAAGGGAGCGGCATTGACGAAAGTAAGCCAGATGGACTGTTTTTCACAAGTGAAATACTTCTATACTTAGTGTTAAATTTGTGCTTGTTATCTAAGGAAGATTACCATTTTGTTTTTATCTGCCTAGTGCAAAAAGAACAATTTATGGACAGAATGTTGGACAATGTCAAACATTCACCCCAGTACAGAGATCTGGGCCTAAATCCATTGTGTTTTTGCTCCCCATGCCATTCCAGTTTGAACCCTGCCATATGCAAATCAGTCTTGATCCTGCTCCCAATGGGAACAGTCCAGCCCGAACTACCAGGCTAGGTCCTCCATGGACTGGAAACAAGCATCCTAGGACCGGTTTCAGCGTTTCAGCCCTTATCAGCCAGGCTAGCTTTACTCCAGTGGCATGGAGAGAACAGGACCCACATCTGGGTATACCCGTCCCACTCGGGGTGTCAAATGCAAATAGAACAGTTGATTAACAGAATGCTGACCAGTGTCATACATTCACCCCAGTACAAAGATCTAGGCCTAAATCCATTGAGGTCGGGCCTGGCTTGGCAGTCGGGCTAGACTGTTCCAATGATGGACAGGGTCAAGATTGATTTGCATTGGCTGGATCCAAAATGGGGTGGCGTGGTCAGCAAAAGAACAATGGATTAAACCCAGATCCTTGTGACTGGGGGAGAATGTTTGCATTGTTCAGCATTCGGTCCATCATTTGTTTCTTTCGCATTTATCTGCCTAGTAGCACACATCGGCTTTAAAATAGGGACAGATGATCAGGCTCTTTCTGTTGCAGGGGTGGAGTCTGGTCGACAGAATTTGCATCATTATTCCTGTGCTCCAGTTTCTAACAGAAGACACAGAAATGATGGACGGAATGCGGAACAAATCAAACATTCACCCCCAGTCAAGAGATCTGGGTTAAATCCATCACTCTTGTGCTCACTATGCCACCCCAGTTTAAACCAAGCCATATGCAAATTAGTCTTGATGCCACTTCTAATGGTAACAGTCCAGTCCAAGCTGCCAAGCCAGGTCCTCACTGGACCATAAACAAGAATCCAGGGACCATTTGTGTGTCTTTTGCTTTCTCTTCCTAAGTGCCCTGGGTATGCCCAGACGTGGGTCCTGGGCTTACTGTGCCAGTGGATTCGAGCTAGCCTGCCTAATGAGTGGTGATACCCTGACACTGGTCCCAGGATGCTGGTTTCTAACCCAGGGAGGACCTAGCTTTGGCAGTTCAGACTGGGCTGTTCCCATGAGCAGCAGGGTCAAGACTGATTTGCATATGGCTGTGTGTAAACTGGGGTGGCATGATGAGTAAAAAAACGATGGATTTAACCTAGATCTCTTGACTGATGGTGAAAGTCTGATGTGTTCCGCATTCCATCCATCATTTGTGTGTCTCTTCCAGTTTCTAACAACTCAGCAGTAGTAAGTGAAAATAAAGTTGCCTTTCTAGGGCAGCTCAATGTATTATCCCTGAATATCACAATGGAGCAACAAAGTGTGCATTCAAGCATGCCTCTGCATGCAAATACATTAGCTATAGGTTTCATCTGTAGAGTTTCCTAAGTCTTTGATGATTTCAAGCTATCGAACAGAGGCATTTTTGAGTTCTGATAACTAGAAAAAGAAAATGTTAGCATTCCGATAGGTTGTCTAACCTAGACTCTTCTAGACTGTATCTTCCTTTTCCATCAGAGCGGAGGACTTTAACCATTGTGCAAAGGCAGTCACAAGCAAAAATGAGCAGGAGGATTGACCATTATTTCAAATGGTATTTGTTTGAGGTGTAGGATTTAATATTTAAGGCATCAGTAATCTCTTAAAAATGCCTAATTCAGGCTGATATTACATAATCACAGAAAACCTCATAGCCAAATAGGATTTAGGAGGCATAGAATGTGCAAGTATTCAGACTTAGACCTGTCCCGGGATAGTTTGGAGTACAGGGAAAATACAAACAGATCCTCAATTAAAACTGATATTTCTCTTGACAGCAGTATATTGAGACACTAACTTCTATTACCTGGGTCGTCCAGTTCCATTCCCAGCCTTCCTTCAGTAGGAACTCTTCAACGACCTTCAGTCTACAAACAAGTTTTTACATTTAACTTTGATGTGCGTTCCAGAACCTCAGTATCAAATAAACCGCAAAGAAATGGTTTCTCATCAACATTATGTGCTAATGGATGATGCCAAGGAATATAACACGTAGAGGCTTTCGCAGCATTTTCAAGATGTTGCACCATATACTCCGGGTGTGCAATAGATTGTACAGTACAGTCCTCAAAACATTTACGCTTCTCACAATCTGTGACATGGTGATGATCCAGTGGCTTAAGCTCAATTTCACTTTAAAAAAAACACCACTTTATTCTTCTGGAGCAGTGTTAGAACTGGGGGTCTCTAGTTGGCAGAGGTAGGTACCACTGTCCAAATAGGGACCCTTGCTTCTAGTCAGGGTAAGGAGGAAACTCTCTGAGATAACCCCTGCTCACTCTCTAGGTAGCTTGGCACGAGCAGTCAAGGCTAATCAGAAGGCAATGTGTAAAGTATTTGTACCAACACTCACAGTAACACAGTGAAAACACTACAAACTGACTCCACAACAGTTTAGAAAAATAAAAGGTATTTAATCTAAACTACACAAGACCAAAACGACAAAAATCCAACATACACAGTTCAAGAATATGGTTTCAAAAGAGTTCTTGTTGTGATAAAATAATCCACAGATGCGTGAAAAGTTCACAGTTGCGTCACGTTTAGCCAACAGTACCTTTAGTTGCGACAAAGTTCCAAAAGCAGAAACTGGTGTGGTGGAAAACAAGCGATGCGTTGCTCCTGAGACCATGGGGAGGCGATGCAACAACCCCGCTGCAGCAGCGGGCGTGTTGCGACGAGTCCGGTCTGTATGGGGAGGAAGGCCACTTGTATGGATTCCGGTGCGTAGGTTCCGTAGGAAGTTTGTTCTCGCAAAGGCACAATGCGACGATCTCGTAGGGGCTGCGACGATCTCCGGGGCGACGATGCGCGATCCAGCGGCGATCTCTCTCTCGCAGCTCCTCAATGCGATGGCTCTGCGATGATGTTCGCAGCGACGTGATGCAAGCAAGTGGTGCGGTGATCTTACCTAGCGAAGACAGGCTCTGCGACGACACTCGCAGCGATGTTAGTCTTCCCGCACCGGTCTGGTGTGTCCCGCAAACGAAGGATGCAACGGCTCTGGCAGCAGCAACAGGCGCTGCGACGATCTCGGCCTTCGTAGTGGCGGGAATTTCCTCGCACTGTCGAGCGATGCGATAACTTTTCTGTTGGAAAGTCTTTAAAGCTTGATTTCCAGCTTCCCAACACAGGTACAACTTCCAGAGGCACCACACATGGGCCACACACTCCAGAAAGGACAGAACTCTCTCAGTAGAGCTCAGGGGAAGCTGGGGGTGAAGTCCTTTTGTTCCTGGGACTTCAAAAACAGGGAGCCAGCTCTCTCAGGCCCTTGGAGATTCCTTCAGGCAAGGGGACACAGCACAAAGCAAAGTCCTTCCCCTCTCCTTGGCAGCAAAGCAACAGCAGGGCAATCTAGCAGAGCAACAGCTGGACAATCTTCCTTCTTCAGTTTCAGCTTTTTCCTTGGCAGAGGTTCCTTCTTGATTCCAGGATGATCTAGTTTTCTGTTGTCATGGGTCCTGTACTTATAACCCTAAAAGTCTTTGTTCTCTTTGTGCAAGTGGGCCCTGAGCCCGGTCTGAACCAGTTCTGGGTGTTCCTAGAGCACTTTGTTTTCCTGGCTTCTCCTTTCCTTTCTGAGTGAGGGGCAGGGTCATCAGCCGCCCAGCAGGAGGTGGAGCCAGCATTGTGAAAGGCAGGCACAGCCCGATTCAGGCCCAGGTGCCATCTCCTCCCACCACTCAAGTTGCAAATGCAGTCATTCAGCCTAGGGCTGACTCAGCCAGCCTCCTGGGGAATCCCCAGCCCATGTCACTCTCAAACCAGACAGCCAATACACAAACAGGCCAAGGCATACAGACAGGGCAGACAAGAGAACAGCAGCTTTCTAAAAGTGCTGTTCTCAAACACAGGATTCAAAGACAACCTTTCCTGAAAGGTGTGTTATTACATTCTGAGTTCAGGGATACTAGACTTTTATGTCATATCTTGTTCCTATGGGAAGATATGCTAATAGCCACTGTAGCCAGCATCCCCCATGATAGCCTATGGAGCAAGATAGCCTTGCAGCAGTGAAAAACGAAAATGGCTGTAATTCACTACCAGAGCATGTCACCTGCACAAGTACATGCTCTGCCTTTCACATACACTACACCCTGCCCAAGGGGGTACCTTGGACCTTCCATAGGGGTGACCAATGTGCACAGAAAGGGAAGGGTTAGGCCTGGTCAGTGGGGACACCGACCAGGAGGACATGGCAGTTCACAGACTGCACACAGGCACTGCGGTGGCAGGCCTGAGACACCATTTTGGGGCTACTCATGTGGGTGGCACAATCAGTGCTGCAGGCCCACTAATAGCATTTGTCATCACCAGCCCTGGCACACCCAGTGCACTTTACTAGGGACTTCTTGGTGATACAAATGTGCCAATCATGTATATCCAATCACAATAACAATTTACACAGAGAGCATATGCACTTTAGCACTGATCAGCAGTGGTAAAGTGCGCAGAGTCCTATTGCCAACAGCCACGGGTCAGGAAAATTAGGGGAGGGAGAAGCAAAAAGTTTGGGGATGACCCTGCAAGAAGGGCCAGTTCCAACAAGCAGCATTAAATGTTACTGCTGTATGCACAGTTGGGATTCCTGCAGTTTTGCCACATACACCATTTTAACTGCCCCACCTCATATCCTGTCACCCTCTGGAGAAAGAAGATTTTTCTATGTGGAAAACAATGCTAGGCTACCCAAAAGATAAAATAGCCTAATCTTCTGGCAAATTGATTGAGACTAAAAATGGGATTCTTAAGAAAAACAAAATAGTTCAAATTCCCTTGTGGCGCTGGGTACCTAACTGGAGGATGAGTAACCATGAATTTTTTACCTGTAACTCCAGCTCACCAACACTGGCATCTTTCATACATTCACATGTTTGAATTATTCCCCCTCGTGAAGCTGGGAATACTCTGTACTTTTAAAATAGCAACAAAGAGCATTACATGAGTCATTGCCCCAAGAGTTTGTTTAGTAGCACGCCCACTTTATTTGAAACAACCCAAACTTCAGAGAGTGTGGTGGATTTGCTTAGCTCTCTGCCCCACTAATGGTCACCAAAGCTCAGATTTCATAGCACATGTGTGAAGTATACCAAGAATAGGCAGGGAGCCTCTGACCAGGGAGAAGGGAGGGTTGCATGTGAATCTTTGAAATACCAATGCTGGAGAAATTGAGTTGCATGTAAGTAATTCATTTTTTTCTCCAGCTTTTGATCTTTCAGAGATTCAGATGTTTGGATCATAATAGTGAGCATTGTATCAAGTATCCAGTAATGGGAAGCAGGCTCACTATCAATGAAATAGGCTGCCAGGACTGCTTGGCCCACTGAAGAATCAGTTGCTATATTCAACTCCATCACTTGTGCGGTACAGCTGAACATGTGTCTGCTCTGTAGGTGCGCAAAAGCTTTAACTTTACTCTCACATAGCGAACAGCCGTAAGAGAGACATCTAGTGAAATGTGCCGTCATCCTACCTCCAAGAGGCGTAATCAGCTTTCGTGTGGAAGAAAGGGATGCAGGCTGAGAGCCAAAAGCAAGTGCCTTGATTAGACAGAGGGTGGACCCTGCTTTACAGTCAAAAGAGACAAAGAGTTGATTAAATGTTCTTCAATCCTTGGTTCCGACAATGTGACCTTCGAACACCAAGCAAGTGCAGTGCTCTCTCAGCCAATGTCAAAGGGTTTAGAAAGGAATAATGAAGTAGAAGTAGCTCATTCAAATGGAAGTTTGAAGAAACCTTAGTTGTGAACTTTGGGTTAGTGCTCAGAGCAAATTTGACCTTCTTTAAATGCAGATAAAGTTATTTTATTGTAAAGGCTTGGCTTTCCCCACTCTTCTTCTGAATGCCAAGGTCAAGAAGAGTGCAGCATTCCATAAAAGACCTTAGAATTCTACCTTATGGATGGAGGTTTGAGGGCAGTAGCATAAGCTTATTGACTACTGTGTTGGGTGCCCATGGAATCGGAGATTGTTGGACTGTGGAAAAAAGCCTGAATTGCTTTCATGAACTGTTTGAGGAAAACGGAGAACAAGACTGTAGAATCACTATACCTTCTAACCCCGATATTGCAGCCGGAATGACTAAGGTGCAATTAAGGCCTTAGTTTTCCCAAGTGGAATAAGTATGTCAAATTTTGGTGTGGCTGTACAGCGTAGCTACACTCAGGATATCAGTATCAGCAAACATGAATTGATCTTGGCATTCCGCAATACTCTGAGGATATGGGAAATCTGAGCAAAGGAATAGGCAAAAGCGTTTGACCAGGTCATTAAGAAGGCTTTGCCCCTGGATGTGTTTTGCCAGTAACTGCTTGCTCAAAAGCAAGATTTTTTCTTCTGAAGGGTGGCAAACAGGCGTTATGGGGATAGAGTGATGGTTCAGCATACACAAATTAGTGATGACAGACTTCAGAAAGCAACTATTTCATGCATATATTTCTATGTCAAACATGAGAACGATGTTCCTGTCCAATGACACAGAGTCAGAATAAACGTTTCCTCTTTTCAATAAACCTTTATTCGTCTTGTTATCTCTTTTAAAATCCATATCAGTAAACAGTAGCCAACGCGTTTCGTCCAACCAGGACTTCTTCAGGGCTTCAATGTGTAAAATTGCATCACTACTCATCGGTCTTCGACGGGTAAAAGATTATAAGCAAGTACCAGCTCAACAAGTGCCGTAGTTTGGAGTATGTGTGTTCCTTCCGAACGATAACATGGCGTCTGCTTGGATAACCACAATTACAGAAGATTAGCTGAAGCAGCTCTTGGTGGAGATCCCGCTTATGACAATCTGAAAGGGAGCGGCTGGGGGCATGCACATACTTCTTCATCCATACCAGATGTCCCACGGAGAGATCTACTCTGTTCGCTATTGCCCAGTCCCGTAACAGTTGTGCCTCCTCTAACAGAATGCGGATCTAGTGCTTCCCTATTTGGCCATGTAATTCGTAGTGATCATGTTTGACAAATCAGAATGACATGGTTTGCCACCTTTGGCACAAATGCTTACAGACCCAACTGGATGACCCAGTTCAAAGACATTTATGTAGAGAGATTTCCCTGTCTCTGACCACAGACACCTTGTAGATGGCTCCTGCATGTCAGGTCCCAAACTTTTCATGGAGAAATCGGTCATGAAGATCATGGCTCTTGGAGGTAAAAATAGGATCGCTGTGCTTAGGTTTTCTTGATATTTCCACCACAGCAGTGTCCGTTTAAGCACAGAGAAACTCTTATGGCATCAACCTACGATCCTGCTGCTACTGGACTTCTAGTGCCTGTAGATTGGTCTCATTCCATTCCATTCCACCGCATATAAATGAGTCCTATACCGATGACACAAAGTCTAGCAGTGACTTGTTCTGACTGATCATTTATTGCACCAGCGGCCACAGTTTTGCGAGGAGCTACACTGACTGCTGTTCTATGTCGAGCTATGTGCCCAGGATTGCCTGCACAAATCAAATCATTGTAGCAGGATCAGTAGAAGGTTTTTCCAGTTTGAGTAGCAGGCCAGGCTTCCTCCACCAAGGGGGCTTTCACTAGCTGATCTTTCAGATATGGCAACACCAGGGAGCTCAGACTACAAATTAAGGCTACCAAGAGGACCAAACACTTTGTGAATATCCAAGGGGCAGATTTAATGCTGAAATAAACTGCTTGGAAACTGAGTGCGCCTCGTAGCTACTGAGACTTACACATACTGCTTGAGGGTTGGGTGCACAAGCATATTAAAGTAAGCCTCTTATGATCTGGGATGCTGAGGAATTTTCCACCCTGTTGCAACAGAAAAAGTTTTTGAAGGGATACCATCCAGAAGCACAGTTTTTCCGCAAGAACTTGCTGAGTTTCCAGATGTCTAGGATCACCCTTTTTTTTTTTTAAACCTTTATTTTTCAGTTTTTTGCACACACAAAAAAGTGGACAGCAGCATTGGCACGTAGACATCTCATTACAATATCTGTGAAGTTCACAATGTGGGACCGAAGGTATGAACAGATATTCATTACAATAGTAGAACATTGGTATCAGCAGTCTGAGCCATGTATGGGACAATGTCATCAGCACATGCAGTGGCATCATGTCAGGATGTGATTGGTCCTTCCCATGCTAACTGTATCATCTCCCAGGTCATATTCGGGCATCTCTCCATATGTGGATTCCTAGGGGGCGCCGATTGTGCTCCGAGCAACGCTAATCCTGGGTCAACATATCCCTTCCTTCCCCACCTTCATCGTCTGTATCAGTGTGTTCTCGTGATATCAGATATGTCTGTAGGGGTCCCCATGTGTCTGTGGGTCTAGAGGCTATTGGTTGTTTCTCTGCGTATATGCCAACCTGTTCCTGACAATACGTCATATCGTTTATCCAGTCCTTGAATTTTGGAGGCCTCCCCCACCTGCATGTAATCCTTCGTTTCGCCAACAGTAACGCAGTATCCATAAATTTCCTGGTGGTCTTAGGTAGAAGTGCTGTGTATCCCAGGAGCATAGTAAGTAGGCTCTTCTCAAAGCTCACCCCTAACATGGTCTCCAAGGCATTATGTATCAGGTCCCAATATTGCTCTATCAAAGGGCAGTCCCACGCCAAGTGGTAAAACCCAGCATCCGGGCTCTTACAGCATTCATATTGATCTGTGTCAGAAAGTTTAAAACTAAATTTCCTAACGGGCGTATAATAAGTTCTATGTAGGAACTTATAGTGTATGATCTTAAATCTACAGCTGGATGTGATGCGTCCCGTCAAATCACAGCAATACTCCCATTGGTCATCTGTTATCTCCTGCCCGATGTCCTCGCTCCATTTCTGTCTGGACGAGCGTAGTACAGCTGGGACATGAGTACGAAGGCTGCTATACAGTCCCGACACCAAGTGTTTACCGTCAGTACTGTTCAATAAAGCCATCAGCGGTGGGAGAGCCTCAGGCTCACGGGGATAGTCAGGTAGAAGGGCCTTAATGCCTTCCCGTAATCGGATATAGTAAAACCATTTACACACAGATCTACCCATGTCGTCAACCGGAGTCGCCTGCATAACCTCTGAAAAGCCTGTTTCCTGTATCACAGACACGGTGGGATGATAAGTAAGAGGCATCCGAGGCGCATACAATAGAGGAAGTTGCAATTTTCGCTGTATCCTCTGCCAAGCGTCAATGGTGCATGACACCGTGGTGGGTGGCGTCTCCAGAGATGTGGCAGGTCCATAAACAATCCCGCTCAGGGGTAGGGACTGCACAATCCAATTTTCGACCGCTATTTGTGACATAAACTTCATTGGTCGAACCCAATGATAGAGGTAGTGTGCCTGGGCAGTGAGATAATACGCTTCCAGATCAGGAATATCGTAGCCTCCTTTGCTATACGGTTGCGCCATAGCCGCCCATCGCAGCCTCGGTTGCTTCCCACCCCAGACTAGTCTGATCAGTTCCGATTTTACAGTTTTGAAAAAAAAAGGCCCCGGGATAGTATGGTATATTAAGGAAAAGATACAAGAACCGAGGCAGTACAACCATTTTGATCAAGGAAGCCCTACCTGCCATGGAGAGCGGCAAGGCAATCCAGCGTGTCACGGTGTCTTTGAGTTTCATCACAGCCGTGCCATAATTATCACGTAACATCTCATCCTTGTTTCTGGATACCCGAATACCCAGGTATTTCAAATCGGAATGGCACCATTCGATCGGATAATCCAGTGGGAATTCCGACACCGCCGCCGTGAGTGGAAAGATCTGCGACTTGCGCCAATTCACTGACGCCTGACAATCTACCAAACACTACAAATTCTCTCAGAAGTGCGTTCAGTCTATTTTGTGGATCAGTGACGTAGAGTGTCACGTCATCCGCGTAAAGCGATATCGACATCTGCCGCTGGAAGCATCGGAATGCACTATCACCGTGCAATTGCCTTATCCTCCAAGCCAAAGGTTCGATGGCGATGGCAAAAAGCAGGGGGGACAACGGGCATCCCTGTCGTGTGCCTCTGGTTATAGATATCTTGGACGAGAGTCCGCCATTTACCAGGATTTTCGCAGTGGGTTCGGTATATAACAGTCGCACCCATGCAATAAAAACTGACAGGAATCCCATTTTGTGCAGCACTGTAAAAAGGTACCGCCACTCCATAGAATCAAACGCCTTGGAGGCATCCAGAAAGACGGCAGCCAGTGGGAACTCCGGTGCTACAGTCTGGATGAGAGATAAAAGGGTGCGAAGGTTATGACTAGTTGCTCTGGATGGGACGAACCCCGACTGGTCTGGTAGCACAATTTGGGTCATCAACAACGACAATCGTGTAGCCAACACCTTGGCCAGTATCTTAGCGTCGCAGTTTATCAGAGACAGGGGGCGGTAGGAATCGCAGTCCTTGGGATCCTTACCCGACTTTAGAAGAGAAGTGATCACTACTTCCCTCATGGAACGTGGCAGTATGCCCACTTCCAAGGATTCCATAAATACTTCCCGCAGCACTGGAGCCATAGTGTCTATATAACATTTGTAGAATTCAGCCGGTAGGCCGTCGAGGCCCGGTGCCTTCCCATTACTTAAGGACATAATCGCTTCCCTTATCTCATCTACCTCCAATGGAGCATTAAGAAACTGTCTGTGCACGTCACTTAGCCAGCACAGGGCCAAGTCACCTAAGAAGCCATCGAAGTCAATATCAACATTTCCACGTGTGGTGTACAAACGTTTATAGTGCTCAGTGAGGACTCCCGTGATACTTGCGGTGTCCCTACAGGCTGCCCCATTAGTATCAGAGAGTTCAATTATAGTGTTAGCGCCCCGCATATTTCTTACAATACCAGATAAAGTCTTTCCCGGTCGTTCACCTTCTCCATATTTACGAGCAGTCCAGTACTTACTCCTGAATTTCGATTCCCGGTGCGCTTCCTCCTCATATTCCGACAGTTTAGTCCAGAATGCAGCATGCGCCTCTACTCCCTCCCCCCGCCGCATTCTATTCTCCAAATCTTTTAGTTCAGTCTCCAATCTTTTAATAGTACGTTGAATATCACGCAACACCCCGAACCCTTTCGCCATGCACCATCCTTGTACCGTAACTTTGAAGGCCTCCCAGACCATCTCCACGCTATCGACAGTGTCTTTGTTGCGTGGAAAGAAATCCTGTATGTCGGTTCATAGCTCTTCCCTAAATGCAGTATCAAGTAGAGCGGTAGGTTGCAGCCGCCAGGGGGGTCTGGGGCAGGCAAAGCCAGGAACTGACAACTGGACCGACACCGAACAATGATCAGAGTAAGTGCGAGCAAGGTGTCTCGCATCCATCACCCCGGCCGCTAGTCCCCTCGTTAATAGGCAATAATCCAGCCGTGCCCACGTGCCTGAGTACGATGTAAAATGAGTGCCCTCCAACCGTGTCGGGTGTTTGTGTCTCCAACTGTCTACCAAGGAGCCTTCCTCAATTATACCCTGCAGGGCATCCCTAGCCTTTGGGTGATAGTGTGCCAGCCCATCCGCCCTGTCCAGTGTAGGTGCGAGCGCCACATTAAAGTCTCCATCCCAAATGGTATGTGTGGAGCCTATGTCTAGGATCTTACCCCATAACAGCGTAAAGACGTCAGGGGCGTCCGTGTTGGGAACATAGCAATTCACAATGGTTACCGTATTGTCACCCAACCTTCACCACACCATCACATAACGTCCATCCGAATCGGTAAGGTGACCAATAGGCGTGAATAGGACAGTTTTTTTGATCAATGCCGGACAAAGAACCAGGTACTTAGCTGAAGGGAAACTTTTGATCAATATTACCACCCCCCTAGAATAAGAAGAGTAAGAGGAAAAATATCTACTACCAGCCCATCTGCTGGCAAAGGAGAGATTTGTCTGTTGGGAAATGTGCGTTTCTTGCAACAATGCGATCTGTGTCCTATGCTGATCCAGATACGCCAACACTTGTCTACATTTAGGAGCATAATTAAGACCTCTTACATTCCAGGACAAGACCACTAGAGATTTGTCATTAGATTCACCCATACCATTTAGGAACTACTAAAAGCAGATAATGCCACCCAGACTGCATGACACCATCCTCCGCCCAATCTTTAGGAGCTCGTATAGTGTCAACACGTGCAATTTCGCCGTCATGAACCATCCCAACTACTTCCCCCTCCCCCCTTGGCCTACCCCAACCTGTGGCCCCCCCTCCCTCCAACAACAAACAGCCACACAATGCAATAGGAGATCAACCAATGCCTCCCTGTCCCACCCCCCTCCCACTGAAGCAACCCCAACTTGCCAGCACTGTCTACCCCCCTACCACCCATCCCCCCAAACAATGACAGAATCAAACCCCAAAGAACACAATTCAATATCGGGGAACACCGTGGTGGGTGGGGGGGCAGTCTAGAGATTAACACCAACACTCTCCTCTCCTCGAGCCTCTGAAACTTGCACGCCCACTAGGCTCTATATGAATGAGGGTAGTGAGTCCTGGAATACGTTACCACTGGATGAACAGCCATCAGCCACAGTCCCAGCATGTTGCCGCCATCCGCCAATATCACTAGCATTGCTAGTGGCTCGAGTCACTCTTCTTCGCCGCCATGTTGAGCATTGTCACAGTCCGCTTCGCCACGTCCATCACCTCCTCGATGCGGCCGCCTCAGCGAGTGTAGGTAGTCTTCGGCGTGTTGTGGGTTTGTAAAGAATCGTTGCTTACCCTGATGCGTCACCCGCAGACGTGCCGGATATAATAGGGCATTATCAATTTGTGCTGCACGCAGTTTCTTCTTCACATCTATAAATTTTCGCCTTTCCTCTGTCTAGGATCACCCTTGATCTCAATCTTCTTTCTCACCAAACAAATTCGATGTAAAAGATGAGGTTTCTTTGGATCTTAAGAACTCTTGATTGCTCATTTGAGGAGGAAAAGGTCCCCCGCTGTAATTCTTGAAGATTTCAAGTCTTGTTACTTTGTGAGATAGAAACAAGGTGAGTGTGTTTACACAATTTTTATCAGGTCTGTATTAGAAACCAGATTTGAAAATTAGGTCTCCAGTTGGCAAAGGTATACACCATGTCCAAGTAGGGACCACAATCCTAGTCAGGCCAGCCACAACACGAATCCTAAATTATCCTGTGCTCACCCTCTGGTAGCTTGGAAAAAAGTTGGCAGCTTAAGTGAGAAGGCAATGCTTAAAGTATTTGTGCAATACCTCATACAGTAACACAGTGAAAACACCAAAAAGGACTCCACAACAGTATATAAAAATAGAGAATATTTATCTGAGTAATACAAGACCAAAACAACAAACATCCAATTAGTAGAAGTTGAGATATTGAATTTTGAAGAAATAAATACAGTAAAGCATTTAGAAGCAAGTAGCGCCAACAAGGTTTCTTTAGGTCGCACTGGACTGGGGCAACGTCAATGTACAGGCCAACCATGATGGAGCGGCGGTCGACTACAGGAACCACGCATGCCCCCGTGAACAAAGTACCTTTCCTGGTCGCAAGCAGCGGGATGCATCGATCTTCTCTGTGCAATTAAGATGACGCGTTAATTCCAAAGATAGATGCCGATGTCGAGGAATGCGCCAGATTCTGCCACACAGTTGAGGCGATTCGTCAATCTCACCAAGCCGTGGCAGCGTCGATCTCTGGATGCAAAGCACTGGTTCTAACGTGATGCACCAATTTTACTCTTACAACCGGACTGAAGCGCCATTTCTGCTAAACGCAGACATGAGATACGTTGACACCCGTGTTGCAAGTATCCGGGCACAGGGGTAGAGACTTTGATATGCCTAAGTCTCAAGTCTTTGATATTTATTTATCAAAATAGAGATGTACTGTGAAAGCAGCCTAAATATTCCCTTATGAGTGGACAGGGGCTTGCTCTAGAAATCCCAAGGTGCTCTTCTAGGGAACAGTGTGGTCGAACAGCCTTAGGCCTATCAGAGAGGGGTGTTTGACATCTTCAGATACACACAATAATCAATAAATGATGCACACAACTCAATAAGAATAGCCACATCAATTTATAAAAATAACACATCTCTTTATAAGGGTTTCAGCATGAGAATGAATATGATCAGGCAAGTACGTTTTCCGAGGGAAATACTTTTGCATTTAAACAGCCGACACATAGTGCATTTTTTTGAGGCTGCATGAAAGTCAAAATATAAATATGGCATATGTGAGCTTTGCAGCAACTTATGAGACCACCCTCCAGGACTTGAGGCGAGTATGGTGCAAGGTCCAAGGCAGCAGCACGAGGGCGGCTGGGTGCAGTGGTGCAAAACAGTCTTAGGTGCCCAATGAAAGTCGATGGGGATCGGTCTTCGTGAACAGATACTACAGTATTGGACTTTGGGGCCATTCGGCTGAGACCTCACAATGCCCCCGACCTGTGGTCCTCTTTTCACCGAGCTCGGGACGACGGGTGCAGAGGTGTCTTCGGTGTCCGGT
Source organism: Lissotriton helveticus (assembly GCF_964261635.1). NCBI lineage: Eukaryota > Metazoa > Chordata > Amphibia > Caudata > Salamandridae > Lissotriton > Lissotriton helveticus. The sequence goes on along the minus strand of NC_136063.1, from coordinate 416,491,782 downwards.
TTTTGTCACTGGGAGCGGTCGTATTAGGTGGGGCCTGCAAACAGATGTTGCAGGTGCCGCCGAGAAGTCCACAGTGGTGAGACCCAAGGCGGTAGGCCCTTTGAAGCTCCCCTGCCTTTGGAATGCTTATCAGCACGTCATGGCTTGGTTTCTAGCCCCCTAAGAGCAAAGGCCCTCACTCTTGGGGTCAGAAACTCTTCTCTGCTGGCAGACTGGTGAAAACACACCAGTAGCTGGTAGAGTTTTAGGGGGCACCTCTAAGGTGTCCTATGTATGCATGTATTACTAAATCTGACACTGGCATCAGTGCAGGTTTATTAATATGAGATGTTTGATATCAAACATCCCTATTTTCAGTGAAGCCATCATGTAGCTGGGGAACTCGTTTTTACTAGCGTCCAAGCACATGGTTTCCCTGGTCCCTTGTACTGGTAGGTTTGGAACTGACCAGCGCCGGGGCATGTCCGGTCATGCAGTTATGCCTTCACATGAAGGATAGGGCACCCTGCCTTTGGGTGGCAGGGCCTACTGTAGAGGTGACTTACTTATACTGCATGCAGTGTTAGCAGACATGGCACGCAGGCTGGGTGCCAGGTCATGTTTTCACCTTTGTCTGCACCAAGACACACAGCCTGCCATGGCATTTTGCATGAGCCTGGTGAGGGGTCCCTTAGGGTGGCACGATTTGTGATGCCGCTCTTGGGGACCCTATTGAGTACCTCAGGCCCTAGGTACCAGGGGTACCATGTACTAGGGACTTTCAGAGGATACTAAAGGTATGGGCAATTGGGTAAGCAATTGCAATTTTGGGCAGGAGATCTGGTACCGGAGGACCAGGAAGCAGGAACCGAATGCACTTCCAGTTGAAATCAGACCAAATATCAGGCACAAAATGTTGGGGTGACCATGTCGAAAAGTGCACTTTCCTACACTCAAACAATAGGAGGTAAGCAAACAAGCCCTTGGAGATCACTTGGAAGAAGGCAGAGTCCAACTCTCCCCCAGCAGAGTCAGAGAGTAGCAGGCAGCAGGGCAACAAACAGAAAAGCAGGCCTTTCATATCAGCAGTCCAGTTGAATCCTTCGAGCAGCACAGTTCTTCTGACAGAGGTTCAGGTGTAGGTCCAGAAGTGTCTAATTTGTGTGGGTCAATCCCTTTCAGCCCAGTCCTGTCTGCCAGGTTAATTTTGGGGGTAGATCAGTGTTGCGTGTGTGAACAGGACTCTACCTATTGAAGTGTGTCAGCCCCTCCAGGGCTCGAAAAATCTGCTTGCATTTGCGAGCCAGATTTAATTAGGACGAGCTATTTTTAGGTCCTACTTGCCCTTTCCGGCGCGTAGGAAGACAAACTGACTTTTTACCTCTGTCTCTGAAAGCAGAACAAATGTGACAAGATAGCAAGATTTAAAGGCATCTTTATTGCTCACAAAGTGAATGAGCAATAAAAATGGCTTTAAATCTTGTTAACTTGTCACATTTGCTCTTCAGAGACCAAGTGCATTACAGTTAGATTGAGTAGATTTTTTAAGTTACTAGACCTGCAGGTCTTGTAACAATTTTTGGATTTTTCAAGCCCTGCCCTCCCATTCCTTCCTCGCCAGGAAACACCATCAGAATGCACATGAATGCAGGTGACTGCAGATGAGCCTCACCCTCCTGTGTTTGTGGCTCTCTGGAGGAAATGCACAAAGTGTAGCTGTCACCAAACATGCTGTAAGGCACAAAAGAGCTAAACAGCAGAGGAATGGCCACTTTCTAAAAGCCATGGGACTCCTTGTCTCAATCTTATGAGTAACTTGGATATATGTACTCAAATGTATCTAGTACTTACAGACTTATGAGTTTTGTGTCAAATCATTGATTGAGCTCTTCAAGAGTTAGCATGGACAACGGTAGTGGTGTTGATCATTTAATGGTCTGTATGAAGGTGTATGATTATGCAACAAAATTTTACTTTCCAACAGAATTCATTGTAGATTTATAAGATTTTAAAAGGGGCATTTTAAAACAGTAATGTTACATCTAACTTCACCAGTAGAGTAGATTTATCAAGACCATTCCAAACCTAGGAAATATGAAAAAGCTACTCCTCTCTGATCAGGAATTACAGCTTAAAAGTGTATTAAGAAATACCAATGCTAGCCTATGAGAAGGGTAGGCATCTAGTGGCAGCTGGCATCTATGGGGAGAGGGGTGGGGCAGGGGCAAGTAAAAAAAAAAAAGAAAAAAAAAAAAGAAACACTAACCTCGCACGTCCTGTGCACCAGACCTCTTTTTTCTCGAGTTCAGGGCTGTGGACACGAACTAACTTCCTTGCCCAATCTTGCTGCTGCTCACGTGCAGCTTGTGAGCAGCACCCTGATTGGAGGGATTTGCCTTACTCAGCGAATTACAGTGCACTAGATGCCTGCACTTACTTTCCTCTCAAACCCAGCTGCCTTCAGACAGCTGGGCTTGAGAGGTTTAAATTACACATGTCTGGCTGGGCATCCCAAGAAGGCCGGCCAAAGATGCATGCTCACTTTAAAAAGTGCAAAGGGCCCTCTGCCCACCACTCCTCCCTGTCACTCAGCAGACTACGCCCCATCCTGACGCTCCATTCAGGACAGGACGATGAAAAATAACATAGTAATAAATTATCATTTTATTTTTCATCTTTGGGGGGAGGGGGTTGTTGATGGTAGCTCCACTTCTCCGCTCCAAAAGAAGGAGCCGTCCCTGTAGGCCTCAGAGTAGTCAACAACGAAATAGGCTGTTTGTCACTACCAGGACATGTAAACATAAAAGCACATGTCTTACTTTTTACTTACACAGCACTCTTCCCTTTGGGTAACCAAGGGCCTTCCTTAGGGATGAAATATGTAATAAAAGGGGCGTTTAAGACTTGGAAAGAAGTTTTAAATGCCAAGGCGAAGTGGCAGTAAACTGCACACAGAGGCCCTGCAATGACTGGCCCGAGACAGGTTTGAAAGGCTACTTGTGTGGGTGGCGCAATCAGTGCCTCTGGCCCACTAGTTGCATTTAATTTACAGGGCCTGGGTATATGGTATACCACTTTACAAGGGACTTACAGGTAAATCAAATATATCAGAAAGGTGTCGATTATAACATGCTTAAGGGAGAAAGCAGAGTCACTTTATCACAGGTTAGCAGTGGTAAAGTGCTCAGAGTCCTAAAACCAACAAAATGAGGTCAGAGAAGTGGAGGGAAGCAGGCAAAATGTTGGTGGAAGGCACCCTAAAACTGTCAAGTCAAATAGTATCCAGTGGTTTGCTGCCAATTTTCCCATTCAGATGCAAAGTGTGAGATTCCATTCGCCCACAGCTTAAGTGGAGCTGATGGCAAAGGCAGCATTAGAGAATCGGTTGGGTTTGGTAATGTCTTAAATACATGGCTGGGACACTACTGTCTTTTTTGCCCTAAGGCCGCTAGTAGGGTTGATCTGCTGCTCCTTGTCATATCCTGATTAATTGTAAGAGGAATATTTTATTCTTTGTCTGCCATACAGGCTTGAGGTGCCTCTATATGGCGGATCTTCTGCAGGCACAAAATTAAGGCAGTTCATCGTAGAGAGCACCTAGGACCAAGCAGTGTCTCCCCACCTTTAACAGTTATAGGGCATCGCCAACTTATTTCTCAAAAAGAGCACCCCAGTCAAACCGGCTTTGGGAGGTTTTGACTTGTACCTCGGTGCTACAAGAGGTGGATTTTATCCAGCTCTGCCTCCTAAGCACTACATCTCTGTTAATTTGCAGGGGCTTGCATTTGTGACTTCCTTGCAGGCATCAATTATGGCAGCAGCAATATTCACAGCCCCCCCGCCCCCCCCACCACCGACCACGCACTCAACCTCTGCATCATCCTCGACTTCTCGCTCTTAATGAAACACTAAATCAGCGCTGTATCATCCTCCTACTTCCACTTGCCCCGTCTTCCAAGGAAGATCTTCAAGTGGATCTGCACTGAGACTAGGAGAACAGTCACCAAGGCACTCATCAGCAGCAAGCTCAACTACATTTGCAATCATGCCATTTGTATAGCGCACTACTCACCCGGGAGGGTCTCAAGGCGCTTGGGGGGAGGGGTATGCTACTGCTCGAACAGCCAGGTCTTGAGTTGTTTCCTGAAGGCGAGATGGTCCTGGGTCAGCCGAAGGTGGATGGAGAGGGAGTTCCAAGTCTTGGCAGCCAGGTAAGAGAAGGATCTTCCTCCGGCGGTGGCTCTTCGGATGCGTGGTACGGCTGCGAGGGCGAGGCTGGTGGACCGTAGCTGGCGGGGAGGCATGTAGAAGGTCAGGCGGTCGTTGAGGTACTTGGGGCCCAGGTCGTGGAGAGACTTGTGTGCGTGGGTGAGGAGCCGGAACGTGATCCTCTTGTCGACGGGGAGCCAGTGCAGGTTCCTCAGGTGGCTGGAGATGTGGCTGCGTCGGGGGACATCCAGGATGAGTCGGGCGGAGGCGTTCTGGATGCGCTGGAGTCTTTTCTGTAGCTTGGCTGTGGTTCCGGCGTAGAGGGTGTTTCCGTAGTCCAGTCGGCTGGTGACGAGTGCCTGGGTGACAGTCTTCCTGGTCTCGGTCGGGATCCAGCGGAAGATCTTGCGAAGCATACGCAGGGTGTTGAAGCACGATGAGGAGACGGCGTTGACTTGTCTGGTCATCGAGAGGGAGGGGTCCAGGATGAAGCCCAGGTTGCGTGCGTGGTCGGTTGGCTTGGGTGCGGTGCCCAGGGCTGGGGGCCACCAGGAGTCGTCCCAGGCGGAGGGCGAAGATCCCAGGATGAGGACTTCCGTCTTGTCCGAGTTCAGTTTCAGGCGGCTGTCCTTCATCCACTCGGCGACGTCTTTCATCCCTTCGTGTAGGCAGGTTCTGGCGGTGTCGGGGTCTCTGGTGAGGGAGAGGATCAGCTGGGTGTCGTCGGCGTAAGAAACTGTAGCGCATTCAGAATGCATCGCCAGACTTATCCGGGACATCCCCCGCCGCAGCCACATCTCTGTTCACCTAGGAAACCTTCACTTGCTCCAGATAAACAAAAGAACCACCTTCAAGCTCCTCACGCACACCTACCCGAATACCTCAACCACCACCTCTCCTACACACCCAACAAACATCTCCGCTCTGCCCAACTGGCCCTGGCCACTATCCCACGGATCCGCAAGACGTTGGCTGGAGGAAGATCCTTCTCCTACCTCGCTGCGAAGTCTTGGAACTCCCGGACTTCTGTATCTCAGACAATCACCATCACTGCCTCAATTTAGGAAGGACCTCAAGACCTGACTCTTTGATTGATCTACAGAACCCCCTCACCCCCAAGTGCCTTGAGACCCCTCTTGGTGATTAGCTGTGCTATACAGAAGCCTAGATTGATTGATTTCTTTAACAATTGTCTTTACTTTGTTTCTTCTATGCTCAAAGAGTAAATCTACAGAGGAGAAATGTCATGTCACATACGGCAATAAACCTCTGTTATTCAGGGCCAAGATACCCTTCTGGGTGAACGTGCGCTTTACAAAATACACGTTATGTTATCTGCCAATAATATTGTCGCAGTATGGCTGCGAAATTGCGGTTTGATGAACTTTGCAGTCCTAGAGCTAAACCTACATACCATGTTTGATTATGCATCTTACATCCTAATCTGGGGTCGCCACTGCAGATGCAATGGGATTTTTGGATCTCATGCAGCTCTATGATGGATGCTTATTTAGGATGACCAGTATGGCACACTGACACCAAGCCTGGCACTCTATATTTCTTCTTTCCGCGTGGGTAAGGATAGTCTGAATTCAGGAGGTGTCTTTGCCAATTTCATTGACTCCTTAGATCTGTAATCCATGTAATTTATCATCCTCCTGATGATGATCACCATCATTCGGATCACCAGCAGGAACAAATTCTCCTGGTTCTTGCACCTGATGGCTATCCTGCTTTCCCTAATATCGGTCAGGTTCCGATCTGAGGAGTAGGATGCACACTGGAACAAGTAGGGTTTGCACGGAGGAGACGGAGGCTACCGTAGCAACTAAGATTGCGGAGGTGGCACTGCAACATATAGCTGATCTATTCGTGGCAGACGATGTTGCTAAGAAAGCAGAGGCATAGGCACCTGCTGGGAAACAGTATAGTAAGGCTGCAGCTGCGGAACTAGCTTTTGGAAGGTATTCATCATTTGTTGAACAGCATTAAATAAACGTATATGAACCTGCATCATACAAGGTCCTCTTTGTGCCGTCTGGCCCCTTACAGCCGCACATAGCTGTGGTAATGGTCGTCAGACTTCTGTTCCTTGAAAGCCTCTCAGAAGTCTCCATTGAAGGATGATGCCCCACATTTCTCACCAGTGACCTCGAACTTCAGACCATATGGTGCATATGTTGGGCACCTAAGTGCTCCAAGACTAGGTTCTGCCTCAGGTCTGAAATAACCATATAATGTCATGCCACGTTCTTGAGGCATAACCTACTTTACATTCAATAGAAGGTTGGGTTGATATTTATTTTTATATTTTCATGTAGGTCAAACTCAGCCAAAGAGCATCGGATCACTTTACATGATTTTTTTTTCACAACAAATTTTATTTGGTTTTTCGTTGGATGTGTGGACGAAGGTCCTACAATGACCCGTAGGAGCAATAGCATAATATCACAGCAAGTCCAACATTTTGACCAAAATCGAACACCTGCCCAACATGCATGGGGTAAAAGTCAAACTTAATGCTGACAGTTCTAGATCTCAAGACATGCAAATTAGTTAAAAGGTCATAAAGCTCCATTGTCATCATATACGGGGTTTTCAAAGCAATGTACATATATAAAGAATCTACAGTAGAATACATGGCTCCGTTCAGGGGTCGGTGGGTGGTAGAGGAGGGCGCTTGATTCACTTTACATGATTTACTGATTTGCCTAGAATCAAAAGGTACAAAATTCTTTATTGCGTGATTAATTAAAATCTTTGCAGTAGGAAAACTACATTGCCTAAAATCAAAGGTACAAAATTCTTTATTGTGTGATTAAGATCTTTGCAATAGGAAAACTACATTAAAAAATAGTCTATGTTGAAAATACATGAATTACTATTAGACTGGATTAAAAATCATTAAAATACATATGAAATTACATTACTGTGCAAGGTTTAAAATACAATAAGAGAACCTGAACATTCCGAATTAACAGTTGTCGAACAAAGTAACTCTCTACTCTATATACCCTAAGGGACATAACAAATCTGCAGTAGCGGCACAAGTAGTCCGCATATAAAACTTTAGAGGGAACTTAGCAATTAAAGGTTATGCAGCTAATTCTACCTTTTGATTGTGGCCTACTATGAGCAATTCAACAATTCCTAGTTAAATTTAACCTGGTTTTTGCTATATTCATGAATTGGACCAGTCTACATGCTAACTGAGTGTCGTTTCCCTCAAACATGGCTATTAGTGCTTGCCTACGTGTTCGTATCTGTCTTTGGTTTCAGAGTGGTTTTATTAAAAGTCTTCACTTCGTCTAGAGCTTTACAGCTACACAATATATGCAGGATATCCTCTTTAATCAGAGGACATTGAGCCAATGGCCAGAGTTGGACCTAGTTTCCATGTTCCAGAGTCTGCAGCACTGGTCGTATGGCCACATCCTTGGTAGAGGGGTGATGGCTGGCTGAATCCAGTATAAGAACCGTACTGATGACCCATTTATCACAGAAACAGTGCTGAGAACTGTACCAAAACACACCAATTAAAAAAAAAATCTCTGGCGGAGAACCGCTGCCTAGACCCACCTAATGAACATCAGACCCAATCCATTCGTTTGTTCGCGCTATAATTCATACATTACTCTTACGCCTCACCACTTTCAAATTCCACCAGCCACTACTGCTCCGGGTTCTTCACTAGGAAAGTTTAAATACTAATTTTAAATATTAGTAATATTTATGCCGGTACAGAGAAAGCTAATCAAGGTATTTAAACGGTAGGCGCTCAGCATTTTTTAGTCTTGTAGCAAGGCGACAGCCTCAGCGTATACTCTCAGCCGGGAATCAGTCGAGTGGACACCCAAGGTGGGCAGGTTTGGAACATAACGTAATGTTACCAGCATTCCTTTCTGTAATGCAGGAGGGCTAGCACGCCACAGACTTTCCAAGCACACGTGCAATGTAAACATATATAAACAAGAGATATCCGATGAGGTGAGCTGCCTGAAAGGGGAGGTGGGAGGGTTGCATGTGAATCTATGACGGATCTCAATACTGGAGAACCACAGTGTACAGACAAGTAAATTCTTTTTTCTCCAGTATTGAATTTTTCATGGATTCACATACTTGAATCCGAATATTAAGCAATATAAAAGTAATTTGTGGAGATAAAACATTCAATGCACATATTAAAATAGAAACTGTTTCACCTTATTGGAATGAATGCCGAAGTACTGCTTGACCCACAGCCGCAGCCTGACTCGAAGAGGCATCTAAACAGTAGCGTCTAGTAAATGTATGATGTTTGTCCATCTTGCTGCCTTACATTTCAGGTAATGAAACGCCAGATAATTGGGCTGTAGGGGTTGCCAAGCTCCTCATGGAATGAGGCTGTACCTTTGTAGTTAGTTGCCTTCCAGCTTTTTCGTGACAAAAAGCTACGGCTGCTGAAACCCATCTGGCAATACTGCCTCTTGTTTCTACTTGTTCTCTTCTTGGAGCCGCAAAAGCCACCAGAAATTGATCAGACTTTCAGAAGGATTTAGTCCTTCCAATATAGCATTTAAGACATCAATTTTAAATCCAAAGTATTAAGCGCTCATTCCGCCTCATTGTACGGATTTTTTAAGTAACTCTTTAGAACAAAAGGTTTGTTAAGGTGGAACTTTGATGGAACCTTGAATTTGTAAACAGACTCTGAAGTGTGAAGGCTTGTATTTCAGATTTTCTTTTGGCTGACATAAGGGTTAATAAAAGTGCAATTTTCCTGATAGATACTTTAGTTAAGTCTTGTGGATTGGTTCAAAAGGCCTTCTCATAAGCGGTGTTAAAACTGTGTTAACGAAATAGATGTTTTATTTAACTGGAGGTTAAATTCTAAAAAATCCTCTTAGAAATAGCTCTATTAACCTGTTTGACCATAAAGAATTCTGGTTCCAAGATCTTCTGTGTCTGGAAACTGCTGCAATGTAAACTTTTATTGAGTTATGTGAAAGTCCTGATTGTGCTAGGTTCAGAAAATATGGTCAAGTCTGAGCAGGAATGAAGGAAAAAGGATGGCAGTCAGTTGTGGAACACCAATTGCAAAAAAATCGAGCCCATTTCCCTTTATATGACTTGTTTGTAGATTCGGCCCTTGATTTACCCAATATGTCTCTGCAGTGTTGAGGATTATTCAGCTGGTGGAACTAGTTTTCAGGAGCCAAATTGAGCGATTCTGGTTCTAGATGAAGCAGCTGTCCATTGCTCATCGACAGCAATCCTGGGACTGGTTTGAGAGGAATGTATGGCAGTTCAGACATAAGGATCAGTTCGGAAAACCAAAACTGTCTTGGCCACTGTAACACTAACAGCGAAATATACTCCAGCACACAGCCTAGCTCCTCTCGCCCCAAAAATATTTGGGGACCATTCAGGTCTTATGGGGAAACTGTACGACAAGTCTCTGACTCACAATTGGAGCGGGGCATAGTCCCTGAGGGTGTGGGGTAACCAGTGTCGTTATTTTTAAATGTTGTTTTCCATTGCTCCACCTCACCCTAAGGGGACCGTGACTCTCTGACTATGTTGCTTCATATGCAACTGCTGGGTACTGGTGGGCCAGTTGACCTGCTGTTGGACGGCGGATGTCTACGCTCTGAGGAAGGGGATGGGCCTTCGGGACTGTATTTTAAAATTTTGCTGGTTATTTTCCTTTACTAGATATATGACTTGTCGACTTCTGTATTGATGTATTTTATTCTATTCTTCCTTTTTCAATTGAAATGACAATAGCAGTGAACAGCAATGCTTGTATTGCAATGATGTGCACAAAATGATAACGTTTTAAAAAAAACTTTTGGCCAAGCAGGGGCCACTAGGATAATGCAACATTGTTCCCTTTCAATTTTGAGAATCCAAGGAATTAGAGGCAGAGGTGGAAAGGCATATGCGAATATTCCCCTCCATGCGAACTGGAAGGTGTTCCCCCATGAGCCCTTGTGTGGAAACCTGCTTGAATAGAAGAGACATTCCCAGTTGACAGGTGTAACAAATATATCTAGGGCTGGCTTTCCCCAGGTGCGAAAGATTATGTTTTGGTGTCTTTGAGATAATTTGAATTTGTGGCATGGTTTTGATGAGCTGCTCAGATCATCCCTGATTGATTGTGCATTCTGGGCACATGTTCTACCTTCAAAGGGATTTTATTTTTTCAAACCCGTATTCCAATTTTTTGAGCTTCAGAGCATAGAAAGTAGGATTTTGTACCTCCCCTCTTGTTTAGATAATCTATGGTGGTTGTACTGTCTGTGCAGACCAAACTGAACTGTTCTTTATTCTTGGAAGGAAAGCACAGAGGCCTGAAGCCACAGCTTTTAACTCAAAGACGTTTATGTGCCTCTTCTTTTCCTCGATGGTCCATCTGCCACTCACCTCGAGGTCTTTTTATAGACACCATCTGTTGTTAAGACGTAATGTGGTTGTTTGTTTAGGGATGTTAAGCCCAATTATATATTGTGCTTGTTTATCCACCATATCAGAACTGATGTTATTTCCGGTGTTTTGTATGAGGATTTCAAACGATCCACTTGTCTGCTTACCACCGTTTGTCAATCTGTTCACGTAATGGTCTCATGAATAGGCGACAATTGGTAATTTGAGGAATGCATGATGACAACATGCCCAGGAAATACGTGCATTGTTTTACGAAAAAAAATCTTTTCTTACTAGGACCAAAGCTGTTGCTATTATTTTTGCAATTCTCTCCTTATAGGAAAAGCTTTGCGCACCTTTGTGTCCAACACTACACCCAGAAAAGTAATTTTTCTGCTTGGAAAAACACAGGATTTTTCTTTGTTGAGTCTTGGTCATAAATCGTGGATAATTTGTAGATGTGTTTTTTTAACGAGCTGCTTCCTCATATGAGGGAGCTTTTATGAGCCAAATATCCAAGTGAGGGAATATCTAGTGCCCAGCTCATCTTTAGTATGCTGCAACTGGAGCCACGTATTTGGTAAATATACTTGGAACCGATTTCAGACCAAAGGGTAGAATTGAATTGCCACCTCGAACCCGAGATCTCTCCTGTGTTTACAGTGAATTGGAATATAGAAGTATGTATCCTGGAGATCCAGGGATGTCATGTCATCCCTTGGATTTAGCAGTTGTGCATATCTTGCAAGGTGACCATTCTGAGTGTCTGTTTTTTTAGGTACTTGTTGAGATCTCAAATACATCACTTGTCTCCATTTCTCAGATTTTTTTTTTTTAGTAGAAAGAAATTGGACTAAAATCCCTTGTTTTGGTGGACATGAGGAACTTCTTCTATTGCACCTTTGATAAAGAGTGAGTGAATTTCCTACTTTAAGAGACGGACATGTTGATGTGCACTTTTGAGACATGGTTTTCGAGGAGGTATCTTAGTAAACTCTAAAGTGTGTCCTTGCTGAAAAATGTCTGGCACCCAATGATCCATTGATATAGAACTCCAATTTTTAAAAACATTTCAGAGGCTTCTGCCTATTTTCACCGATGCTAGAGGCAAAGTGGTGGCTGTTGTTGATGGGCTGTCACTGTCGCAGGGAAGAGTCATGCCCTCTTCCGGCCCCCAAAAGTTTCGTCTGGGAGCTAGTTTGGAATAGGCTGCACCCGTTGCAGGTCTATGTTGTTGTGAAAACTTCTTTTAATATCCTTGTTGGGACGGAGTGGACAATTGAAACCTGGTGGGCTGAAAATTACCTCAGAAAATGACAGACCTCTCCCTCTCGCTCCATGAAGTGGCTGAAATATCTGCTGTTGAAGTAACCCCAACGATCTCACGGTCTCTGTGTCAGTTTTAATTATCTGGAGAGCCTCATCCACATGTTTACTAAACATGGCCTCTCTATCAAAGGGCTTGTCTAAAATATTAATTTGTACCTTCGGTCTCAAGACTGCAGCTCCCGCAATTTGTCTAAAACCCTGTCAAAGCCTCATCCATTGTCGAGTCAATCACTGAAAATGTTTTTTCTTCCTCTTGAAGAATATTTGTGTGTCCTTTTGTTTGTCTTCTGGTACGGAATTAATTAATGCTTCCAGATCGGAAAACATTGTCTGTTGAACTGGTAATGTCAAATCAAAGCGTTTAGCCGCTTGGTCAAGAGCGTGAAAGCTCCCACTGTCATCTGGTGGAGAATTAATCATGGGGAGTGTTGGAGAAGATTAACCTGGTGCAACATAATTATCCCATTCAGCCCCTATGTTAGAGTTTCGATCCTTTACTATCTCCCCTACTCCAGGTTCATTACTGTCATCTTCTCCCTCTATGTAATAATTGTGAATAGTGATAAGGTCTAGCAGGCATGGTTGTGAAGGAATAGTGTGTTGAATAGCAGGAATTTTCTGTTGAAGAGCTATTGGAAGCATGCGCAGAGACGTAGCTACTGAGGATGCTGGCGTAGGAGTTGTATGCTGAGGCGTGTCTACTTTTTCCAGAAAACTCCAGTAATCTTGCAGCATATGCCGGAGATCTGCAATGAGAGCAACTGGGTCCTGCACTGTAGGCTCTGTAAACTTTGTAAGACCTGGAATCAACTTGTTCCATAGGTTTAAATCAAAAATCTCCTTGGCGGTAACCAGAGTCCTGAATATCCTCCTCATCCGTGTCCTGGCATTTTACATGAACTTGGGAAGGACTACGTGCAACACTGAATGGAACCCTCTTCATCCTCCTCCATATCCATGAGTTCCAGAAGACTAACTGGTGGTAAGGGAGACACCTTACTTGGGGGTGTTATCTGGTCTCAATTCAAACTCTCTGTCAATGGGGCGTTGTCTGTCGTCGATGGTTGTCTTCGCTGCGAGAAAATGTCTGTCTTCGTGGGCAGCATGGCTGAATGAGCTTCCTTTGTCGACAGTGGTGTCTTTGACGGCTTTGTCTTTGAAACATTAATTAACAACATGGTTAAAGGAGAGGAGCCAGTCACTGATAGACTGACCATCGATGGCCTCGTTGACGTGAAACCTGAAGACGAGATAGTTGACGAAGCAGCTGCCGTCGTCAATAATATCAATCTTGGCTGCAATGAAACGGTAGTCATCTATGGTGTGACTGTTGCGGTGTTACAATCGACACATGCTTTTGGATGGAGGATCTGAAGAAGATTTTCTCAACTCTGACAAAGCCAAACCTTTTTCCATAGGAGTAGATGGTTCCGACCTAATTTTCACTCGGCCTCCCATTAGGTCTTTTGTCCTTTTTTGCCTTTGAAATCTTTTTAGCAGGTTCATCAGACATTTGTCCCTCTTGGTGTGCCCTTTTTGAAGCTTTTCTGAAAGAAGAGGTTTCTTCCTCCTCATCTCCAGAGATCAGAGTTTCTACAATGTTTTTCTTTTGTAGCCAGAAAAAAAACCTTGCCTCCCTATCTTTAAGGGTGTTGGCAGAAAAAGTTCTGCAATACTTGCACTCTTTAGGCTTAAGGCCAGGATGAAGGCACTATGAGCACTCTTTATGAGGGTCTTTAAAGAAGAGCCTACGTTTGCCACTACATGGTCTAAATAATCCTTTTTTAGAGCCTTCTGACGTGATGAATTTATCAGTAAACAACAGACTGCTGTTAGAAGGCAGGAGAGTTCAAATAAAGATCAATAATAACAGATTGTTTACTCAGGAGCTCAGGAAGGCTCCCTTCACATGACATGTGGTAGGAAATCTGAGGTGTGCTAGCCCTGGTAGGAAGGGATGATGTGCGAGCTTTGTGCGAGCTGTTGCCTAATTGGCTACAGTTTGGTTATTTCTAAAATTATGTCAGTTGGCTTGCAATGTCACCCGTTTAAGATCTAATGTAAGAGACTTAGTTTAGCTTATAATGAAATCCCAGATCAACTCAGTCTCTTCCGTCTGCTTCCTCACTCTGCCCATGCTACATAAGATCTTCAGGTGGCTACCCCTATACATGAGACGCACCGTGACACAAGCCCTCATCACCAGCGACTGGACTACGGCAAAGCCCTCTAATTAGGAATCGCCACACACCATCTACAGAGACTTCTCATGATACAGAATGCTGCAATCAGGCTCATCCTTGGCCTTCCCCAACTAACCTGCATCACACCTCACCTCAGGAAATTTACAAGCTCCCTGTACAGAAGAGATGCCCATTCGAGCTGCTGACCCACACACACAAGGCTCTACACAACCAAGTCCCCGCCCACATTAACCACTGCCTGAATTTCCACCTACCATCTAGAAGACTACGCTCCACCTCCTTTCACTTACCCATACTCCCCACATCTATCAAAGCAGACGTGGAAGATGCTTCTCCCACATTGCAGCAAAGACCTGAACAGTCTCCCCACGCAACTCCGGACCATCACCTCACTTCCGGAATTCCAAGTGGCCCTCAAGACCTGGCTGTTAAAATAAATCTGCAAGGCCTGCAAGTCTCTGAATACCCTATCAGGTGATTAACTGCAGTTTATCAATCCTGATTGATTTTGTGATACTGCAATGATAATTCTGGAGAATTTATAATAGGTTGGGTAGGGACATCATTTTTAACAGGGCCACCCTACATGCCATCAATATTAGTAGGATATTTCAGTGAAATAAATCTGCATGAGTTGCCCTGAGCAGCTGAGCCAGGTTCAACCAATCTCAGAGAAACCAATGGGTTCCAATGACCTGGGAATGCATTTAACTAAAGTTTGGCTGCACCATTAATCGGGATTACCAATTAATTGCCAGGTTACCCTGCAATGGGAAAGTGAAGGACCTTTGCCATTTAACCACTAATCCAGATAGCATCTCAATTTTTACCAATATTTCAATTAGGCACTGGCACAACCATCTGGTGACGGTCATCTGCATATATTGAGGCAGTCCCCCTTCCACCCTCCAAATAGGGTAGGCCCTACACCAGGCCACCCATATGTATCCAGGCTCCCAGGAGTTCAGTGGTCAAAACAAATGCCAGCGGGAAGATGGGGCACACATCTTTTAATGGGGAATGGGAATCATGCAATCCCATTAGTCTGTATCTGTGCAAATGGCTTCATGCATAGGAGTAATTTTTCATGAAGGTCGGTCCTATTTAGACTGTAGTCCCAATTGAACGTACCAAAAGCTTTTTTGATTTTTTTTCAAATGAGAGCAGGATGCTCACTCTATGGCTCACTGTACTCATCTCAAAATGTGTCGTTCCTTTTCCCAGACATAAAACCATTTTAATCAACGTCGACCAATGATGCGATTACGCCGGCTAAACAGGTCACCAGCAACTTGGTCATTAATTTGGTTTTTAAATGAATAAGAGATACGGGGTAGTAGGAGTGACAGCTATCTGGTGGACAGCTTGGTTTCCGCACAACTATGATAGTAGCTGCACATAGGTCTGTGGTAAGAGACCCGGGTGTGTGTCACTTCATCGACTATCTCTGCCAAGTGTGGCAATGTGAGGATTATGGTTTTTGTTCTGTTTCTTTTTGAAAGAGTTCTGCCGGGAAACCATTGAGGCCTTGAGTTTTACCACTGTTCATGGGTCTCAAGGCTTCAGCTTAGGCCATCTACTGTAAGTGGCTTGTCTAATCCCTCACATGCCTCATCTGTTATGCGAGTAGTTGGCAAGCTATCAGCATTTCCGCCTGTGTGGCCATTTACGGATATGTGCTTTGCATAGATTTTTGTAATCAAGGTCTGCGTTATAGATTGCAGCTCCACAATCTGGGCATTCTTTTTTGTTACATATCGTAGTGATTGCATTGTATCTTTCTTTCTTCATTGCAAGCTAATGAAGCAGTTTTTTGCAGTTTTATATAGCGCAAACTCGACCCAAAGGTATTGGAGCGCTGGTTACATTACACAAAGTCTCCATTCATTTTTTTATTTTTTTTAAGCAGGGTGAGATTAAGTGGTTTGCCCATGTCAAGACCCGAACCCGGTTCCCCAGTTCCAAAGTTAGGAGCTCAGGCTGCAACACCACATCTTCCCCATCAGTCTTCTGGCTTTATCGCCAGATTCCTAGTTTTGCAAGGTCAGACACTTCTTGCTTTGCGAGACAAGTAATAACGGTGTAATGGCCAGTTGGGTAGCCTCAATCTGCTTAAGGAGGGGCTCTGCTTTGTCGGACGTGTATCCTATCTCGAATTTTTGGACTTAGGTTTCCAAAGACACTAGGTAGTCTTCTTCAGTTTCTTTTGTTGATAATAGGATGCCATCACTTTTTATTTTATGACCGTCCTAGATTCTTCCCATGTATAGCCACCAGACAATGTTGTAGCACTTAACTTTGAAGTATGCAGTAGTTTCCTCTCTCAGAAACTGTTACTGTTTTATCGGAAAGCTGTAGGAGAGTGGGGTCTGCAATCCTATGGTCACCCCAGATTTTTGCTTTTTGCTTCACTGGTTTACGACTTTCCCTGGCTGTGGGCCTGCTAATCAGACCCACAGCCTAGCTGTTCACTCTCTAAATTGACAACCATGTACTTTAGGTGCATTTATCAATTGGTACTGGGCCACCTTATCAGTCCCTGTACAGTGTACCTTAGGTACCCAGGGCATAGGTGTACCCAGGGCCTACCAGGGGCTGAAGCATGTATTATGCCACCCCTGGCTGACCATCTAAACAGACACAACTGGCTGGTAAGACAGCTGGGGCAAGGTGGTGTAATCACCCTTTGCTGTAGATATAGTTACCTATATCTAACCCTAAAATGGACACATATATTCCTATCAGTCACTCCTATGGCAGGCCTTATCAATCCTGAAGGCAGAGTGCTTGGAATTATGTGAGATGGTGCTCTGGCATGAGCTGAGCCGGTCTGCAGCTTGCGGAACCAAGTCCTAATAGCTGTTCCATGATAACGCTATACCATATACTCTTAAGTGCATTATCAACCTCGCGGTTAAATGCCAACTCTGGTATAACATTATCAAAACATGTCGAGTAAGGTGTCATACGAATTGGAATACTACCCCCTCGCCAATTCTGGCGACGGGGGTAGCATTCCACCCTTCTAGAGGGACACGACATGTATGTAACTGTGAACCCCAGTTAAAGTTAACTCGAGCCTTAGCATCACAAAATGGATGCTGTCACCACAGACACAAGTCTGACCTCCTGCTGCTGGGAGTCCTTCCAGCGAGGGAGGCTTGGACAAAGGGTTTTCTGCCTTGGGAGGTGCTAGCACCACCCCAGACAGGATTTTGTGTTTTGGGTAGGATAGGCCTGAAAGGAATGAGACATGCCTGGGGCACACAAGGTGTCCTGTGCATACACCGGTTCAAACCAGTTGCTGGGGTATCCCTGCCCCAGCTCTGGCGCGAAACCGGACAAAAGATAGGGGGTGTAACCACCCCCCTTCCTGGTCCCACCCAGGGGAGGGACCGAGTCACCAGTACAGCCCCCTTTAGCAGGATAAAGGTAGGAGCTGGTCCCATTCCAAATTAGATTAATCCTGAACTACTCTACAATAAGAAACTCTGGACTTCGACGTTCTGCTCCACAGAAGACTGAAGAAATCTCCCTTGTGGGCAAGGAGTGTCCACCCTGCAACTGCAGGCACCATCAAGCGTCCAGCGGCTTCACTTTGTCGTCTTCCCTCGAGGATCCAGACTTCAGAGCCCGACGAGACCCGGATTCCCAGACCTCTCCGACCTCAACTGACATCTGCAGCACAGCTGAGACCCGTGGGTGCGACGAAACACGTGGGACCGGCCATCTTGAAAGAAACTGCACTTCGCTTCCAGCCCGATTCCCGAGGTAAACTCGACCAAGTGCTTTGGGGATTAAGAAGCCCCAGCCCCGAGCAGCTCCTGCACCGAAGATCAGCCCTCCAGCTTCCACGAGATCTGCGTGGGGCCCTTCTGCCTGGTTGCTGCTCGACGCGTTGTCTGGTCACTTGCCGGCTGGCTAGTGCCCTCCTAGACGACGAACCTTGAAATCTTCACTGCTGGTCTGGTTGCTCCAGACTGGCCCTTGCTCCCTTCCAAAAGAGGAGCACCCCGGACTCTCCTAGTCCGCACCAGACGCCTTTTCCACTCACCGCATGGGTTGCCTTTGCCAAGGCCTGTTGACGCCGAGTCCGGAACAGACACCGCCGACAGCGAGAGCCTGCATGGGACAGTTCGTGCCTCCATCCTGGTCGTCGAATACACCTCCTGGTCCACGTGGCTGCAGAGTCAAGCGTCCACTCTTCACCTGATCGCGACGACGACGACATCTGGTTCCTTCCTGGTTCCACTCCAGTCACTGGCTAGTGATTTTGAACATTGTCCCCTCTGCTTTCAGGTCTTCAGCATCACTGATCCACCCTTGGATCACACCGGACATCTTCCTCCTGGTCGCCTGCAACATCTTTTCTTCCAGGCTCCATAGACTTTAACGCAGAAACCCAACACGACTTCGCACCTATGCACCCGCAGCCCGTGGTTGAGGTAACGAGAGCATTTCGGTGCTCAAGGGTAGCTTGACTCTCCTAGTGTCCAGATTCACAGTCGTTTTAGTCCTACCTAGTCAGGATTGTCCGTACTCACCTTTTTCTTGAACTGTACTGTCCATAGACGTTGTTACGCATCTTGCGTGTGAGTTCACAC
The DNA here is from genome assembly GCF_964261635.1 of Lissotriton helveticus. Lineage (NCBI taxonomy): Eukaryota > Metazoa > Chordata > Amphibia > Caudata > Salamandridae > Lissotriton > Lissotriton helveticus. The sequence continues at coordinate 416,473,052 of NC_136063.1, read as the reverse complement.
TCTGCACACGCGTCCCGTGGGCCTCCTATTACTTACCTAAAGTTAGGATAGCGTAGTCCCAGCGATCCTACAGCCTCTGGACAGCTCCATTCCTTCTATCGATTTCCTTATACCATTTACTTAGTATATGGTTTGCTGTGCCCCTAGGGCACCATTTTAATTTTGTGCAACTTATCGTATTTTTCCTAAGAGATTGTCCTGTGCTTAGCCCTCTGACCTCAAAGAGTTCAGAGGTGTTTGTTATTAATAAATATACTGTTTATTTTCATAACAACCTGTGTGGTGTCCTTTCATCTGGTATTCAAGGGGTTATATTGTGGTAAAACAGCTGGCTTCACATGCCAAAAGAGTTTAGCCTAAGACTGCTTTGTCCATGCTACCATTAGGATAGCTGGTCTATAAGGTTGACTTACAACCAATCACCATAAGGGTTGTTTGAACTGATACAAGGTGATCACTAGAAGTAGTGAGCATCATATATCAGGCCAACTTCTCACAAAAGCCACCTTGCTATTAATCTCCACATTCCATGTGGTGGTCCGTTACTCGACGTACTAGTATCTCCTTTCATACTGTTCCTTACTAATTGTAAAGGTTGGTATGAAATTTCACTATACACCAATACCTCACCTGAGGACTGATCTCCCTTGTGAGCGAAGATTAACACCTTTCTATGTCCCTCGATGTACTAGCAAGTAAGGGCTTAAAACTCACAATCATATGGAATGCTAGTTGGCTGCTGGCAGTAGAAATACTGCAATGAAGGTCAGCGCGCATACAGCGTTCTTGGCACTACAAATCTGATGTGGTTGAACTAGCGACTTTTTTCACCTTGCGAGTCATGAAGTTGCATTTACAAGGACAAAAGTTGGATAAAACCTTCCACTGTGCCCAACACCCTGAAACAATGGTAACGAGCTACTGGGAGTGGAAAGAGTGACAAAGAAATTCCCAGGGTAAAAGACAACTGTCAAACCAGTCCTTCTCTTTAACCCATACTCAATAACGTCCGAGAAGATTAATAAGTATATTTCATTCTGCAAGAGCACAGTGTGTGGTAGAAAGTCTGAGCTATAGAAAGGAAGCCTATGAAAGGGATGGTATTTTTGGCTTCTCCACTTCCTCTTCTCTCTGCCAGGTCATACCGCCAAGTGGATATGCTGTGCAGAGTACAGTGTTAAATTAATGCATTCCGACACTTTTGATCTCACATTTCATACCAAGGAGTACCAGTCTGACAAGAAATGATCCAGCATGTAGCACTGTCAAAAAACAATGCTGGAAAACATTAAGCATCTCCCAGTTGTCAATTCAGTTTAACTTTATGGGTTCACCGGATCCATAATCCCTACTGTACATACACCCTTAGTCACGGTCAGATCTCAAGTTTTTCTATGCTTCTTGTTCCCGTAATGGCATAAATTAACATAGTTAATTGATTTAGGATTAATTTAATAACTGCATTACAAAAGATGTTACTGTTGAAGCTAGCTTTGTATCCAATGCAATAGAAGGAAAAGGTACTTACCTGTAATTCTAGTTCTCAATCGGGGTATCTGAAACCATAGACAGTAGAATATCTCTGCACATGTGCAGGATAAGAACAATTGTTACTTACCTGTAAACAGGTGGTTCTCCAGTATTGGTGTCTTTCATAGATTCACATGCTTGAATATTCCCCGTCGAAGTGGGAGTCCCACGGTAAATAAAATAGCAAAAATGCGAAATATATATATATATATATATATATATATATATATATATATGTATGTATGTATATATGTGTATGTATGTATATATGTGTATGTATGTATATATGTGTATGTATGTATATATGTGTATGTATGTATGTATGTATGTATATGTATATGTATATATATATATATATATATATATATATATATATATATATATATATATATATATATATATATATATATATATATATATATATATATATATATATATATATATAAAAACACATAATACATAATAAAAGAAGAGGAAATACAACTGAAAACCTCCAAAACGATTCCTACATAGGAATGCATGGTAAAGAGAAAAACTACCTGTAACACATTAGTGTCATTATGTTAGTCTAAATTACAGCCAATCAGGCGCCAGCAACCTCTAGAACCTTCTCCTCAGAAGCTCAAGCCCTCAGATTTTCGTAGCACCAAATGTGACCAAGAATGCATGAGGAGAAGAGAGCCTCTGAGGGGAGGAGGGTGGGTCGCATGTGAATCTATGAAAGACACCAATACTGGAGAACCACCTGTTTACAGGTAAGTAACAATTGTTCTTCTCCAGTATTAGGGGTGTCTTTCATAGATTCACATGCTTGAATAGAATAGAAAGCAGTAACCTCCGAGAGCCGAGATTGCTAGGCACATATGGAAAAAGCCAAAACAGTAATAATAATACAGTCATGTAAAACATCAGTAGCAATCACAGCAAAAACACCAAGGAGGGGGGAACAGAGGCTCACCTTATTGGAAAAGATGACAAAGCACTGCCTGTCCCACTGCGGTATCCGCTTCATTGATGGCATCCAAACAGTAACGCTTGGTGAAGGTGTGCCTGCTGGACCATGTCGCTGCACGGCAAATCTGATGAAGAGGCACACCAGCAAACAAGGCGGTGGATGAAGACATCGCCCTCGTAGAATGAGCCCTCACTGAAGACTGCAATGGTTTGCCAGCTTGTAAATGACAGAAGGTAATGGCTGAAGAAAGCCAACGGGCAATTGTTGGTTTGGACCTGGATGCCCCTTACGCGGTCGTCCGTAAGCAATGAACAGTTGATCGGACTTGCGGAAGGAGGCAGTTCTGGTAATGTAAAATTTAAGGCATCGTTTGATGTCCAAAGAATGCAAGCGCTGCTCCGCCGGAGACCTTGGGTCCGAAAAGAAAGTTCGTAGGAACACAGGCTCATTCAGATGAAAATCCGTAGGCACTTTAGGTAGGAAAGAAGGGTTGGTGCGAAGCGCCACTCCGTTAGGTTTGAACTGTAGATAAGGCGGCTTGACAGTAAAAGCGTGAAGGTCGCTCACGAGACGAGACAAAGTCAAAGCCAAAAGCAGCGCAACTTTCCAGGTGAGGAATTTGATATCCGCTGTATGGATAGGCTCAAATGGTGACTTCATAAGTTGAGCGAGGACAACATTGAGGTGCCAAGATGGAGGAGGGCGCCGAACAAGTGGGAATTTTCGGAAGAGCCCTTTGAAGAATTGACGTACGATTCTGGACGAACAGGGGGAAGAAGAGCCATTGTGTCGAAAACGAGAGATTGCAGCTAGGAAAACTCAGGGTAGCATGTGAAAGTCCTGACTGAGCGAGACTTAAGAAGAACGGAAGAAGCTGCTCCAGAGTGGAATGGATAGGATGGATATTCGCTGCCACGCACCAATGACAGAATCTCTTCCACTTTAGTTTGTAAGTTTTGATGGTAGACGGAGCCCTAGCATGAGCAAGGATGTCCCTGCATTGCTGAAATATGTTCAAGTCTGCGAATTCAAGGTGTTCAGGTTCCATGCCGACAATTGTAGCGTGGAGCGGTCCGGATGGCACACTTGGCCCCTGACCATCATTAGGAGGTCTGGACGAAGACGCAGAGGAATGGGCTCGCACTGGGACAGCAGAAGCAATTCCGAAAACCATGCCTGTCTGGGCCAACGAGGTGCGATCAATAGGATGTGGCAGGGCTGCCTCCGCATCTTCCACAGCACCCGCAGTACTAACGGAATCGGCGGAAAAGCGTAAGCGAATAGATCGCACCAATCGATCAAAAGGGCATTTCCGCACGACCCGGGGTGGGGATGCCAACTTGCGTAAGACGGGCATTTCCGATTCTCTGGTGTCGCAAAGAGGTCTAGAGCTGGGCGACCCTATCGACGGAACACACGATCCAGAGTCGGCTGGTGCAGTTCCCATTCGTGTGTTGAGGAAGTGGACCTGCTCAGAGTCCGCCAGGATGTTGGACACGCCCGGCAGATGGACAGCTGTCAAGGTGATCTGATGACGGAGAGCCCAATCCCAGATCGACTGGGCCAAGCGAGACAGATGTAGAGACTTGGTCCCTCCCTGTTTGTTCACGTAGTGCATGCTGGTGGTATTTTCCGTTTGGATAAGCACTGACTCCCCGTGAACTACAGGAAGGAATGACTTGAGCGCTAGGAAGATCGCCATCAACTCCAGCCTGTTGATATGCCACGTGCATTGGGGCGGAGTCCACTTGCCTTTGATGGATAGCCCTTGGAGATGAGCACCCCACCCCTCCAGAGAGGCGTCTGTCATGAGCGTGAGATCTGGTGCGTGAATGAGGAACGACGTTCCCGTCTCCAGATTGGTTGGCTGCGCCCACCAAAGCAAGCTTTTTCTCATGCGGGCTGTGACAGCAACTAGGTCGTTGAAGGACCCGGAGACCTGACGCCACTGTAAGTCTAGTTCCTCCTGAATGGGACGGGTTCGCAATCTGCAATTTGGGATCAGTGCGATACAAGATGATGCCATCCCCAAAAATGACTTTAACGTCCGAACAGAAACGGACCGTCTTTCTCGAATGAGGGAGACCAGACGAAGGATCTTCTGTCGCCGCTCGTGCGAGACGAACGCTTTTGAAAGTTTCGTGTCTAAGATCCCTCCCAAGAAGTCTCTGGTTTGCAGAGGCGCAAACTGTGACTTTGACGTTGATGGTCAACCCCAGGGACTGAAACACCTGCTGGCAAAGACGAGTGTCCTGACATAGTTGAGGTGGGATTGAGACTTGAGGAGGCAATCGTCCAAATATGGAAAGATTTGAACGCCTTGGAGACGCAGGTGAGCCACCACAGGGGCCAGTACCTTCGTAAACACACGAGGAGCTGATCGCAGCCCGAAGGGCAGGACCTTGAACTGATAGTGCATTTGTCCCACCTTGAAACGCAGGTACTGGCGATGTTGGGTAATTGGGACATGAAAGTACGCATCTTGAAGGTCTATGGTGGTCATAAAATCCTCGCTGGATAGAAGACGCAGGATTTCCAGTAATGTCAGCATGCGGAAAGATTGGCACTTTAGGAATTGGTTGAGAGCCCTCAAATCCAGAATGGGTCGCCAATCTCCGGTCTTCTTGAGTATGAGGAAGAATCGAGAGTAAAACCCCTCTCCCCTTTGATGTTTCGGGACCACTTCGACTGCACCCTTTAAAACAAGAAGACGGACTTGATGGTAAAGCTCCTCGAGGTGTGGAGGAGGCGGGCCAAAAGGTGGAGTACGAGGAGGAATCTCAACGAATTCTAAGGTATGACCCCGCTGTACAATGTCCAAAACCCAGCGGTCCGAGGTGATGGAGGACCACCGAGAATAAAACAGAGAGATTCGACCTCCAACAGTTTGGGGATGACAAAAGTCATTGGCGCTTAGGAGTGGATCCGCGATAAGAGGACTTTCCCCTATAGGGTCTGGAGGGCTGCTGACGAGTCTGCTGAGCGGATGCGTAACGCTGGTTGCCCTGATTGTAGGAGCGGTACTGTTGCCCTCCTCGAAAATTGGAAGAAGAGCCGCGTCCGTGTGCACCTCGAAAGGACTGCTTCCGGAATTGCAACGTGCCCAAAGACTTTGCCGTATCAGTGTCCTTCTTAATGGACTCCAGTGCGTCATCGATGTGAGATCCGAAGAGCGATTCACCATCATACGGCATATCAAGTATCTTGGATTGGACTTCCTGCCGGAAGGAGGTGGATTTTAACCAACCCTGGCATCGGAGGGCAGCTGCACTTGCAAGCAGACGGAAACCTGTACTAGCAATATCGACTGCACAGTCGATCATTTCTTCCGAAGCTCTCTGCCCATCATGAAGAATCTGCTGAGTGTCCGCCCTAGAAGCTTCAGGTATGAGATCCATTAATGCAGATATGTCCGACCACATCTGCCAATCATAGCGTCCCAAAATGGCCAAGGCATTGGCTGCTCGGACAGAAATGGAAGCCATGGTTGAAAACTTGCGGCCAATAGCGTCTAGGCGTCGACCCTCTCTATCAGGAGGTGCGGTGATTGGAGACGCTGGGTTCCGGGCTCGACGCTGTGCAGCTTGAGTTACTACCGAGTCCGGTTTAGGGTTCGAAATCAAGCATGCCGGAGAACCAGTTGGGGCCTTGTATTGTTTCTCAAGGCGCGGTATTTGAGCAGGTAACGAATTTGGAGCTTGCATGAGTTTAATTCCCTCCTTCCACACAAAATCGATGATTGGAATTGTGTGGACCTGCTTATAAGGCTTATCCTTAAAATCATAGAGGAAACAGTCCTCCTCAAGTTGCGATCTAGGTAGTTTGAAGCCCTGAGCCGCTTTATCCATTAGTAGATGAAAACTGGCGATATCTACAGGAGGTGATTCACCAGAGTTTCCTGGCTGAGGAGAGGGCGTCTGCGCTCTGTAATCGTCCCACTCCGCCATATCCTGGTCACCTGCATCCTCATCCGAATTGTCAGGGACCTCTCCGTCCTCACGTTCTGGGACCGCCTCATCATCTGCATCCTGCGGATAAACCGTAGTATGGATTCTGATTGACGTCTGAACTTGAGACGAAGTTGTGGGTGGAAACGTTGGCGGAAAAGACGGTGGAGGCAACGCAACGGCAGCAGGAGATGGTACAGGAGTACCTTGCGGCTTTGCTGGGACCCGACGGTTGTAATCATCCAGCATATGTTGGAGATTTGAGATCAAGGTTAATGGTATCGTAGCCATAGGCACTTGGACCAACTGTTCCTCATGTTGAGATTCTTGGTCTCCGCCATCTTCGTCAGTGTCAGACTCCTGACATTTGATAATCAAAATCAGAGAGACTATGGGCCGCCCCAAACGTGTCACCTTCATTTTCAGAGTCAGTGTCATGCTCAGAGGTAGTGGCAAACATTGGAGAAAGTGGTTACGGCTCCGGAGCAGAGATCTGTTGGCACAGCGCCTTATTGCGACGATGGGATGAATCAGCAGTGGATCCTGAAGTCTTCAAAGGCACTAACGGCAATGAGGCAAAGGAAGCCGGTGCCACCGTCGACGCTATCGTGGACGGTGCTGATTTGGCTGTCGACGAAGATAATTTTGAAGAACTCATCGTCGACTGTGTGGCCGTCGACTGAGTCGTCGTCAGGGTCACCGTCGACGGGCGATCCATCGTAGACGAAGCCATGGACGGTACAGTCGTTGATGGTACAGTCGTCGACGCAGGCAGAACCTCCGTAGACGGAGCCCTCGTTGACGGGGCTTTGGTCGACGGAGCCGTCGACGACGAAGATTTCTTTGAGACTTTCGTCGACGAGGATTCATTCTTCTTCGTCGACAAGGTGATGGGAATCGTCGACGGGACAGGCTTAGATGACAAAGAAACTCTCGTCGACGTGAAGGCTGTCGACGAGACCGTCGTCGACGAAGTAAAGGCTGATGTTATTGTCAGCGTCGACGAAGAAGACATTGCGGTTCTCGTCGTCGGAAGGCTCGTAGACGCTCCCGTCGACGACGGAACTCTAAGAGGCGTGGAAACACCCCGAGAGGCAGTAGTAGACACCTGAGAGCCAGGTCTCGTGGGCGTAGTGGTAGGAGGAGTGGTAGGAGACACCACAGAAGCCAGAGGCAGGGCTAATTTCTTCCTTTTGAGGAAAGGAGATGGAAAATCCTGTACACTACCACGCTTAGAGGCTGCTGAAGAAGGACCAGATTGAAAACTTTCTGCATCTGACAGGGCAGAATCCTTGTCCTTTAGACATTGAAGCCAAAGGAGAAGACGGCCTTCTCTGTCCTTGAGAGTCTTAGTAGAAAAAGTTCTACAAAACTTGCAGCTGCCAGCCTCATGATCCGGGTATAAACAATAGATACACTTCTGGTGGGGGTCCTTCTCAAAAAGGTGCAGCTTCCCACAAGAAGAGCAAGGTCTGAATAAAGACTTCTTACATGACATGTTGAGACAAACTGGAACTAGAAGATTTGAGGTGAAGAACTGAGCAGAGCTCAGGGAGACTCCCTTCACACGACGTGCGGTAGAAAATCTGAGGGCTTGAGCTTCTGAGGAGAAGGTTCTAGAGGGTGCTGGCGCCTGATTGGCTGTAATTTGGACTAACATAATGACACTAATGTGTTACAGGTAGTTTTTCTCTTTACCATGCATTCCTATGTAGGAATCGTTTTGGAGGTTTTCAGTTGTATTTGCTCTTCTTTTAATATATATATATATATATATATATATATATATATATATATATATATATATATATATATATATATATATATATATATATATATATATATATATATATATATATATATATATATATATATATATATATATATATATATATATATATATATATAGCATTTTTGCTATTTTATTTACCGTAGGACTCCCACTTCGAAGACGGGGAATATTCAAGCATGTGAATCTATGAAAGACACCCCTAATACTGGAGAACCAGAGGACATTTAAATTTTTTCCCTTTTTCAAAACTTAATTAGCAAGCAAAATAATTCTTAGAGAAGATAGAATGTATTCTTTTGGGGTTTTTATTTTGTAAATGTAGCCAGTGAGCAAAGTCATTCAGCATACATTTTGCTGAAAACTCCATTGTGTAAACCTTTGGTAATGATTAGAAAGGGAGGAAATGGATCCTCTTTCAGCAACAAGTATTGGCAAAGCCAGTCGGTCTCGCCTATGCGATTGGAGTGGTGTGTAATGGGGAATAGTGGAGTGGGGTAGAGCAGAGTAGACTGGGGCAAAGCAGAGTAGACTGGGGCATATTGAAGTAGGGTAGATTGGAGTCGAGTGGGGTCGGCTTGTTGGAGTGCGGTCGATTGATTGGAGTGGGATAGATTTAGGTAGATTTGAGGGGGTAGATGTGGGTGGAGTGGGGTAGATTATTGTGGAATGGAATGGGGTAGATTAAAGTGGGGTAGATTAGGGTAGGGTGGAGTGGACTGAGGTAGCCAGGTAGAGTGGAATAGGGCAGATTTAGTGGGGTAAATTGGAGTGGAGCGAAGTTGATTGGAATGAAGTGGGGGTAGATTGGAGTGGGGTAAATTGGAGTGGGTAGATTGGGGTGAAGTGGGGTAGACTCCGGAGGAGTGGGGTAGATTCAACTGGAGTTGTTGAAATTACAGTGGAGTGGGTGTAGAATGGGGTAGATTAAGGTGGAGTGGGGCAGATTAGGGTGGAGTGGGGTAGACCGGAGTGGGGTAGATTGGAGTGGGATAGAGTGGAATGGAGTGGAGTTAGGTAGATTGGAATGGGGTGGAATGGAGTGGGTTTGGGTATATTGGAGTGGGATAGAATGAAGTGGCGTAGATTGGGGTAGAGTGCAGTACTGTCAAGTGGGATAGATTGGAGTTGATTGGGTTATGGTGGAGTGGGGAAGGGTAGACTGGAGTGGGGTAGATTAGAGTGGAGTAGGGTAGCTGCTTCAAGAGTCTGTGGCACACATGCAGACACACGGCCTGCTTTATAGTCTGTGCCATTTATTTGTCCCTGTAAACGGAAGGCCGAATTGCAAAAGAAAATAAGCTACCCAGAGGTGTTAGTAAAAGGAAGCGCCACAAAAAGAGACACGTAGAACAAACTCCAAGGTATAGGAAAAAAAATGGTAGTCTGAAAAAATTGTTAAAAAACTAAAATTACCCTGAATCACAGCAGGAGCAGCGGTAGGACACACATTAAACAAAATGAATTGGTAATTGGTCAGAAAAATAAAAGGAAGCGATGTGAGGATATGGTGGCCAATTAGGAGGCAGCTAAAAAGATTGACAATCAAGCCAGCAAAAGGTAAGTAATGGGTGGGCATCAAGCCTTTTACTTTATACAATACCCCTAGCAGAAACAGTGCATGCATGCTGTTAGGCGAGACCTAAAATAAGTGAACTACTAACACTATTACAAACTTTTAAAACATGTATATCTAAAAAGAAAATAGATAAATAAAAAGTACATAGAATGTAGGGACAATCCTACTAAGACAACGCGCTTATCCTTTCTACAAGTCCACCTCTACTTATTACGTCAGTGGGTGTCCCCAAATTTCATTAATGCCGGTGAAGACAAGCGCACTGTAGATAGAGGTCTTATATTGAGTTGACACGTTTAGGTGGAAACAATATATCACAACCACCTTCTTCAGGACTTAAGGATACAGCTCCATAATGGCTTTACTGAACACTGGGAAGTTGGTTAGCAGACTTCTCAGCACATTCAACCCACACTGATGCCAATATGGGATGTAATATAAAATGCACACAGAAGGCATTTTAGGGTTGACCCCTGAAAAACGACCAGCCCTTGTGTAGTTCCCGAATGGCGGCCTGCCATTTGCCACCACCAGACAGGTTTCTGGACCCCTGGGTAGAGAGTTTCCACTCTCTGGGTCCAGAAACAAAGCCCACCCTGGGCAGAGATGTCATGCCTCCTCCCCCAGGATGGACTAGGTCCACAAAAGGGAAGCTTCAAAGGCCTGTCGCCTTTGTAAGCTGTCCTCTGCCTTTTGCTGCCCCAAGCAACTGGCTCCCACCAGTTCTGGCCCCCACTTTGGGTGGGAGAATCAGCAGGAAAACTGAGATAGGAGGAGAGGTGTGCCCACCTATGCCAACCCTACCCCTCGGAGGGGCACATATCCCAGTCCCGTCCATCTTGAGGATGCGGGGACCCAGCCAATTAGGAAGAGGCTCATGCCCTCCTCCCACTGGAGGATGGCATAATAGGGTCCAAGGATGATCAAGGATTGTTTTTTAAAAGTAGGGTTGGGGCCTTTATGGGAGGATCCAGGGTCTATAAAGAAATCAATGGTTCCCCTACTTAAAAAAAGGTTTTGGAAGTTTACAAACTCGCAAAGTATAGATAGTAACGCGCACGGCATTTTAACCTCTAGTTTTTTAGACTTCAAAGAATGGGTTGGTTTTGAACCGTTTATGGATGCTATTGAACCACCCCAGGCAAGAGCTCTATACATTCAATTCAGGTATGAAGCCTTGCCTCTAAACTCAAGAAGGAGTACTTGGGAAAACGTCTCCATAGTGCCAGTATGCCCAACCTGTCATACTTCCCCTGAGACCCTTGTACATTTTCTTTTCTTCTGTCCGACCAATGCTGATCATCGGAAAAATTGGATTATGCCAGTGTGTCGTTGACTATCTTTCACACGCCCTAATGATGCACTAAGAGTCTTTCTGTCTGATACTACTAGATGGTTGGTTTTTGCAATCTCAAGATACTTACTGTTTGCTTGGTGGAAGAGGTAAAAAACAACCAAAAATGTCTCTGTGAACCACCAATGACAATGAACAACAAATGAACCCTATGGAATTGTGCTATGAATTTTTCCTTAATATGAAAAAATACTGATCATCTCTTATAACCTATAATGCTGCTACCTATGATATGGGATGTTCTAAAACAAATCTTTTTTCAAAAAGATGTATTGTTTTGCAGTTTTTTTTTTTTTGCTTTTTCAAAACCTTTATTGTCAAATTCAATATAAACAAAATACAGTTTGCATCAGGTCAGATCATCATACACAATAAGTTTTAAGCTGAATATCATAGATGTAATTATAATACCGTCATGCAAGAGTCGAGTTCCGTAAGGCTCTACTATGGCGCCATAATTAACACATTTGCTAAAGAAGGTGGGGACACTACTGTAGGGATAGGGGCAAACACAACCAGAAGAGAAGGCAGGGTGAGAGAGGGGGGCCAGTTACTGAACAGCACAAGCCGCAGGCGGAGTGTCAGCGGGGAGCGTGGGAGTGGCAGCACGGCACAAATGAGAACGCGAATGAAGATATATCACCAAGGGCCCCCATATGCGAGATCGCGCAGGAAGTAAGTCCCACAATTCAGAAAGCAAGGTCTGACATCTCGAGGCATCTTCAAGCCAGTGAGCGAACTGGGGCGCAGGTCTGTGACCCCAGCACATGGCCACCCTACACCTAGCCAGGACGAGCAGCATTGCGATCAGGCTGCGAGAAGCATCCGGGCAAAGTTTAACAAACCTAGCAGACACAGTGGTGGGTCTGGCTGCACCGGTGAAGAGGTAATCTCGGAGATAGCAGAGCATACCGCCAGCCAGAAATCTGACACCTTAGGACACAACCACGCTAGAAGAGCAAAATCTGCAGCAGGGGCTGTGCAACGCTTGCAACTATCGTTAGGTATGAGTCCCAGTTTGTGGAGCAGGAGTGCGATATAGTCAATGCAAATATTTGAAATGGATAAGACGAAGCTGATAGTTGGGAGACAAATTCTTAGTCTGATTACAGCAGTAAAGCCAGTCGGCCTGGGTGATATCCATGCCCAAGTCCTCGCCCCATGCCATGCGTGCTCGATGTGTGGCGATAGAGGCAGACGATAACGTAACTAGTTAATGAGGAGTTGGGGATGTATATATAAAATTAAGAGCAGACATCGAAGGTGATTGCATTGCAATTTTAATTGTTTTTATTTATATAATTGTTTTTGATATCTATGATGTAAATGATCATATATTTGATCGAAATAAATATATATATATAGATTGACTTATCATAGAGGGGACAAAGGCAAACCCCCAGAACAAAGACAAAGACAAGACAGACGCGAAGAGGCAGCTTCAACATCAGAAGGGGTGGCCTCATACACAAGGAGCAGGCGAGGAAACCGGAGGTAGTCCACGCTGAGAACCTTACAATTGTGAACCTGACTTCATATAAACTTTCTAAAACTGAAAAAAGTCCTCAAAAAGGGACTCACATTTTGCCCGTCACATGACTTTTGAATATACCCAAACACGAATTGACTTATTCTTATTCACTCGGAAATTAAAGCTTTTAAAATATCACAAGATCAGGAAATTTGGCAATGCAACTCAAGTGAGTACAAGCAACTTGTCTACAATGGATAATTTAGAGGAGGAGGATCTTAATCTCCTACAAATTATGGACAGTCAACCCACTGCAAGTGCACAGGAACAACCTAGAAATAGTGCAGCAATTGCTGAACAGTTTGGCATAATACAAACAAGAGCGAAAACCGATTTCAAACCATCTTCAAAATTTATACCTTCAATGCCACACGATGCAATCGATGTGTTTGAAGAATCAGTCAAAACCAGTTTGGAAAAAATGAGGAGACATAGCTCATAGCAACAAACAGTGGAATTTATCTTATGCACATCGCCAAGCACTAGAAAAATGGAATTCTAATCCTAACCTAGTCTGTAAACCATCTGACAAGGGAGGGAACATTGTTCTGATGACGCGGGAGTACTACTGTACAGAGGCACTACGACAACTAAGGGACACTACTTGTTATACAAAAATCAGCAAAGAAGAGTACAACAGTAGCATTATCATGAATTGATTGAGAAATGGGCAGCAGAGGGCATGCTTGATACAAATGAGCTTAAATTCCTGACATGCCAACAACCGGTCACACCGACCTTTTACCATCTGCCCAAAATCCACAAAAACGCAACTACACCACCAGGCAGGCCCATTATCTCATCTAGGGAAAGCCGCACTAAAAAAATGTCACAATATTTGGATTTTTTCCTGATTGATCATGTAAAAAACCTTACCATCATATATCTGTGATACTGCTGATTTTATGAGAACTATTCTTGACATTGTATGGGAATCGGACATGCTAATGAATGTCCTTGATGTTACAGGATTATACACATGCATTTCCCATGAACATGGCATACATGCAGTGAAATATTTTCTCAAAACTCGGTCATTAAGGTTTTCCAAACATAATGAAATGCTACTTGAGTTTCTGTCCTTTTGCCTCAACAATAATACTTTCCTGTTTCAAAAACAATATTTCAGGCAATGTAGGGGGACGGCGATGGGAACCTGCTTCGCCCCCAGCTACGCGAACTTGTTCCTCGGCTGGTGGGAAAAGCGGGTTGCCTGGGCTGACAAGAATCAGCACTGGGTCTCATCAATTGCTGGGTGGTACCGATACATAGACTACCGTTTCATCTTTTGGAAAGGTCCCCGTGGTAATATAAGTGACACTGAGGTAGACTTCCTAGATTTGAAAGTCTTTAATAAGGAAGGAAAAATATGCACCTCACTATATCGTAAAGCCACTGCAGGGAATTTGATTCTGGAAGCAAGTAGCTGTCATCCCAAATCCCTAAAGAATAGTTTTCCGTATGGGGAACTGCTACGTCTTATGAGAAATTGTACACTATCCAATAATTTTGAAGTTGCAGCTCAAGAGTCGATGTTAAGGTTTAGACCAAGAGGTTACTCGGATCAGATTCTAGAAGAAGCATATGACAAAGTCCAAATAATTCCGAGAACAAATCTTCTCAGAGACAAGAAAAGAACAATCGTAAAAGATAATACACCTCGCTTTATCACCACCTTTTCGAGAGACTCCAAAGAAATTCACAATATCATGACACGTAATTGGCATATTCTTAGGGCAGATGGCATAATTGGAAATGAGATAGCAAGTTAGCCTAAAATCACATACAGAAAGAATCGATCTCTGGGAGACCTTCTAGTACATGGTCATTTTGACTCAGTTCCACGGACACAGAGACTACGTAATCGGACTGGGGTTTTTTCCTTGTCAAAATTGTACAGCGTTTAAGGCCAGCACCAAGCAAACAAACTATGAAGTTCCGGGGAAATCAATGATCAGGAAAATTAACAAATTCCAGACATGTACTACCCCATTCTGTGTATATTGCCTAGTATGTCCCTGTAAAATGCAATATATCTGTAGTACAATCCACCCAGTAAAGAGGAGAATACTTGAAGACGCCTGGGCAATCCAGCACAATTACCCAAATTACCCAGTGGCCAGGCACTTTGCAAAAGAACACAATAGTGATCGCAATCTCTTGCGTTTTTTCTGCTTACACCAAGTTCCCATCAAAGAACGAGGTGGAGACAGGGAAATCCAGCTACGCCATCTCGAGTCGAGATTTATTATGGATCTCAACACGAGAACTCCTTTTTGGTTTGAACACAGAGGAAGAATTAGCCATACATCTAGGCAAATAGGTCCCTGCTCTCATTTACCCTAATAAACAATTACAGTACTTGTAAAATGCTGAATCCAATGAAAATATATACAAATTTTTATTTTATTTTTGTAACACATTGTAACCAAAGGTTTGTTTTGTGAAATGTTTAAAATTGAATGAATTATTTGACAGTAGGATAGAAGCATTTCAACTGATAAATCATGTTTCGAAGTGTGCCCATCCAGGGCTTAATTTTTGTTTTAAATCATCAATGGAAACGATTTGTAATCAATGTGTTAAATTGAATTGATTGATCTGACTGATCTTGTTTTATAACATGCACATTCAGGGCTTCATGTTTCGTTAAAGCCATATTGTTTGGTTTAATATGACTATACTTATAACACTCTAAGATGGCCGCACTGAATGAAATGAATTGAAGTGCATCGTTTGTTTTTATAGAGGAAATGATGTAATCCAATTATCACGTGAAACTTTATTTAAAAAATGAATTAATGTGCTGTGCAGTAATAGCTGAAGGAAGACGCGAAGCCGAAACGCGTCCTGTTATGCTGCGAATTTGAAAAACTTGAAATAGATATGAACTGACCTGAGCCACAGAGTGTGGTCCATTCTTTGCCCCTGCGAAGGAAATTGAGTGAGAATATATATATATATATATATATTTTTTTTTAGGGGGTGTAGTCACACCAAAGAAGGGTCACTTTGGTCCCGACCTGCACACCCCTGTAAACACCCCTACATTTATTATTTAGGGGTGACCCTGAACCTTGCCTCCAAATATTTCAGGAAGAAAGAAGAAGGACCGAAGAGCTGTGCTGACCCAGGGATAAGAGGACACCACCTGCTTTGGCCCCAGCCCTATTGACCTGTCCTCACTCCAACCTGCCTACAGTGGAAACCCCTGCATGTCCAGCAGCCCCCCAGAGCCTGGAGGATCTGCCCTGCACTCACCTTACAGACGGTCCCTTGTTAGCACTGGATTTGCTCAATAAAGACTCCAAGACCAGAACCTGGATCCAGGCAGCTCTGCTGTTCTGCACCCGACGCCCACTGTCAGAGTTCAAGGAGCCCGCCAACACATAGAGGTCTCCCCAGCAATCCTGACCTGAGATTTGCTGATACCCAAACTCCCTCAAGCTTCAATTTGACGCCTGCAGCCTCAACCTGAAGGGTCCCTTCCACCCACGACCGGAGCTGGTAAGAAGACCCGATGCCAAAAGACACTCCTGCACCCAATGCCCCACGCCTTGTTTCCAGGCATCCCCAAGAACCGAACTTACCTCACCAGACAGTGGTTGTCGTCATGGAGCCTTCCAGTCCAAATCTGCAGCATTTTTCTGAACTAAAGAGCTTCATTGAAACCCACAGGGTCACAGACTTCTCCTTGGCACTCTGCACTCAGCTGTCCCTGTGCCGCAGCTCCTGTGCTGATTGTTGGCTCCTGCAGTGCTGCTCTTAACCCAAGGAGCTTTGCTCCCACACTTGAGTGCCCTGCTCATAAGCAGCCCCTGACAGAAGGCCCTCTTAGCCCCATTGGCTAATATTGTGTCCCTACACTCTGCACCCGGCCGCCCCAGTGCCATTGATGGTGCCATTTGAGTGCCCAACTGAACTTTGGGGAACCTTGGTTCTAATCCCCAAAAACCGGTTTTTGCAGGTCGTCTACTTGCCTGCAAACCGATAACCTCGCCCGCTGAAGAAACCCCCCCCCCCCCTCAGAGACACCAGCTAGAGGGCCAGCTGGTTCAACCCAGAACTCCTAGCCTCCAAGCAAGCCTGCCGGAAACTAGAGAAGAAATGGCACAGTGAACAAACTCCGGAAAGCCACGCAGGACATAAGGACGCCATCCGCAACCACCACCACCTCATCAGGGCGGCCAAGCGGACCTCCTTCAAAGACCGCTTCGACAACAATGCACACAATAGCAAGGAGCTCTTCGACATCGTGAAGGAACTCTCCAACCCCAGCTCCAACACCAACGACATCCTGCCGTCACAAGCCCTGTGCGACTCCCTCGCCACCTTCTTCCACCGCAAGATAGCAGACATCCACGAAGGCTTCAACACCCAGACAGCCCCAACAGACAGCAACACAACAGACCCTCCGCACACCATCGACCACGTCCCCCTGCTAGCCTGGGCCAGCGTGAGCATCGATGACACCATCAAGACCATGCGCACAATCCACTCCGGCTCTCCGTCAGACCCATTCCCGCACCACGTCTTCAACAGAACAAGCAGCTCCATCACACCCCACCTGCGCAACGTCATCGATCTCTCCCTCGACATTCCCAGGGATCTGGAAACACGCTGAGATCAACACCCTACTCAAAAAAATCTAAGGCAGACCCAAGAGACCTCAAGAACGTCCGGCCCATCTCTCTGCTCCCCTTCCCAGCCAAGGTCATCAAGAAAACCGTCAACAGACAGCTAACCCGATACCTTGAAGAAAACAGAATCCTGGACTCTTCCCAGTCAGGGTTTCGGAGCGTTTCCTGGAACGGATGATCGATAACAAAAAGAATGGCTCCAGTGCGCAGCAGCCTCGTAGCATAACATTCACTTTAGCCTATATCCGCGAGCACCGGTATTTAATGGCGCACGCACGTAGAAGTGACACTAGGCTTATAATCCCTCGCATGCGCAGATGTGAGTGCTTCTGTCTTTATGCGCATGCGCGCTGGCAATACACTATATACATCGGCCGGCGCCAATGACACAAGGGATAATGTAGGTTTCGTCCTGCTTTACATACTTAACGACCAATTAACGGTGGTAACAACCAATCGAGGGAGGTATAAAAACAGGACTGCCTAGCCAATCGGTACCTCCCCTTCGGCTTGGTCTTTTAGCTGGAGGTACCGACGGACAGGTGGGTCTAGGGGCGAGCAGTTGACTCCTGGGGGCTCTGTCGTTTTGCTGCTGCTGTTTTTAAATCTTGGAACGTGGTCATTTGGGCCCATTTTTGCTTCTAAAACATGTTTGGACAGCAGGGACGTTTATTTAAACCTTCCAGCCTGGATGATCTACTGTTTTTTTCCCCTGGTTTTTTTCCCCGTTTGTTTCCCCGTGCGTTTCCCCGTTTGAGATGATTGATCTATCTTAAAGGAAAGGGGTATTTTCAAGAATAATCCTTGATGCTTGCAGGATCGGCATCTGTCTATAATTATGGATCCACCTATTTGGGACTAGTTTAGGTAATACATCATCCTAGTAAAGAGCCTACCTGTCGTCAGCGGACTGGTGACTGAGATCTGAGTTAACAATGAAGTTTGGAAATGTTGTAAATATTGAAGTATAACTGGATATAACAGAACTGCTGTTCAGTTGTGTCCTTTTTTCATACAATAGAGCGGGGCCTCATTCTCCGAGCAGTTGCCGGGTGAGGTGAGGTGTACTCCCACAGAAAGTTGGGTGAGTACATAAACCTCATCAGTTATTTAACTAAAAAGTTTATAACTGGTAAAAATGTTACCTTGCCAATGAAAATGTTCTTTTAAGAAAATAGCTAATGTAGACTTTTTGGGTGTTTCAGTTTAGTTTGTGAAACACGGGCATGATATATATATTTTTGATCCTATTTTTAGGAAGGAATAATATTCCCTTTCTAACCCATGGAACCATGAAGTAGTACGGGCTCAGGTAGGGTGGTAATTGACCACATTCTGTATTATTATATTTTTTCATTCAAAACACTTATTTGACACAAATGTATTAATATATTGCAGTGGCACTCCACCTGTAAGGTCCTGACGAAAGCCGGGTAATGATACCCTGACAGCAGAAACATGTTGACCTCTTAACGTCAAGAGATAGCTATAAATTCAAATTATCTGGCGATGTTTTTAATCTTGACACCTGGACAATTTTCATTAAACATATTTTTTGCCCTCGTAGTCATTTTTATCTCCCACATTACACTTTACACTGCACTTTATCAACACTGTCCTTTGAGCTACACTTTGGCTAGAGTCAACTTTTGGTTTGTGTCATCCCTTGCTGTACCTAGGCCCAAGGTTTGGACAGGTGGCTGGGATCGACTACCATCTCCAAAATGACTATGCTCCGCCAGCAGGGTGGGCTGATGGGACTCTTTTCTCAGCCTGGTGCTGTTCTAATCATGGCTGTGTGATGTCCATGGTTTTCTGTACACTCATTTAGTCTACGTCATTCAGACCAGTTGTCTCCTAGTATTTTTTCAGGGTTTCGCAGCAACCACAGCACCGAGACTGCCCTCATCGCCGTCACCGACGACATCAGGACCCTGCTGGACAACGGCGAGACCGCAGCACTGATCCTCCTAGACCTCTCTGCCGCCTTCTCCACTATCTGCCACCGCACACTATGCGCACGCCTCGACGCCGCAGGGATCCGAGACAAGGCTCTGGATTGGACCATCTTCTTCCTCTCCGGCAGAACCTAGAGCGTCCGCCTCTCCCCATTCCGTTCCAAAGCCTCCAAGATAATCTGCGGCGTACCCCAGGGATCCTCCCTCAGCCCGACGCTGTTCAACATTTACATGGCCCCGCTCGCACGCGTAGCCCGACCGTACGACCTCAACATAATCTCCTATGCCAACGACACTCAGCTGATCCTCTCCCTCACCAAGGACCCCATCACCGCCAAAGCCAACCCCCACGAAGGAATGAAGGCCGTCGCAGACTGGATGAAGACCAGCCGTCTGAAGCTGAACTCCGACAAGACGGAGGTCCTCATCCTCGGCTCCAACCCTTCAGCCTGGGACGACTCCTGGTGGCTGACGGCACTGGGGGCAGCCCCGACACCCACCTACCACGCACTCAACCGGGGAATCATCCAGACTCAACGCTCTCAATGACCAAGCAAGTCAACGCAGTCTCCTCCTCCTGCTTCAACACCCTCCGCGTGCTCCGCATGATCTACAGATGGATCTAGACAGATACAAGAAAGACAGTCACCCAAGCCCTCGTCAGCAGCAGACTCAAGTACGGAAACGCCCTCTACACGAGAGCCCCGACCAAGCTCATCAAACGACTACAACGCATCCAAAATGCCTCGGCACGACTGATCCTTGACGTACCACGCCACAGCCACAGCCACATCACCCCCCACCTGAGAAACCTGCACTGGCTCCCCGTCAACAAGAGGATATCCTTCAAGCACCTCATCCACGCACACAATGCACTCCACAAGACCGGCCCAGCCTACCTCAACAGACGGCTCTCCTTTTACCTCCCCAACCGCCAGCTACGCTCAGCTGACCTCTCACTCGCCACAGTCCCGCGCTTCCGAAGAACAACCACCGGTGGGAGATCCTTCTCCCACCTCGCCGCCAAGACATGGAACACCCTCCCACTGAGCCTACGACAGACCCAAGACCTGCTGACCTTCAGGAGGATACTCGGGACCTGGCTGTTCGATCAGTAGCACCCCCCCCCAGCGCATTGAGACCCTCGCGGGTATGTAGTGCGCTTTACAAATGATTGATTGATTCTTTCCCCCATAGGAACCAATGTTGTGATGTGTTGTTCCTAAAAATGTTCTGTCAAGCTGAATTTTTTTTAGGTGAGTGTGTAATACAGAGAGATAGTTTGATGATGAGATGTGTATGACGTAATGATGTCCACTAAGAGGAGTTTCTAGTTGTGTGATTTTTATACCCATTAGAAATTGGGTGTATAGTTGGCAGAGGTTTGCACCCTGTCCAAGTAGGGTCTACAATTCTAGTCAGAGTAGGTCAGATACATTACCTTAATTAACCAGTGCTCACCCTCTGGTAGTTTGGCACAGACCAGTCAGGTTTAACTTAAGAGGCAATGTGTAAAGTATTTGTGCAACACTTAAATTACAGAAACACAGTGAAAATACCACAAAAAGTCCTACAGAAGGAAATCCAGAGTAAGGCCATGGACGTATAAAACATTACTCAATAATATGCCTGATAAATTGGGTCCACTAAGAGCCAAATGGGAGATCACCACGGGACCACTAGACGACATTGATTGGGAATCAGCCCTAATGCATCCACGCGAAGGGACAATAAAGCAGAGGCTCCGTCTTATACAGTATAAAATCCTCCACAGAACCTACTAAGATAGAGCACGACTACATGTCATGGGAATGGCAGAAACGGCCAAGAGCCGATCATGGCGGACGTGTAGAGGGTGAGCTCCGTCCCTAGCCCTTGATACTAGCAAATAATCCTGTCTACCTGCAACGCAACTCACCTTATTCTTACACCCGGAGCTTCGACAGACGAGCGGCGAGCGGTGACGGCGTACTGCCTTCCTCAGACACCGCCTGGTGCCCTGGTGTGTTGCATAGATCGCCGGGGCCTGCTGCGCCGAGAGGAGGCGCGGCCTCGATTAGCCCGGAGGCCTGCCTGCTGACGGGTGCTGCCGGACTGCGGAGGGGGCCTGGAGGAGTGTGCGGACCCGACCCTGGGTCCGCGACTACACCCGACGATTGACGCTAGCTCCCACCGGCGCTGGACTGCCTCTCCCTCGCTGGTGAGTCGGGGGGCCCGTCCGAGCCTGCCTGTCCCAAGCACGGCCAGTGGAGCACCGGAACTGACCCGGCACCCGCTGGCTTAACGCGGAGGTACCGGTGCCTGCCTGGGAGCCGGTGAGGAGCGGGGCATCGAGGGGACTGGCGAAGGGACCCCGGAATACGGATACTTGCCGCAGCTGCGTGGAACGATCGGCGGCCTCACGGCGAGCTGGGCGCCGAGGAGGTTCTGCGGGCGCCATCTTGACCCCGAGCTCCCTAGAGAAGCAGCGCGAGAACTGGTGCCACCCGGACCGCTTGAGGGAGACGGGAATACCGCGGCCCCGGAGACACAACGCGACGCCAGCGCTACCCCTGCAACCTCACTGTTGGTGAGCAACCTGAGCTGCATCGTGGGGTCCAGCTACACGGAGGCCCACGTGGCAGGCCACAGACTGCGGGTCCACTCTCATTAGAGCAGGTACACGGCGCTGCTCTCCTGCCCTACCTCTGGCGGCTCCCGCCTCCTGCTGCCACTTACCCATACCTGCCGCCTCGCTGGGTCCGGACCGATAGCTGCGCACAAGGTGTCCTGAGGAGCGCTGCCACGCCTACCAGCGGCGCCGCCACTGATGCAGCGCCATTGACCCTGCCCAGAGACAGGGGCCGACCGATCCTAGTGCCCCCCCCGCTTTGACAAGTAGCTGCATGGCCACCCTGGACCCACAACGCGGAGTATCCTAGACTGCACGGACCTGGGACATCGGACGCGCTTACCCCACCGCCGCTCTGCATACTAGATCAATGGGGAGGCATAGGGGCAGGACCCAGGATCACGGTGCGTCAACAGACATGCAGTCCACCGGCTCGGAGGACCCCCTAGCCTCCTCTACTGTAGACGTTATCCCGCCGACTGGGAAGGGGTCTCAGGACGCCAAACTGGACCTTATCCTCAACGAAATTCGGGCCACACGAGAGGCGCTGGAGTCGCGTATTGACAGCATGGCGACGGGCCTCTCATTGCTCAGGGCAGACCACAATAAGCTCGCAGAGAGAGTCTCAGAACAGAAACTCGCACTGAATGATCTCATACGCAGCAAACGGAACACTCGACGAAGCTGGAGGGAGTGGAGAAACAACTCAAGCAGCTATGGGACAGGGTCGACGATGCGGAAGGACGAGCCCGCCGCAACAACGTCCGCATCTTAGGCATACCGGAACGCAGCGAGGGAAGGAATCCTACTCAATTTGTAGAGGACTGGCTCCGGAAGGTGGTAGGTCCAGAAGATCTTACTGCCCTATACAGCGTGGAAAGAGCTCATAGAATACCGTCCAAACCTCCGCAACCAGGTGCGCCTCCACGCCCTCTGATCGCGCGTCTCCTTCACTATAAGGACCGTGAAACTGTCCTACGTGTGGCCCGTGAGAAAGCGCCGATCCGCTACGAAGACAAGAATATCTCCGTGTATCCTGACTTCAACACCTACGGTGCAACGTGCCAGGTCCACCTTCCTGGGGGTAAAGCACAAATTGCGGGAGAGAGACTTGAAATATGCCCTTCTGTTCCCCGCTCGCCTTAAGATCCTGCATGGTAACAAATCGTACTTTTTTGACTCACCGGAAGAGGCAGCGGAGTGGATGGAAATCACGCTAACGCCGCAGGCCTCCCAGGACCCATTTACAGCTGCCAGGAGGGACGAGCATCGGGGTCACACGGATCGGAGAAACACCACCTCCACCTCTGGACAAGCCCCCTCGCCGAGACCAGCGCCAACGGAACAAGCCACTGAAGATCGCCTGGCACCCCACTCACCGGTGGTGCAATTGACGGAGGAGGCACTCGCCGCCCATGATGCGGGCACGGCCAGGGGTTTGATTAGCAACTCTGGCACACACACCGAAGTGTCGGGCTCGGCGGACAGCCTACAACTCTTCCCAAAGATCACGGCGCAGATGGCAGAGGACTTTTAGCACCAACGCACTGAACACTCTCCGGGTGGTAATGTATTATCTGCCTCGCTCTCTGCACGCGGTGGGTTGCATGAGAGTTTTGTTTACTAAGGGCTGCCATGCCACCGCAGGCCAGTACGAATTAGGCACACATGGTCTACACCCTCAGCCGTGTGCACATGGAACTGTTTGACTTATGCCCATGTTGGGCATCATGGTTCGGACCTCGAGCCCGTTGGCCTTAATGTTCAGGGATTAACTGTTTACTTGACACTCCTCTCCTGCAGTAAGATGTACCAGTCGTATGCACTCACAAGCTTAGCTCCATCGCACTACACGATCGGACATGGGGCCACTTAATGTTTATAAATTGTGCACCTGGAATGTGCGGTGCATGGGCTCGATTCACAAAAGGCACAGGATACTCGCTCAGCTCAACCGCAGGGGAATTGTGATAGCTTGCCTCCAAGAGACACATTTGAACTGCGCTGAATCTTTGAAACTGCGTAAGAAATGGAAGGGTCAACTTTTCGCTACGTCCTACTCCGCATTCTCTAGGGGGGCTGCGATTTGGCTTCGTCATTCTGTCCCCTTTAAGCCACTGGAGCAGAGACTTGACAAGGAGGGTAGATATGTGTTTGTGAGGGGCCTACTGGATGGGGCTACTGTTGTGTTTGGATGTGTATATTCGCCAAATTCGGGCCAATCGGACTTTTTAGTCGCTATTAATTGGGGTCCTGGCGGATTGGGCGGATCATCCCTGGGTGGTTGGAGGGGACTTCAATGCTGTGCTAGATAATGCGCTGGACAGGTCACACCCCCCACTACATGCCACGGAAAGCGGGAGACAGGCAGATGCGCTGGCACAATGGGCGGAGGGATGGGGTCTGGCAGATCAATGGCGCAGTACACACCTACGAGACAGGGAATACACCTCCTTCTCCCCGCCACACCAACTCCACACCAGAATAGATCGTATATTTTGCTCCCATTCCTTACTAGGATCGATTATCCAGGCCCAGCACATGGGGAAGACCCTCTCCGATCACAATCCTGTCAAACTGACTTGGCAATGGGGCCAACACACGACCCCAATCCCAACTTGGAGATTACCCATGGAGCTACTAGAGGACACGGTCTTCAGGTCGACTGTGGCAGACGCCATTGTGAGCTACTTCGACACAAACGCTGGCACCGCCAGCTCCCGTCAATTAGAATGGGACACATTCAAAGTCTTCATTAGAGGGGAAGCGATGGCCACCCGGGTAGGCGTGAGGAGGGCAGTGATAGATGATCTGAAGGAAGTGGAGGGTAGATTGGCAACACTAGAGAGTGAAGCCGCGGGAACGAACGCACATTTCACACCCCTGCAGGATGCACATATAAAGCACGCTGAATTGCTAGAAGACTTGCGACTGTTGGACTACAGAGAATACACTAATAGACAGCACACGCAGGCAGACAGATCGGGCCCTATGCTAGCCCGTATAATACGTGACTCCCCAGTGCACCACCCGATATTAGAAATACTGGATCAGAAAGGGCAACTAGCCTCGACTCAGATTGGAATTAATACCGCATTCAAGGACTACTACACCACACTTTATGGCCCACACCGATGCCTTTCACAGGCCGCGCTTGAGGGATTTATGAGGGATGTAGAACTACCCCGACTCACTGACAGACAAAGCGACGATCTGAAGCATAGCATTTCAGTTGCGGAGATTAGACAGGCAATACGTGCACTCCCGAGAAATAAGACCCCCGGGACGGACGGCCTGCCGGCCGAATTTTATGCCACATATGTGGACCTACTAGCCCCGCGTTTACACGCCATTTATCTAGAAGCACTTCGGACTGGCTCCTTGCCACAGTCATCCCTACAAGCTTTGATAACTTCCCTCTTGAAACCGGGTAAGGACGGAATGCACCTAGCTAGCTATAGACCCTTATCTCTCCTCAACACCGATTACAAGATACTGAGCAAGGTACTGGCGGCACGATTGGCACAATACATTCCGCAACTGATCCACCCTGACCAGTGCAGGTTTGTACCGGGCAGGAGCACGGCCATGAATCTCCGTAGACTAGCCCAATTGATGCTACGAGACCCGGCTGACGTGGGCTCTGAGGGATGCATCTCATTGGACCTGAAGCAGGCCTTCGACTCCCTCCGATGGGACTTCGTGTTTGCTACGTTCACGAACTTCGGGATACCCCCCGAATATATCGCGTGGGTCAGACTCCTTTACACCCACCCCACGGCTCGGGTACGCACATCCAGATACATCTCGGAACCTCTGGCCATAGCCAAAGGCACCAGGCAGGGCTGCCCTCTCTCCCCGCTCCTCTTCATACTGGCACTTGAACCACTGCTCAGTAAACTCCGGACAGTGGCCCTCCGCCATGGTATTCGGAGGAGGGAGTCACTTCATATAGTGTCCGCCTACGCGGACGATATTGTTTTGTACCTACATGATGTTCGGGGCGACCTGGCTCCTATACCCCAAATATTTGAGGACTTTCGGTCACTATCAGGCCTCGCCATAAGCGAACCCAAATCCCACGGGTTTACCTTTGCTGTTGCCGACTCGTCGGTGCCACTGTCCTTCGCGCCGCACACATTCCTGATGGCTGGTACCACCTTCCGATACCTCGGGATACAAGTTTACAGGGATGCCGCAGTAATGATAGACGGCAACCTCGGAAGAGCTATGAGAGCGCTCAAGTCACAGGTTCAATTCTGGCTGTCGCTACCTCTATCGGTGGCCGGCAGAATAGCCATTGCTAAAATGGTGATGCTTCCCCGTCTCCTTTACTATTTCACCAACCTGCCGTTCCTGATCCCTGCCACGACGTTCAAGGCGCTAGACACACTCCTCACTGAACTCATATGGGGACGAGGGAGAAGACGCATAGGCCTTGCTAAACTGCAGCTTACCTCTGGAGCCGGAGGTATGGGAGTGCCAGACTTCAGGGCTTACAACTTCGCATGCCAACTGCAATGGCTGGCCTTTTGGCTTGCGGGTCGGAACCTACATGAGATTGACATGACGGAGGAAGATCGATTAAAAGGGAAAATCCATGTCTTGCTATTGCCCCGTTCGGAACTGCCGAGAGACACCCCACCGCTACTCCGGCTAGCTGTCCAATACTGGCGGAAAGCGACAATACACAGCTCCGATGTCATCGTATGCCCCCACAATTCCACTACTGGGTATACCCCTGGGTCGGGACCGCTCACAACTCACAAACTTGTACCATGGCACGACGCTGGTGTGACACACATAGGTGACCTTTTTGCTGAGGGGCAGCTGCTGTCCTTTGACGATTTCAGGACCGCCCATGATGTCCCCGGACGTTCCTTCCTCATGCATGCTGGCCTCCCACATTATGTTATGGGGAGGTGGGCGCCTGAGGGAATAGAACCGCCCACGAACCCATTACTGTCAATGCAGTACCTCATGGGGACGGGAAGTCATCTGACTAAATGGCTCACTGTTGGTATCAGAAGGGGGAGAGCGATTTCGCTGTCGCCTCTCAGAACTAAGTGGGAGGGCGATATAGGGAGGCCACTGAGGGACAAGGAATGGGAGCGGATCCTTCAATTTCACAAAAAAGTAGCTAGGAACCCCAAATTTAAGTTCATCCAGCTAATGGTCCTACATAGGGCGTATTTAACACCCCACCGTTTACAGGCCATGTTCCCTAATGTACCCGGCGCGTGCCCTAGATGCACTGTGGATGATGCATCGCTGACGCACATGTTGTGGAGCTGCCCCAAACTAGGCTATTACTGGACCGCTATTAATGACTCGCTCACGGAGGCAGGTGCCTTACTCCAAACGCTCACCTTGGAATATGCCCTCCTCGGTCTGAGCCCAGCAGCACGTAAGAGTAGCGTAGCAACACGTTTTGCGGACGTAGCCATACTACTTGCGAAACGTGTCATTACAATACCAAGCCACCTGACCCCGAAATGTGGAAAACGGAAGTGATACGTTGGGGCAAAGCAGAAGGTGAAGTGCTACAACTCGAAGAACGCAGGGGCCTCAGGAAAACGCCGATTTCACTGGATTGGTTTACCATTCTGGGGAGGTTCGAAACTGGGGGTGATGAGGATGAGTCTAATGGTTCGATACCCATAAACTGAAACTGAAATGTGTCTTGCACTTGGTGGGCTTCCATGTACCTTGCACGAAAGGGGTGTACTAGACTATGATACGGGATACCCCGTGATACTATTGCCTATGTCACTGACTGATTGTGTGAACTAGCATATTTGATAAGTTCCGCTCTGTGGGTGCATCCGGGTACTATCTGATGTATGGATACGCAAAGTGAGAGTGTCTGGGTGGGATTCTTGTGGGTGGCGGGAGGGAGCTTCTCTATTCTTAAGGGGTCTGTTCAATTACTCGGAACTGCAACAAAATTTGAAATGTACATTATACCTGCTGTTATTAAGCCTAGGCGAGCACGCTTACTACTGGTTTTATCACATAATAACAATTCTGTACTGTTGCTCTAACCACTATGCTAATAAACAGATTTTCACAAAAAAAATGGGAATGGCAGAAACCTCTGATTGTCTCTGTTGTCAGAACGAGTGAGGCACCTTCATACACACACTGTGGGAGTGCAGGAAAATACTATGGTATTAGGCCCATATATTAGGAGAGTTGAACAGCATGCTGGGTGCGCAACTCGAGCGGGAGGCCAAATATACCCTCCTGTAAATGTAAATTGATACTTGTATAGCGCACTCCTCACCCACAAGGGTCTCAAGGCGCTTGTACGAATACCGCTGTGGAACCCATCCTGGCTTTCCCTGTGAGGTGTCCACTCCTGGGCACCCCCAAGGTGAAGGCCAGGCATCCTTAGCGCTGTGGGGGCCGTTGGATATCCCCACCGAGATCAATTTAACACGCAGCAAACTTACACTAGCCAATTTGGGGCTAGCAGGTGCTAGGCCGGATATAGCCCGTCACTGGGGAGATCGTGCCTCCCCCACACTCAAGGAATGGTAGACAGGCATGGACCTGTACATGATGGCGGAAAGGGTCACGTACAAAGCTAGGGGGTGCCCTCATAAATTTAAGAAAATATGGGCCCCATGGATAGATTACTATGGGCTTGAGGTTGGAGAGACAGAGGGAGACTTGGGCCGCATGCGAGGAGAATCAGAGAAAAGACTGCACAACCCTATACCAAGTATCCTGTCAATGCTCATACTTTGTATGCACGTAACACTCAACCTTTGTAACAGCGTAAATATTGGTTTGTTTGTCTCGGTCATGATACTCTATGTCTCCACTATTGTAATAATGTTTTGCACACTGTATATCCCGTGTATCCAAGACTTTCTTGTCTTTACCGTTAACTAATTAAAATATTTAAAAAAAAATAAAAAATACCACAAAAAGACTCCACAGAGTCCGCTGAAAAAGTACCTCGGGTGGAACAAGCGTCGAAAACTCTATGCATCGATTCTGATTCATGCAGTCAGGACGATGCGTCCAAGTCGAACCTTGCCGTCGGGACCTGTGTTGTTGATAAACTCTTTACAGGTGCTGCGTTGTCATCGAGCCGCACTGGGACGTCTTAGACTTGGCACTGCATCAGCGTAGCAGGGTGCTGCATCGGTTCCAATGGGCGCAGAGGTGACGATGCATCAATTTTGGAGCACAACAGCTGCAGAATCCACTTCTGAGGCCAGGGACTGGAGGGGCACCTCAAGCAAGGGAGGACTCACAGATGTCGGAGTCCAGCAGCTGAAGCAGAAATGAATACGTCTTGATCGCTGTGAGACTTCAAGAGCAGAGGGCAAGCCAGCAAACCCTTGCAGAAACATAGGTTTAAGGATGTAGCGAGTAGGTCCAGTCCTTCTTACTCCCAGGTAAGAAGCAGCAGGCCAACAGACCAAAGCAGTCAACAAAGTGGTAGTCCTTCGTACAGCACAGCAGGCCAACATAGCAAAGCAGTCAGAAAAGTGGAATTCCCTCCTGCAGCACAGCAGCTCCTTTTCCAGTCAGAATGTCCTTGGTTCCAGCAAAGGTCTTATTTGGTGGTGTCGGGTCCAGTATTTATCCCCAAATGTGCCTTTGAAGTGGGGGGGACCTCAATGAGGCCTTTGAGGACCACAAGGTCCCTGCCTTTCCTGACGTGGCTCCTGACTTACTTCAGGGAGGTATGCAGCTCTTTGTGTGGGGACAGGTAAAGCTCTATTCAGGTGCAAGTGTCAGCTCCTCCCTCCCAGTCTACCATGGGAAGGCCTATCAGCATGATGATGGCCCATTAGGATACAAATGTCACACCTTAGCTCCTTTTATGCAACTTTCTAGAGGGAGTGCACAAAGCCCAGCTGTCATCCAACCCAGACGTAACTTCAGAGGCAGGCAGAGGCACAGAATAGTCAAAGTAAGAAAATGCCAACTTTCTAAAAGTGGTATTGTCAGATTTACAATTTAAAATTAAACTTCACCATACTTTGTGAGTTTAAATTGTGAGTCCAGACACACCAAAATCCAGATTTCTAGATCTTCCCAATTGGATATTACACGTAAAAGATGTTTTAAGGCAATCCCAATGTTAACCTATGAAAGAGATAAGCTGAGCAGTAGTGAAAAACAAATGTCGTTTTTTCCATACTACGACATGTGAATTTCAAAAGTACATGTCCTACTTTTTAAATACACTGCGCCTTGTTCATAGGGCTGCCTATGGCCTACGTTAGGGGTGACATATATGTAATAAAAGGGAAGGTTTGGGCCTGACAAGTAGGTTAACTTGCAAGGTTGAAATGGCAATTTAAACTGCACACGCAGGCTCTGCCGTGAGCCATGTTTAAATGCTACTGAGGTGGGTGGCACAATCTGTGCTGCAGGCCCATTAGTAGTATTTAATTTATAGGTTCATATGTACAAGGACGGTGCACCAAAAAGGAGTGCTCGAAAGCTCCAATTCGTATTTCAAGGTTCTTTTATTCAATTCCAATTAAAACAAATTCCTCAGCCAACGCGTTTCATTCACATTGAACTTCGTCAGGGCTATCAAATAGAGGAAAATTCCGTAGAGTTTAACCAATCATTGGTATATGGTGAGGGTTTGACACACAATAATTCCACAGTGAGCCAAAGAAGGTTGTTGGCCACTGAATAAATAAAGTGGTAGTCGTCCGTCCTAAAGTAAATGGCCGAATAAATCCCCTTATAAGTCGCGACTTATTCATCTGCTACACTTTAAGCGATCCGATACGGGCGGCCAAGATTTGGGTCGGACCCTCCCAATGTTATCACACCGCGGGGATTTATTCGGCCATTTACTTTAGAACGGACGACTACCACTTTATTTATTCAGTGGCCAGCAACCTTCTTTGGCTCACTGTGGAATTATTGTCGCCCTCACCATATACCAATGATTGATTAAACTCTACGGAATTTTCCTCTATTTGATAGCCCTGACGAAGTTCAATGTGAACGAAACGCGTTGGCTGAGGAATTTGTTTTAACTGGAATTGAATAAAAGAACCTTGAAATAAGAATTGGAGCTTTCGAGCATGCTTTTTGGTGCACTGTCCTTGTACATATGAACTTTGGGACCTGCTTTGCAGGAGAGTATTGGTGCGGCATACTCTGGACGTATTGTGCACAACATATGGACTTACATATCATACTTTGAAATATTTCGTGCATAACCTTGGTCAGCCATTTCCTTTTCTTTCTAATTGATTTAATTTATAGGTCCTGGGCGCATATAGTGCACTTTACTACAGACTTATAATTAAATATGCAAATTGGGGATAAGCCAATGTTACCATGTTTTGAGTACAAAGTATATGAGTGTGTGAGTGATATATGCTTTATTTCGATACATAAATATCTTAAAAGCAGTACATATTTTAGAAATTACATTAAGGCAAAGATGAAATACATTATAAATTTAAAAAGGATAAAACAATCAACACTGTTGTAATAAATAATTAAAAAGGAATTAAATTGAAATGGAAAGCCTTTTAGAACGGATCACCCATACCCATTTTAAGAATTTAGTAACACCACAAACAATGGGGGATGATGTATCAGTCAGTAAGATACGGAGGGCCACCAAATGCTGTCGTGTACCTAAAAGTCTGCACACTGGTGTAAGCCAGCGCCTCCTTGGAGCACAATAGTCCGGGCATTCAAAAAGAATGTATGCCACCGTCTCCACCCGTGTCGAACACAGAGCACAGAAGGGTGAGGACTGGGAAGATGATTTCCACCTGGACACCAGGTTGCCTAAAGGTAGAGTACCCACTCTGAGCTTAAAGTAGAGAGCCCTGTCCAATGGAATAGAAAGTATATGTACTTTAGCATTGGTTAGCAGTGGTAGAGTGGCTAGAGTCCTAAAGCCAACAAAAACGAATTCAGCAAAAAGGGGAAGAGGAAGGCCAAAGGTTTGGGGGTGAACCTGCAGAAAGGGCGATTTCCAACAATACACCCTAATGTATCCTGTTTGAAACCCTTAACTCCGCCATGACTCTGCTAGATTTTCACTCCTGGAAATACCCTTCCAAGATGTGAGAATGTTCGCCCGTCCGGACAATACACTACAACTCGGCTGTTATATCCAAAAGTACACTATCGCCATTAATTATATTTTTCATCCTAAAAGGGACACATGTACCACACCCTTAAATAGACGGTATTTGTGTTAGCGTCCTATTATTCCTTTACACCTGTACAAAACCTTCGCTTTCACATTAACCAGTTGCCTTCCCCAGTTAGAAGCTGCTGGTTTCTTAATGCATTTCCAAACCCCGTGCAGCAATAGCTATGTCCATACCACGTCCAACTGCAGCTACTTTAGTATACATCGTTCATTTTGACCAGCTTTTGTGAGTTTTTACGGCTTTGTTTTGAAAAGAAGCGACCGAAACGTTGACCACTCAACCACTCTGAACATTATTCCACTACGACCATAATTGAATGGACATGCATCTTTTGTGTGATTATGGCCTGAGAGACAATTATTGGTTAGGTGGATTTACCATGCATCACTCATTACTAACTATTAAACTGTGATTTGTATTTTATGATTACTGGATGTCGGTTGTGCTCTTAACACATGACCCTTAGAAAACATGTACTATGCTTGATTGATATATATATTTATTTATTTATTAGTTAATTGACTTTGGGTACGTCTCGTCGTACTAAGTTAATTTATTTGAATCACTGCAAGTTGGATTCATTTGATACCAACCTCATAGTATTTGGACATGTATGCAGGTCACTCAATTAGGAGCTCTTGATTGTTTATTATAGTTTTTGCTCCGTCTCATGGGGGGCTATTGGGTAAGCCTAGTGTATTTTATGTTCTTTTGAACAGGCATTTTCCCTCCGATACATCAGCAAGTCTGGGACTAGCATCCTTAATCTCCCAACTTTGGCAGTAACTGTAACCATTTAATCTTCTTCTCCCAAATAAATACACCTCCACTTCTTCAAATGTAAACTGATTTATTTGAGGATTCTCCGGCTCACCCTTGGTAACTTACCTAAAAAAAGTCTCGGGAGTAAATATATGGCAGTTGGCTACGCAATAAAAGGGTATAAAAATAAGGTAAAAGATCCAAACAAAGTAACCCAAATCATACGGAATTAGTAAGTAAAACGGAACTCATATGAAAGGAATCTGAATCAAGAGTAAATTAAAATGTTTGGGTTAAGTGTCATCAAAACAGCTCTTTTCAGCAATAGCAAGCAGGTCTTTCATCAGAAACGGCACTAGAGGGCAGCAGTGCCTTAGTTTGTTGCAATAAAAAGAAATGCACATTAAGGCACATTTAAGAGAATTCTTTTTAGGTCTCACCTACGCAGCGCACATGCGCTACTTAGGAGGACCTTTAGCCGACGCTCTGCTCTTTTTGGAAGCACATACTCGTGCTTGTGGCAGCATCCACTGTGCTGGAGCCAACAGGGGCACGCCACAAGCACGAGTATGTGCTTCCAAAAAGAGCAGACTGTGCGCGCATGCATCATTCACGGCCGCCACACATTCTCTGGTTTTTTTCTGGCACTGTTCACTCCTCTCCACCTTTTCTCGCCGGCTCGCTCTCCTCTGGCTACTTCCTCCTGCTTTAATTCTTGGGGTAATACTAGGTGACCTCTCTCAGCAGGTAATCCCAACATTACGGAGTTCAGTGCAGCTCCTATACCGTCTTCGTCTCTTCTTGTGTATAGTTTCTTTTTCATGTCTGTTTGTCTCCCTCCCTGTCTCCATCGCTCTCCCACTGTTTCTTTTCATAACTTGATTGCCTGGCGTGGATTTCTCATTAACAAGCTCTCTTCACAATTCTTGTTGTTTTCTTTCCGTAGTTGTTGCTTCTCTGTCCCCTTGCCCATTGCTTGCACCCACCCACCTCCTGTCCTCATCTGACCCCCTGCCCCCGTTGTTGCTTAACCTCCCATCTTATTTGTTTGCCCTGCAGCTCCCCACTCAAAAAAGCACTAACCGCCGCCAGCACTAGCCGTGTCATAGCAATTATTTCTGGCATAGTCTGCTGAGTCACACATGACATTGCTTCTAGGTACAGACTTGGGCTATTGGCCTTTGCTGAATGGATAAACCTGATGGGACAATATGGTTATCTTGGCGCATGGGCAATGACGATTAATGCAAACCTGATGGGGCAGTATGATGCTTGCATTTTCAAAATTATGTACATTGAAGCCATAGTTGTTGCTTATTTATCTTATGGAACTAACAATGTTACTTGTTGTATCCGGATGGAAAGACGAAGCAGCAAAATACCAATGGGGTGACACTATGCTAAGCATGGATTTAAAATTTTTGTTTTTAAGCCACGCCCTTCATTACATCGGCCACACCTCTTCGAAAGCCCCCCTAAGTTTTTCATTCTACTGAAAGCCAAGCTTTCAGTAAAGTGTCTTCCGTACGTAGAGCAGGAACAAGTTCTCTCAGGTCATCATACCTGCCAACTTGAACAACAAGCATTGGCATAGCCAATAGGTCTCGCCTTTGGGACCTTGTAAGTGTTTAGCCATGCAACAGTTGATGTTGTTGCAGGAAGGATATTGTGCTGCATAACTAAATACTTATAAGGCCCCAAAGGCGAGACCTATTGGCTATGCCTATTGCTTGTTTAAGAAGAGATGATTCTATCTAAGCCGCATATATTCTGCCCACTCGCAGCAACAAATATTTGAATTTAAAAAATACCCTGATGAAAGTTGCAAATATTCAAGACAGGTTCTTAAGTCACCAATCCTGATTTCTAAGTTTCGAGAAAGCGCCACACAACTACAGTAATGATCACCAGTATAATGTCCAGTCACAACTCGTTCCAGGCATTCCGGTACAGCACCATCAGATCTTTTGTCTACATGCCTTCTTCATTCTTCCGAAACAAGGGAGAAGTTCATATAGGCATGCATTAGAAAAGTCGAATTGTAGTGAAGTGAAGCTTCACTGGGTAAGTAAGTGTTAGACGGGGACCCAGAGGGTCGGACGAATACTGGGGGAGAGGCCTCCGATGAGGGCCGTCTCCGGCGATCGTACAGACAAGTCACTTCCCTCCCCACAGATAGACACCACACAAGGATGCGATCAACACTCTTTATATAGGGTCCTTGCGGCAAGGTTATCAGCGGTACAGGAGATTCAGGACTCGAGGGTCCTCTCAATTCTAGTCTCTGTAGGGAAAGGGGGTAGCGGGACAGTCTTGGTACCGGATCGGTACAGGAGGTGGCAGGAGGGAAGCTCACAATCCTCGAGCTTAGGAGTCTGCGGGGTCGGGCCGCGGCAGCGCCAGCAGGCCGAGGCGATGGCTCAAGTTGCAGAGGGCCGCGGCAGCGCCAGCAGACCAATATGATGGTTCACGTAACAGAGGGGGCCGCGGCAGCGCCAGCAGGCCAAGATGATGGTTCACGTAACAGAGGGGGCCGCGGCAGCGCCAGCAGGCCAAGATGATGGTTCACGTTGCAGAGGGCCGCGGCAGCGCCAGCAGGCCAAGATGATGGTTCACGTTGCAGAGGGCCGCGGCAGCGCCAGCAGGCCAAGATGTTGGTTCACGTTGCAGAGGGCCGCGGCAGCGCCAGCAGGCCAAGATGAGGGTTCACGTTGCAGAGGGCCGCGGCAGCGCCAGCAGGCCAAGACCAAGGGTTCACAGAGCAGGGCTGCTGCAGCGCCAGCAGTCCGCCAAGGATGAGTTCTTCTCGGGGTCTCTCGACTCCAGGATACAACTGCCCTCCTGGTCTGGGGCTGCCCCAGTTATAGGTCTGGTTCCCTTTGATGTCCGGACCCTCGCGCCTTGAGGTCGGGAGGTCCGGAATGAGGGAGTCCCGACACCCAGCAGGGGGATGGAGCCAGCGCCCAGGGAGGCCGGGGGTGATCGACACCCGACGGAGGAGAGCCGTTGACGCCTTCTTCTTTCATTGACCTGCCAAGTGGTCTCTTTACCTCCTGTGTGGAGGTTGGTGCCTCGATGTCGGGGCCGGGCCGGGCCCAGGGTTGGGGTCGAGTCGAGGCCACGTGGCCTCGTGTTGTAGTGTCCAAAGATGGCTGCCGGGCCGGGGCCATGGGGCTGACGGGGACCCGGCCAGCCGGTACGGGAGGGTTCAGGAGCTGGAGTCCCGGTGTGGACGGGTTGTGGATTACCTCGGGGGGTTGCCGGGGTGGCTCTTGCTGGGGATTCAGGGAGAGCCGGGGTCCGGGCCCTGTTGTGCGTAGGGGGGGATGGCCCGGCTACGAGGCCTGTCCAACATGCGTCCCCCCCAGCTGAAGGCAGGGAGAGTCAGCCATCCTCTTGGGGACTCTCCTCGCCGAGGCGGAAAAAGCGTGACAGGCCGTCTGCGTTGGCGTGGTCCTGGCCTGGACGATGCTCCACAGTGAAGTCCATCCCCTGTAAGGAGATGGACCAGCGCAACAGTTTCGGGTTCTCCCCCCGCATCTGCATCAGCCATTGCAGGGGTCGGTGGTCTGTCTGTACCCGAAAGGGGGTGCCGAAGAGGTAGGGCCGGAGCTTCTTGAGGGCCCATACTACGGCGAAGGCGTCCCTCTTAATGGTGCTCCAGCGCTGTTCCCGGGCCAGCAGGCATCGGCTGATGAATGCCACTGGCTGATCGACTCCCTCGGTGTTGAGTTGGGAGAGGACGGCCCCCACGCCATGATCGGAGGCGTCCGTCTGTACGATGAATTCCCGGCCGTAGTCGGGAGCCTGGAGCACGGGGGCAGTGCACATGGCGGCTTTCAGCTTCTCGAAGGCCGATTGGCAGTCCGGAGTCCAGTTGATCGTTTTGGGGTTCTTCTTGGATGTGAGCTCCGTGAGGGGCCCCACGATGCTGCCATAGTTCTTCACAAACTGCCGGTAGTACCCGGTGAGCCCCAGGAAAGCCCGGACCTCGGTTTGGGTCGTAGGGGGTTGCCAGGCCTGGATGGCAGCGATCTTGAGCTGGAGGGGGGCCACCAGACCGCTTCCCACTTGGTGTCCTAGGTAGGTCACGGACCCTTGGCCCACCTGACATTTGCTGGCCTTGAGGGTGAGCCCGGCCTGCTGGAGGGCGTGTAGAACTTCCCGCAGGTGGAGGAGGTGGTCGGTCCAGTGGTGACTGTACACAGCGATGTCGTCCAGGTAGGCGGCGCTGAATCCTTCGAGGCCCGCCAGTACCTGGTTCACGAGTCGTTGAAAGGTTGCCGTAGCGTTTTTCATGCCGAATGGCATCACCCTGAAGTGGTAGTAACCGTCCGGGGTAGAGAAGGCGGATCGTTCTTGGGCCCTGGGGGTGAGGCCGATTTGCCAGTAGCCCGCTGTTAAATCGAAGATGCTCAGGTAGCGGGCGGCCCCCATACGGTCAATTAGCTCATCTGCCCGGGGGATAGGGTGAGCGTCGGTCCTGGTAACGGCATTCAGTCCCCGGTAGTCCACACAGAACCGGAGCTCAGGGGCAACGCCCGAGGCGGCGGCCTTGGGGACCAGGACGACGGGGCTGGCCCAGGGGCTGTCCGAGGGTTCGATCACTCCCAGTGTCAGCATCTTGGACACCTCGGTCTGGATGCAGGCGCGCACCCGATCTGGTACGCGGTACGCCCTGTGGCGAATAGGGGGGCTGTCCCCGGTGTCCACATCGTGAAGGCACCAGGGGGTGACCCCAGGGGTGAGAGAGAACAAGGATGCGAATCGTGTCAGGAGAGCTTGACAGTCTTGGCGTTGCTCCGGGGACAAGGCCTCGGAGAGCCTGACCCCTTCCACGGAGCCATCCTGCTCGAGGGTCCTCAGCAGGTCCGGAAGGGGCACGGAGTCTTCTTCCGTCCCATTATCGGTAGCCATCAGAAGACTGAGTTCGGAGCGTACAAAATGGGGCTTGAGTCTGTTGGCGTGGAGGACCCGTAGGGGGTTCCGGGAAGTTTCCATGTCGATTAAGTAGGTGTCGGGCCCCTTGCGTTTGATCACCTTGAAGGGTCCGGACCATTTGTCCTGTAGGGCACAGGGTTCAACCGGGGACATCACCCAGACCTGCTGTCCCGGCTCGAACTCGAGGGAGGAGGCGTGCTGATCATACCATTTCTTCATGTCTTCCTGACTGGCTTCAAGGTTGACTTTGGCGATCTCCCTGAATCGCCGGGTCTGGTTGCGAAGGGCCAAGAGGTATTTGTATACATCCGGGGGAGTTTTCTGGGGGGGCCTCTCCCAACCTTCTTTGACTAGGCTGAGGGGACCCCAGACGGGGTGCCCGTACAGGAGTTCAAATGGGCTGAAGCCTAGGGATTTTTGAGGGACCTCTCGGTAGGCGAACAGGAGGCACGGGAGTAGCACGTCCCACTGGCGACGGAGGGGCTCTTCTAGGCCCACGATCATTCCTTTGAGAGTGCGGTTAAACCGCTCGACCAATCCATTTCCTTGTGGGTGATAGGGGGTCGTGAATTTGTAGGTGACCCCGCACTGTTGCCAGAGAGACTTCATGTATTTCGAGATGAAGTTCGTGCCCCCTGTCGCTGACGACCTCCCGGGGAAAGCCCACCCGGGAGAAGATCCCCATCAGGGCTCGGCCTACCACAGGCGCCGTCACGGTTCGAAGAGGGATAGCCTCGGGATAGCGGGTGGCGTGGTCCACCAGGACCAGGATGAACCGGTGTCCTTGGGCGGTTCGGGGGTCCAGGGGCCCCACAATGTCTATTCCCACCCGTTCGAACGGGGTGGTGACGACGGGAAAAGGCTGCAAGGGTGCTTTGGTTTTTCGGCCACTTTTTCCGCTGGCCTGGCAGGTGGGGCAGGCCTTGCAGTGGTTGGTGACATCTTTTCGCATTCGGGGCCAGTAAAAGTGGGTCACCAGACGGTCGTACGTTTTGTCCTGTCCCAGGTGTCCGGCAAGGGGTATATCGTGGGCTAAGTTCAAGAGCAAATCTCTGAAGCGGAGGGGCACCACCAGCACCCGACTGGCCCCCAGTTCTGCAATCCTTTGCTCACTGTAGAGCAGGTCATTGTCCCAGTAGATCCAGTGGGCCCCCGAGGTGTCCCCTGCGCTCTGGGCAAGGGCTTGCTGCCGGAGTCCCTCGAGGGAGGGACAGGTTCTTTGTTCTTGTTGGAATTGTTCCTGGGTGGGACCCCCCTCTTGACGCCACTGGGCCAGGTCGGGGAGGTCCGGGAGCCGACCGGGTCCTTCTTCGGTTTGGGCCGGGGGACTTGCTTCTGGGGTGGCCTCCTCTGGGACAATCGCGGGAGGAGGCTCCGGCCACTCGGGTTCTTCTGGACTGGGGACGGCACGGGCGGTCATGGACCGGGTCGTGGCACAGACCCATTCGGGGAGGCCCAGCATCCCCAGGTGCTCTCTCCGTTCGACTGCTGCCCAGGGAGAACTTTCGAGATCGTTCCCCAGGAGGCAATCCACGGGGGCATCATCGCGGACAGTCACTTTCAGCATCCCTGATACTCCTCCCCATTCGAAGGGGACGTAGGCCATTTGACATAGACTTTCAGAGTTGTCGGCCGACCGGACAGGGCAAAGAATGTTCGGCAAGATCTGGTCCGGGGCCACCAGATGACAGCGGACCGCGGTCACACTGGCCCCGGTGTCGCGGAGGGCTTCAGCCCGGCGGCCATTAATGTTGACCCACTGGCTGTACTTCTGCGTGTTGGTGGGAAGGGGGGCCCGAGGGATCAGGTCTCGTTCCCCTAAGCAAACCAGGGACATGGCGGCCGGTTCCCACTCAGGCTGGTCGGTTTCGTACTCTTCTTGGTCTTCTGGGGTTTGCTCTTCCCCCAGGGCTGCAGCAGCGACCTGGCGGGGTAAAGAGTTCGGGTTCTTTGGGCAATTGGGATCATTTGCGTAGTGGCCGGGTCGCTGGCACCGGTGGCAAGTAATGTTGGCTCAGAAGCCGGGTCGCATCGGGGGGTTTCCCCTGCCGGCCGGGGGCGGGGGGTTGCTGGCGGGAGTCACCGGGCCGGTGTCCTTACCCCGACCCTGGCCTCCGCCTCCACGGGGGCGATGGGGCCCTTGGGCAGTTCTGTGCGCTTCGCTGGGTCCGTTTCGGCCAACTCGGGTGCTTTCCCATCGGTCAGCTTCGGTGGCGAGTTGCCGAGGTTCCGTTAGTTTACTGTCCAGGAGGTGCTGCCTGAGTTCGATGAAGCAGTTGTTAGAAAGGTGCTCTCACACAACAAGGTCTAAGAGCTGCTCGTAGGTGGTCACGTTGCTGCCCTTGATCCACCCCTCGAAGGCCCGGCTAAAGAAGTTCACGTACTCCACCCAAGTTGTACCCGGGATCCGTTTGCAGTTGCAGAACCGCTGGCGGTACATCTCGGGTGTGAGTCCGTATCGAGTGAGGAGGGCGCCTTTCATGTGGTCGTAGGATGTCATCAGATGGTCCGGGAGTTGCAGCAGGGCGTCTCGCCCTTCGTTGACAAACCTCCCCCATAACCCGGCTCCCCAGTCGCTCCGGGGAATCCGGTGGGAGGTCATGGCTACCTCGTACGCTTTGAACCATTGCTGGATATCATCGTTCTTGTAGTACTCTCTGACGACATCTTTGGGTATGTGGACCTTGGGGTCTGTAGGGGCAGGAGTGTTTGTGCGCTCGGGGACCCAGAGTTCCTTGTTCTGCTTCCGAATCTCTAGTTCTTTGAGGTTGCGCTCATGTTCGTAGGTTAGCTTCTTCTCTTCTAGCTCTCTCTGCCTTTGTTTCTCTTCTCGCTCCTCTCGGAGCCGTAAGTGTTCCAACGTTATTTTTTGTTCTGCCAATTTGAGCTCTCCATCTAAGCGAAGTCGTGCCAGTTCTAATTCACGGAGCCTGCTTTTTTCCCGTTCCCGGACCTCTTCTGGGGAGAGACCCGATCTTCTTTCTTCCGTCGGCGTGGGGCTTGTTTCGGGTGTCTCGTGGCTTCGTGTTTGGGGTACGGTCGTACCCGTCTCCGCCCAAGATTCCAGGGCTCGTTTGAAGTCCTCTTTCGTGCTCAGTCCTGTGGTTGAAATGCCTAATTCTATGCAAAATTGCTTCAGTTCTCTGTGGTTGTATTCT
This sequence comes from Lissotriton helveticus, assembly GCF_964261635.1. Lineage (NCBI taxonomy): Eukaryota > Metazoa > Chordata > Amphibia > Caudata > Salamandridae > Lissotriton > Lissotriton helveticus. The sequence goes on along the minus strand of NC_136063.1, from coordinate 416,432,131 downwards.
TCCAGCTTTTCCATCTGGAATTTTTCTGTTGCTCCGCTCTCTTTTGTTGTCATGGTGGTTGTGTGTCTTGGGGCGAGTGACCCTCTGTACGATTATGCGTAGGTTCGGATCGCACCGCTGGCCACCAATGTTAGACGGGGACCCAGAGGGTCGGCCGAATACTGGGGGAGAGGCCTCCGATGAGGGCCGTCTCCGGCGATCGTACAGACAAGTCACTTCCCTCCCCACAGATAGACACCACACAAGGATGCGATCAACACTCTTTATATAGGGTCCTTGCGGCAAGGTTATCAGCGGTACAGGAGATTCAGGACTCGAGGGTCCTCTCAATTCTAGTCTCTGTAGGGGAAGGGGGTAGCGGGACAGTCTTGGTACCGGATCGGTACAGGAGGTGGCAGGAGGGAAGCTCACAATCCTCGAGCTTAGGAGTCTGCGGGGTCGGGCCGCGGCAGCGCCAGCAGGCCGAGGCGATGGCTCAAGTTGCAGAGGGCCGCGGCAGCGCCAGCAGACCAAGATGATGGTTCACGTAACAGAGGGGGCCGCGGCAGCGCCAGCAGGCCAAGATGATGGTTCACGTAACAGAGGGGGCCGCGGCAGCGCCAGCAGGCCAAGATGATGGTTCACGTTGCAGAGGGCCGCGGCAGCGCCAGCAGGCCAAGATGATGGTTCACGTTGCAGAGGGCCGCGGCAGCGCCAGCAGGCCAAGATGATGGTTCACGTTGCAGAGGGCCGCGGCAGCGCCAGCAGGCCAAGATGAGGGTTCACGTTGCAGAGGGCCGCAGCAGCGCCAGCAGGCCAAGACCAAGGGTTCACAGAGCAGGGCTACTGAAGCGCCAGCAGTCCGCTAAGGATGAGTTCTTCTCGGGGTCTCTCGACTCCAGGATACAACTGCCCTCCTGGTCTGGGGCTGCCCCAGTTATAGGTCTGGTTCCCTTTGATGTCCGGACCCTCGCGCCTTGAGGTCGGGAGGTCCGGAATGAGGGAGTCCCGACACCCAGCAGGGGGTTGGAGCCAGCGCCCAGGGAGGCCGGGGGTGATCGACACCCGGCGGAGGAGAGCCGTTGACGCCTTCTTTCATTGACCTGCCAAGTGGTCTCTTTACCTCCTGTGTGGAGGTTGGTGCCTCGATGTCGGGGCCGGGCCCAGGGTTGGGGTCGAGTCGAGGCCACGTGGCCTCGTGTTGTAGTGTCCAAAGATGGCTGCCGGGCCGGGGCCATGGGGCTGACGGGGACCCGGCCAGCCGGTACGGGAGGGTTCAGGAGCTGGAGTCCCGTGTGGACGGGTTGTGGATTACCTCGGGGGGTTGCCGGGGTGGCTCTTGCTGGGGATTCAGGGAGAGCCGGGGTCCGGGCCCTGTTGTGCGTAGGGGGGGATGGCCCGGCTACGAGGCCTGTCCAACAGTAAGCTCCTCTGGCAAAACCCCTCTGCCTTAGTAGTCAGCAAAACTAGTTTCCCTGGCCCTCAGAGACTATGTTCAGTCCTAGATACCCAAAAATTGAATTAATTGACAACTCAATAGAAGGAATGCGAAAAGTGGGATTGGGATGTTCAGAAAGAGATGCAGCAGTTTAGGGAGGAGACTGAGGAGTACCATCTTGATTAAGGCTATACGCCCTGCAGTAGATGGGGGGGGGGGTGATCTGGTCCATGATGCTATTTAATACCGCTCCATAATTAGCACGCAACAAATCATCTTTGTCAGGTGTATCTTTACTCCTAAATATTTGAGGTCATCAGTGCACCACTATAGGGAGAAGTCTGGGGCAAAGGAAGTCATAGCGAAGGTTCAGGGAGAAAGTTGGGACTTTCCCCAGTTAATATGTTTGCCCGATAGGCCTCCGAAGAATTCCCGCAGAATTCCATTTAGGCTCATATGGGAATCCTCCCCGCATTGCGATATCAATAGGTGCTGTCTAGGGTACCGCAGGGCGGAATCTCGGTAGTGCTGCCAGAGTTTGTAAGCTAAGGGTTCGACAGCCAGGAAAAATAAGGGGATGAGTGGGCAGCCCTGTCTAGTTGAAAGGGCCTGATAGTGCTCCATTAAAGCACACCTTGGCCAGGGGCTTGTGTAAAGCAATTGAACAAGGACAGAAACAATCTAGGAAAGCCCATTCAGATAAGTATTGCCTGAAAATAGTTCCATTCTAGTGAATCAAATGCCTTGGTGGTTCTAAAAGACCACCACTACATTCAAATTTGGGTATATATCCTGTATAAGTGCAAATAGTGTTCTCAAGTTATGGGAGGTGGACCAACCCAGTATAAGACCTGACTGATCAGGTCGAACTAGGTGTGGTATAATGAGAGAAAGTCTATTGGCAAGTAGTTTTGCCAGTATTTTTACATCACAATTAATTAAAGAGAGAAGTCTGTACGAATCGCACCGATCTGGTAGTTTTCCTGGTTATGCCAGAGCAATGATCAAGCCTCGCACATGGTCCTGGGGAGTTGCCCTGCCTGTCGCTCCTCCTCAAATACACCTATGAGAATTGGAGCCAATATCTCAGTATATGACTTATAAAATTCTGCTGGGAGGCCATCTGGCCCAGTGTTTTTCCTGATGAGAGCTACTGTATTACTTCAAGGATTTTGTCTTTGGTGAATGCCTGATCTAGGAAGGCTCGATGGGCATCACTTAAATAGCTCTGAATCACATTTTGCAGATATGTATTCACCTCTATGGAGTTCCTTTCGTTGACTGATAAAAGAGCAGCGATAAAAGGCAGCGAACTCCTAGAAAATTACAGGCACGTCTATATGTACAGATCCATGTGCGTCTTTGAGACTGAGCACATAACTGGCAGTCCAAGGTTGCCTTATCATAGTAGTATTTTACAAGGCCTCTCTCCCTACCTAGGCTCTTGTGACTGCATATTTCAGTGAAATCTAGACTCCCGGAGGGACACTTTGAGGTATTCGGGCAGGGTAGTTTTAATCTGGGGCTCCAGAGTAGAGCCCTGCCCAATAGGCTTGCTGCTTTTTTAGCGGGTCCTTTACCAACCTAGTTAGGTGGTCCCGGAGCGAGCGTGGCCTTTTTGGCCATGCATATCCCCCTTATGGTGACCTTAAAGGCCTCCCAAACTGTACAGATAGAGTTGACTGACCATAGATGGCGTTTGAAAATGTCTGAGATGTCGAGCATGAATTTCTCAACAAACAGGCTATATGGTAGTGTGGATGGAGAGAGACGCCAGTTTGGGCTTTTTGGCATCTGTGCAGGGATTGTTAAGGTGCGCATGACTGGGAAGTGATCTGAGAATGTGCATGATATATGAGTTATCCCCTGTACCCATGGTTCCATGCCCTTGGAGATCTGCCAGTAATCTAGCCAGGCCCAACTTTTGCGCACTCTTGAGTGACAAGTGCCGCCTCTGCCCTGCGGACGGTGGAAACATCAGATGTCTTGCAAATCATGTTCTCGAATAATATCCCACAGATGACGAGACGCAGAATCTTGACAACTAGGAGGAAAATGTGACCTGTCCACGTGCTCATAAAAGGTGCAATTGAAATCACTGCCCCAGAGTTAGAATGGTTGGTCCTGTGAAAGCAATTTTGCTCCACAATTGACTCAAGAAGGTAGGATCCTCCTTATTAGGCCCCATAACTGATGACAACTGTGATACTGTGTGACATCAATCTCCCCCATACAATAACAAACCCGCCTTGTTCATCCAGTATTGACCCTTGGGGCATAAATGGAACTCCTCGCCGTATCAGGAGGGCCACACCCCTTGCATAGGTAGAGTATAAGCATAACAGTCTGTATAGTACACATTTTTCAGCAAACGGTTGGGATAGTCTTACAGCCAAGTTAATCTCATGTAGGAGTGCTATACTAACCACCGGCTTTCTCTAAATAGGACACAATTTGTCAACGTTTACAAGGGTTTTCAAGCCTCGTACTTTCCAAGTGACACATTTATATGGTGCACAGGGATAAGCTGGAGTTTTCTCTTTCTTGCAAGCCAGATATACGGGACGAATAGGTAGAGGGGTATCTAGTGTGCATGGCGTGAGGTGGTAAATATTCCGCCTAATGCTGATAGAAGGTGCTGCCAAGTACTCAGATTACAGGTCTCGAAAAATCCTAAGTAATTTCCTAGACCTGGAGGTCTAGTAATTTGAATAATCTGCACAACTCAACTGTGATGTACTTGACCCGTTAAAAGGATCTCAAACTGTGTGATCATATGCAAATATTTTATTGAGTTGCCTTTTTCTTCGTAATCACATATGAGAACCTTCAAATATGCGAGTTCAGCATTTCTGCTGTACAAACATTGTTTTTGTTTTGTTTGATAGACTAAATGTTTGCTCCATTTTTAATATCAATTTGGGGCCACATATAGGTTATACATGACCACAGACTTGCGTCTTATTTCACTAATGGCAGCGTCATCGGGCAGGGACTGTAATATTTCTCCGTTCATGTTTGAAAATTCACTTTTAAAAAATATATTACCAAATGATGATGTGGTAGTACACAGTCATTTACAGGCAGCACATTTTCCAATGAAATGGCCACAAACTTTCCCACTAGCATGTAGTTTTACTGATAAAACTATATTGTGCATAAACAATGTTTAGAAATTGGGTTTCAGCAAAAAATATTTATCGTTTGCACACCACCAAGCAAAGTGTCCGATTTATTCAGCGGAGGCTCTGAACCCGCTGATTAATCCCATTCTGAATTTGTCACTGACTAGTGGTGTGGTTCCTCTGATTTGGAAACAGGCGATGGTCGTTCCACTCCTTAAAAAGTCTGGCCTTGACCCCGAGATCCATGCCAACTATAGGCCGATTTCCCTCCTGCCTGCTCTCGCAAAGATAGTGGAAAAGCATGTTCATACTGTGCTCTCCACTTTTCTTGAAACCCATAGCTTGCTGCACTCCACCCAGTCGATTTTTCGATCCAACCTAAGCACCGAGACGGCACTTTTGGAGGTCAATGAGGCCATTAAGGAAGTACTTGACGCAGGAGGAAGGGCCATGTTGGTAATGTTAGATCTGTCGGCGGCTTTCGAAACCGTCCCTCATGAGGGTCTCCTCAGCAGACTCCATGAGATCGGTCTGAGAGGGACGGTGTTGAGCTGGCTTAGATCTTACTTAGCTGGTCGCCGGCAGGTGGTCTGGGCCCCCCTTACTCTGCCAAAGTACCGCCTTTGGAGGTCGGAGTCCCTCAGGGGTCGGTGCTGAGCCTGACTCTCTTTAATATCTTTATGACCCCATTGGCGGTACTGGTGGAGTCTTTTGGGGCTCAGATCATATCATACGCCGATGACACCCAACTCCTTTTCACTTGTGGTAAGGGGGCAGAGTTTGATGGAGAAAGCATCCGCGGGTGTCTTGGGGGCTGTTTTCGAATGGTTTCAGCGAAACAGCCTCAAATGCAACCCTGATAAATCAGAGGTGCTTTTCTTCGGATGTCAGGCCGACCCTAGTTGGCGGGATTGGTGGCCTGTGAACATGTTCCCTCCTGCGTCCTCCTCTTTGGCTGCTAAGAACCTAGGGGTCAAAATTGACAACAGCCTATCGCTTAAGTCTCAGATCCTTGGTCTGACTGGCACTTGCTATGGTCTCCTCAAGATGTTACGCAAGTTCCTTCCCTGCTCCCGCTGGTGCATAGGAAGACTACGGTCCAGGCCCTTATTTGTTCCAGGCTGGATTACTCTAATGTCTTATACCTAGGTCTTCCGGACTACCTACTGCAAAAACTTCAGGTGGTCCAAAACTCGGCGGCTCGGGCGATTTTTGGCCTACCCCGTCGAGCGAGAGCCTCGGATCTACTACACTCCCTCCATTGGCTCCCTATCCGGAAGCGGATTGTTTTTAAAACACTAATGCTGGCGCATAAGGCTCTCCATGCAGTGGGAGCCAAATATATTCAGAAACGTCTTGCTTTCTACAAACCAACTAGATCCCTTAGATCGGAATCTCTTGGTCTGGCCATTGTCCCTGCTGTTAGGAAAGCAAGGGTCGGGGGGACGCTCTTTTACACGTCTGGTTCCCCAGCTCTGGAACACCCTCCCTCTGTCGCTCCGCTGTACTCCGACCTTGTTGGCCTTCAGAAAGGGTCTGAAGACGTGGCTCTATGGACAGTGATCCGCTTGCTTCTTCTCTACTTTTCTGCCTGCCCTCCGAGTCTGCTGGGGGTTTTTTGAAAGCGCCGGGACACTCCTTGGAGTAGCCGAGCGTTATATAAGACACCCATTAACATAACATAACATAATCATGCTATAAAAATCTTTTTTTACCAAGAAAAATTACAAAAATGCGCCATTTTAACTACTGAAATATATTTTGAAATGTTAGTTTACTACTTATTAGCTATTGCAATGTGGTGTTAGAAAAAAGCTGGGCATCTTACAGCCTTTCATTTCACACGCTTTACACAACACGGTTGTCATACAGTTCACTTTACAAAATCCTCCAACTACACAGTCAGAGAAAAAAAGTAAATGTAGGAAGACAAACTGACTTTTGACCTCTGTTTTCTGAATGCTGAGCAAATGTGACAAGATAAACACAAGATTTAAAGGCATTTTTATTGCTCATTCACTTTGTGAGTGAACAGAACACCTTTATTCGTCAGCTCATCAGAACAGGCAAGTAGGCCCTAAAAATAGCTCGACCTTATGAAATCTGTCTTGCCATAGCGAATGGACGAGTAGATTTATCGAGGCTGGATTAATTACATGTTGCAATAACATTTTCCATGAACAGAAAATCCCTTCCCCCCATCTTCAGTGGCAGCCCAATCCTCCCCTTAAACTAACAAGAATGCCACAAGAATGAATAGGTAATGTGAAATCCATTTAGAAAGAAATGAGCAGCAGAGAGGTAACTTGCAGGGTGGCTCCAGGGAGGCAGTGTGGTCTTCTTCGACAAGTCGAGGGTGTGGAAAGGACAGTTACATTTCCCCCCCCTCCGGCAAGCCAGGCATATATTCCAGAGCTCCAAAGTCAGGCCACGTTTTTGCTTAGGAGGGTAAGATCGGGGAACTCCACTAGGATGTGATGCCAGACGGTATCTAATCGCCACAAGTGGATGGCATCAGGTTCAGTCAATCTGAATCAGCCCAGAGGGATCCAGATCAAGATGAATCAGGAGATCGGTCATCTCTGCCCTCCCAGTCGGGCAGCAAACGCAGCAATTTCAAGGCTTGTTGCGATGTGGTGAAAACGTGTTTTTTGTCCAAAGCTAGGCGATAGATAATAGGGAATGTCTAACTTCTGAAGCTTCTGCTTGGAGACACTTGCTTCTAGCTTCCTGAACTGCCACTGTGAAGTCTGTAAATAATGAAACAGTATTGCCATCAAAGATCAAGGAATATTGTTCACGGTCCAAGGAAAGGGCAGTATCCCGGTCGGTAAAGTTCAGGAGGTGGGCAATTATTGGGCTGGCACTCTCAGAGGAGGTTGACCAGCCATAGATCTATGCGCACACTCTACTATAAGCATACATGAAAATGATTCAGGACCAAAGAGAGTTGTCAACATTATTTCAACATAGTCCTCTAATCTGCCTATGTTGGTTGATTCAGGGACCCTCAGAATACAGATATTGTTACGCCATGAATTTTTGCCGCTATTACCTTCAGGACTTTCCATGTTGAAGAGGGATGTCATGGTGTGTTCAACCATTGATATGGATTGTTAAGCTTAGTGTGATGGCCATGTTTCTCCAGTTTTCGTGTTATGTTCTCAATCTTGGCACGAGGAGAGTCTATTTTGGATTCAATGGAGATTAAGCCGCTCTGCATCACCAGCAGTAGGGTTGTCATGTCACCAGCACCTGTGTGAACCTCGGGGGGAGGGGGGTGGGATGGGCTCATCCTGCCCCATGGCTCCAGTGTCTGTCCCATGATCCCGTGAGGTACCAGTTTAGATTCAAAGTGCAGTTTAGACTGGCAGCTATCCGGTTTACACATCCTTACGCAGTGTCTTGTGGAATGTCTTACCCGCAGCGTGTCCCAGGCCAGGGACCTGGACAGAAGTAGTGTACAAAATGGTGGTCTGCCTGGGGGGCTGCAAACAACCATCTCGTTGTGCCTTTGAAGGAGGTCTCACTGCTTGCGGCAACAGGTCCATGCTGGACTCCTACCCCTCCCAATTTAGTTGTACAGCTTCGGGGGGAGGAGGGGAATGTGCAACCTGCGGTTACCTAGGAGACAACTGACGTAGTCACCTGGACTCCCCACGATATCACAAGGAAGGGAGATGATCACAGCAAGCATGTTCAATCTGTCCCCAGCTGGAGAGCTATTCCTACACAGTCACCATGGCCCCTTCATTAGGGCCTCATCCCGGCATTGCAGGTATGAAGTGCCAAGTGGGAGACTCAGAGGCCCATGGGCTGACTGACTGCCAGTTCAGCTAGGTGAGGAGCGGCAGAGCCCTACATGGGAAACGTGGTCTTTCACCTGGTGGCCTCACACCAACATCCGGTACCTCAAAGGCAGGGCCGGCGTCCAGAACCACAGTGTCTGCAAAGGCAGGCTCTGCAGCACATCCTGTGACTCCTCTGGTCTTTCCCAAGCCGAAGATACAGAGCTGTATTCACCGCTGCCTCTGTGTTCAAGCCACCGGCGGCACTCTGACGCAAGTATCCATAAATGCCGGTCCATTCGCAGCCCTCCACCAGGATCCTTAGAGATCGCCCCGGCTGCTCATCACAGTCCCACGTGCTCAGCAACTCTTTGTGAGGTCCCAACTTATAGTGCACCAATACTACTAGGCCATGGATGCCCGCTGGGGCTCTCCTGTCATGCTGAGCCATCAAAGTGGCCGCTTCTCCTTCCCTGTGTTGTTTGGGAGCCGTGTGATGCTGAATCACCATCTCCAGCAGCCGATGTGGAAGGATGAGGTCGAATATTTGCCCCAACTGCGAGAGCCTCACGGAAGTGCAGCTATCCTATGTGCCCACTCTCTGGCGCCTCCGACAAATGCTAATTCTTAAGCCTTCCACAGCCTTGGTAGGTGGTTGAAATTGTTCACAGTGGTGACGTTCTGCCTCGCTACCCACTAGATCGGCGTATAGTGCTCAAGTGTTCTTCTGCTGAACTAGCCCATTGCTCAGCATTTTACCCCTTTCAGTGACACCTAAAATGACGTTCCTGATGCTTTGGAAAACATCTAATTAAAGGTGACTAGATTACTCAGTATACACAAGGATACACTATTTTATTCATTCAAACATTTTCAACATCTCCAGATCCTCCTTGAGATTTCTTCACATTCTTACTCTTCAATGTCTTCTTGTGCCCCCCAAATAGACAATTTTAACAATTCAATCTTTTTGGTATGTGCTTCATCTATTCGGGCTATTGATCTTCCCAGTTTGCTCTGAGGTAACCTAGCCTTCTTTACAAACAAATTCAGCTAAGAGCTATGAGAAGTTAGTCTAGGTTAGGCTGTTTTCCAAGATGTTTTATAGGGTCTGGAATCCAGTTACTATGTGGCACAAACTCATTGTCCAGTCAGAGATATACCTATGAAAAGAAACCGGAAGGAGTTTAAATCAGTAAAGCACTCAAGAACCGAACCGTTACAGCATCCTCTGGGACCCATATCAAAACACAATCGTAACATTCACATGGTAACACAATATACCACAAATAAAATGGGACCCTATTGCTACTTCTGTCCTATGAATATGTTTTCTTGTATCCTCATCAAATCTTGTGAACTCTTAGCTACAATTGGCTGGGTTTGTCAGTGAACAGGCAAAAATGCCAGACAATGTGCTGCAAGTTATCAAGTTTGCTACCATACACTAGTTTCGTAGCAGCTGAGTGTGCAAGGCTCAACATAGTGAGTCTGAGACCTGGTGGCTCAGAATCTAGTTTTAAAAAGTCTAAAAATTGAAGTCATCCAAAATATGTAGGAGTCCCGCACCAGTTTCTAGCAACAAGAGTCAAGTGGTCTAAAGTCTTGATAGTCATTCAACAGGAAGTTAGTCAAGAATAAAGTAGTTGCTGTCTGGGCTTCGGACATAAGTTAGGGTTGACTGATTGAGGTTCAAACTGGCTCATGTCCGAGATCAAGGACAGTGGACTACCAGTGCTGTGGCTGGACTAGCACCAAAGGTACATCTTGGGGGGTATCAAACTTCAAGGATTGTTAAAAAAAATTGAATTGGCTGGGGAACCCACGGACCCTTATTGGACCTACCAGTTTATCAGCTGGGGAACTATGATTTAGGTGTAAGGCCCAATCACAGTCTCGAATGGTGATATTCTCAGAACCGTAAGCTCAAGAAAGACCAGCCATAGCAAAGGGCCACTACTTTAAGACACATAAGGAAAAGTCTGCTTGTCTCCACATGGCTAAAAGGGAGCAGATAGCGGCTCCCACAGACTCCACGATGTCACAGGATATGCCCTCTCTGCAGATCCTCAACATTGTAGTTACACAGGATGGCATCTAAACGATTCTCGATAGCTAACTTCCTCAAGACAACCTAGAAGCTGGGCCTAGCTCTTTGTCCTCTTGCCTACTTCACGTCACAGTCTCCTCATTTCCATGTACTGTTCTAAAGAGCAAGACACCACGTTCCTATAAATAATTCTGGGATTGATGAGAGAGGGGAAGGATGACGAGATGACAACCTCGCAGTCATAAAAAACGTGGATCCCAGACAATGGAAGCCAAGTCAAAACTACAGTCATTAAAACAGAATGTTTGAAGTGGTGCATTTGGAGTGGAGCAGTTAAGCCATCACTATTTGGAGCCTCCATCATTTTCAGTTACTTGTATATTGCAATTAGAGAGCCAAGTTACTCAGTATGCAATCAAAGTTGGCAGGATGAGCAGGGCATGTTTATTATAGGACATGGAGGGGATTAGAAACTCCGATATAGTCTGGCACACTAAACAAAGCTAAATAGCATCAATCTACAGTCCATGCATAACTTTATAAGAAAAGGACTTCCCTAACAGCTAAGTAAAATAGATGTCCTGCTGACAAGGTATCTGGTCACCAGAGTCCTGTGAAATACACAGAATATGGTGAAGTACCCTAGAGGTGCTTTTCAAAAAGGTGATGGTAACAACGGACCAGCTTCTATTGTGGAGTCTGAAGGGTGACTTCTTTTGAGCCTGTATCTAAGGCTCTACAGGTCACAGTGGAGATTTCCTAGTGGGGGGACCAAACCACAGCAAAGGCCTCCCTCTCACTGGCACTCCAACGCTGCTCCCTGGGGAGAAGCCTTCTGCTTATAAAAGCAACAGGTTGGGCTTGGCCTTCGTCATTGGTCTGGGATAGGACCACTCCTATCCCTAGCTCAGAGTCATCAGTCTGCACAATGAACTGCTTAGCATAGTCTGGAGCTTCGAGAATTGGTGCTGAGCACATAGCCTCTTTCAGGGTGTCAAAAGCCTTTTGACAACTAACTGTCCAGTTTACCTTTTTGGGCATCTTCTTGGAGGTGATTTCTGCCAAGGGAGCCACAAAGGACCCGTATCCCTCCACAAACCTTCTGTATTACCCAGTCAAGCTAAGGAATACCCTGATTTGGGTCTGGGTTGTTGGGAGCTTCCCAGACCAGGATGGCCTGGATCTTGGGCTGTAAGGGTTGTACCTGGCCTTCACAAACAAGGTGGCCCAAGTACACCACAGTTCCCTGCCCTACCTGGCATTTGGATGACTTGATAGTTAGACCTGCAGTTTGCAGGGCATTTAAAACCTTCCCAAGGTGGATCAGGTGATCCTGCCAGGTGGAGCTAAAGATGGCAAAATCAAATAGATAGGCTGCACTGAAGGACTCCAATCCAGCAAGGACTTGGTTCAGGGGAATTCTTTAAACCAAAGGGCATAACAGTAAACTGATAATGCCCATCAGGTGTGGAGAATGCGGTCTTTTCTTTTGCTCTGGGGGCCATGCCAATTTGCCAGTACCCTGCAGATAAGTCAAAGGTACTTAGAAATTTGGCTGCACCCAATTTGTCTATCAACTCATCTGCTCTTGAGATAGGGTGAGCATCTGTCTTGTTGACAGAGTTGAGCCCTCTATAGTCTACACAGAACCTCAATTCTCTCTTTCCACCCTGTGGATGAGGTTTGGGGACTAGAACCACTGGCCCAGCGGTTCTCAGAGGGTTCAATAACCCCTAACTCCAGCATCTTGCTGACTTCAGCTCTGATGATTTCCTTGATTTGATCAGACTGTCGATAGATTTTGTTTTTGACAGGTGAACTCTCACCAGTGTTCACATCATGGGTACACCAGTTTGTCCGACCAGGGGTCAAGGAGAATAGCTTTGCATACTGCTGCAAGACCTGCTTGCAAACAGTCTGCTGTTGGGCAGAGAGGGTGTCTGAAAAGACAACTCCATCTTCTGACCCATCTTTTTGGCTGTATGAGAGGAGGTCAGGAAGAGGTTCACTCTCAGTCTCCTGATCCTCACAAGTCTCTACCAGCATGGTGATGTCAGCCCTGTCATGGTAGAGCTTTAGGCGGTTCACATGCATAACCCTTTTGGGTGTCCTGCTTGTACCCAGGTGAAGACACAAATGAGGGCATTGGCTGCAGCAGGAGCTGTAGTAGTCCTAAGGGGAATTGCTTCAGGGCACCTAGTGGCATGATCCACTACCACTAGAATGTATTTGTTTCCTGATGCTTTGGGAGGTTCAAGGGGACCCACTATGTCCACACCTACCCTTTCAAAGGGACCCCCCACCACAGGTAGTGGTATTAAGGGGGGCCTTTGAGGGGCCACCTGTCTTGCCACTGGCCTGACAGGTGACATATGTGCTGGCAAACTCCTTTACTTTTTGATGAATCGGGGCCAGTAAAAGTGGCTAACTAGCCTTTCCCAAGTCTTGGTTTGGCCCAGATGTCCAGCTAGGGGGATGTCATGAGCTAAAGTTAGGAGAAAAGCCATGTACTTCTGAGGCACTATCACTCTCCCAGTTGCTCCAGGTTTGGGGTCACTGGCCTCAGTGTACAGTAGGCCCCCTTACCAATAAACTGTGTGGGTACCACAAACTTCTCCCTTTTCCTGTGCAGCAGCTTGCTGCCTCTGGCTTTCAAGAGTTGGACAGTCATGCTGTCCACGGTACAGCTCTTCCCTAGAGGGTGCTCTTCCCTAGAGGGTACCCCTGGGCCTAAGAGTTCAACCTGGTAAGGGGCAAGCTCCATGGGCTCAGTTCCCTCTGGGGTGTCCAGGTTCTCTTCCTGAGGAGGGGTGTCCTGATACTTTTGCTGTACAAAAGCTGGTTCCCCGGTCTTCTTACCTTTTCTCTTAGAAGGTTGAGCCATACTTTCAGGCTCTAACACTTCTTTTTCACCCTATCTCTTGCTCTGTGCTCTTGTTTGTACACACACTAATTCAGGGATGACTAGCTTTGCTGCATGTGTTTTCAGTTAAACCTCAGCCCATGCTGAGGTTTCCAGGTCATTGCCAAGCAGACATGCAGCTGGCAGCTTTGGAGAGACCACTACCTGTTTCAGGCCAGTAAACCCCCCAGGCTAATGTCACCATAGCCTTTGCATGGTTAGAAGTAACACTAAAGCATTGGTGACTGGGTAAGTTCTCCCAACAAAGTATTGCTCAGGGGAAACTAGTGTGTCTCTCACCATAGTGACACCGGCACCTGTATCCCTCAGAGATTCTATCCTAGATCCATTAATTCAAGGATATTGTAAGTATTTTTTTTTAAGTTGGGTGGCCACACAGCTACAGTGGCAAACTCAACTTCCCCTTCTGAAGCTAGAATTGCTTCAATGTACAACCAGATTTGCTCTTTGCACACTGTTAATCCCATCTGGAGACTTGCTACCCCAGGAGTTGCTGTAGTACGACTAGGGGCCTTCTTGTTTGGGCAAGCAGCATCTCCAGGTAAGTGTCCCAACTTCTTAGAGTTGTTAAACCAGGCCTTTAAAGGATCAAAGTTATTTCCCCTGTACCTATTAATGGACTGGGAAGAGTTTTGAGACCCACACGCCTGTGCAGGTTTTTGGGGCCCTTTAGAAGACTCAGGCTTTTTATCTTGGGGATTCTCACCACCTTTAACCTGGGGAGGTTTTGTAACCCCTTTCTTTTGGTCACCTCAGTGGTCGTTTTTTCACCCTTGTCTTGACTCAGTGGTCTGCCTTCTTTTCCAATTCTTTGGGAAAAACTTAGGTCTACCAAATGCTGATGTAAAGTCTATTGAAATCATGCACTTTGTGTCCAGTTAACCAACCATCTAGGGTTTTAACAGAGTAGTCTACAAGGTCAATCCAGGATTGGTTTTGGGTTTTGTGAGCCCCCCAAATCTAATTCTATATTCCTCAGTTGTGAGTCTAAATCCCTCAATCAGAGTTCTCTTCATGAGGTCAAAAGACCCAGCATCTGCACCAGAAAGGACCAGGAGTCTGTCTCTGCAGTTACCAGAGAACAGTTCCCAAAGGAGTGCCCCCCAGTATGATTTCTTCACTTTTCTCATTTCACAAGCCCTCTCAAAGGCTGTGAACCATATTGTGATATCATCAACTCTCTTCATATTTAGGGACAATCCCTTTGGGGATTTTAGGATCTTAAGATTGCTTAAGTAAATTGCTACCACCATCGATGGGTGCTATACCCCTCTCTGCTCTGTCTCTCTCTCTCTCTTTCTAGAGCCAGCAACCTGGTCTCTAGATCCAGTCTTTTGGTCAGCCTTACTAAAAGGCTGTCCTCCTCATTGAGGCTGTCTTGAATGTCCTCAGTGGTACTTGATCCACCTGTGTGAGATCTAGGTACTGAGAGGTTTACTCTTGGAGTCAAGGGAACTTGGACCCTTTTCTCCCTAGGAAGTGAAGGGGGTTGATCTACCTGGTCATCTCCTTCCTCTACTTCTTCATCTGACTGGTCTTCACCATTTTCAGGTTGGTGGTCCTTAGGATACCCAGCCAACAGCTCCTGGAGCTTTTGTTTGGTGGGATGGGGACCCATGGCTATGTTTTTAAGTTTACATAGGGAACTTATCTCCTTGAAAGACAAGTGAAGATAAGGGGTGAGGTCGAGCGCCTCAATCAATCAATCAGAACATTTGTAAAGCGCACTACTTACCCGTGAGGGTCTCAATGTGCTGGGAATGCTGCTACTGCTCAAAGAGCCAGGTCTTGAGGAGTCTTCTGAAGGTCAGCAGGTCTTGGGTCTGGCGTAGGTGGGTGTGGAGGGTGTTCCAGGTCTTGGCAGCGAGGTGGGAGAACGATCTGCCGCCGGAGGTCGCTCTTCGGATGCGGGGGACTGTGGCGAGGGCGGCAGAGTGGAGCTGGCAGGGTGTAGAAGCAGAGTAGTCTGTTGAGGTACGCTGGTCAGGTGTTGTGGAGTGCCTTGTGTGCGTGGGTGAGGAGCTTGAAGGTTATCCTTTTGTTGACGGGGAGCCAGTGCAGGTCTCTCAGGTGGGGTGGGATGTGGCTGCTGCGGGGCATGTCGAAGATCAGGCGTGCAGATGCGTTCAGGAAGCGTTGAAGTCGTTTCAGGAGTTTGGCTGAGGCTCCTGCGTAGAGGGAGTTTCCGTAGTCCAGCCTGCTGCTGACGAGGGCCTGGGTGACCGTTCTTCTCGTTTCGGTGGGGATCCACTTGTCGATCTTGCGGAGCATGCAGAGGGTGTTGAAGCAGGAGGAAGAGACGGCGTTGACTTGCATTGTCATGTAGAGGGTGGAGTTGAGGATGACCCCTAGGTTGCGTGCGTGGTCGGTGGGTGTTGGAGCTGTTCCCAGTGCGGTCGATCACCAGGAGTCGTCCCAGGCCGAGGGGGTGGATCCAAGGATCAGTCAGAGTTCAGCTTCAGTCGGCTGTTCTTCATCCACTCGGCGACAGCTTTCATTCCTTCATGGACGTTGGTTTTGGCAGCGTGGGTGTCCTTGGTGAGGGAGAGGATCAGCTGGGTGTCATCGGCGTAAGAGATGATGTTGAGGTCGTGCCGTCGTGTGATGTGGGCGAGCGATGTCATGTATATGTTAAGCATCGTTGGGCTGAGGGATGACCCTGGGGTATGCCTCAGATCTCGATGGCTTCGGCGCGGAAGGGAGGGAGGCGGATGCTCTGTATCTGCCAGAGAGGAAGAGGTGGTCCAGTCCAGGGCCTTCTCTTGGATCCCGACATCGTGTGCGTAGTGTGCGGTGGCAGACCGTGTCGAAGGCGGCTGACAGGTCCTGGAGGATGAGGGCTGCGGTTTCTCCGTTGTCAAGCAGGGCCCTGATGTCATCGGTGGCGGCGATGAGGGCAGTTCCGGTGCCTGGTTCTCTAGGTCATTATGGTTATTTTCACTAACAGCTGGGTTCTTATTTTGAGACATTGTTAAAAAAAACTTCTAACCCTAGCTACAGAGACTTTTTATTTTCTAAAATTCTAAGGGGACTTTACCAAGGCCTTAACAAGACCATTTGAAAAATCACAATTCTAAAGACAATTTAAGAGTTCTGTGCTGTGATTAGGTGGTAACCAAGTAGTCCAACAAATTAAGTTGTATATCCCACCGCTAAAAACCAAAGTAGGAAGCTGACACTGAATATACTATACCAAAATAAGGTATAGTGTCCACAGAGTCCAGTGGAACCCCAAAGGTAGACATAAGTAAAGTTGGATAGAACCGTACTCTCTATTTGTGGTAGTGTGGTCGAGCAGTAAGACAGTATCAGAGGACAGTGTTAAGCATTTGTTGTACACACTCAGTCAGCAAATGAATTCACACACTCAAAGACTGAACTTCAGACCAATTGTTTTTGTATTAAAATAATCTTTTAGTTATTTTATTTTCTAGGACCAAGCAAGCCTGGCACAGGTAAGTAATAAGTACTTTACAGGAGTAATGCAATTGAAATACAGTTTGAATGATAATCGTATATGCACTCTGGTTTGATTTACAGTATGAATGCAGAGAAATGCAATACATAGACTTAAATAGGCTTTTCAGTACAATAGCAGATAAGTAACTTTTGAGATTACTAGGCTTACACAGAGTAGTATACCTAGGTACTACTCTGGAATATTTCCTGAAAACAGGTAAGTAAAATCGTTTTTGTTAGATTATGCAATTTTAAAGAATTTCTTTAGTTTCTCAAACTCAACACTTAAAAACTTTTCACAGAAAACCAGTCAATGTTATCCTACAGAGGAAAATAGTGCATCGGTTTGAGGTAAGTATTTGTTAGTGGGAGTTGAGGTTCTGGGGGTAGACTCAGGGGTGCCCCAGTGTTAAGGATGCACTCTAGTTACACCCTCAGCGGCACAAGGGTGGCCGGGTGCAGAGTGCTGAGGCCCAATGTTATCCGCAATCGAGGTAGTTGTCTGTCTGGTCCAGACTACCGTCTGCTGCCTTACTTTGAGATTCTCCCGCGTCGGTGAAGGCTCTCATGTAGTTTTAGCTGTGCACTCTTCCACTGATTTTTCTTTTTCCCCGCAGCTTTAGACGCTTGATTTCGTTTTGGGGCCATCCTCACCCGCTGGGGTCCCCCTCTGCGGACCAATCGCACTCGAACGCTCTGAAAACTTGGCGTCCACACACTCCATTCCCCGCCCAGAGCTCCAACGTTGCTGCAGGGCTCGCACACGGCTCCGCCCTCCGAGAAACCCTCGGCACTGCAGGCTGGGGGAGAGAGCCGCTACCACGGCTTCCAGCTCTCGCAGAAGTCGGAACGCTGAACCGCGGCAGGACAACGCTGCAATCATGCCCCAAGATGGCCCTGCTTTCCACCGCTCCGCTCCGGAATCCACAACAGGGTATGTGTCGCTCAGCTTAGACTGCTTCACCGTTTGGGCTCCTCACCACTGTCGGCCCTCACCACACCGCCGCCATCCACAACTAAGCGGCCACCATCTTGCCTCTCTCACCGGGGCAGCCTCAGCAACCGGATATATTTATTAAAACCAGTAAGGAGAAGGCAGTGGAGGTAGTGGAGACAGCACATAGTACAGCAGCAGGGGGTGCACCTGGGATACTAGAAGAAAGTGTAACTGATGCGAAGACACTGCAATTACCCCAGGTTGATACTGATGGCGATGGAGCCATGTCCCCAGCATTTGGGATCCCCTTGATGGAGGGTGCTGCGCAGGGAAAGGTGGATTTGCCAATTGAGGGAATTGCTTCTGGAGACTCTGCAGCATCTTTGCGGGAGATCGATGGGTCCATTATCGATCCACAGACACAATTACAGGTTCAAGGAGGGAGTGACTTTGGTGGAAGTGAGCAGCTAGTTCTTTTGGAACAGGGTGCTGAGGCCGGTGGTGCTGGGGAAGGGGCTCAGAGCGAAGCCTTCTTCTCAGCCTCTGATGGTGTGGAGTGGTCTGATGATGAGGAGGAGGGAGGAGATTGTAGCTCCTTCGGGGACTCAGAAAGCGAATTGGAGTTGGAGAAACCGGCTACTGCTTTGAAAACATCAGTCGCTGTGGTAAAAGGTCAGGGTGACCCTCAATGTAACCCTCAATGTGAATTGCAGTGGGATCAGTGCGTCCCAACGCCCTCACGTGGCAGTCCGGATATAGAGATGGCACAAATGACTATTGGAAACAATTCACCAGGAAATCATTTCTCATAGGGAGGAGACTCGACAGGAAAATCGTAAATCGCAGGCAGCGATGCGTAAAATGAGGGGCGTCGTTAGGAAGTTATCTAAGGCCTGCGTGAACACCGGGGACAGAGTCTCAAATCTTGAGGACAGAATTGTTTCTACCGAGACGGAGGTGGGGGAGGCAATAGCCAAGGTGGATGCACAATGCTCCCAAGTAGTTGATATACAATGGAAGCTAGAGGAGTTGGAGAACAGGCTCCGCCGGAACAACCTGAGGGTCCTGGGAATTTCAGAGGGAGCAGAGGGGACCGACATTAGGGCATTTATTATTAAGCTCTTTGAAAAGGCATTCCCCGAGCTCGCCAGCTGGAACTGGGCCTCAGAGCTGCAGAGAGCTCACCGCATCCCCTTTAAAGTTAGCAGGTATAAGAAGGAAGGGGACAAACCTAGGGCGATTTTGATTTTTCTAGGAAATTTCATTTTGCGACAATCTCTCAGACTTAGCAAGACCTAATGCTAAAAGGGATGTTGATGGGTATTCATTTTTTGTGCGGCCGGATTTCTGCCACGCGACGGTGGAGAGACACTGCCAGTTAAGATGTTTGATTAAGCACTTTCAGGACAAAAAACTGCAGGCATATTTAATAAATCCGGCGCAGTTGAAAATTATCAATGACGGGAAGACACTTTTCTTCTCTTCTGAGATTAAAGCGAAGGAATATCTGGATTCTATAGGAAGCTAGGATGAACGCTGCTGGACTGGGTTAATGACTATGGGCTGATCTCGGACTATATTGTTTGAATATTTTGTTTGACCGTTCGGGTGATTTGGGATTTGTTGGGCTCCAAGATTCTGCGGGTTGTTGGGTGGTTTGATTTAAGCTGGCCCTCACCTCACACACCGTGCTCCATCACGAGCACAGACTAGGTCTGAGCGCCTCTCAGAGTAGGGAGGGTGGGGGTTAAAGGGGGTTGGGGGTGAGGGAGGTAGTGAGTGTGGGTTTTCTGGGGTGGGAGATGGAGGGGGGGTGGGTTGGGGGTGAAAACGGGAAAATAAAGGGAATGGTGCTTTATTGGTCACGGACAAAAAGTGTTAACAGGAATAAAGATATTTGAGCAGGTTTTTGTTATAGGTTGTCTCACTCAATTGGATGGCGAACATTAGCATCTGCACAATGAATGTGGGGGGTTTGAATGACTGGAGGAAAAGGCAGAGGTTAGCATATGTGGTGAAGCATAATAGGATAGATCTTCTCTGCCTTCAGGAGACCCATCTCCCATGGTCAAAGAGAAATCTGCTTCTTATTAATGGTTTCGAGTTGCTGGCTTGTACGACACAATCTTCAAATATTAGAGGGGTTGCTATCTTAGGAAGAACCACTTTAGGGAAGGCTAGGAGAGTGAAAACTGATAGCAATGAAAGATGGGTGATAGTCGAAATGGAGCTCAGCTTCACTATTTGTGGCGTATACGGTTCTAATGATGATGACCCTGAAATCTTTGATTTTTTAGAAGCTGAGCTAGCCAATTGGCCGACCCCTATAGTATTTACTGGTGATTTAAATATATCATCCGAATGGGGTAACGGAATATCGTACCAGGGGAGGAAACCCAGAGTTTTTAAGGCAGTCCAGGCGTTGTTCAGCTCGCATGGGCTGAATGATGTATGGTATGTTTAGGAGCCTCTGAATGCGGGCTATACGTACTTCTCAAATCCGGCTCAAAAGTACTCAAAATTAGATTACTTTTTTATTTCTGTGTCGGAAATTGAAAAAGTTGAGATCTTTAAACTCCCAAGGGTAATTTCAGACCCTCTGGTGTTAAAATACGATCTAGGAAGGCTGGTAAGGTCAAAAGCTAGCTGGACGTTTGAACAAAGGCTGCTGGCTGATAGTAGGTTTGTAGATCATATGAATAATTGGGCAGGAGAATTCTTTGCGGCAAATAGGTATAGTACGTCTCGGAATGGAGTGTGGGAGGCTTTTAAAGCCACTTTAAGGGGAGAGACGATTAGCTGCTCTGCTAGGCTTAGAAAAGAGGATAGGGGGGAGGTTGAGAAATTAATGGGCAAGCTTGTCATTACGGAGGAACAACATATAAGAGATATAGCCGCAGGTGGGGATGGTGGGGATGGTGAGGATAGGCGGAGCGTATTGCTGGTGGTTAAAGCGGCATTGCAGAAAGAGGTTACACAAAAGGCGATCCGGGACTTTCAAGCTTCAAGGGCTAAGAGGTATGAAACAGGGGAGCAAGCTGGTAGAGTTCTTGCCCTTTGGCTAAGACCGGAAAAATCTAAGAATGTGATCACCTGTATAGAGGAGGATGGGAATATATTTACGGACGTTAAGGATGTTTTGATGGTGTTTAAAAACTTCTATCAAAAATTGTATGAAGAGGGGGAGTCGGACAGTAACCAAGTGGCGGGGTGCTTTGATAGGGGCCCTAGTTTGGATGATGCAACAAGAGCGGATCTAGATAAAGATATTTCGTATACCGAGGTTCTATCTGCATTGCGGGAGCTAGCGCCTGGGAAAGCTGCTGGCCCGGACGGGATCCCCCTGGAGGTATATAAAGCTATGGAACGGGAGATTGTTCCTCTGCTGGTTGATTTATTTAATGGGATTTTATACTCCGGGGTAGTTCCGGACTCTTGGAAAGAAACCAACATTGTAATCTTTCATAAGAAGGGGAAACCAGCGGAGAAACCAGGGTCGTACCGGCCAATATCCCTAATTAATGCCGATACTAAACTCTATTCAAAGATCTGGGCAAAAAGGTTGGGCAGGATCATTGGCGGTCTCGTCTCCCCGTGGCAGCATGGGTTTGTTCCTGGGCGTGGTACCACAGATCATATATGCAGAGCTATAACTTTGTTTGACGCCCGGGAAGCCACGGGGAGGGGGGTGGGGGGATGGCCATGATCCTGCTCGACGCAGACAAAGCTTTTGATCGAGTTGGTTGGAGCTTTCTCTGGGGCATACTGGCGGGGAGGGGTTTTGGGCAGAAAGTCATCAGAGCTATTAAGGCTATGTACATGGATCCAGTCGCAAGAATTACAGTTATGGGTGAAAAATCTGATGAGTTCAAGATACGGAGAGGGACACGCCAGGGCTGTCCTTGTTCCCCCATCCTTTTTTCTTTGTACATTTACCCCCTTATTCAGAGAATATTAGACTGCCCCAGTATTCCCCCAGTGATTTTTAACGGTCATGTCAATAAGATATTAGCATATGCAGATGATTTGGCCGTTATCACGAAGAATCCCCAGCAAGCACTTCCCGCTTTGGTACAGATGGCGAAGGTATTTGGGCAAGGCTCTGGGTACCTCCTCAACGAATCCAAAACTCAGATAATCTGTACAAAAAATATCCCGAAAACTGATTCAAGATTTGTGGACTCTGCGGTTTATTTAGGGGTAAAAATCAATGCTTCAGTGGGTAGAATAGTGGAAGTCTATAGAGGCAGAATTAAAAAGGTTGGATGTGTTGCATCTTTCTCTGGTAGGGAGGGTCAACGCTCTGAAGATGTTAATGTTTCCCAGAGTGCTGTACCTGTTTAGAGCAATACCCCTATTTATTGATGAAAAAATTATGAAACATTTTGAATCTGTCTTTATTAGGTTTATATGGCAGTTTGGCAAGGTTAGACGCTCTACGAGTCTTATGTCATTACCGAGGAAAAGGGGCGGGATGGCACTCCCAAACCTTAGATTGTATCATTGGTCCTGCCTCCTGATTCAGATGTCTATCTTTTTCAATTCTGACACTGGTCCTGTGGGAGAAATCGGAAACCTGGACACCCAGGGTCCCCCCCCCCCCCAATTTTTAAGATGCTGTTGGGGGCAAAGCAACCGGCTTGTTGCTGACTGAAGTGGCATACAGGTTTTATAAGAAAGCCCGATTTAAGACTTTGCATGGGGCTTGGCAGGTATGGAAAGCTATTTTAAAATGTTTTAATGCCCCTAACATTAATCCCTATCTTCACTTGGAAAACTCAAGTCTTTTTCCTCAGTTAAGAGCGGATAGGAACTTACAGGTCTGGAAGGGATTGGGGGTTAAGACCATTGGAGACCTAATGGAAGGGGATAAGATAATAGGGTTTGAGGATATGCAAAGGAGGTATGGTCTCCCTGCTAACCAGTGGCTTATTTATGGTCAAATCTCCCGTACTCTAATGGCCCTCAGACCTATACTGAAGCCTCTGGTTGATTTTCCTGTGGTTGAGGCCCTGGCTAGAGGTTGCAGGAAGATTAAGGTGGTCTATAATCTCCTGGTCTCGAGGATTCAGGACGATGTAGGGAAGGTGGAAAGTGACTGGGCAATCAAATTGGGAAATCCGGATGATGATTTGGATCTCGCACTATGTTTAAATAAAAAGCTCTTTCGGGCCTCTAATTTGCGGGCTCAGCACTTTAAAACAGTTTTTCATTTGTACCATACGCCGGCCAAGTTATTTGCTTGGGGTGTTAGGAATGATGATCGCTGTCCTAGATGTAATACGGGTCAAGCAGACTTAGTACATATGTTTGTTACCTGTGATCGGCTGGGCCCAGCCATGGATGTGATTATGAAATTTTGGGAGGGGCTGCTAGGTCACAGGATTGATCTATCCCCAACACTGATGTTAATGGGTACTGACTCCAAATTGGCCCGGACGGAAGATGAGGCAGCCTTGGTTTTTATGTCGGTTGCTGTGCTAAGAATCCTGATCTCTGCTGGTTGGAAGGATGTTACAGCCCCCTCTTATCAGATGTGGCTCTCGAGATTTTTAGGTATACATAATATAGAGTCTTGTTTATATGAATTTAAAGGCGTTAAAAAACGGGGGATGGGCAGATGTTTTTGGGCCCCTGTCACGAAGTGGAGAGATGATAGAATTTGAACCTGGATTCGCACTGTATGACATATTTATCTGTAGCCATATTGCATTTTATCCCCACATCATGAATTGTGCTTTTATGTATTTATATTTGAGTGTTATTTCTATGTAACTGTATTCCTATGTCAATTGTTTTAATGCTGTGTCTGTGTTAAATTAATTGCTATGTTCTTTTACTGCACCGTAACCTTCAATAAAAATAATAAAAAAAGAGGCCCAATGTTATCCAATGGGGGATAGGGGAGCTCTGGTTGGTGGCTGCTGGCAAGCAGGCCACTTGGGTGTGGGAGCAAAGCTCCTGGACTTTAGCTCAGGGCAAACAGGGAAATAAAGTAGCACCAAAGGTGCACCCTCAGCGGCACCAAGGCGGCCAGGTGCAGGGTGCTGTTTCGACGTTGGATGCCCTATTGTTTCCGGTTTGTAAAGACACTGCAGGCTTGGGTACGAATGTCTTCTGGGTGCGACCACCAATTTTAGAGGTAAGTTGGGGGTTGGTTAGGCACCATCGGTTTGTGCACACAAGGCTGTGAGGCGCCGGGTGCGGGGATGCCTTTTGGGGTCAGATCTTCTTACCAGCGCCTGGTTGTGGTTAGGGGGGCCTTCTGGATTTAGACTGCAGGCGACGGCTGGAAGATTGAGGCAGGTCAGGGGTCGCAGGATCTCCGGTCAGGATCGCTGGGGTGACCTCGTGGTGTTTTCCCACTCGAGCTCGGGCCGTGGACGGCGGGTGCAGGGTGGTGCAGATTTGAGGTTTCCGGCCAAGGCCAGAGGTTGCAGATGAACAAATCCGGTGTTCACGGGAGACAAAGACTTTGTATTTGAGGGCAGTCAGGTCCTCCGGGGTTTTCGATGTTGCTGGCTGCAGGACACACCGGGATTTCGCAGGAGCAGGTTTGAGGGGGAGACAGGCTGGTAGGGCTGGGGCCAAGTCGGTGGGCATCTTCCTCTTGTTAGCTGCTGCACAGCTGTTTGGTCCTTCTTCTTCTTCTTCTAGCTTCTTCTTGTTGGAGGAAGCAAGGTTCAGTGGTGCCCCTAAATACTAGATTTAGGGGTGTTACAGGTAGGTAAAAGGCAGGGACCAATGGGTCCCTATTATGCCACCCTCCAGTATGAGGGGGGCATGAGCCTGTCCCTGGTTAGCGGAGTCCCCCCATTTTCAAGATGGCGAGGATTGAGAATTGTGTTTTACTTTGCCTCCCCCACCTGAGGGGTGGAGCTGGCAGAGGTGGGCACATCTCTCTTTCTTACTTGTTTTTCCCGCCGGTTCTCCCGCCCAAAGTGGGGGTCAGAACCAGTGGGGACCAGTTGCTGAGAGCAGCAAGATGCCTGGGGAAACTCACAAAGGCAGCACGCCTTTGAAGCTTCCCCTTTATGAAGCCTGCCCATCCTGGGGCAGGAGGCTTGGCACCTTGTCCCAGGATGTGCATTGTTTCAGGCCCCAGAGAACAGCAGGCTCTCGACCCAGGGGTCCAGAAGCATGTCTGGTGGTGGCAGCAAATTTATAGTTTGGAAACAGAGTTCCACGCTTTAGAGAGTGCCAGGCCTGAGACACAAGAACAGGATCAGGACAGAAGTCATCAGCTGCGACTTAAGGAAAAGGAATTGAGGGACGTCATGACCAACCAAGCAAAATTGCGCGCAATTGCCACGCAGAGGCGCGTTTATGATTTGGGGGACAAGGCTAATAAAATGATAGCCAGGCTCGAGAAGCGTGACAGGGACCGGAACTGGGTGCCTGGGATCCGAACACTGGATGGGACTACACGAGATACAGGGTCAGGCATAGCGGAGGCGTTTGCGCAATACTACGAGCCTTTTTATCAGACGCACACTGAGAGGCGGTAAAGGGAGTGTGAGGAATTCTTGCAGGACATCCACCTGCCCACACTGGACCCGGACAATAGGGATACCCTAGACTCTGACATTACTGTGGAAGAGGTAGAGGCTGCTATGGGGGATTTGCAGGCAGGGAAAGCACCGGGCCCCAACGGGTTTCCGGCAGAGGCGTTCAGGTGTGTGGCGGGGAGGGTAGCACCCCACATGCTAAAAATGCTTCATGAGGCCAAACAGGACGGGTTATTAGATCTGCAACGATTGTGGTGATACATAAGCCCGGCAAGCCACAGGAGTTATGCAGTTCCTACAGGCCATCTCACTCCTTAATTACGAAACCAAGGTCTTTGGCAAAATCCTAGCCACTAGACTGGGGGCGGTCATTCAATCCCTGATCCATCCGGATCAATCATGCTTTATGCCGCACAGAAACACTAGGCTTAATTTACTTTGCTTGTTTGGGGTGCTCCAAACGGTGTACGACCGCCCGAACATCCCAGCGGCCCTACGGTCACTGGGTGCCCATATGGCCTTTGACAGTATTGAATGGATATATATATATATATATATATATATATATATATATATATATATATATATATATATATATATACACACACACACACACACACACACACTCACGGATTTGGTGATAACTTTAGAGCATGGGTGAGGTTGCTGTACACGCTTGTGTCAACGGTGCCCTCTCTAGGGAGTTTCAATTAGGGCGGGGCACGAGACAGGGCTGTCCGCTCTCCCCGACGTTGTTCGCCTTGACCATGGAGCCGTTGGCGGCCTGGGTACGAACAGATCCCACAGTGCGGGGTCTCGACCTAGGGGGTGGCTGGGAAGAGCGTATATCCTTATATGCTGATGATGTTCTACTCTACGTACAGAGACCGGCTGACTCAATCCACAGACTCATGCAGATCCTGCGCAAGTTTGGCGAGTACTCCGGCTATCGCATTAATTGGGATAAGTTGTTGGGTCATCTGATGGCAGGACCTATGCCAAACTTATCAGAGGAGTGTTGGGGGCTGGTGTGGAAGGAGACTTTCCGCTATTTAGGTATTTGGATCACGAACTCGGAGGAGTTCCTGCGTCTGAACATATACGCGCAACTGGAGAGGCTAAGAAGGGACGTCGAGCATTGGAGAACCCTCCCGATCTCCTTGATGGGATGTGCCGTCCTCTTCAAAATGATGGCCCTTCCTCGCTTGCTCCCTTTCCAGTTCTGGAGATCTTCTCCGGGCGATTGAATCGGAGCAGCGCACACTTCTTTGGGGAAGGGGGTGCCCTAGAATTGCACTGAAGAAACTCCAGCGGGGGTATACGAGGGGGGAGCTCGCTGTTCCAGACATTAGGCTCTACCACTGGGTGGCACAATTAGTCAACATCAATGGGTGGGTGTTCGCGCCATTGGATGAGCCAGCGTACAGGGTGGATCGCATGGTCTTTGGAGGAGATACCTACTTGGCCGCTTTTTACCGCAAAGGTAGACGTGGTCCGCCCATGCCACCTCAAACGGCCTCAGTTGTGGAGACGTGGAAACGGGCGACTAAACTGCTGGGGTGGGAAGCGAAGCCTACAGCACAAACCCCACTATGGGCTGGGAATTATCTTCCTGAGGTAGCCAAATTGAGGGGCCTTCGCAAATGGAGCCTTATTGGCATTGATGTGTCAGGTGATATCTGGAAAAGAGGGGACATGTTAGAGTTCACTGCCCTGCAGGCACAATTCCAAATGGGAAAGGGGGAGTTCCTCCATTACCAGCAGCTCCGACATGCCTTATACCATCATCTGCACCACGGGGAACAATTACCTGAATATGCCACCCTAGAAGAGGTTTTTATTGCTTGATCCCATGATAGATAAGGCCATCTCCCTCACGTATAAAAAGCTAATCAATAACATAAACGATCCCCTGGGCCTCTGCGTGAAAAATGGGAGTCCGAGTTTGGGTTGTTGGAGGAAGACGGTTGGAGGGAGGCCCTACAGAGTCCCCTTGAAGTGGCAATCCGTGCCCGCTTTAGGCTTGTCCAGCTGCACAACTTACACCGCTCCTACACCCAGCGCATGACACAATACGGAATAGGATATATTGACTCAGAGTTCTGTCTGAGGGGTTGTGGGGAGGTGGGAACCTTCTTCCATATCTTGTGGGACTGCGCTGGGATCCGGGCTTATTGGTCCAGACTGGCGAGCATAATGTCGGAAGTGGTTGGCTCTGAGGTCCCACTGGAGGCCCGATGGCACATCCTAGGTGTTACGTCTGACATCACATGGCCTAAGTGGGAGAAGATCTGGCTGGCGTTAGCGAGCATGGTGGCCAAGAGGAATATAGCGAGGCTATGGGGTAGTAATGTGGCACCAACAGTGGAAGACTGGGAAAAGGACCTAGATTGGTGCCAGAGGGCTGAGAAAGTGATCTATAAAAGTAGAGGGTGTCCCAAGAAGTGGGAGAAAATATGGGCAGCATGGAGAATGTATTGGGGGGAGTTTCTGGACACCCAGTCTGTCTCCAAAACTTCTAATGTTGTGTCTGTATCTTTGCATTGGTAAGCAGATCGAAACGTTCAATACTGTATTATGTATGACCTTGCCTTCTGTACGTCCACATACTATCTGATGCTTTACAGTATGCCACTGTTTTTGGAGCTTGTTATTTTAATAAAAAAATATTTTTTTTTTTAATTCACTTTTTCCATTTTAGAACTCTCCCAGAATCACTTTAAATGTTGCCTAATTCTAACACCCTTTTTTTCCAAAGGTCAGGACTTTACTCTTAGAAATATATATATATATATTTTTTTTTGATAATCAACTTTATTGAGTTTATACAACATCGAACAGAATTCATTGGCAGCAGTTCGCAAATCAGTGCATACAGTGGGTCTGAATCAATAAGACTTATTGACAGGGGCAGTTCACTCCAGTCCATCAACTCCTCCTGCAGGACAGTGGTAGCAAATCTTAAGACAATCAGTACAGTTAAACTCATGGTGGGATCAAGTTGAACCATTTCCCCCATATCTTGGGAAACAGTTCTGGAGAGCCTCTGGATGCAAACAGGGCCTCCTCCTGGGTGCCGCACCAATCCACCCCCTTCCTCCACCTCCCAACAGTTGGTGTAACCGCTTGCGACCAGTGTAGCGCTATGTCCCTCTTGGCCACGGCCACCGCTGTCCCAAGTAGGCGCTTATCCATCCTAGAGCCGTCCAGGCCATCAAAGATCCCCAACAGCATGCGCAATGGGTCATGAGGAACCTCCCAGCCCAGGGCCTGCGTGAGCTCCCGCTCCACTCCACCCCAGAACCTCGCCAACACCGGGCAGAGCCACACCATGTGATAGAAGTCGGCAGGGGATTAACCACATCTCGGGCAGTCTGTGAAGGTGTCTCAGGCGGGCACGGAAGAGTCGTTCTGGGGTAAGGTAGGCCTCATGGAGGAAGTATATCTCCACCAGGAGCAGTTGGGAGGACGTGGTCAGGGTACGTGGAGACATAAGAGCATCCCTCCAGTCCGCCTCTTCCAGGGGGCCCACCCAACCCTCCCATCTGGCGCGCAGGTTGTCTAAGGACGCAGGGCCGTTGTTCACTAGGGAACGGTAGATGTGGGATACTCCGCCCTTACCCAGATCCCCCATCATCACTTAAGCTTCGAGCGGGCTGAACTCTGGGAGGGTGACTGGAGAGGGGAGTTGTGTGTGGATAGCATGGCGCAGCTGGAGGTATCGAAAATGCTGGGCATGAGGAAGGGCGTGGCGCTGCTGTAGTTCGGCAAAGGCACGGATATGGTCTTCCACCCAGACGTCTCCAAGGACTGAGACGCCAATCAGATCCCAACGACGGAAGCCGTTTAAGAAGTAGCAGTAGGGGGTCAGAGGCAACGGTAGGAAGCGGGCTAGGTGGTCTCAGGCCTCCAGGTCCGTGGGGAGTCGGTCTTGGGGGCAGGCATCCGGCCGGTTTGACACACAATGTCCAGTGGATTTAAGCGGGGCCGACAGTGCAGTCCGCGGGCCCCGGCACCCCTGCCAGTCCCCGCACCACCAGGGCCTCGATGAGGGAGCGGTGAGGATCAGCAAGAGTAGTGGTAGGCGACCAGGATGTACACGGCCTCCCAGCTCACGGGGCGCGGCAGGCGCCCGCCGAGCCGGTGCCTCAGTCAAGTTACACCCCCGGGGTTCTCAGTGCATTGGGGGGAGTGACCGGGGTAGGTGATAGGCAGGCAGAGGGGGCCGGTCAGTAATCGGGGCGTGGGGCTATCTCTGCCAGGGCACCCAGGCCCGACCACCGGGGAGCCCTCCGTCTCGCCCCGGGCCTCTCCTCACCTCTACAGGATGTTAGGTAACCCCCGGCCTCCTCGGGTCACTGGGCAGGATCCACGGACATGGTGCTGGCTCGATCACCTCCGGATCAACCTCACAAGGTTCCGCAGTGTCTCAGCGGCCCACACGGGGCACCCTCACGGGGGGGGGGGGTCCACTGCAGGCGGCGCATCCGGGGTCTCCCGTCCTCCAGGCCTCCCCAGGCAGTACACAACACCGGCAAGGCCCCAGGGTGCCCCTAGCCTCCAGGGCAGGCCCACCTCCTCACCGCCAGGCCCGCGGCAGACCCGGATGTCAGCAGGCTCTGAGAGCAGGGTTGGACGCTCCGTCCCAGGACCGGGCAGGGCAGCACGGCAGCCTCAGGAGGGCTCCGCGGTCGAGGGGGCGGTCCGCGGTAGGCGGCGAGTCGCTGGAAAGATCCGCTCACCCAGCGGGGGGGGGGGAGAACCCGCCCGGCAGCCTGGAGGTTAAAGCCGCGGCTCTCAGCTATGGGCCGCCATCCTTCGGACCTCGCGGCCGGGGAGGATCGCGCCCGCGGTTATGCTGCCAGACCTCTGGGAGTCCCCCAACTCCCCCGGTGAGTGCGGGGCGGTCAGGGGAGTGCTGGGTGCTGCTCCGAGTTTGGGTGGGCGGTCTGTGGTAGGCGGCGAGTCCCTGGAGAGGTTCCCTCCCATTAGGACTAGAGTCTACGTAGAAGAGTAAAGGGCTATTATTAGCCTCAAAAGAGGAGCAGGAATTCCTAGCTCAAACAATTTTCTCTAAAGTGTCCCTCGGTCTACCTGGTCGAACGCATAACGCGAAATCGATACATGCAGAGTATATAGGCATGCCCCTTGACTGAGGATACTTTTCTATAAGTGTTTGTAAAGCTGTAATATAAACGAGGGTACCACAACGGAAACCAGCCTGCTCTACAGGAATGATGTTTCCAAATGCCCATTCTTTGAGATGAAGTAAAATGCTATTGGCAAATAATTTTCCTGCTGCATCCAGAACGCCCATTTGTCTATAGCTGGTGGGTGAGGAATATCGCCCGACAGGTAGCAATGCTGGAATAACTGGCACAAAAAGGTGGCCCATAAAGAGACCACTTGCTTAATGACCACTATCGAGAATTCATCAGGCCCCATGGCACGGGATGTTTTGGCACATTTAATGAATCCCTCAATCTCCGTATCGGAGGGTGGCACATATAGTACTAGAGAGTCTGCATTAACAGTTATAAAAATGCAAAATGCTACTACTTGAATTACAAGCATCTAGCCTGGAAATGCATTGGGTCCAATCGTTATCCAATACTGGAATTGCTAGGGCGGTGACTCCAGAGTCACAGTATGGTGCTATTAGAGTCTAGTATTTTCTTTGATTGCTAGAGGAGGCAGCTTCCCTCAAATTTGCCCACTTCCTATCCCCTTCCTTCCTACATTATGCCCCTTTCAATCTTGTTCTCTTGCACGTAAGACAGTAAATTTTCCCTGGTCTCAGGATTGTAAAACAACATTTAAATTGCTTCCTGACTAGAAGATTTATTTTCGGATTTAGCCGTTTTTCAGCCTAGAAAGTCCTAAAAGATGGTTTAGAACCTTTTACTCTAGCTTTACTCCCATAAGCATGGAAGGAGGTCAACTGCCTTTCGTACCAAGAAATGGGATCATTTGAGGACTCAAAGGGGCCTAAACTTGCTACTTTAAGACCTTGTCCCAAGGCCTTTATATTACAGCAAGACCAAAAAGTATGCCCATTCGATTTAGTGTAGGTCACGTTATCTTTCTTGGAATTCCAGGAATCAAGAACCTTAAAGTCTAAGTCAACAGACAAGGAAAGGATACTATAATCACTTAAATCTGTCCCCAAGATCTTCACGTGTTAACAGGCACTAAACATTTGACGTGACACCACGTTCAAGTCAAATAAAGATTCACCACGAGGTGAATGAAAAGTATAGGAGGCAAGAGAATCTTCGGGGAATCTACAGTAAAAAAAAAAAATTCATGCAATATCAGATTTTATATGAACAGTAAGCCCCTTCTAGATGTCCTAGCCTTTTCTGGAGCACCGCTTCAAGAATAGAACACGCTTCATCCATTTCAGTTAAAGAAGGTAATACATGCAGAATTTGAAACCTTGGCATTAAAATCCCCTTCAATAATTACCAAGGGACCTTCCTCTAGTTGACTGATGTTATGGACAAATGCAAACAGATTTAACAAATTTACTAGCACAAAAAAAAGAGGACAACCCTCCTCCCTCATTCGACAAGGCCAACTTTAAACCGAGGCATAGGTGAGGTGGATGAACAAAAATATTCTTGATTCAAATTATTATGTTTAAGCAAAATGGCAACACCTCCACTAGCATGGCCTTTTGGGGAAGGTTTTGCTGCACATGAAAAACAAAATAATTCTCATAAATAATATAAGTAATTCTCATACGTAGTATCATTACAGACGCATGTTTCCTGTAAACACATGATCAAAGGATTAAAGTGAATTACAGAATTCAATTTCAAATAGATACAATTTTACCGGAGGTAACCTCCACGCACTGGATACTTCGCATTGTTACTTGCACCGTTCAGCGTGCCTGCTACCAAACTCCAATTAGTTAACTCATTTCCCTGCTCTAGCGCCCGAGCACTCAGTTCCTCCGACTCCACAGTATTTATAACTCTCCTACCTAAACCTCTACCTACAGAGATAGTGGTATCCTTAGGGTTAACAGACCTCATCAATACTGGGCCCTGAAACTTACCCTGCGGGTTCAACAAAGGATTATTAAAGTTGGACTCTGCACCAGATTCTACTCAGAAAACAACAATTTCCCTTTTCAGGGCAATCTACGTGCTCTAGGATCAACATTTCAATAATCTTAGAGCTAAACATTACTCTCGAGCTAGGCAAAGGGGTGGACGAATTCATATAGACATGATCAATATCTCTACTTGATACCAGTCTCAAGGACTCAATTTCCAGTAAAGAGTGTAAAATAGAATATTTATTCAAATTACCCAATTTGTGATCGAACTCAATGACAAAATCCAACATACTCTAAGTTGGAACTGTTTCGGGACCCTTCAGGCCCTCTTTCAAATCATTAGACTTTGCTCAAAGCTATACTGACAATTCTGTATAGAAGGAAACAAATTGGTGTGCGTCCCTATTAAGGGGTATATCGGGTCTTAATTCATGCCATAGAGGCATATTTCCAAGGGAAGGAACAATTGGTACGATCGCCAGGCTCTGCCCCACCAAAGGGATGCCCAAAAAGTCTACTTTGGCCCTGCAACCCTATTATTCCCAAACCCTCTTTTACATTAGTTAACATAATAGGAATGGATTTGATAGTTGACGGGCACCATACCCGGAAGCAAGGGAGCATAATCTGCCATTGTAGTATTTATGGGGGAAATGGGAAGCACAAAGTCAGCAGATACCCTTGCAAATCTTAGTTTTTTGGCTTACATTTCACAATACTTCATTTGTTTTTTCTCCTCCCTTTGGTCAGGTTTGTCCTAGTTGTCCTAGGACTCGCTGATGTGACTCTTCCCCACCCGAGTATGGTCCCTTGAGTGGCATGATTTAAAACACCGAACATGGGAGAGTGAGCCCCACCAAGGACGTTTACCGGTCTTTTAAAGATTTGGAAACAGGTAAAAAAAAAATCTGTCGCCTGGACCTTTGGTTCATCCAGTTTACACCCCTGATATAATGACCTAAATGAGTGCACATTATCCTCCATCGGCTTTGTTTCAGATTTTACAATACATTTCTTAGGAGGGGACCCTCAGGCCACAGGGCTTACCTACTTGAATACCAACATCTCTAGACCCACCATTGGCCACATAATCAACTTGTGTAACTTGCGGTTTTAACTCTTTAGACTTTTGAACTTGCATTTGACACACCCCAAGGATATTGAGGTGCGAACCCCCTGAAGGATTGGAGACAACGCATGATCAGAATTTGAAACTGGTCTTTCTATCAGAGATAAAATAGAGGCGAAAACCATCTCAAAACATAATATTTAAGATGCAGGTCCTCACTCACCTTCCCTTTCCAGATTAAGCGTATGCATTTTATTGTGCTCCTGAAGACATGAATGTTTCACAATTCTTTGAGTTCAACAAGGCTAAGGAGCCCCTCAAGGACAGTGCACTACAGTACAATGCAGGTAAAGATGGACTACTAAGCAGACATTGCATGACTGGCCCATATGCTCCCCCCCCCCAAACCTCTCACCAGGGTAGCGGACGATTTCAGACAGGCCTCTCTCAGCCGATTCTCATCATTAAACAGATTAAATAGAGCCAAGCAGTGTTCTCCGATACAGCATGCCCCTCCCCATTCGACTCAAGAACATTTTCTATAGGAACAGTACTGCTCGGACTCAAAAATGTTGCCTTGTGGGGTGCAGCAGGGCTCTTCCCTGGGCCCACCCAGGACAGTTTCAACCTGTTCTTGGATAATTAAATCCTTGAGAAAAGTATTTCCCTTCTTTCCTATTCAGGCACGAAAACAGGTGACTTTGGCACTTGTTATGTCTATACTAGATTATTGTAACACCCTTTATCTGGACATCAACAAGACCGTCCTTGCGAAATTGAAGCTAGTTCAAAATGCAGCTGCTAGATGGACTCTTGATATCACAAAATTTCAGTCTGTCTCTGAAGGGATTCAGAAAATTAGTTGGCTTTCTGTTACCAAGAGAATTACCTTTAAGGCTCTCTGCTTGGACCACAATGCCCTTAACAACAGAGGCCTTCAACAACTCAGGTATCCATTTCACAGCTATAGACCCCCTCCCCCGCCCCGACAGCTTTGATCTTAAGGCAGTTATCTGCTAATTACGCCTAGGTACAAGATATCAAGGTGGGGAAGCAGAGCCTTTTCAGCTGCAGTATCCACGCAGTGGAACTCTCTTCCCCCATAAATGTCTAGTCTTCAATCCCACACCTTATTCCATAAGGCTTAAAAGACCTGGTTGTTTACTCGATAACAGCCACTAGCTAGCTTCTTTTATTTCTCTTCTTTCGGAGACTATTTGCTATTAGTGCCTTGATTCCTTTTGGCATTTATTGCCCTCTATAAATCTTTTTCATTCATTCATTCATTCATTCATTCGGAACTGAATAAACATTCTCCAGACCTTGCCCAAAGTAAGAGTTCATAGGATCTTCCCAAGCGGGACTTAAGCCTTGCCACCGATTGTCAAGTGGGCCACTTACAGAGTTCGGTGCAATGTGCCTGTTTAAGACGAGACCTAACGGTGCAACATCTAACTACATGCGGCCCAACTCTGGGTCAATGATTTCACATATTAGAGGACTCAGCTATGGATCAACCTCCCTGACACCAGCCCCAGTCTCTTCTAAGCCAGGAGATCTACTTAATGTACTTATGTTTGGTGAAGGGAGAACGAGTGGTGGGGTGGAGGGAGAGTGGGGTGGGAATTGAAAAATCCATGAGCACATCAGAGGCTTGATTCAGGTCGATAGCGGTCTCCATTTTGTTCAATCTTTGCCACTCATGGAAAAAAAACGTTTGAAATGAGAGGATAAGATGTCAAGTGGGACAACCAAGCCTTTTTTTTGTTTCAGGAGATTGTTGGGTGGATTGGATGCAGCAATCAGCCGACCAGAGTATTATTGCCTTAATCTCATTTTAGCTAGGCCAACCAGAGAAGATGAGGCTCACCACACCATAACATGAAGGGGAGGGAGGTCATTTCTCCCACCACAATACCTTTGAGCACCAGCTGAGGATTCTTGTGGCTTTGGTTACCATACAGAAATCACTCATTACTGGTTACTAGACACAGGTCGCTCACACAACTGTTTCAAAAACTCCTGTTCATTCAGTAAAGAAAGAAAGAAGGCCTTCAAAACGAAGGGTGGTGGAGAAAGGGACAGAGCAGGAGCCCACTGGAAAACCCACAAGCTGCACCCAGGCCTAGCTCGGCCAATTCTGTGTGACCCTGGCTCTCTTTCTACAGCAGCTGACTACAACCGCTGCATTCACCCTAGCATTCCCCTGAGCACCAGTAAAACATGGCACAGCTCAGGCGAAGCCGTAGTCTAAACTTCAATTTCAGTTCTACAGCTCTGCCGCTCAAACTTACCCGGACCACACGGTACACCAGGAAAAACAATTGTAAACATTTCTGAGGGATTCAAGGATTTGGGATTTAATACACCTTTCGATCATGTGATATGCCCAGCTCCCCTACTCCCCTGCCCCCACCACGTACAAGCCGAATTCCTCTCCTCTGCAGGCGTGATCAAAAGCACAAGGGACTGTGGAGGGTAAATGGCTTGGAGACTGGAAGGATAGGAGGTGGACAGGATAAACATACATCAGGCCCGAGGACCGAAAGAACCAATGATCATAGACCCAGCCCCAGACCAAAGCGGGCCACAGTGCTGTATAAGAAACCGGAGGCCAGGGAAATGGGAGCTCTCTCAGCACTCTCTCCAACTCCAGCAAAGAAACAGCAGTGCAGTGGTGCAACGCACTCTCAGCGCTCCCTGCGGCTCCCCCCTCAGGCACTCTCACTGACCGCGTACAATGATGCCTACTTCGGCGGTCCTCCTGAGTCACCTTGGTGTCCTGGTCTCGCCTCACTCGGATCCTCAGCGTCCACAAGTCACTGCGCGTCACATTAGCCAAACTTAAGAATGAATGCAACTGGCACTAGGTGCAAAGTGAAAACCAGGAGCAAAAAACACTTAGCCAGATTTTTTTGATTTTTTTTCACTTTGCATCAAACTTGGAATGCGGGCTACTTTGAATACGGGCTTAAGAAAGGGAAGAACAGAGAATGGGTCAAGGCCCAGAATATGCAAATGCTGCATTGGAAGGCACTCTTTGGATATCCTGGAGACATGGGAAGAGACTATGGAGAACTCGTTGCATGAAACGGACATACTAAAATAGGCCGGGGCTGACTCGCTGTAGTTCTGAACACCAGAAATATTATTGTGGATTATGTTACTTCTATTTAAAAATACGGTCAAAGAAGAAATCCTGAATAATTTGTATAATTGAATGTTAGCAATTTTGACAAGAGAAGACTTGCACCATACACATTTATTTTTATTCATTGTATTGTAGGAATAAGCAAGTACCACCACACCATGGAGACATCTAAGTACACCTCACTGATGGTGATGAAAGACAGTCACTTAAATTGAGATAGATAAAAGAATGAGCAAACATCAATAGGGATGACAAAAAGCTGAGAAGAAATAGGGAAGGATAAGGCATCAGGGAAAATGCAAAACAAATTATACTAATCGAAAGGAAAGTGTGTCGAAGATCAGAGCTACGTAGAGGAAGAAAAGGCATGGAGGAGGAAGAAAAGAGATGAAGCAGGAAGAAAGACATTGGGGAAGAGCAGTACTACACACCGAGAAGGAGCGCCACACTGAGGAACAGTGCCATGCGGTAGAGGAGTAAGCAGCTGGTAAAATGAGATCTTGGAAAAAGATGCCAGGCACAATGAGGGAATAGGATAAATACTGGAAAAAAGATCACAAATACTACAGGGAAAAGGTTAAACAGGAAGGAAGCAACATGAAAAGGTGAAATAATAAAGAAAGAAGAAACACTGGAGGCGATGAAACACATGAATGGGAGAGGTCCAACACCCTAGAATCTGGAGTCATTGGCGAGAAAGGGCATAAGAAAGATGCTATCAAATATATGGACTGCTTGCAAACTCTGATAAAGCTGGGAAATAGTGATTCCAAATTGTTACTTTTCCAAACTGGCAAGAGAAGATTTTCAAGTACTAGCCAGTGAAATTCCTCCATTTGGAAACTAGATAAAGTGGTTTGCCAAAAGCCACGATTCTACTGAATTCTGTGCTAAATTACCAACCCTCAACAACTAGAAGGTGAATTATCCCTTCCCTCTCCTGTCAAAGCGTATCTCTCTATCTTCCTATATATACAAGCTGCTTATTACTCTGGTCTGTCAAAGTTGACGGCAGAGATTTTACAGGTGAACATGTAGGTATCTTAGTCACCTGCAAATTCTGACATTTTACCGATCTTCAACATTCTGGAAACTGTCCTCAGATTTTCAATCTCTGAATTTCCATGCAGAGATGAAGCAGGCAGAATCATAAACACGCGTTAACAAAGTTATAGGTCTCACCAATGTGAGCGCTATTGGCTTTGGCAATGTATTTTACACATTATGTACACCAGTGTGGCTGTTTTTTCGGCATGGCTAAGAGTGAGTGGAGTGGGGTGGGGTAGATTGGATTGAGAAATATTGGGGTTGAGTAAAATGGGGTAGGAGGAGGTATAGTGAGGTAGAGTGGGGTAGAATGGTGTGGAGAGGGGTAGAATGGAGCTGGGTGGATTAGGGTAGATTGGAGTGGGGGAGTGGAGTAGACCAGCGTGGTAGATTGGAGTGGGGTAGATTGGGGTAGAGTGGAATAGGGTAGATAGGAGTGGTGTACATTGGCTTAGAGTTGAGTGGGCTATATTGGGGTAGATTGGAGTGGAATATATTGGGATAGATTGGAGTGGAGTGGGGTAGATTGGGAAGGGCTGAGTGGGGTAGATTCGAGAAGGGCTGGGTGGGGTAGATTGGAGTGGAGTCAGGTAGATTGAAGTGGAGTCGGGAAGATTGGAGTCAGGTAGATTGAAGTGGATTATAGTAGGGTAGAATGGAAGGGAGTGGGGTGGGGTTAGATTGGGTAGGTTGGATTGGATGGTGTGGAGTAGAGTAGATTGTGGAAGTGTGGTAGATTAGGATTGGGTGGAGTGGGGTAGACTAGAGTGGGGTAAATTAGAGTGGGGTAAATTAGAGTGGGGTAAATTAGAGTGGGGTAGATTGGAGAGAGATATAATGGGGTAGATTGGAGAGGAGTTGATAGGGTGGAGTGCAGTAGATAGGGTGGAGTAGGGTAGAATGGGTGGAGTAGGGTAGAATGGGTGGAGTAGGGTAGAATGGGTGGAGTAGGGTAGAATGGGTGGAGTAGGGTAGAATGGGTGGAGTAGGGTAGATTAGGTGGAGTAGGGTAGATTAGGTGGAGTAGGGTAGATTGGGTGGAGTAGGGTAGATTGGGTGGAGTAGGGTAGATTGGGTGGAGTAGGGTAGATTGGGTGGAGTAGGGTAGATTGGGTGGAGTAGGGTAGATTGGGTGGAGTAGGGTAGATTGGGTGGAGTAGGGTAGATTGGGTGGAGTAGGGTAGATTGGGCTAGATTGTAGCGAAGTGGGGTATGGTAGATTGGGGTAGAGTGAAAAGGGACAGATTAGAGGTGTGGGGTAGAGTGGAGTAGTTTAGAGTGGGGTGGGAGGGAGTGGTGTGTTGTGTCCTGGAGTGAGTGGCATAGAGTGTCAGAGTGGAAGGGCTTGGAGTGGAGCAGTGTGGAATATGCATGGTGTGGTTGTGCAATGTCATTACAGACAACACATTTTCAATTGAATTGACCATTACATTTGCACCGATATATGGTTTTATTGCACACAAACGATAATGTGTGCAAATGTCCTCACCTAGTGTATCAATGTGTTTAGACTGTATTCAGATATGTTCCCACCACACTTTAGAATTAAAAAAAAGTGCTTTATGTGTTCTAATTATGGTACAGTCTGAAACATCAGGACTGTTCATTTTTTTCTGTCTGCTAGAAAAAAAATCCTACACCCTCTCCTCTTACATGGATAATCAACAGGATTGTCACAAATGCTTTCACTTTGAAGTCCCAGAAATAAAAGCAAATACCAAGCTCCCTCGGAAGAGAGAGCTTAACATTTCACCTCTGTATCTGAATGCACAGCAAATGTGACAAGTCAAGAACATGATTTAAATGGCTGTTTACAGAAAGCGAGTTCATGGAAGAATACAGTAAACAAAGTTTGGGCAAAGGAGGGACAAACGCAAGCTGGACAGTTTAAAGCAAATGAAGTCAGAAATGTGAGTTACAAAGCCAGCAGTAAGCAACGGGCAGAATGCAGTCCCAGGTTAGCTTTCTGAATGTTTCCAATATGTCTTTGTCCGGTATGCTGCGACACAAAAAGGTAAGAGTAACAACTGCAGCTAAGGTGTTAAGAGTCCCAGCAGCAGGCATTAAACACAGACTAGTGACCCTGCAGGTTCCATGGCCTCATTAACTTCAAAAGCAGCTCAGCTGAGCTGGAGGCTGGGATAAGTGATGGCCGCTTAAAACCTTGGAGTGAAGCTGTCCAGCCCATTTCACTCAATCTTCCAGTGAATCTTCTACCCCCTATAGTTGTATGCAACAAACGTGGAAAAATGCAAAGGGGTGTCTGATGAAAGATCCAGGATTATGCACACATCATGGCATCAGAACACAGACGCGTGTGAGGGAGTAGATATCATTGTTAATTAGCACCTACACAGCGCGCACACTGCCATTAGTATCACATCGCC
This sequence comes from Lissotriton helveticus, assembly GCF_964261635.1. Taxonomy (NCBI): domain Eukaryota; kingdom Metazoa; phylum Chordata; class Amphibia; order Caudata; family Salamandridae; genus Lissotriton; species Lissotriton helveticus. The sequence goes on along the minus strand of NC_136063.1, from coordinate 416,392,201 downwards.
TTTTGGTCGTCTAGGGTATGACTTTCCAAAGGCCTTCCTCGCAGTGTTCCGATTCAATTTTGTGAGAAGACACTATGACCCTAGGACTCTCAAATTGTAGCTAAAGAGAGATGTGCAGAAAGTGACAAACACCCTGCATATTACACTTCGCTTCATCCAGACCATTCAGGAATGTTTAAACTAAATATAGCCGCTTCAGTTTAATTTCAGTGAAGTTTCCCCAGAGACTAACAACCTTTTCCCGCAAAAATGTGAAACCATTTATGCTGGTTTTCACATTTGCCAGATTTGGTCTCCCTCTACTGATTACTGAGCACATCACAAGCATCATAAGCAAATATTTCTAGGAAGCTGAAAATGCACCACCATATACCCGATCGTTCATTTTGAGTAGAGAATGTAAACAATTAAACCTACTTTCTCACCGTGGCAGGCTTTAGGACCTTTTGTATTAGTGATTACACGCATTAATTACAAAGTGTTCTGATGTTTTGTAAAGGTTCCTTAAATCTTACCGTCCGTCTCCCAAATTATCCTAGAATTTCTCGGATTACATTCATTATTTCTGCAAAGAACACTACACCGAAGCCTATTATACTTTAGGCTAGGCGTATCTGTGTACCCCTTATATCCACAAATAATAGTATCTTTTGTACCCTTAACCTAGAGCGCATACATCAGCGCAAGTACACTAACCACACTTTAAGCCGTCTATTAATGCCATCACTGCCTATCTAGCAGTCTGTAAGTGTAGCACAAGAATACCAACTGTTACCTTGTTTCCTCGTACCTATGGTGCCTTGGCGCCTGCCTTAATCCCAATATTAATTTACTATTTAGCTTGAGTACCACTTGACATGATCATGGACCAGGACCAGGCAGATCAAACACACACGGACTAGGTGTATAGACCTTTAAGGTACTTATAGACCTTATCTGAATCAAGTGAACTACAGTGTAGTTTACACAGGCCGTGACAATTTTGCAGCCACTATTATTTTTCTGAGGTCCTGAAGAAAGCTCCCCCGACACGTCAGGACAATTCACAAAGGGCTGAAACATGTCGATCTTTTTTGGACATTCTAGTGCGTTAGACTAATAACTCGTCTTTTCACGCACAACACTGTTTTTACTTACCCCGATTCCAGACTTATTAAAGGTGCAGTTTAGGCAATACAAGGTTTTTAGATTCCCAGTTTTAACTCAACTCGAGCACTTTCACACCTCTTATGCTGTTCACTACTGTAATAACCAGTGTTTCTCCTCCTGGTGGAGGAAAGCATACGAAAAAGAAACCCAATGATGATGCTATCACGTTCTTAACAGGGAGGAGAACCAAGATATACCGCCTCACGGCTTGTGTACGTGAATGAGGGTTTTCTTAATGATAAAACGACCAACACGTTGCAAACCCTGGTTACTCAGGTCAAGTGATCCATTCCCTCTTGATATTCTGTAATATTACAAGGAATCTGAATGGATTACAATCCCTTCTTTCTCCCCCTCTTGATTAAAGATATGTGACAGTAAGACATGTTAGTCCATCACACAACATATGACAGTCTTTGTTTTTCAGAGATAGAGCACTGGACCTCCTGAACAGGAAACGAGTATTTCAAGACAATGCATACCTGCACTTTGCATCTACCCTTTTAAGCAATGCCCTTTTTGGTTCCCTCGCAGTCATCTCTAACCCTGGTATTTTCAGCATCACCATTCACCATTTCCTGTCACTGGCTCGCCTCTAGTTTTCTTTCTCACCACCTTGTTACTTCCCCTCCCCGAATTTCTCTTCTGTTCTCATGTGTATCCCTTCTATAAGGTCGTTCTCGGTTTATTCTCCTATGTCCTCCCTTTCATCAATTTACTCATTCTCTTTCTCTGCCTCACTCTGTATAGCTCTCTTCTAAAATACAGCAATCCACAAAGCCATTACCAAAATCAGTTTAGTAGGTTTGATTAGTATACAATGAACATAAAATGGGCGTTACATAAAAGAATTGGCAGGAAATTCACTTCATTAGCTATCTCACACATAGAAACGGGGCCTAATCAAAGCGCACATTATAATGAGTGTGCAATCAGACAAAAGAAAAATCATTCAAAATAGTGTACATTTAAACCAAGAAAGTACATTTGACTATTAATATTCATCTGCTATAAAGGATCAGATCAATCAATATACATTCACAGATACGAATGTACATTAAAATAGTACCTGCACAACACTGTATTAACTATTAATAAGAGTCAACTAAACGCTTACTAACTGACCTGACCATAAAAGTATCTGTGTTAATATAAAAAAAAACATAAATTACCATGCATGCCTATCAGCCAAACCGATGATCTGTCACCCCTCTTTAGAATCGGGCAGGCCAAATGTTTCCAATGGTGGTGTCATCTCTTGCCCCGACTCTGCAGGTGGAAATATTGCACTGACAGCCTGACTGACAGGGGGCCTTCTGTGTAAGTACATCAGACCATCTGTCATATTTAGAGTGGACATCCGATTTACTTTTTTTCTGTTTGGGACCAATGTGGAAAGTCTGGTGGTCCGAAACAGAAGCCAAAAATTACCCTATCACCCTGGTAGCAAACGATCATTCGGTTTTTTAGTTGTTTTTTTTTAAATCCTGGTTGGGAGTATGTTTCTGAAAAACAAAAACAAATTATAGAGTTCCTACATGAAATGTGGTGGAGGCTCAGCCAATTTTCAGCGCCTTCAGAGGAGCTACCGTGGAAGAGATGTCTTCCAGGCCAGCAGTAATTTCCAAGTATGGTGGCTGGTAATCTGTAGGCAAGCAAATGTTAGTACCCCGGCTGCCCTGATGGATGCTGGGCTACCCACCAAACTGTAAATCGGGATGGATGTCACTCTTGTTAATAGCACGTTTCTGATAAGAGACAGGAATGGTTCAAGGGTTATTAGTAGCCCAGGTAAACTTTTTATTTTGGCTCTGGACTCCGCAAAAGCGCCATGAAACCTCTGGGTGCCCGTGCGCTATACAAATTACGAATAACATAACATAACATAACATAACAAAAGAACCTTATTTGTAGCTCCCTGCTGTGATATGGCACTCTTTGATGCCAGTTGCCTGTGGTGCGAAAAGGCCACAGTACATCACTTAAGATGCTTTTGAATAAACTTGTTATAGTTCCACAGAAAACTTTCAAATAAATCTGAAGAATCACCAGCACTGACAGAACATGACAGGACTTCATGCATTATTTAGGAAAAGTTAACATTTCGATGGTGGTTAATTAATGCATTACTAAAACACAATTCAACTCGTATGTTTCAGTACTTTTTTTGTATTTTAGCCTGTGCTCAGTGTATCCCACTGCAACACTTTGTGACCCCTTTTTATTGTTAAACTAATATAAATAGTATTGTAATTGTTTTTTTTTTTTTTTTTTTTTAAGTGCTTACCATCCCGGGAGAGGTGTTAGAGTGCTTTACGTTGAGTAGAAACAAAGGCTAACATTTAGTCAAGTGGAATATTGTATAATATTCTTATGCTTCTAAATTCAGAGAACCAATTCTATATATTTACTTCTGTTTCTTTGTCCTAAATTAAATGGAAGTAAATTATGACATGTGTAAGGGCTTTGTGGTATCATGCAAGTGAATGAATAGATGAATAGAGTGGCTGGACTGGACTAGGTATTATTGGGTTTCAGGGAGAAGAGGGTTCTGATCTACGGAATGGGATATAGTCCGTTAGCAGAGATACTATTGCTTGCTACAGTAGATGTTACCATATTACAGCACAGTAATTATCAAGTAGCTTGATAACGCAGGGCTCAATACTGGCCAATATACCTACATACCCAAATATGTATGTACGCACATAAACACTCGTGTGCATTTATAGAAAGTCTTACAGAAAATCTTAGATAACCCTAAGTCCAAATGCAACATTTCCTTTCTTTTGTTTGGATTTATATAGTGCTGCATCATATAAATGGCCTCACAGCACTGAAATAGTAAATTACTTAATTATATTCTAATGTTACACATTTGTTGTTACATTTTATTGAGAACAATAAGCATGTACTGCTGGAAACTTGCATGCCTTGTGTTTCATTGTTGTGCGACATTCCTGCGTTTAGTGGGTGAATAGGGTCAAGATATGTTAACAGCTCTAGCATAGATGCTGATTTCACTTTTAACATTTACGCTCCTCTGGTGTTTTTTATAATGCAGATGTCCCAATTAGGGAGACAGATCAGGGGCTGCAGAGGCACCGGGGAGATGTTTAAAGAGACAAAGAAGGCTTGTTGAGCTGTAAACAGCCTTTGGACGATAGGTCAGAGCAGCGCCATATACGTGATGGTGCTGGGCATCCGGTCTTCCAGCTCAGTCCAGGTCACGGAGGCTGATGGGGGACAGGGGGGGGAAGCTAAAGCCCTTTCAGCCCAATGGGTGTTGCGCGCCTGGCTGCAGCATACCTGTAGCTTTCTACTCCAAAGTGAAAGACTCCCAGGTATATTGTTTTTTTTGTTTGCAATCAGTACGAAGCCCACTTCGACATGGGGTGATTCATTCTGAAGCACAACACCTCATCAGGGGTAACAAGCACTATATAAACCTTTTTCCCTCTTCTATCCGTCCATTATCCTTCTCAATCCAAATAACTGACTAACATATCCACCGCACAAATTACTTCATATTTCACTATACTAATTCACCACTAATCCTTTATGGGTTCCAGAGGAGCGTCTACTCATAGAAAAAGCACTTTAACACCTCATCAGGGGTAGCAAGCGCTATAGAAATTAAACCTGTTTCCTCTTCTATCCCTCCGCTATCCTCAATTGAAATAACTGACTAACATATCTACCACTAAAATTACTTTCATATATCACTAAACTATTTCACCACTAATCCTTTATGGCTTCCAGATTAGCGGGCTACTTGCCGAAAAAGCACTTTGACACCTCGTCGGGGGTAATAAGCGCTATATAAATGAGACTACATTACAGGTAAACATTATACATACTTTGTTTAAAATGGAGGTAAGAAGTTGCAGAGAGCTTGAAGTAGGGTTGGCAGTGGCACCCTTTGTAAGTGAAAAATCTCATTAGCCAGTTCCTGCTTTCGATTGTGGAGGGGCCAAGAGCTGGTACCAAAATAAGATGTGTAATTGACTATGTATTCACTTTCAACTTGGAAAATTGGCTTGTATTTGCTTTAACATTTATTTGGATTAATTTAGATTTCCCACATGTATTTTAGTCTTGCATTCGCTGTTTTAAAAAAAATACTGGCTTATGATGATTTTCAATATTTTTACCGGTCTTGACTGCAGAATACTTGCCAGTTCAGGTGTCAAGTCTACTTAGATAGCTATAATAACGCTGGGGCGTGAGTTCAATATTTATAGCTACATTACTAATTTGTTGGCATCGCTAGATGTACAAGTGTAACCACATATTGGGTAGTTCTAAAAAGAAGCAAGAAGCACCAAATATAGAGACGACAATGGTCCTCTGCAGTTTAACTTAAGCATTCTGTAGAGGCACTTTGGACCATGCGGAAATTGTAAATATACGATGTTCAGATATCGAATCAAAAGGCTCAGCGCACTGTTGATTTTAAGGAAGAACGAGCCGCGGGGAAGTCATATATGGGAGAAGCAGAGTGAGGTGCGTTTGAGAGCCAACCGTCACTCCGTGGGACAGCAAGGTGGCAGGCAGTATGCGGATAGTAAAGGGCAGCGCAGGCAAGGGTCCTACATGAAGGGGCGCTGTTGTCTAGCGTGGCAGGTTAAAAGGCATGTACGAGGGCTGCATAACACACTTTAACCCGGACGCCTACACACACCCACCCGCCACAGTCACCTTCATGCGGCGTAGGAAACTGCCAAAGTCACATGTCCAGTCCATAAGAGAACGCTTGCACCTGGAGAGGAGCACTGGCTGCCAGAAGAGAAAATTAACAGCAAGTCAGCTGTCTGACGGGAGGCGGCGGCTCGTGTTGTCCTCTCTGCGGCAGTATCTGCCGTGAGAGTACCCGGCGCCTGCTCTCCCGGTCTGAAAGATGCGCTTCCTATAGCAACTCCAATCCAGGGAGGCCGGCGGCCGCCATTGCCATAGGAACTGTGATCTTCCAGCGTGCGCCGCCAGGCACCCACAGTTCCCTCGCTGCAGTTTGAATTGCCCGCCCTGACCAACTGTCAGTCGCGGCGCGTGCCTCCTCTTGCTGCGTCAGCTGTGGAGCCCGCTCTGAACTCGCCTGGGCCCGCCACGCACGAGACTCGAGGAGGCGGACTCACTCAGTATATATAGGGCTAGACTATAGACGGGAGAACCCCATACGCCATATCACGCACCGTGCAATTTCCTCAAATACCAAGAAGACTAAAATTAGGTCATCCCTTTACCCATTTTTATAGAGAGTAAATGACGGGTTTATGCTGAGCTTGTAGCCCCGAAAAGAAGGGCTCAAGGACTTCTGCCTTTTAGCGGAAATGTGAAGCCAATCCAGCATTTCAGAGTTTAGGGGTTCGTTCTTGTTAAAACTTCACCAGAGAAGGTTTTTTTTTCTTTAATTTGGCACAAGCGCTCGTCAAATATTGCACAGTTACATCTCTTCGCTCAGCCCCGCGCTCATTTCAAAGTGACGCACAGCCCCTCCTACCTCACTAGCCCTTGAAGCAGAAATATGCCTGTGCTGTCACATCAAACCACTCTTTTCTCTTTCCTTACAACTATTCTGGTTAGCCTTTCATTTGTGTAACTTCCCGCCATGGGCGTCCGCAGAAATTTTTAATTTCATCACCATCCTCCTACATGATTGAGCACAAGTATTAAATACATTTTTAAAAAATCTAATAAGACAAAGAGCTTAAATAAACATAGAAATCCATATGGGGAAGAGAAAAATCTTGTGAGGCGCCACAGCAGACGACCTGGCAACTACAATTAAACAGAGGGAAAAACAAAAAATGGCCGGGGAAAAAACAAAAAAAATTCTAAATCAAGTTGATGTGGTTCTAGAGAGACCAACATCAGCAAACCTTTCAATGATGATACAGTGGACGATTGTGTCAAATTGAAGAGCTAGTAAGATCAGCCTCGCTAAGCCACATCGTATCAAACAATATTATTGAAGCACCTCATTAAGTACCAAAGCCATGACTGATTCCATCTTTCTACTTGGACAGAAACTCACAGAGGAGTGTAGAGAGCATTGAATTCTTGAAGATGGTTGGTAAGTTGTTCAGACATTATTTGCTTTGTCCTTTTTTTTTTAAAAGTGGGTAACAGCACCACGAGATCAGAGTTATAAACATTTGGAACATCCAAACCATCTCTTGAAGACAGAGGGCTAACACTGGATTTCCAAACTTTGGGGACAAGTCCAGCTGTAAATGTAAATGTATTTCGATTTATATAGCGCACAAATCACCCAGGGGTCTCAAGGCGCTTGCTTAGGGAACCCGTCCTGGTATTCCCCTGTGAGATACCCCGGCAGGGTATTCACAAGGTGAAAGCCAGGCATCCCGCCGCGAGGGGCCGTAGTGGAGATTAAGCAAGCTATTGCCCAGAGTCGCAGAGTGTGACCCCGTGAGTCGAGTAGGCACCGGAGTGAGAATTGTCGAGTCCGTGGAATTTTTGAGCCCAAGACCCGCCGAGGCGGGGAATCGAACCCTGGTCCACGGCTGATCTCAGCTTCCGGGTCTGCCGCCTCTAACCACTGAGCCACGCTTCTCCGCTGTGAACAATGCATTGATAATATTAGCAATTTCCTAGACACTGGCAGTAGATATTCCTTGTAATATTCTCACACAGCACAAGTCATTGGGAAAGCCAGGTTTCAACATGGACAGAAGAATGCATACCTCCTATTTAGAGTCAGTGGAAAAGCAAGAGAGAAATCTCAGTGCAGAAGTAAAGGTCAGGTGCAGGAAAACATCGGACTGATAAATGGGTAGGTTTTAGGTGTACTCTGCAAGTCATTGAACATTGAAGTGGCAGGGCTACATGTCCTCTAATGCACATCTCTTTAGAACAGAGGCAGAGACCAAAAGGCAAACAATAAGGATGGACAGAATGGAGTTAATGGGTTTGGTGAGATGGAGTTCTGAGAGACTTGAGAGTTACATTTAGCTAGGAGTAGGGGGCAAGAAAATGGAGGACGAGCTTAGCCCTGTTTTAAGTTATTCAGGGGCCTTGCCCATTCTAGGGAAGAAACCGTGTTTTGAGGTCACTTAATAACAAGCATTAGCATAGCCAATAGGTCTCGCTTTTTGGACCTTATAAGAATTTAGTTATGCAGCACAATATCCTTGGTGCAACAACATCAATTGTTGCATGGCTAAAAACTTATAAGGTCCCAAAGGCGAGACCTATTTGGCTATGCCAATGCTTGTTGTTCTTGGAAGTAGACAGCTTGTCATGCTTACAAGATCGACCAGTTCACACAGTCAGGGATATGGTCCGGAATGCGATTTTGGTGCACGGGATGAAAGTTTCCTATTATGGGCACCTCCTGAGAGGTATACAGGCTTGAGTTGAGATTGGTTGATAGCTCTTCCTTGACTGCACATTTCTGCAATGGATATTCTAGTGAATTACTTAAACTGGGTCTACAGGGTTTCCAGAGGGGACACTTTTGCACAACATACAGCAGTTTGCAACATCTCGCACTAGGCATTTAGACACAGATCTGATATGCTCTCCTATTCAAGATTTTTATATACCCAGATCAATTGAGTGGCCTGTATGTCATTTGAAAAGAACCTGTTCACTGCCATGAAATGTATCTGAAGGGACCTGGGACATCGATGGAGGGCAATTAAAAGTAACTTTCCATCCATAAGTTGAGATAGTCTGGGATGCTTCCTTCCTTCTTCATGGGTCTTCATGGGTCACCATGGCCTGTTAGTCTGAAGGACTCTATGTATCGCTGTGTCACTGCGAATCCTTGTGGCCTCCGTCTTCACCGGCCTGCTGCTATGGATCACTACTTGCTTCCCCCTGGTAGAGAAGGGTGAGGTTAATTGGTGGCTTCCATCCTTTACTCTTTTTGTTCTGCAGTGGGGAAGTTGTCAGTCTGCTTCCCTTGCCAAAATGTTTTGTTATATTACATTATGTTATTAAAACCTTTATAGATCGCACTATTATCTGGAGGCCTGCTGGCAGTAATGGGACCCTTGTTTTACGTAGTTATCAGATAAATTATCCAAAGATTTGACCGAAAAGCAGAGTTAAAATGTGTCTTAAGAGCAAGTGTGAAAGAATAGATGTGAGATGAAGAGGGAGACCTTCTAGAAACCTCAGAACCAAGTTTGAAGAATTGAATTAATTTATACATTGGCGAGTGATAGGTTCTAGACCTTGCTTCATTTGAGCCATTGGGTGAGGGGGTGCGCACATTTTTGGGGACCAGTACTTGTATTTCTTTGTCAGACTTTTATCCAAAGCAAAGAGTGGAAACACACAAGGAGCAAAGGAGGAAGGAAAAGGCCGAAAAAAGTGACGAAGGTTCAAAGCAAGAACATGCAAGAGTGAGAGAACGGGACAGGAGGTTGTGGAACAAATAAACAGGCGGCGGAATCAAGACTATGCAGCCATGGCTTTCAGCGTTCTAAAATACAGCAGCTCCTTCTGAGCAAAACTGTGAGCCCCGGGGCTTGTACTTACAAATTAAGCACCGGTCCTAGAAGAGTGTAGGTTCTTACATAATGAGAAACAAACGTGGGAACAGTCAGTGGTGCTGGAAATGTGGATGCAGGAATTGATGAACCAATCCCATAAAACTTGAAAGATTTTAGTAGGAAAATTAACAGTAGAACCCCTTTATATGTTTTTCGTTTGTCATCATTTAGTATGTTTTCCGACACAGACTATTAAATATTAGGCACCCGTTTCTGGAAAACGGCTGTAATTATTTTAACATGATGACCTCTGTTTTAGTTTCCTTTCTGTGACTGCCAAGTGAGGAAATGTTATAATTTGAACCGAATCTCCCCACGTAGAGGTGTATGAATGGGGAACATTATATGCAGTTCAGAGATTAATTTGTAATAAAGAAAAAAAGTCCCTGTCCCCAAACGTTTGTTCGTGGCCAGTCGGCCACTACCACCACTTGCGTGGGCTGTTGGTTCATAAGCACCTTCAGATATTGTAACTGTAGCTCTACTTTGGTTTTGGCGGACGATCATGGTGTTTCTCGCCTTCAAATATTTAATGTTGTCAATTAGTGGAGGTAATCCGTTTTCTGAGTGGGAAGGGAACACCTAGATTTATTTCTTTTTGCCTGCTCCCCACAGAAGCAAAAATGGTTACCTTCTGTGTCTGTGAGCTTCGAACACAACCAAAAAACTAAATCGGTAATCGTCCATTGTGTGGCCAGAGAGGTGCCATCAGGCTTTGGTGTGTGAATGATGCCTTTAGAATTGCCAAGACCTGTGGCGTAAGGACGGGTAATGACCAGATCCGTCCAACGTTGTCTGGCACATTCATGTACCATAAGTAAAGCTGCTCCCAGGGAAAATCAGACACAGGCCCTGCTGCACTGAACAAATAAACCAAAGTAAAATCTCTCCCCTGTTAAAACCACATAAGAGGAAATGCAAGCTTGTCTCTCTGCTTGAAGTTCTTCCTGCCTGCTTTTGGTTTGATTAGTCGCCTCCTTACTATAATGAGGCCCTTGAGAGGTTAAGAAACGAATATTTATCTTTCACTTTTGGGTAAAGGGGCCCAACCCGGGCAGGGTTCTAGAATACACCCCCAGATGACAAAAGATGCTAGAGTAAACAAAACAGAATTGTAAAAAAGCGCCCCCCCCCCGCGGACGCCCATGCTTCCCGCAGTTATCAAATGGAGAGAACCACGTTCCAACAACTGCTGTCAACCAGGTGGCTTACTAATGAGGGCGAGGCCAGATGTTAAAGACGGAGCCTCTTTAATAACGTAAACGGAGAAAAACACTTTTTTCTTTTGCAGGGTGTTGCAGGTTTTTAAAGACCTGTGACCTAATGAACGTTAATGGAGACATACCATGAAGGTCAGTGGAGGCGTGAATATTATTGAAAAGAGAATGATACCCACTAGATGAGGCCAAATTAACTGGTATGTATTATTGGGATTGCATTAAGTGGTCTGAAAGAAAACAAGCCTTCAGTTAACAAGACGTCCTTCTGTCAGTATTGAAAATTTATAAATCAAAATATAAAATTTCTATTAAAATTCATATACTTTAAAACTAAGTCAGTCATATTGTAATTACTATGATTGTGCCGGTCAACCTGTTGCCTCGAAAATGCAGGGGAAGTCAAGCACTTAATCCCTTGCCTGCCAGGCCTCGCTTCCCCCACACCCCGGGCAACAACTTTTTGGACTATTTGGGGTAGTTTGTGCTTAGGCCCCACAACGTTTTGTCCACATAAGGTATTCACACCAAATTTGCGTCCTTTTCTTCCAACATCCTGAGGATTCTAAAGCTACAAGAGGTTTGTGGATCCCCCTTGGAGCAGTATACCCATACCTCTGCCTCTCACCGCACGCACGTGCGCATAGACTACCTCTTTCTGCCGGCTCAGGACTGCCAGACGATTTAAACAATCTCTATCCACCCCCGAGGCTTGTCAGACCATTCGCCGGTGGCGCTACGCATAGGCTCCCTCCCCCATCATCTAGCCCAGTCTGGCGACTCAACACCTGGTTTCTCCAGGATGAGGAGTTTAAGGACCAAAGTGGTATCGAGCTTTGCCTTTATTTCACCACTAAACAAGGTTCAGTGCCCTCCTCCCGCACCCTCTGGAAGACCGGAAAGGCCACCATTCGTGGTTTCGCCAAGGGCCAACTCAAAACCACCAGCGCGGCACGTGACTCAACTCACGCTTCTAGAGCGCAGGCCGCCCAGCTCGAGACACTCCTCCCTGATGACAGGACTGATGCACAGGACAGGAGACTTGCGTTCCTGAGGGAGGAGATCAGACAGTCCTCCCTGGAAGCTGCCAAATTGCTTTGGCGATCTTCCATGGCCCGCGTGTATGGTTGAGGAGACAAAAATGGGAAGCTCCTCCACCGCCTTGCCGCCTACCCTATGGCTAAATCGTATAATACCGGAGGTAACTGATACGAGTGGCGAGATCCAACATGCCCCGACAGCGGTGGCCCAATGCTTTGCTCCTTACGATGCTACCCTCTATTCAGCCTGGACGCCTGGTCTTTCACTCCCGAGCTCCTCCGGCGGGAATGGTTTCCCCTTCCGAGCCTTAGTGAGCTTGAGGCAGAGGCGCTAGACCTTTCAATTACTCCGAGGAGGTGTCTGATGCCCTATAACGCATGGGGGCCGGTAAGACACCGGGCCCAGACGGACTCCCCCCAGAATTGTATGCGATTTACCGTGACATCTTGGTCTCACCTCTCATGGCAATGTACAAGGAAGCGGTCGAGTGGGGCTCTTTCTGCCTGGAGACAGACCTCGCTACCATTGTAGTGATTCCTAAGTCTCAGCCCCCCCTCGAGCTGCTGCTCGGAATATCCTCCCATTTCACTTTTCAATACTGAGCTCAAGATCTTTGCTTCCGTCCTGGCCAACCGCATACGACCACATTTAGCTAACCTGGTCCATCCAGGCTAATGCGGCTTCATGCCTCTTCGAGGGACCAGGCACTGCCTTAGACGCCTTCATCTTGCCCTTGCGATCTGGCACTTGTTGTCTCCCTACTTGTCTCTCATTCTTGTAGATTTCGAGAAGGCATTTGATTCGGTTGATTGGGGTTATCTAGAAGCGGTGTTGGAGCAGATGGGCTTTGGAATCCTTTCCATGACATGGTGAAGACGCTATATCACCAACTCCGGGCGTAGGTCCTTGTTAACGGAGCCCTGTCTCTTGCCACTGTAGAGGTTACCATATTACAGCACTGTAATTATCTAGTAGCTTGATAACGCAGTGAACACTTACTCTTTTTTGCAATATGCCTAGCTGTGGTCTTTGGGCCCTAGACACTCAGGGGAAATCTATTAAGAGGGGACTTGAGTGGCTCTAACCAGGTTCTTTTACCCAGAATCCCTTGCAAACCTAAAACTTTGTCAAAAAAACCCCACATTTTCCTCACATTTCTGTGATGGAAATTTCTGGAATCTGCGGGGAGCCACTAACTTCCACCCACCAAGCGTTCCCCAAAGTCTGCCGATAAAAATTGTACTTCACTTGTGTGGGTAGGCCTAGTGCCTGCAACAGGAAATGGCCCAAAACATATTGTGGAAACATCAAAATTATTTACCACAAAAAAACCTGGTTTTGCAAGGGAGTCATCCACCTTTTTCATCCCGGACTCGACAGCCATCTAGGGAAACCTACCAAACCCAGACATTTCTGAAAATTAGACACCCGAGGGAGTCCAGGGAGGATTAGCTTGTGTGGATCCCCCAATGATTTTTTACCCAGAATCCCCTGCAAACCTCAAATTTAGCTGTGAAGAAAAAAAAAAAATCACATTTTCCTCACATTTCTGTGTGGTACTTCACTTGTCCGGGACCAAAAATTCAGGTGCCCTACTTGCAAAACCAGGTTGTTTCGCAATACATCATTTTGATGTCTCCACAATACGTTTTGGGGCCTTCCCTGTCCGGGATACTTGGCCCAACCACACAAATGAGGTACAATTTTTAATCTGTAGACCTGGGAGAATGCAGGGTGGTAGGAAATTTGGGTTGGCCTGGCGATTCCACAACTTTACCACACAGAAATGTGAGGAAAATATGAATTTTTAAGCTAAAGTTGAGGTTTGCAGGGGTTTCGGGGTAAGAAAACATTGGGGGATCCACGCAAGCTATACATCCATGGACTTCCATGGGTGTCTAGTTTTCAGAAATATTTTGGTTTGGTAGGTTTCCCTAAATGGTCGCTGTGTCTGAGACGAAAAGCACAGGTGCCCCCTTCTTGCAAAAACAGGTTTGTTATAGATGGGGGGTACCAGCATTTTTGGTCCGGGGCTTGGCGGCCATCTAGGGGAACCTACCAAACTGAGGCATTTCTGAAAACACAAACACCGAAGAACTGAAATGAGCAGATTGCCTCATTTCAGTTTCATATATAATGACGTCAGATTGTTATTACATATGGAAAAGAAAAATGCTTCGGGAAGCTGTTCGCCACCTCCTGAGCCAGAGAAAAAAGAAACTAAATCCCTCTGCTGAAAACAGCAGAGGGAGTATGTAGTGGTGTGCTGAGGACCTAATGGTTACGTCTGTGGCACACCAGCACTGCAGCCATGGATGTAACTTATGTCCATTTCACGGAACCGATTAAGAGGGTGATTGCACAAAAGTCAACAAGGAACAAACTTTTTTTGAAAAGCAGGCGATTCCATTGAAGTTTATGAAGGCAAATTGAACTAACAAGCATTGGCAAATTCAATAGGCCTCGCCATTATGTAGCGCTTACTACCCCTATGTGCGGCGCTGAAGCGCTTTCCTACATGAGAGGCATTCTGCACCATGTAGGGTGTGCAGTTGGAATGATGTTTTTTGTTTTGATCCTATGTGGGAAGTGTTTCCATGTCATGCATGAGGGCCACCTAGGTGCAGTCATCGTGCTATGGGACTCCGCGCGTAGAAGTGTGGTGGTTGATTAAGTGTACGAGACAGACGCGCAGTTTTATGGTTTTCAGTATGCTGTTCACTTTGAACAGCTCTGCAGGTCCCTCTATGGAATTTCATACGATATAGTCACATGATATAGTCTGCTTACTTGAGTACTGCACGGGGTTTTCCAATCTGAGAATATGTATACAGTTGTGATTCTCTATGGAACAGCTATTGGCTTTGACAATTTCTTTTAGCCATATGGTACAGAAGCACATCTGGAAGTCCGCATACAAAATCGCTAGGACACGTTCAGCGCTGACCACAAGGTACAGCATTCCGTTTTCTAAGTAGGGGTTCATTTGCTATCTTCCCAAAAAAATACAAAAAGAACAATTGATAAACAGAACACAGATCAATGTCAAACATTCACCCCAGTACGGAGATCTGAGCCTAAATCCATAGTTTTTTTGCTCCCCATGCCATTCCAGATTAAACCCAGCCATATGCAAATTAGTCTTGACCAACAGTCCTGCCCGAACTGCTAGACCATGTTCTCCCTGGACTGGAAACAAGCATCCTAGGGCCAGTTTTGGGGTTTCACCCCTCATCACCTTTGGAATTTATATACTGCAAGAACTGTTCGTAATGTGCTGTTGATTTTACTTATTTTCTTTTCAACATGTGATTGCCAATTAGGAGCATGGTGACATTTAATCTAAAGAAGTACTATGAAAAGCGAGAGGAACTTTATGTTGATGCAATTAGCTTCCCCTGTGGAGAGTATTAAAAAATGTGGGGGAAAAGACGCACTGAGTTTGACACAGGCTGTGGGATCAGCCGAAACGCGTCTCTGTTGGAAAGCGCGGTCTGCAAATTAACCAAAAATTCAAGGGGGGGGGGGGGGGGGCTAGCAGCCAAGCATGGCGGCTGCTTGATAAAGGAGCTCCCGGAGCACTGAGGCTCGTTCTATGAATCCGGATAATTAATCCGTTACATCGCCACCTGAAGGGGCAGAACCCAAGACCTGGGTACAATCGGCCTCGAAGGACCTGCTCCTGAACAAAATCCGACGCCAGGAACTGGTCTGGAAGCGGAGTGACGGAGAGGGGCCTGTTGCTACCGCCGCAGCACCAACCTGAATTAGTTGAACACCCGGGCGGAAGTGAAGGCCGGTCGGAGGGAAGAATCGGCGACTGACCGGTCCGCCGCTGGGTGAGAGGCACAAGCCGCAATCTGAAGGACAGCGGGGGCAGAGATTGCGATCCGATCCCTGCGATAATTATCCTGTGTTGCGGGGGCGAAAGTGAGGCGAGAGCTGCCCCGTGACTGAAGCTGGAGGGCGGTCTACCGGGACGCGACCCTTCCCCGGAGCAGACCAGCGACTGGGGCACCCGGGAGGGGGTGAGCCCCGACCGAATCCGCTGCCGGCGGTGACACGCGTGGGGCGACCTTGGCGGCACTGCAGCGGGAAGGATAGCTGCGCCAAAAATCGGACCGGAGGCGGAGAGGCACTGGAGGCGCCATCCAACATCGGACTGAGACGCCGGGGATTGGGGGCTGGAGGTGCGGGCCTCCTAGCTAGCTCTTGCTGTCAGCGGTGCCCTGCGGTGAAGCACAGTGGGTCGCGAATAAAGCAACCGAGACACAAGGGGAGGCCACGGCAATACGCCGCCATTGTGTCGTCGCCACGTGCGCCCTAGGGCTGGCTCTGCCCACAATCAGGGCCCCCCAACAGTAGGAGAGGCAACGGGGCTTGACAGGGCGCTGCCTGGTGATCCTGCGACAGCTACCAGGCTACAGTTGGGACTGCGCACTGACACGGCCCCGGCTGTGCGATTGTCGGAGAGTCGAACTCCTTGCAGGACACCATTATAGAGGGACGTAGTACACGCGGTGGGAATCGCAGAGAGGCAGACGGCGCGCAACCTGACTTCATCCGTGCTGTGGACGGGCAGCCCGACACGCCCACCACAGGCAAGAACTGGGGCCGGTGGCACTGTGACGACCCTGCAGCAGCCGCGGGGTGCCAGGCCACGGACGTATTAGTTGACAAACGCAAGACCACGCCATCCCCTAACATGAAAAGATCGTTGGGGGGTCCTGGGAACCGCCATCTTTAACTCCGTAACAGCACATGATGCCGCGGTGTCCGAGTACCAACAGATAGCCACGCTCTATAACTATACTACTAAGGCTGTAGTGGGGGCACGGAACCATGACAGTCCTCCCCGTGTTGAGACTCCACCGGGGGCGCTGGGCACCGAAGAGCGCACTGAGGAGCTCTAGCGCTGCCGCCTTTTGCACCAGTGCCCTATATCCGTATCCATACCTACAGCCTGGTACAGTCGGTTGACATGGCGGGAAGAGGGCCGAGAAACATGTCAACGCAGGCACAACTTGACAAATATGCGTATGAAAAAAAGGACAACCACTCGGCGGCCGGTGGTCGCACATCCGTGGGCAAAGGTCAAGACGCAGAAGGAGGCAAAAACATGACACTGGAAGACATTATGAAAACCCTCTCTAATGTTCAAACAGTTGGAAGTATATCCACTGATATCAATCTGCTGCGCGCCGATTTCCGCAAAATGTCAGAACGAGTGGCACAGGTGGAGGTTGTGACAAAATCACTGGTGGAGGATACTTCGGAACTGCAGGTTGCAATGGAGCGCATGGAGGCGGTCACCAAACAACTACAAGCGAAGCTGGACGACCAGCAAGGGCGCTTACGAAGGAACAATGTTCGAATCCTAGGCATTCCGGAAACTGAGGGTAAAAAAGCAATGGATCTATACGTCGAGAACCTCATCAAAACCAAGCTACAGCCCAAAGGACTTTCCCACTTCTTCTCGGTGGAGCGAGCACACAGAGTGCCTGGTGGGACGCCGAAACCAGGCGCCGCACCACGACCGGTCTTAGCTCGTTTATTCAACTTTCGGGACAGGGATGCAATATTACAGGCTGCAAGAGAATCATCGCCCATCAAACTTCAGAACTCCACAATAGCCTTCTTCCCAGACTACACGGCAGAGGTGGCCCGACGCCGAAAAACCTTCTCTGAGGTGAAAAAGGCGCTTCAAGCGCAGGAGGTGCCGTACTCCATGCTATTCCCAGCAAAGTTACGAATCGTGGCGGACGGGAAGACGTGGATCTTTGACACACCGGAGGTCGCACAAGACTGGCTCGATGGATGGAGATTAGTAGAGGGGCCCGCCGATCCAACAGACAACGTCGAAACCAGCAAGCCGAGACACGAGAGGAGCAGCACCAGGAAGGGCCGGAGCCTCAAGAGAGGACATCAGAGGCGGGATCGGAGAATGGGGGACACCCACCCGACCCCCTAACTCTCCGCGACAACGGCGAATAGACAGGAGGCATCTCAGCATCCAGACATTATGCCCTTTGGACTCACGGTTGGGTGAAGGCGAGTAAGGTGGACTGAGCCGTTGGTGCTCAGGGACTCTTAACCCCCATGAGCAAGTAAGGTGGTTTGGGGTGGGATTAAGCACTCTGCACAGTTGGGGAAGCGGGCGGTGTTATGTCCGTGGAGCAGGGAAGCAGGGAGGGGGGGGCAAGAGGGGGGGTTTGGTTTTGTTGGTTCTGGTTCAAGATACACACACTATGGCACACCATATCACACTCATAACAACACAAACTTCCCTTATGACCTTCTGATTTCTACAAATTACAACATTCCTATTTTTAATAAAAGTTTTCGACACAAGGTGGATATTGTTTTCCTTTTAGAGTTTCTTTATTATTTTAATATTATTACTTTGTATCATTCTTTTTAAATTTGAAACATTATTTTACAAAAAACACACATGATTAAGCATTAAGACAATTAATATCCAGATACCAAACAGAGAAAAACAAAAACTAATACATATTTACCAAAATGTCATACACACTCTTTCATACACTCCACATTCATTCCCAATTCTGTATCGGATGGGTCACGGGTTGGTATGTAATTAGTACGCAAGGTCGACGCGTTTCGGTGGAATAGGACCACCTTCCTCAGGACCTCTTAGCAGAATACCCAATCTTTCACAAGAAAATCATATTCTCTGTATAGATATCAAATTTAGTTTATAGGGACAGATCACCTTTTCTATTTGGACTTCGTCTTCTGTCAGGGAAAGACTGCAGGGAATACCTATAACAGTCTAGATGATATCATTCCTAAGTGAATCACTCGGGATGGTGGAGAGCTGTGGCCTTTTATTCTGTAGATTACTTGAGGGACAGTTTTTCTTTTGAACTATTAAACAGTTGCTTATATTCTGCTCGTTTTCTGTTTCTCAAATCATTTCGATATTGTCACCAAATCTGTTGCAGTCCATTACAGCTTTGAATTTTGAAAGCTCAGTACTCGGGTGGCGTGGACGTACAAAAAAGGCCTCGTTCCAGAATCCCGTCGGTTAACCATATCACACTCTACACGTGTAGATCCACGGGTGGCACCAGACAATTGACACCGCAACTACTGCAGCGATTAGACACACTCATGAGACCACATGATGGCTTCCCAGTCCCACACAGAGGCCACTGAGAGCATCCCGCGCTCTGCGGCGGTGCCCCCTCTTCGAATACTCACATGGAATTTAGAGGTTTAGGGGATAAAATTAAGAGGGGGTTGGTCCTGCAAGCAATCAAACGCCAGGGGCCCGCGCTAGTGTTGTTACAAGAGACACAACTCACGGGGTCAGCATGTCGTGCACTCGATAGACGAGGATACAAAATGGCAGCACACGCGGAGTTTACAGCGGGGTCAAGGGGAACGGGTATCCTGGTAAAGAACAACTCCCCCTTCATCGTTCTACAGCACAAGGTGGATGATCAAGGCCGCTTCGCGGCTGTTCCTGGGCAGTGGGAGGGTAGACTCATGAATGTGGTGTCCGTGTACATTCCCCCAGCCCTACACTCCATAGCATTACCGGCGCTGGGAGAGTTTCTGTTGAACCTCCCGACAGGATATACAATCATAGGAGGGGATTTTAACGCTATTGCAGACCCAGCGGTGGACACATTTCCCGTCAGGACACGCACGTTGGGCTCCTCTGCCTTACCGGGGTTCATGGAGGCTTTGGGTTTGACAGATGCCTGGCGCCATATCCACCCCACGGCGAAGCAATACACATATCGCTCTCCGGTACACCATAGCTTGTCCCTCCTAGACTATTTTCTACTCCTGGGTGATGGGATGAGAGACGTGGACACCATAGACATACTCCCAAGGGGAATTTCCGACCACTCTCCTGTATTGCTATCCCTTTCCACTAAAGAGAAAAAACGCACGAGAATTTACCCTATATACCCCAATTATCTCTTGATCCCCCAGATCAAAAAAAGACCTTAAATCTGCAACCAAATACTACTTTGCAGAAAACACACTGTCGGTATCTTCCCCATCGATTCTGTGGGAAGCATATAAGGCGGTCCTGCGGGGACGAGCAATTGCGTCAGTCTCGGGACACACACACACATACACGCAAAAACTTTCTGAGCTGGAGCTGGCGCTCCAAACGGCTGACACGGCACACATGGCTGACCCCACGACAGAAACTGCACACAGGTTGAAATGGCGTCAGCAACAGTACAGTGACCACCTCAAATCGCAGGTCAGAGACAACATAGCCAACACGGCACATAGGGTTTAGGACATCGGGGACAAGGCGGGGAAAATGTTGGCGTGGCTGGACAAACGTAGAGGGAACAACAGAGGTATACAGCACCTACACACTCGAGGGCGGGAGTTACAAACACACCCAGAGGATATAGTGCGCACCCTGGCGGAACATTTTCAGGATGTGTACACTCCAGACCAGGCAGTCACGGCGCAAGCGGCGAGGGCTTCCCTTGAAAACAGACATCCCCACACTTCCGCCGGAAGCGGCGCAGGAGCTCGAGGCAGATCTGACGGAAGAGGAAATACAGCGAGCAATCCAGGAGATCCAATTGGGAAAAGCGATGGGCCCTAATGGGATACCCATTGAATGGTATAAAATTATGTCGGAGACCCTTAGTAAGCCCCTATTGGCAATGTACATAGACAGTTTTGAGAGGGCGGAGCTCCCATTAGACCAACGTACCGCCACGATAGTGGCTATACCAAAACCCAGAAAACCACCGGCAGAATGCTCCACTTACCGCCCCATCTCCTTTATTAACGTGGAAGCGAAAATTTTAGCAAAGCTGCTGGCTGCCAGACTGATGAACCACCTGCAGTTGCTGATCCTCCTGGATCAATCGGGCTTCATGCCCCATCGAAGCACGGCCCTCAATCTCAGGCGGGTTCACGGGGTGATGGCACGAGCCCACTCCCTGTCAGAGGTGGCAGTGATCCTTTCTCTAGACGCCAAGATGGCGTTTGATCTGGTGGAATGGGATCAATCAATCAATCAAGCATTTATATAGCGCACTACTCACCCGGAGGGTCTCAAGGCGCTGGGGGAGGGGGTCCGCTACTGCTCGAACAGCCAGGTCTTGAGCTGCTTCCTGAAGGCGAGGTGGTCTTGGGTCAGGCGGAGGTGGGTCGGAAGGGAGTTCCAAGTCTTGGCGGCCAGGTAGGAGAATGACCTTCCTCCTGTGGTGGCTCTTCGGATGCGGGGGACGGCGGCGAGGGTGTGGCTGGTCGATCGAAGCTGGCGTTTGGGAGCGTAGAAGTTGAGTCGGCTGTTGAGGTATCCTGGGCCTTGGTTGTGTAGGGCTTTGTGTGCGTGGGTGAGGAGCCGGAAGGTGATTCTCTTGTTGACCGGGAGCCAGTGCAGGTCTCTCAGGTGTCCGGAGATGTGGCTGCGGCGGGGGATGTCCAGGATGAGTCGTGCTGAGGTGTTCTGGATCCGCTGGAGTCTCTTCTGGAGTTTAGCGGTGGTTCCGGCGTAGAGGGCGTTGCCTTAGTCCAGACGGCTGGTGACGAGGGCATGGGTGACCGTCTTCCTGGTCTCTGTGGGGATCCATCGGAAGATCTTACGTAGCATGCGCAGGATGTTGAAGCACGACGAGGAGACGGCGTTGACTTGTCTGGTCATGGAGAGGGAGGAGTCCAGGATGAAGCCCAGGTTGCGTGCGTGGTCTGTTGGTTTGGGTGCGCTGCCCAGGGTGGGGGGCCACCAGGAGTCGTCCCAGGCGGAGGGTGAGGATCCCAGGATGAGGACTTCCGTCTTGTCCGAGTTCAGTTTCAGGCGGCTGTTCGACATCCACTTGGCTACGTCTGTCATTCCTTCGTGCAGGTTGGCTCTGGCGGTGGCGGGGTCATTGGTGAGGGAGAGGATCAGCTGGGTGTCGTCGGCGTAGGAGATGATGTTGAGGTTGTGCTGGCGTGCGATGGCTGCGAGGGGGCTCATGTAGACGTTGAAGAGTGTTGGGCTGAGCGAGGAGCCTTGAGGGACGCCGCAGATGACTTTGGTGGCCTCCGATCTGAACGGGGGGAGGCGGACTCTCTGTGTCCTTCCGGCGAGGAAGGAGATGATCCACTCCAGTGCCTTCTCCTGGATTCCGATGTTGCTGAGGCGCTGGATTAGGGTGCGGTGGCAGACAGTGTCGAACGCCGCGGAGAGGTACAGGAGGATGAGGGCCGCTGTTTCTCCGTTGTCGAGCAGGGCTCGGATGTCATCGCTAGCTGCGATCAGGGCGGTCTCGGTGCTGTGGTTGGCCCGGAAGCCAGACTGCGAGAGGTCGAGGGAGCCGTTCGTCTCGAGGAAGGTGGCCAGTTGCTTGTTGACGGTCTTCTCGATGACTTTTGCCGGAAACGGGAGCAGCGAGATGGGGCGGTAGTTCTTGAGGTCGGTGGGGTCGGCTGATGGTTTCTTAAGTAGAGCGCTGAGTTCGGCGTGCTTCCAGCTCTCCGGGAAGGTGGCGGTGTCGAGGGAGGTGTTGATGATGTCCCGCAGGTGGGGTGCGATGACAGTGTTGGTCCTGTTGAAGACGTGGTGGGGGCAGGGGTCGGTCGGAGATCCGGAGTGGATGGAGTTCATCGTGCGGACGGTGTCTTCGGTGCTGATCGGGGTCCAGGCGCGGAGGGTGGTGGTGGTGGGGGGCGGTGGTTCGGTCGTGGCGTGCGTCAGTTGAGTGCTGAAGCGGTTGTGTATGTCCGTGATCTTGTTGTGGAAGTAGGAGGCGAGGGAGTTGCAGAGGTCCTGTGAAGGGGTGATGTCGTTGTTTCCGGTGTTGGGGTTGGAGAGCTCTTTCACGATGTTGAAGAGTTCCTTGCTGTTGTGTGCGTTGTTGTCCAGTCATTCCTTGAATGCGGTTTTCTTGGTGGCGTGGATCAGTTGGTGGTGTTTTCGGGTGGCGAGCTTGAGGGCAGTCATGTTGTCCGGTGTTGGGTCTCTGCGCCAGGTTTTCTCGAGTGCTCTGCAGTTCTTCTTGGAGCTCTTGAGTTCGTCGTTAAACCATGGGGCTTTCTTGCTGGCGGGTCTGCTCGGCGGGGTCTTCAGAGGGGCGAGGTCGTCTGCGCAGTTGCTGATCCATTTCGTGAGGTTGGTGGCCGCTTGGCTGGGGTTCGTTGTGCTGGTGGGAGGGTTCTTGC
Source organism: Lissotriton helveticus (assembly GCF_964261635.1). Lineage (NCBI taxonomy): Eukaryota > Metazoa > Chordata > Amphibia > Caudata > Salamandridae > Lissotriton > Lissotriton helveticus. The sequence continues at coordinate 416,369,112 of NC_136063.1, read as the reverse complement.
TCAGGGAAGTGGCGAGCTGGTCGGCAGCGATCTTGTTCCAGCTTCTGCGTGCAGCCTGTTGCTGGTGATGGTGGATCGTGGTCCTTCTGAAGCTGAAGTGGACGCAGCTGTGGTCCGTCCAGTGGAGTCCCGTGGCGTGGCTGAAGGCGATGTCCTTGCTGGATGAGAAGACTGGGTCGAGTGTGTGTCCGGCGTAGTGGGTGGGGGTGGTCACCAGTTGCTTGAGTCCGAGGTTGGCGAGGTTGTCCAGCAGGGTGGTGGTGTTGCGGTCGTTGTTGTTCTCCAGGTGGAAGTTGAGGTCCCGAGGAGGATGTAGTCAGCGGAGGAGAGGGCGTGCGGGCTGACGTAGTCGGTGATGTCCTCGCTGAATTGTGTGCGTGGGCCCGGGGGTCTGTAGATGAGGGTGCCTCTGAGGGTGGTCTTGGGGTTAATGTGGATCTGGAAGTGCAGGTGCTCGGCGGGTTTGAGGGTGTCGTCGGTGTTGGTCGTGATGCGGATGCTGTTCCTGTGGATGATGGCGATGCCTCCTCCAGTCTGGTTGATGCGGTCCCTCCGGATGATCTTGTAGCCGTCCGGGATGGCGATGGCGATGTCGGGCGCTGAGGAGGCGTTCATCCAGGTTTTCTGTGAGGAAGGCGACGTCTGGTGAGGTTGTGTCGAGCAGGTTCCAGAGTTCGACGGCGTGTCTGTGGACGGAGCGGGTGTTGAGCAGGATGCACTTCAGGTGGGTGGTGCTGGAGTTTGGCTTGGTGGGTGCTGGTGTGGCGTGGGTCCGGTTGCAGGTGAACTTGCAGGAGTGGCAGCTGAAGGGTCCGTGGGTGCGTCTCGGTGTGGCTCGGTAGCAACCCAGGAGTCGGCCGGCGTTGAGTTCGGTGGCCTCGTAGGTACGTCGGGTCGGCTCCTGTCGGTGGGGGCCAGGGGTCCTGGCACTGGGCGCGGTCCAGGCGCGGACGGGCGCAGACGGGCTTACCTTTGGCGCACCTTCGGCGCTCATTCGGTGCTCCCGCTGCGCGCGTCCGCTGCGCGGTCGCTCCGGGGGCGTCATAAGTGAGGAGCCGGGAGGGCGGGTCAGCTGGGTGGCGGGAGCGGGGCGGCCAATGGGCAGGAGGGGGGGCGGAGACGCCAGAGGGCAGTGGCGGGAAGGAGGACCGAGGGCGGCTCAGCGGCGGCTGGGTCGTCCGGCGGCTGGAGAGAGCACACAGGTGGGGGAGGGCAGCAGAAGCGGGGGAGAGGGGTACAGAAGGCAAAGGGGAAAGGGGAACAATGCTAAGTACACAGGCGGCGGACAGGGGAGACAACAGGCACACAGCAGGTTACAGAAGGCAAAAGGGGAAACAAGTGAGAAATACAACAGGCGAAATGCAAAGGGCAAACCAGGCACGCAGTAGAAGGCAAACAGCGGCGAAAAAACGGAGGTGGTAGCAGGAAATGCGCAGTCAGCAGGGCAGCGTGCTGGCAATAGCAGGCAGGAGCGGCGGAAGTGGGGCGACCTCGCCTGGGATAGGCTCGAGCGGTCACTCGCAATGGGAATACCTCTTTGCTGTCCTGACCCGTATGGGCTTTGGCCCCAAATATGTTTCCTGGATCAGACTCCTCTATACCAAGCCTGTTGCTCAGATCACCGCTAACGGTCACATCTCACAAACATTCCCGCTGGCACGGGGAACTCAACAGGGCTGCCCCCTATCCCCCTTGCTCTTTGCCTTGGTATTGGAGCCACTAGCGAAACTGATCAGAAGGACACCACTGCTGAGTGGGATAGAATGGAAGGAGGGATGGGAGGACCGTGTGTCCCTTTATGCCGATGATATGCTGATTTACTTAACAAATCCCAAAAGGGGCATCCCGGCGCTTTTAACACTATGTGACACGCACGGGAAGACGTCAGGGTACACACTGAACTGGGCAAAGTCAGTGATTTACGTGCTAAGGGGACCGAGGCCGATAATACCATCAGACTGCCAACTTTCGCTGACAACAAGCTCCTTTAAATATTTGGGCATCCATATCACGGATAGCGCCCCAGAGTTTTTTGACAAAAATCTGAAACCCCCCTTGGAGCGTCTCCAAGCAGATGTCAAGCATTGGGCGAGTCTGCCGCTGACCCTCCTTGGACGCGCAGCACTGTACAAAATGATGGCACTGCCAAGATTTTTATATGCCCTGGAGAATACGCCATACCTGGTCGCACCGCGTTATTTTAAACAAATAAGGGCTCTGGTCTCCGCCTTGCTGTGGAGTAATGGGCCGGTACGTATCGCACATGGCAAGTTAACTAGAAGCTGGTACGAGGGAGGTATCGCCTTACCAGATGTACACTTATACTACTGGGCGGCGCAACTCAAAATTGTGAATCAGTGGATACATGCTCCGAGAGATGACCCTGCGTATAGAGCCGACTGGGCACAGCTAGGAACTGACTGTATGCTAGCACCGCTATATAATAAACAGCAGGTCACACGTCTGATGGGGCCTGCCAAACACACGTCGCGGTATAGCACGCAGCGCAGGCGAAGTTGGGATGGAAGGGGAAGATTACCAAGCTAACCCCCCTCAACAATACGGCTAGGCCCAAACGAAATGTATAGGCACATTCAAATCAAACACGCGTTATTGCAGGCGATACCACGGGGCAGCGAAGTACCAGACTCCTCCCCACTGGAAGACAGATTACTTACTGACTATATGCAGCAGGGAGCTACCTCACTCACGTACAAAAAACTGATCAACAATCTGAAAGACCCCACATTGGCATTACGAGAGAAATGGGTAGGTGATATTGATGATTCAGAGTGGAATGAGGCGCTGGCATCCCCGAAAGAAGTGGGCATTTCGGCGAAATTCAGGCTAGTGCAACTCAAAATCCTACATCGCATTTATTACACACGATGCATGCTACACAAGATACATAGGGCTCCGACCCCCTTTTGTCTTCGCGGCTGTGGGGAGAAGGGTACACTGTTCCACACACTTTGGGACTGCCCCAACATAGTAGAATTTTGGCGACAAGTCATGCGTACTAGCTCACAGACACTCCAAGTTTCTCTCATCCCTGAACCACGCAAATGCCTATTAAACATCTGGGAACCGAACGATCTGACTAGATATGGACTCATATGGGCCACATTGGCAGTCATGGTAGCTAAAAGAGACATTGCACAGAAATGGGGAGCTTCAGAACCGCCCACGGCATTCTTGTGGAGTAGGAACATTGATTTGTTAATGTTCACGGAGAGGGCGGTGTATGTACTTAGGGCCTGCCCCCGTAAATGGAACAAGGTGTGGTCCGCTTGGAATGTATACAGAGGTGAATTGTGTGATCCCTTACCAGAGGATGACGAAGTAAGCTCAGACGAAGATGAGGAAGGTGTCTAGAGGATACGGGTGGGTAATACTGCTCAGTAGTAAAGTTAAGTGCAACACCGTGATTGTGATTTAATCACAGTATGCGAACAGAAACAGACATGGTAATAACCGCTGAGTGTGAATATCTATCTTGGCCACAGTTCTGAGTTATGGTTGATGACACAGATAAAATAAAGTTTAAAAAAAGTTAAGACCTGACAGTAGATACAAGCATATTGGAGGGGGATGTACGAGAAATGGTTGAACATGCGCCGCCGGACCCCAGAGTTGCCGGCCACACGGCTGTGTACTACTGAACAGTTTTCATCTTGAATGTGTTGGTGGCGGCCGGCCCAGTGGGTTGTAGGCCCTGATATGTATCTATCACTTGTACGCATACATTCAATAAAAGGTCTTTTAAAAAATAAAAACTACAATTTAAAATTCAAGTGGGGGCCTTCTCTTGATGGGGAGAAATAGTGATTTGATGTTAGGGGGCATCTGTGGTATTACCCATTTTCCGGCACCACGGGCGATCAGGAAGAGAGAGCACACACACAAGAGCACACACACACACACACACACACACCCACTCAGCCTTTCGTACACCACTTCAATCATGAGACAGATCTGTTAAATGCCTTAAGTGAGACAAGTCTTTGGTTACAGACTTCCCAGGATGTTCGGCAGTCACCATATGTCCCTAGAGGGACACCACACAGAAGGGTTCAATGTTTTAGGGAGCATCAGACTTCCTTTGTCGCATTTGCCAGGGGATCATAAGATCTCCATCTTGGAATAGGAGGTTCTTTGCCGTTGCCTCTTGTCTGCATAGGCTTTCATTTTCTGCTTGTTAGCCAAGTCCTTTATGCGAGTGGTACTTTCACTGCATTCTCATTGGTTGGTACATTGAGGTAACTTGGTGTAGTGTGACAGATAGAGAATATACGAAGTAGGTGTCACAGGTATTTATTATAAGTTCAGTTAAATACATAAAGGACCCGCAAGGAGCGGAATTGGCACAACAGGTGGTAACAGTGGCCAGCTGTCATCTAACATGACAGTTGACTGACGTCATATAAATAGTACACAAACATTCCATGATCTGACATGATGATGTCAGATCATGAAGGTAGAAAACATACTGCTATCAAACCCCCCTTCACATAACATACAGAAGGTACAACATCTCCCTTTTTCCCCCATGAAGAATAAAACAATACAATGTAATTAATCCATTACATAGTCTTTGAATCTCGCGGGCAGACTGATGTTTCTTCCACTTCTAGAAGACATTCCCTCTATAGTTTCAGAATTGATTTCACTAGCAATTGCAGTAGGTGCTCTTGTGTTAACATCCCTAGATTTCAAGACAGTGGTATCTTGCGTTATAGCAGAGTCATTTTCATCAACAGAGATACAACTGGAACTATCAACTAATTCCGAGGAAAATCTGTGGTTGTCAATTGCATGTGATTGGTATGAAGTATTTGGCATATCTTCCCATTCTAGCACACTGTCATCAAAGCTATTTTCATCGTTATCTACATTTTTCATTATTATATTCTCTTGACCAGGTTTAAGTTTCACTACATGGTCCTTACTTCGCCATCCTTCACCTTCTACCAAAACAGCACCATTGGTAGCCCTTCCAACTCTCATAGGTTTACTAAATTTAGATTCTCCCTTTCTCACCATACCAGGTTTCTTCACTAAAACCCAATCTCCCGGTGTTATACATTTATCTTTTGCTCTGTTGACCATGTCACAATATGCTTTGGTTGCTCTTTGTTTTCTCTCAATGCTTTCTTTCACTCTGAGCTCCTCATCATTTATCTCTTTGGATTCAGTTGCAACACTACTCCATCCACCTATTTTAGGAGTTATAATGTTGTTACAGGTTCTCCCTCTTGGTTGTCATTGCTCTCCCAAACATCAAAGTTGCAGCACTTTCGTGGTGGTCGAATGCAGTGTTGAACTATAGGCTCGTAGATTAGGATTCAGTCCGGTTTCCAACTTGAGCTCTTCTAGAGTTGCACACTGTACTGCTTTCATTAGCATACTTATAAAATGCTCAATGAGTCGATTGGCCTGCAGCCACAGAGGAATACTCTTCTGATGCTTTATGTTCAAATGCTGTAGGAAATTCTTAAACTCCCGACAATAAAATGACGGGCCATTGTTAGGCATCATAATTGCTGTAATTCCCAAAGTTACAAAGATGTTTTTCAATGATTTGATTATGTGTAGGGGATGAAAGATCTTCTATGAGTGGGAAATGAGAATATTCATCCACAATTACTAGCAAATGCTGTCTTATCAGTGCCAAAGAAATCAATGGCTATTCTCTCCAATGCATGTTTAGGGAGTTCCGACATATTAAACGTATGTTGAGTCACATATGTAGAACAACACTTGCATAGATGACAAGTTTTGAGTTCCTTTTCGACTCACTCATCTATGAATGGGAACCAAACTATCTCGGAGAGCTTTCTCTGTGGCAACTACACCACAATGTCTTTCGTGAGCCACTTCAATCATTCTCTGTTGCAGACTCTTAGGAATCAGGATTCTTGACCCTCGTAGTATTTTATGTATTTATTTATTTAGAGAGTTTTATATAGCGCTACTGGACCCAAGGGTATCAGAGCGCTTTACAAGGTCAATATACATACATTAAATAGTTCACAGTGAGCATTAATCATGAGAATTCCAAAAAACATTACATTCACATGGAAAGGCGGTAGCTAAATAAGATGGCATAGCCGAGTGCAGATAATGGTGGAGGATAAGAGAGGGGTGGAGAGGCAAGGGATGAGAGGAGGAAGGAGGGTATAGAGAGTAAGGGAAATAGGGGTCTAGGGACAGGAGGAGAGGAGGTTAGAGAGGTGGGAAAAGGGGTGGGGTGAGGTGAAAGCAGAGGGGCAGGAGTCGGGCATCATTAAAATCAGAGACCTTACGTGCCCCAGTATTTGACTCCTTCCCGAGTATGGACAGTTACTCTTTAACCTTTTTGTATTTTTGATATTAACCATCAAAGGTGAGGGGTGGAACGTGTCGGTTCCATGACTGATGTGTAATTATCTCTTTCAATTTCAGCATGTCACTATCATGACTTGTGATAGTAATGATCTGGGCTAACGATATGGCTGTTGGTGTATTCATTTTGACAATGAAACAACTTCAGCTTCGTCTTCTGGAACTCACATTTGTCTACATTTAATGTAAAATCTGTAAGTAAAAGACATACTTGTGTGAGAGCTTTATCGTGCTTCTTCTGGGTAGCTCCAAAAATAAACAGTTCATCGCTATAATTTAATGTATTCACAACAGGCTGAAGGATACGTCAAATGACGTGTTGGAAAAGTTCTGCTGTTGATGACACCCCAAAACCTAGTCTCTTGTAAAGAATCAAACCAACATGTGTCAAAAATATTGTAATGTACCTGCATTCTTCTTCGAGTTCCAACTAATACCCTTTCTTTTATTCAAGGTGAGAGTACACTTTTGCACTATTTAACTGTGTTATGTCAGCAATATGTGGACCTGGATGTCCTTCTCTTTCAATTGCCTTGTTTGTCTGAAGCACGTCATCGCATATGCATAGAGCTCCTTCACTGTCCTCTTTGGTCACAATCAATATGGAAGAAACCTATAGTATCAGATCAGTAGAACGTTCAGTAATGTTATGCTTTAGCAACTATTCATGTTCATTTTGAAAAGCTTCTTGTAAGTGAAAAGCAGGTTGTCTAGGTCTCTCAGCAACAGGACGGATATCTTCATTTTATGTAATTTCATTTTTATAGTCTTAAGCTTTCCTAACCCATGAAACAATGATGGGATTTTACTTTTTATTTCGTAGTGAGTATTCATATCGTAATTCAAATAAATCAGTCCCATATCAGCAGCTGTGCTGAAGCAGAGTAGACAAGCATTTGGCGCTGTACTTTGAAGCACATGGCTGGGTGCTTGCACCTTAGTTTTCTTGTGTTCCATCGTCGTGACAAACCAACCTTGACTTTTTATAGGAGTTGATGCAGCCCATGAATACACCTTTGTTTATGAAGGTACGAGTCCTTATATTTCTCTTCTGGCATTATGTTTATTGAGGCACCACTGTCGATGATAAAAGGTATTGAACATCCATTTATTTTCAATGTAATCTTTGGACAATGTTTATATGACTTTGGTGCTTTAGCATGTCGACTTGTATGTGACTGACAATTTTTCACATGCATCCAGTCCAACATGAGCATGTTTCTCTGAGGTAAACATCGGCATGGCACAACCATCTTCACTTTCACTCGATGTTGCGGCAGATCAACAGTTTGACAACAATTTAGAGGACGATAGACTTCGTTCGGTGTCGATTTGCCTCAACTGATTTTGCCACTTGGCCTTGTGGGCATGCGTTGAACGCTGCTTCTGGAAGGTTCTGGCGGCCATATTGCCTTCGCGCCATGACACACTTATTTTTTCCTTAGATTTGCAAACCGTCACAAAATGGTTCTCCTTCCAACAGCCTTTACATATCTGTCCACTGGCAGGGCATTTACCTTCATGTGGAAATGAAAATCCACATCTAAAACACAACTTTTTATGTGTAGACATCACTTTGTGTCCTTCTTTCTTTTGTTTTGCCTTACTTTTTACACTCATGACTGATTCACTCGAAGCACTTCCGGTCTTAGTGTCAAGCAGCTTGTCTTTCAGTCTGCTCTTCAGCTCAGGCAGCCATCAATACTCGCTCCAGACTAAGTTTCTCTCAGCATTCGTCATATGAATGACTCTGACAAGCATCCATCTAGGAGTCTAAGATGCATAGCTTCTTCATCATTGAACTTACAGTTTTTGATGAGCGTCTCAAGTCTCTCTGCAAAGTCATCAATGGTTTTACCAACTCTGTCATTCTTGACTGGAAATATATCTTTTGTAATTAACATTTTGTACTTGATTAAACTTGAGATTCAACGTTTCTCTAATATGACGGTCTCTGATTTCTTCATCCGTTTGCAGCATTTTCTTTATAACTCGTTTCACACCATCACCAACAAGATTTTTGAGATACTTGATGATCTTGTTGTTATCAGTCTACTGCTGTACCACTAATATAATTGCATCAGCGCTGGGAGACAGATTTAGCCCGACCATTCACTACCAAAGAATGGAATACGCTTTTAGGAGGCCCTACCTATATTCCTCTTAATGCTAGTTTTCGGCTCATACAGCTTAATATCATACACAGGGCATACCTGACACCCGATAAAATCACTCGCTATTTTCATAGTACAGATGCTGCTTGCCCCTGTTGCGATCAGCTCGATACGGACCATCAATATGCTGTGGTCAAGCCCCTCACTGCACCACTACTGGCAGAGTGTGACGCATCACCTATCCACGTGCACGGTGCAGCCACTCGCACACACCTAAGAGACTTATCTGGTATGCCTTGATCTTAGGGATCAGAAATGTGGGGCAACCGCACACTTTTTAGACCTAGGATTATTAGTAGCTAAATGGCGTAATACCCAGCAGTGGAAGTCCCGCGAGTCACCGTACGTGGAGGCCTGGTCACGGTCGGTCATCATTTGTGCTAGGGCATAAGGAGTATCTCTACGTAGGGAAGACAACATGGGTCTCCGCAAATATCCCATTTTCTCTAGCTGGGATGACATGCTAATTGACCTCCAAGCCTCTACAGGACACTGCGGGACGCAGGTAGCTACTGATCCATATCACACCCTTACACCATCATATGTTGATATATATGATAAAATACTGTATACTGTAAAAAAAAAGCAGCAGCGGACCCAAGAGATGCCGCACCCTAATCCCAGCCGGACCCTCGACACTGGGAGATGCCGCAAATGGACCTAAACGTCCTGATCCAGGGACACCACCCAACTGCAGAGCCACCAATCATAAAAAATTGATTTGTTACATTGGGGAGAGACGGTGCGATGCACTACCAATTGGGCCAATTATTGTAAACACACTTTTAAAGGTCGTGATCCAGGGACTTCTCTCAAACACAGATCCATCAACAAAAAGGAACTCTCTCTATCATATTGAGAAGAGATGGTGCCTTGTTCGACCAAGTAGGCCTACTTTTGTGATATACACTACAAAAGGATCTGTTTCCGATTACTTGCATACACTTTTTGGGGCGGATTCTTCCCGGCAAGACCTGCATGGCGACACCTTGAGCCACCAGCATACAACTGTGAGGCCAGAATTCGGCCAAAAGCCCTGAGGAAGCTCCCTGTACGAGAGAGAAACGCGTTGGCTGAGCAACCTTTTTAATATAACGTACTCAACGAACTTTTGCATTTAATAATTTTTTGTACAAATAAAGAAAGGACTTCCAAAAAACACTTTGCTCGTTCTGGACTTCATATTTGTGCGCCCCCACCCAAGCTTAAAAAGTACTGTATACTGTGTTGATTGCCGCTTTAAAGTGATTATAGGTTGCTGGATGCAGACGCGACATACTTGCCTTCTCATGTCCTGTTGTCGCTGGTTGCATAGGTTGATACATGTTAAGCCTGTTTGATGCCACTATAATACAACTTTCTGTTCAGGAATAGTGTTTTACACAAGCAAACAGACTATAATAATGGGATATAGCCATAAAGCCCCTGTATGGGTTTGCTTATGGCTAATAACACTCAGTCCCAAACTGATATGTTACTTTACATTTGCTCATTTATATTTTTGTGAAGCCCGGGTTCACCTCTGGACTAGTTTATAACTATACTGTGATTTTCTTTATAAAAATTATTGTACTGTCCATTTGTATGAAACAATAAACAGATACTAAAAAAAAAAAAGAAGAAATCGGTCTCTTCTGGGTCATCAATGAAATCATCAAATGTCTCTAACCAAGCAGTCCATCTATCGGCAATATTTTGCTTTCTTGGCTTTATCAAAAGGTGGTGGTGGTTTGAGGAACACAGAAGTAATGTAGTCCAGTGCGAAACTTGATGGCACCGTTGGTGGATTACTGGGACTTGGTGTGGGTAATTAATTGGTGATACCTTGCAACTTGCTGGCCTCTAACTCATCTTTAATGATGGCGGGAAACGGGACTTTCAGCACAGCCATCAGAGACTCTGTCGGCTCTTTATTCTTCAAAGAGCTGTGAAGTTGTTCTGAGCCCTACAGAGCAGTTTTGGTATCTGGCCACTTCAGGTATGCACGGCTCCGTAAACACAACCCCAGGCACTTCTCTTTGAGCCACTTCACCGCATGCTGTGATATGGTGACTTTCTTTTAAGAATTTGGTAAGTCATTTACTTCTTTTCTTTGGACCATCAGTTTGCATTTTTGCCTCCTGATTGTATCTGCCTTCAGCGTTAAACACCCTATAATCTACAATTCTATCTTATGTGGCTGTAATGCACCTTTATATATAAGGCCTGACCAACAGGTTCTCGGCCAACAAGAGTGGATTCTTTGCACTGTTCTAGGAATCGAACTGCTTCACATCGACTGGAGCTGTGCTTTGATTCCACCTGCATGAAGCTTTAATTCCATACTTTAACAGCGACACACGTGGCACATACGAGCAGTTTGCCTGAACCACAGCAAAGTCTCCGAGAGAGCACAGTCGTTCCTCGAGTTACTTATCCCCTATCTCGTCGCCAGTTGTAGCACCTACCCCAGCCTAGGTACCTACCAAGGACTACACCACACACGGAGCTTAGTATTAAATGTCTTCATTTTTCTGTGTGTAACTGCATACAACATTTTAAACCAAGCTTTCATTGTGTTCCCCTCTAACACTGATGTCACAGGTATACGAAATCTGGTAGGAACCAGAAGGGTTCCGTCATAAAACTTTCAAGATACTACATGCGGTTCTTCACCTTCAGACTTCTGTAGACATCTACTGATTCACTGTTGGAATCCAGGGACTCTGGCCTAAGCAATTTCTACAATGTGATCCTCAAAAAAAGAAAAGTACAGAAACAAGCCTACTTTAAACAAATACACAAATTATGAATTCTTTTCTTGAATTCTCAACACAAATCAAAATTTTAATAGGGAGTTTGGAGCTTATAGTTTTATTTTGAAAAGACAAAGCAATAAGTTGGATTCTAGCATCTCTCTTATTTACTCCTAATCCAGCCTCTAATATCGTTAATGCATACTCTTGCTTTAACTGAGGCCATCCATTATCCAGACTACTGTTTGCTGAACTTGCGCTACTTAAATGAATCAAGCTTAGAATACCAACTTAATTTCAAGCCTCCTAGTTGGAACTCGTTCCCATTTATAAAGCATTTAAAAAGTTTACAATTACAAGTTAGTTTATGTGTATATACTTTTTTACTCTAATATCAATTTTCAAAACTGTCACAAACCCCTACCTAAGTAGGCCTTGCAACAACCAGGTTTTTGCGGACAACAGGTTAAGGAACACCGATTTAGACATTATGCTTCTCATATCACAGTACCAACTTGGCTCCGATATCCTTAGAGGACCTGAAGTTCTTGGGAGTTAAGAATAAACTCAATCGCAGTCACCTTTAGTCTGCAATCCACAGATAAAGGTAATCAGGAGAGAATTGCAAAGGAATCGGTCCCATGATACCATATTGTAGGAAGGGGGAGTCTCTGGTTGGCGCAGTGCAACACTGGCGACAATCAGGGCCTCTCTCCTCCTCGTCAGGGCTGAGGGTTACCTTCAAGACAACCTCTGCTTACCCTCTAGGTAGTGTGGCTTAAGCAGTCTTAGGCTAATCTCTGGGGCATGTAAGGTTAAACATTTGCAATATTACACCGTCACAACCAACCCACCACACAATGACACCAAACTGTATTTGTAAAAATATATTCTCTTTATATAAATTTCAAGCAGGCTTGTAAATACAGTCTTGGTTATTTCAACTGCAGGTTCCAGTTACTCTTTTATCAATGTCACAGTTCTTTCTCAGCCATAAGCAATCTTTTGGGCCTTCTGCCCAGGTTCCAGCAAGGTTCAGTGTCTTGTAGCGCCTCAATGCGCGTTCCGCTGTCTCCGCTCGCTTCAGAGAGGAGAACGGGCCCGGCCGGCTAAAGCTCACGCTTCCCGCGCGGGCCTTGCGGACCCGGCACAGTGCGAGCCTCGGTTTCAGGGGCGGCTCACGCTGGGAAGCAGGCAGCGCGGTGCGAGCTCAGGACGTAGGATGCTCGCACCGCAAGGGCAAAGAACACAGTACCTTGGTTTTCTTGTAGGTCTTGGAGCGGACGGCTGTCCGGGGATCTGTCCCACGTCGCGTTGTCTTCCTGGAGGGTGCGGCGGCCTGCGAGTCTCAGCGCAGGTCACAGGGCACCCGGGCTGACGGTGCAGATGCGGGGCAGGATTCTCCGGAGTCCGGTTCACTCGCACTGAAGGGGGAAGCTGCAGGCAGGCGGGGCTGAGGGGGGTGCACTCCACGGAGCGCGGGGCACAATTCAGGCACGGCTCAGCAGCGAGTCACTTCCAGCTGCGGGGGCCAGGGGGGTCTCAGCGCCCAAGTCACGAGGGGCACAATCTTGGCAGTGCCGGTCTTTGCGGGGCAGCCTGTACCTCGGGGGTCACACAGGCGGCGATGCTTGGACCGGGCAGGTCCTCCCTTTCCGTTGCAAGGGCGGCTCAGCGCGGACAGTCACGGTGCTCGAACCAGCGCGGGGCTGGTCCTTACTTTGCGGCTGGCACACGAACAGGCCACAGTCACGGTGGTCGGGGAAGGAGCACAGCTGCACAAATTGTCAGAGAGCGTGGCGGCAGGCACAGCGCTCTCAACTCTCCTTTCCTTGGCGCTGTAGAGACACACAGCACACGCCAGCAGCAGCTTTTCTTCAGAAGGGTAGCGCCCACTGTTCCTGGGGCGCTGGTCAGGGGGCAAGTTCACAGGCAAGCCCTTGGAGATCTTTCAGCAGAGTTTGGCACAAAGTTCAAATAAGCAAAAGTCTTTGGTAGTCTTTTCTTTCCTCTCCTTTGGCAGCAAGGCACCAGACACAGGCCAGAGACAGCACTCCTCCTTGTCCTTCCAGGTCCTTCTCTTCGGGCAGAGTTTCTTCTGTAGCACAAACAGGATCTAATTTACAAGGAGCAGGGCTCCTACTTTTATACCCAGTTTCTTTTGTTCTAGCAAGCCAGGGGGGCCTCTGCATAACTGCTCCAGTCTCTGAGCACTTGTTGTGGGTACTTGTGACTTCTGCATTCAGTGTGAGGGCAGGCACATCAGCCGCTCCCCAGGGGGGCGGAGCCGGCATTGAGAGGGCAGGAGTGGCCTGAGCACTTTGTTTACAAGCTTCGGTCCTTCCTGGGCCAGGTGCAGGCTGAGTCATCAGTCGCTCCCCAGGAGGGCGGAGCCAGCATTGTGGTGGCAGGGGCACAGCCTGATGCATCATTCAGGGGAAACTCCCACCACCCATTAAGGGGTCCTCCTGCTAATCACTACCTGTCAACTCCCAGCCCTGTCACTCACACACACCAGACAGTCAGATCCACATCCAAGCAGAGGCGGGCTGAAATGGTTAGGCAAGCAAATGCTAACTTTCTAAAAGTAGCATTTGCAAACACAGGATATTAAAATAAACTTTACTAAAAGAAGTATTTCATTATTCTGAGTTCAGGCATACTAAACACGAATTTCTACCATGTTCCCTGAGCCTGCTGGGATTATAGAGTGTAATAATTCCAGCAGCTCATCTGGCCTAGAAGGGAACAGGTAGCCTTACAATAGTGAAAGACGAATTTGGCAGTAATTCACTATTAGAACATGCCACACACATCAGGGCATGTTCTACCTTACACTTACAATGCACCCTGCCCTCTGGCCTACCATAGGGGTGACTAATATGAAGGTTAAGGGAAGGTTTAGGGGCTGGCAAGTGTGTGCACTTGCCCAGCCAGGGTGACAGTACCAGACTGTACGCAGGTTCTGCAATGGCAGACCCTAGACACATTTTAAGGCTGCTTCTGTGGGTGGCGCAACCAGCGCTGCAGGCCCACTAGCAGTATTGGCATTCACAAGCCCTGGCACTCCTGGTGCACTTTACTAGGGACTAACAGTAAATCCAATGAACCAATCATGGACATCAATCACATGTACACTTTACAGTAGGGAGCACTTGCACTGCGGCACGGGTTGGCCGTGGCGCAGTGCCCTGAGTAGCAGACACCATCAAAACATTGGAGGCACAACAGCAAAAAGTGGAAGGGAAACTCACGCCAAGGTGCCAGGTCTAACACATATCACTAAGAAATCTAGCAAGAATTATGGGTCTGCTCATTGCCTCAGTCTTGGCCATTTCCCCTAGACAGCTGCACTGTAGAGCATTACAGATATTGAAGATTTTACATCTAAGGATGGGTTTGCCCTACATGTACTCAATAGCACTTCCCCTGGAGACCAGGCAAAAACTGTAGGGGTGATTAACCCACGTGGGAACCTGAAACTGCTGTGCTATTTTCAGGTATGTCTTAGATCTCATTATAGAGTTTCAGCAACAGGAAATCAGGTGGAGTGCCAAGTGTAGAGATTTTTCCAATGGGGGAAATGATCAGTAAATCAGTAAGAGAGGAAAATGCTATAAATCAAGTGCCTTTAGTTAGCATGGTTATTCACGGTCAAGTGCATGACCACAGACGAGATGGATTGCTGTGTCCTCTTAAAAATGGACAACATTTCAGCGGCCCAATATAAAACCAAACTCTGAGGGAGAGGAACCAAACTGTTTGCAGGCATGGGCAAGAACTTGCAGCACTACTGCCTGGAGCAATACATTCAAACCTTAAGAGTAAATCTCACTCCAAAATTCACCCATGGTACAATGAACAGCTCTCTGCATTGAAAAAACAATGCAAGAAATTAGAGAGACGCTGGAGGAAAAATGATGACCCTTCCCTCAAGTCTGATTACAAGCTGTTAATCAGAACTTATCACAATGAAATGAAGACTGCCTAATCCAAATATTATGAAGGCAAAATAGCTCGTGCAGCAATTTCCCCAAAGAGCTACTTAAAGTAGTCAAACCTTTGAATAACCCGCATGAAAATACCAACACCCCCCTACATCCGTTAAGAGATGCAACAACATTGCAGCCTTTTTCTCGAACAAGGCAACAGATATATACGAAAAAAGGGAACATGCTACAGCTAAAATGAGTAAGAGACCCTCAACCTCTTCATTAGCACATTTCCCCAGATTGGAGAGAGAAAATGTCCAACATTTAATCACGACTACCAAATCTAGCTCGGTGACTGAACTATTCAATCCCTCCCTAGATTTGGCCCTAGTCCCCAAAACGTGGAAGAACGCAATTATTAAGCCTCTACAAAAGAAACCCAATCTGGCCCATACCATTTATAACGACTTCCATCCCATCACCCTCTTACTGTACCTGGGTAAACTTTTGGAGAAGCATGTTAATCTTTCTCTGACCATTTTCTTGGAGTCCAATGGCATCCTCCATCTCACCCAGATGGGCTTTCGAGCTGCACACAGCACTGAGTCGGCACTACTCACTGAGGAGCTAAAGTCGATACTCTATGAGGGTGGGTCTGCCACCATCCTCCTGCTGGACCTCGATACCGTAGATCATACCATCCTAAAATGGAGATTAGGGGAAGTTGGCATTCAGGGAAAAGACTTGGATTGGCTTCCATCGCCGGGAGAACAAAACTTACCAGGTGATGGAAGGGAATGTGTCTCAGAACACCTCTCTATGACATGTGGTGTCCCGCAGGGTTCGTCCCTCAGCCAGACCTTATTTAATATCTATGTTGGACAGCTGGCCAAGGTGCTGCAGGAATTTGGAATATCGGTGGAGTCTTATGCTGACGACACCCAGCTAGTTGTGTCTTTTTCCAACGGCTCCGACCCTAGCAATTATCAGCTGCCCGCTTGTCTGGAGAAAGTGGTCAACTGGATGTCCAACAGCTGTCTGAAGCTGAATGGTGGGCAAACAGAGCTGATGCTGCTGAGAAACCTTGACATCCACTCACCCATGACACATTGGCCCAACTGTATGAGCGATCCACCTATCCCCAAACCAGCCATAAAAACCTTGGAATCTGGCTGGCAGATACCCTCACACTGGATTGCCTATCCAAGAAGCTTTCAGGGACATGTTTCGCCCTTCTTAAAATGCTAAGGAAAATCATTGATGTGGTTCCTGAGCACCTGAAGAAAACTGTGATTCAATCCCTTCTCATCTCACGACTGGACTATGGCAACTAGCTGTATCTGGGTTCACCAAAATATGTTATAAAGAGACTCCAAGTGGTACAGAACTCTGCAGCTAGACTCCTGTTAAAAATCCCCAACAGCGTCTCTGCAAAGGAACCACTTAAACAGCTCCACTGGTTACCTATCGAAGCCAGAGTCAAGTTTAAAAACCTCTGCATAGCTCGCAGAGCCATTAACACTGGGCCTGAAAAGCTGAGGAATCTGATATCTAGGTACACCTAGACTAGACACCTCAGATCCTCCCTACAACAGCTCCATTAGACAACCAGAATAAAAAGACCTAGATGGGGGGGCAGATCTTTTGCCCATCTGGTACCCAAGTTGTGGATTGCCCTCTCACTTGAAAGCCAAACTGCACCTAACTAAACCTCTTTCAGAAAAAAATCTGAAAACCTGGCTATTTCCCCGCTAATTATGTTGTGGCTCGGCTCTTTACTGGTAGAATTCTCCTTAGTGCTGGGAGGCACTCGGGCAGCTATAATTTGGATTGAGTATCTGCCAAGCAGTAACAATTCAGTGGCTTGAACTCCAGAATTCTGGAGTATTTCAGAGATTGGGGGTAAAGCCCTCAAGTTTTCAACAGTCGATGAGGAGGGTGGGAACCTGTGTAAGGTGGATATTTTTGCCTCATTGCTCAAAGCAAAATGCAAAATTCTTCAGTTGGTGTCAAGATCAGGATGCTCTGGCTTCAGTCATTTCCCTATAGGATTAGTCGGGGAAAATCTGTACTCCATCCAAACTTTTGTAATGATCCCGTGAGTCGCAACTCAGGAGAGACAAAAACGAGTAGAGTTAGTTCTTATTTCCCTCTTGTATAAGTCTTAGATGTGGTTTCCAGTTTTGCTAGAGATGTTTGTGGCACTTACGATGTTGTTTCCAACATTGCAACAATTTAACAAGTCCTTTGGGTCAACCCAATGCACTTAGAGAGCAGGACAAGTTTCGGTTGATGTCATGGAGAGTCGCTGGGGACAATGGAAAATCCCGGTCTATCATCAGAGTCTACCTTTTCGATCAACTAAACCTGGGCCTGCAGCTCACAGAACAGATAATGCTTTCGCCTGGGCAAGATGGTATAGTTGGAGTCTGGTATGAATTGTGCATGTCGCAAATTTGTTAGCGGAGATGGGCAACACAGGAATGGCTTGTCGGACAGTTAATTAATTTAGGTCAGGCATTGTAGCAGGCCGCAACCCAGTGGCTAATCCATTAAAAAAATGTGTTAATTCCATCAAGGACAAGCAGGTGAGGAGTATTCTACTCGCCTAATATATTTATCTAATACATATTGTCAATTTGAGGAACAACTCATGTGTTTGTACTAATGTTTCGTGCCAAGCCTGTAGATGAATGGAATGTTCATGACATGATTTTTTTTCTTTTTTGTTGTGACAAATACTTTATTTATATTTTTGATGATCAAAAGTGAAGCAAAACCAGAACTTAATACTTTACTTGTGACAACACTTTCACTCTGAAGCAAAGAAAGCAGCGGAAATGCCAGCACCAAGGAATGTTAGAAACTGTTATTGTTGGTTGGTGGCTCTTGGTCATGTGACATGTAGTTAATGACATTCTTACAAATGGAATTTGTAGTTTTTGTTACTGTTACTTTTGACTAACTACTAATAAATCAATGGAAAGAGAAAGCATAATCCTCATCTCCGTATTATTAACAGAATTAAAGCTCTAATATGTGAGAACCATAACATTTTGTATTCGCTTTATTGATGGCATCACAGGAAGCGGGGCCTAAAACGTTTACATCGATGGCAAGACAGGAAGAGGCATCATGGAAAGGATACAAAATCAAAATAAATTTAAAAATTGATAAAACAGCAAACCTTCACTAAAGTAGTTTTGTGGCGTACAAACTTAATGAAACTTCTGTGTACCAGACCTCTGTGGGACAGTGGGATTCCCCACCCTTCATGGGGCTATCCAACCTAAGGCTTATGCATTTATGTGAGGAATAGTAGTCTCAGGGGCTCCTCATCACATTCTACAGGCTGGGCTCCACCTTTTTTAGTTGTGCCACTGACTAAAGCAACACTGATTTGTCCAAAGTGACTGCTTCTATGAACTGAAGAGGCGAGAGGGTTCCCCATGTGGGAGCGGTGTAATTTTCAAACTCTATTCAGCTCCCAGGAGCTACTCTGCAAACATCAGTGCTCTAAAGATTCTGATGGATACATCTGCCTGTGGCGTCTTCTCCTTTTGAATTACCCCAATGTGCAGCATTCCACAGAAAATTCTCAGCTCTCCCACGTCGAAGAGGATGTCAAAATGGCACGGATCCGCACAAAACTTAGAGTAACATCATCGGAGCTATAAGAAGACCTTGTTGGCGTGCGGACGTCAGTTCCATTTTTTCCACACCATTGATTCGTAATGTTTTTTCCTCATACTCTACATTCCTGGGAGTTTTGTTTGATACTGTTGTTGTGACATCATAACCAGATGAAGAGGACTACTTCTAGGAAGTCGGGATTTGAGCCCTGCAGAGAATGCGGAGGTCAGATTGCCAACATTGACCACACATGAATCCGAAGGCCTTGAAGGAGAGGGTAGGCCAAATCATTCATGACCAATGCCAAGAGGCAGCAGAGGGGTCGCAGTGGCATCTCAGAGCAAAGTCGCCAGAGATAGTGCTGCATCATTTGCAGGTAACATCTATTGTGCAGCTTGAGGTTTTTGATAAACATACCCAAATCTCACCTGGTGCCCTCTCAGTGCAACCTGTTCATAGGAGCAGTACTGGACACTACTGTGAGCTGTGCCTTTCTACCTCCATAAAGGATTCAAGACATCCACGCTATGATTCTTCATTTTTAGAATGGAGCAGCTGTTCCTGTCCTGAAGGTCTTACAGCTGCTCAGTCTGTTTGCTTCCTGCAAACTGTTGGTCAACCATGCACGCACGTATATGAGGGCCCTCCAGTGGTGCCACCGCAGGCAGTGGTTTCAACTCAACAGAGTTTGAGGAATTGGACAAAATCTCCAGTGATTCTACAGCAAGATTTGCTATAGTGGGGTGTTCCAAGCAACCTGTCTCACGGGAAGTTGATTCACCATCCTTCTCCGGTGGCCACAGTAATAACGTATGCTTCCACTCTAGGATGGGGAGCTCATCTGGGGGATCTGGAGGTCAAGGGTCTTTGGTCTCCAGAGGAAAGATTGTTTCACATCAATCTTTTGGAATTGCTGCTGATACTTTTGGCTCTCAAGGCCTTCCTTTCTTCTCTTCATGGTCAACGGTTCAGGTCTTAACAGACAACACTACCAAGATGTTGTACACCAACCAACAGGGAGGAGTAGGGTCGTATCTTCTCTGCAGAGAGGATCTATGACTCTGGTCCTGGACGGAGGACCACCAGATTAACGTAATCACAAATTATCTGGCCGGGGAGCTGAATGTGCGTGCGGATAGTCTCAGTCGGCAATTTTTGGTCGATCACGAGTGGCGTCCCCATCTGGAGGTGTTTCTTCACATTTTCAGGATGTATGGGTTCCTTTCGTTGAACCGGTTTGCTACTCACGAGAATGTGCACTGCCAGTCATTCTGCATCTCCAGTATCTGACGCAGGGAGCATTGGGGGGACGCGTTTCAGTTAGATTGGGGTTAGCAGCTTTTTTTATGCATTTCCCCATACCCTTTATTCCTCGAGTTCTGAGGAAAATTTGCCAAGACCAGGCTCAAGTCATATTGATCACCCTGGATGCCCTGGATTGGCCGCGATGGGTGTGGTACACAGATCTCCTTTACCTCTCATTACACCTTCCACTCCGTCTCCTTCTCAGGGCAGACCTCGTCTAGCAATCACTGGGGCAGGTTCTACACTCACCACCTCCAGAACCTGCACCTTCATGCCTGGAGATTGAACAGGGCAACCTGATGTGGTGGATGTTATCTTATCCGCCAGAAGACACTCCACCAAATCAGTTTATTCTGGTAGGTGGGCTACATTTGTGAAATGGTATGGAGAGAAATCAATTAAACCTTTAAACACCCATTTATCTGATGTTCTGAGTTTTTATCTTTCCTTGGAAAACAGGTTGTGCAGTAGCAACTGTTAAGGACTACTTATTTGCCTTGTCTGCTTTTCTCCGTTTACCAGATCATCCCTCGTTGTTTACATCTCCCATAGCTGTGAGATTCATTAATGGTCTCCCAAATAGGGTTCCTCCCAATCCCTTTATTAGGCCTCTGTTGGATTTTAATCTACTACTTACGTTTTTAATAGGTTCACCCTTTTACTTGGACAGGACCAAGGACTTCAGGTTGGACAATCAACTCTTCATTGGTTATACGAGCAAGATGAAGGGCAAGGCAGTACACAATAGAACGCTGTCCAGGTGAATAATCCTGTGTATCAAGATCTGCTGTGCCTTGGCCAAGAAGGAGCCTCCTGAAGCCTTTTGTGCTTATTCCACTAGAGCAAAGTCATTTTCTTTGGCTGTGGCTAGAGATGTCCCTGTAGTTTACATCTGCAAAGCGGCAACTTGTGCCACCCTCCACACTTTTACAAAACACTATTGATTGGATTTGGAAGTGAGGAGGAACGGCCATTTAGCTTGTTCTGTGTTGCAGGATTTTTTGGTATTGGAAGGCAGGCACCCTCCTCCGAGAGCGGGACTGCTTGGGGATTCAGTTCAAAAGGTGAGGAATCCACAGGCAGATGTAGCCATCAGAAAAACAAGTTACTTACCTTCAATCACGCTTTTTATGGTGGATACAGTATCTGCCTGTGGATTCCTCACGGACCTACTCGCCTCCCCGTTGCATGTCTGCTTATACCGAAAATTAATTGATTCTTTTTTTATGTTATTTATTACCCAATTCATGGCTTTAAATTGGAATTATGAAATGTCTAGGGTAGTACAATTTCCATGTTTTGGTTGTGCTTTGTATACTTGTGAGAAGGTTGTTGGTTCACCCGTTTTGCCTCGAAGGCACAGAAAAAATGGGTGGAACGGACGTTAGCACGCCGACGAGGTCTTCTTATAGCTCCGATGACATTATGCAGAGTCGTACCAATGGGACGTCCTCGTCGACGTAAGAGAGTTGAGAAAAGTTTCAGTGGAATGCTGTGCATTGGGGTAATTCAAAAGGTGAGGATTCCACAGGCAGATACTGCATCCAGCAGAAACAGCGTTACAGAAGGTAAGTAACTTGTTTGTTACGTACAAAGCTTAGGATGTCTCTCTTCTTGTGTCTGTGACAATTAGCCTGTTGGGAGGGAGAGCTCATCCCAAACTTAAATTGTATTAATTTCATTCACACTGAGCAAGAATCGAGGTCTCTGCTGTACCTACTAATAATTTATATTAAGAACTATGTATTTAAGAAAAGCTCCCAACTGAATAGTCTACCCACTGCCAGGGGCATGAAACCTTCGGTGCGTCACACGGCCGGGAGCCATCCGACTTATAAGGGCTCATTTGCGTCTGACGGCTCCCGGTAGTCCGCGCACATGGCTCTAGAAATCCCTCTGGTGCAGGCACCAGAGGGATTTCTTTGAGCCCTTAACAGCCACTGGGGCAGAATTGGTTGGAAGGTAGACTATTTACAGATGCCCGAGAAGGAATATTTAATGTGCTTGAAAGAATGGCTAGCCCACTGGGGCAGAATTGGTGTTGTTGCCGCGTTTACGAGACAGTGTGTTCGGCATGGATATTAGAGAGGTTGTACCATTCGCGGCTTGTTTAATTTTGCCATTCGGGGTTTAAAAACACTATGGACATTTTGCATTTATAATTTAAGTCTGCATAGAACAATAACAGAATACACTGCAAACTTTATTGAATTTGAATTAACTGACAAGAATGTAATGGAAGTGTTTCATTTATGTTTATGATCACGTGCACGTTTGTAATAAGGGAATGTTCCTTTAAAACAAGAATGGCTATAATGTTACCTCACCTGTGAAAAAGAAGTGAGGAAACTTCGAAACGGGTTGGGTGTTTCTCATGCCAAATAAATGACGCTGAGCACTAAATTGTGGCCACGGCTGTGGTTTTTCTTTCCCGGATTTGGAGAAGCATTTACCAGGAGTGGTGTGTGAAAATATATATAAGTCTTAAAAAAGGTTGCCCAAGGTGATGAGGCCGCCCAGAGTTCCCTTCTCATAACCACGAGGGCCCCAGCCGAGTCTGCTTACAAACATCCACTGCGCTGCTCAACACGTTTCAGGCCAAGCGCCCTTGTTCATGAGCCTCAGGAAATGCAGAAACACGATAACTATGTTGATTTGGAACACCTGCTTTATTGCACCAGAGTATGGGCGTATCTTGTAACCCCTCACTGCAACGACATCGCATTGCCTCATGGTACATGAAGTCCAAACCAGTTTTGTTACCTCCGTGGGTTTGTCAATAGTGCCATAGTTCAAAATCCCGATATTAAAATCCCCAGTGGGTGCGATGGACCAAGTAAGTTAAATCCGGACCCACTGGGGATTTTAATGATGGAATCACGAACTTGGCGCAACCCACTGGGGTAACACATTTTTGGAGCTGAACTGCAAGTACCAGAAGGCACTCTGCTGCCGAAGCCGAGTTAGGCTTAAAGACACGCCCATGTAGGCGGACTTGATTAAATAAATGCAGGTGTTCTAACTCCATGCGGCCATGTTCTTTATTTCTGGAGGCTGGTGATCAAGGGCGGTGGACCGAAACATGTTGAGCTGCATTTGCCGATGGAAGGCTGTTTGATGCGTCTGTTGGGGCCCTCGCTGAAAGGCGTTAAACTCTGAGTAGCCTCTTCACCTAGGGCAACCTGTTTTGAAATATATAGGTATATATATATATATATACACATATATATATATATATATATATATATATATATATATATATATATATATATATACACATATATATATATATATATATACACATACATACATACATACATAAATACACACACACACACATATATATATATATATATATACACAGATATATTCATTCCTTTTCACAGTTGCCCAAACTAGTACACTCCTCACCGGGTTAAAAATGAAGGCTCAGCATGGAGAAAGGTCAGCAAGTTCCCTCGTAAATAATCAAAATGCCCAACGCGTTTCAGAATTAACTTCCTTGTTCACGGGCAGCAGCAGATTCCAAAATAACTAGAGACTGCAAAGCACTGCTTGTGAATCCTCTTTAATACCATTCAGGTGAATATCATGTGACAAACAGTGAATACTGGTCAATGCAGTCCAAATACTACAATCACACTGAATTGCTGCTTAATGTCATCCAAATATAATTAATACCCTTGATACGGTAGAGAAAACAAAGCGCCTTCACCATGCCACATGAGAGCGTCCCAGGAGTCCGCATGGCTTCACACTCCCAAAGCCGCAGACCCGCCCAGTATGATCGGCGGTGGTGCACTAGATGGCCGGACCAGCCGTATATATTCCTTTTCACAGTTGCCCAAACTAGTGCACTCTTCACCGGGTTAAAAATGAAGGCTCAGCTTGAAAAAAGGTCAGCAAGTTCCCTCGCAAATAATCAAAATGTCCAACGCGTTTCAGAATTAACTTCCTTGTTCACGGGCAGCAGCAGATTCCATAATCACTAGAGACTGCAAAGCACTGCTTGTGAATCCTCTTTAATACCATTCAGGTGAATATCACGTGACATCACGTGACAAACAGTACTGGTATTAAAGGAATATATCTCTCTATACACTGATCACATTTATCAAATAACAGCATGCCGTGGACTCAAATTTTGGAAATAGCGGTATTTATTCCCGGCTTGGAAACAACTCTACGCATTTCAGAGGTTACGCTCTATACATAAAATACTTATGTTAGGCTTACAGATAAACTTAGGATGGAATGCTGCCTTCAGACGAAATTGGTATCCTGTAACCACAAGCATAAACGATTACATTTAAAATTAATGTGAAGGTATTATACCACCCCAGCGCTGATGTCCTAACAGTTTCTCGCACCGCCCTAAATGCCACTCACATGCTGCAAACTTTGCGCACATGACTTGGACATGTGATAAGATTGCTGCTTATTTGGAATGGAATATTCACTGAACTGTGGCAAATGACCAGTGTGAAATGAATGCCTTCCCCATTAATGGGCACTACTAGGCCATGTCACTGGCGTTCCTAAACCTACGCGTAGATTTGTAGCAATGGCGCGCTTTCTTCAAAAGAAGGAGATAGCCCTGCTTTGGGGCAGTAAGAGAGGTGGATAAAAAGGATGATTTACTGTGATACTACTAGAGACCTCTTTGCGGAGCTACAACCCCCCCCCCCCCATCCAGGCCTAACGATATATGGCAGCCTCTGAAAGAATACTTGAGAGCACGTGAAACACAGAGCACTAGCCAGGAACTAGAAGCAGCGGCGGCACACACACACCAACAACTATACATACCCCCACCGGTTAAACTTGCATTAGAGTACAACATTAGATTTATACAACTCAACCTATTGTACCCAACTGGGCTATCTTATTTAACATGTATTCAAAATGTGATGTTCATTATATGTGAGGCAAACTTATTCCTCTTTTTTTTTTTTTTTTTTTACAACCTCGTCTGGATTCTCTCCTTTACTATTTCTTACATCAAATGTAATGTGCCTAGCTATACGTGTACGACACAGTGTCCTTTAACTTTAAATAAAAGTTTCAAAAAAAAGGATGCGCGCTTCCTTTGCTGCGCCAACATTGTAAAATTATGTGCTTTCTCTGTTCCATTAAAATTGAGAGGTCATATCTATTCCAGCAGCTGCTGTTCTGCTCTGCCGTTTTCACAAGCCATCTCATGGCTCGTTCAGTCCCCACAACCTAACCAATGTTCAAACTTTGAATTCAGTGAAGAGCTCCTGTCTACATCATCAGCAGAAAGAAACAAAGATGACCGGATTGCATCACTGGGCAAGAAAGTAACTGTTTTTTAAAAAAAATTGAAAGAAAGATTTCATTGGATTGGTTACACTTCTTTGTCTCCATATTTTTCTCTCTCTCCTTGCACCCAACTGCAGTAATCAGAAAAACAAGGTTTCCTTTTTAGGTTTCGACCTGGCGAGGGGCACAGCCCCTCCCAGATCGAAAACTTTTGTTTTCAGTAGGGATGTTTGGACCGCCTCTGTTTCCAATTGGCTAGCTCCATAAATGGAGACTAGCCATTGGGAGACAGAGGCTGTCAATCGCGCTCTCTCTTGAAAACGCGATTCGGGGGCGTTTCTGGTGTTTTTAAGCCCCGCCCCTTTGTCCCGGGCCGCGCTGTGATTGGCTGCCGGCCCGGGACTCCCCGTGACGTCATTCCCCGGGCCACACTGTAATTGGCTGGCCGGCCTGGGACCTGACTTGTCTTTCTAGTTTACTATTTTATCTTCCTTCT
Organism: Lissotriton helveticus; assembly: GCF_964261635.1. Classification (NCBI taxonomy): domain Eukaryota; kingdom Metazoa; phylum Chordata; class Amphibia; order Caudata; family Salamandridae; genus Lissotriton; species Lissotriton helveticus. Next base: position 416,343,170 of record NC_136063.1, on the reverse strand, counting down.
TTGCGCCCATTTCCCCTAGTGCTTGAAGTTTAAATATAGAAGTGCAGGTACTCATCGTTTTACAGTACTTGTTTGCACCCGAGAAGCGCTGCTGCTCTCCCATTAAAAGGTTTGCACCACTGCGTAGTTGTGCTGGTAGAGTGTCCCTTTTAAATTTTAAGACGTTCGTGTACTTGGTACGCCCCAGTGCCTGTCCATTAAAGGCACTGTTTTTCACTCCTCTCTTCTGTGTCTGTGCCTCTCTCGCTTCTCGGCTAAGCCACCCCACCTCCTCCGCCCACTCACCTCCCTCCTCCTCTCCCCCTGTCTCCGGCTCCCCCGGGCTCCGGCGGGTCAGTCTCTCCCCGGGTTATTTATGACCCTTCACCCGGCGGCGCTGCGGCTCCGGGGCCGCCGCCAACAGGAGTTGTGGGGCGCTCTGGCATGGGGCCGTGAGGAACGAACGAACGGTGCCCAGGGCAGCGACCAGCAATAGCGAATGCGAGAGAGACCTAGGAAGCGACGGGGGCAAAGAAAGGGATAAGTGGAAAGGAGAGTAGGAGGTAATGAATCAAGATTCGTGTCCCTCCCAATACCTGGCCCCACCCGTGGCCCACTCCTCTTAGTACCTGCCCCTGTCCATCAGCCGTTTATTCGCACGCACGCACCCCTCCTGCTCGGGGCAGCCATTTCCATCACTTCATTCAATTCTTCTCCACATCACTCTCCACTCTCCTCTGTCTTTGTTCATCCTTTCACCCATCGATCGCTCCCCTTCCATTGCTCTGTTTCAGCTCCATACCCCAAATCGCTGCGCTCGGTCTCCTCATCCTGTTGACATTTTCATGTTTCCCCTTCTCTTCATGCTCCACTCTCCACTTTTTTTTGCAGATTTATATAGCGAACTCGACCCGAAGGTAATGGAGCGCTTTACGCGAGCACCAGATACCATGTTTCCTCCTTAATATCCGCTCAGTCCCTCCCTTCGTCCCTTTCCCATTACTCTTACCCAAGCCTTCACATCCTTCTTTCTCTTTCTTTCTTTTTTTCCCCACCTCCATGCCCCCATTTATGACTCCTCACCCCCTCTGAGTCTCTATGCCTCCCCGGAGCTCAGGAGACCTCCTCGCCTCTGGTTTCACGCTGCCCCCGGGGCCTGCTCCCCAGCCCTGTCTCCTGGGTGTGTTTTGTTTCCTGCTGTCTGTGTTTGCGGAGTCGGGACGGGAGCCCTCCCCGGGGGCACATTCCCCACGAGCATCATGGCCGGGCAGCGCCAGCATTGTGCGGCTGTTTATTTTTCTTATGGATGATGCATAGGTGCTTTCATTCCGCCCAGTCCATGAGCGCGAGCCGGAGGGGTTGCGACATCGCCGTGTGGCGTTTCCAGTGCCTTGAAGACACCACCGCCTGGTTGCCTCGTTTTCGGACTTGCTGGAATAAACAGAGCTCGGACTCATGGAGGCGGCTGTAAATCCATAGACTACGGGCTACTGCTTACGACGCGGCACTTCATGACTTGTCCCATGGCTCCTTGAGTATTTACAACGTGAGGACCCCTGGACGGGCGCATTGGTCCTATGATACGCTCTAGTGCTCACAATGCTGGGGCACTTCCACAGTGTCCGTAATGCAGGGGTCACCGACCTCTTTCAAGCACTTTAGTGCTCACGACTCAAGGACGCTTCCACGATGCCCATAATTTAGGGGTATCTGCGGCCTATCAAGAAATCTAAGAAACACTTAGGGCTCCTGTCCTGTCTTACGTTTTTTTTTTAAAGTATGAAGCACTTCACATCGCAGTCGAAACTGGACTGTACCATCTCCAAGACTCCTATGAAACCTTCAGGTGCCCACGTGCAATGTCGCTTAAAAATGCTTCAGTACTCACAGTGCAGAGCCTGTCCAATGGTTCATATAATTTTTTCAGTGCTCACAATGAAGGGCCCAGTGCGGCATCTCGCCGTTCCTTTGAAACACTTTAGTGTTCACAGTATCTACACATGTCCTATTTGTAAACTGCAAATCTACCAGAAAGATGGTGGAGTTCAGGTAGGGTCGCACGGGCCTATGGGGCAATCTGGCAGTACCCGAAAGTATGGTCTGAAAGTCTGTGTGGGCCTGTTATTTTAAGCATGTGTGTACCTGTTTCTGGTAAGATGAACACGATTTTTCTGTTGATTTCCCTGATAGTACTGCAAGCATTGCCTTAAGCAAGCACAAATGCATGCAGCCTTCCGTACTTTGCAAAGTACCTTTCCAGCAGGTCTTTTGAAATTCAAAACTGGCCTCATTTGCAAATATAGGCCCCTATGGCAGCTGTCCGGTCTGCTAATGATAGTGAAGACTAGATCTTGAGAATAAAAAATCGGAACATTTTGCAGAAATAGAGGAAGGACTACAATTTGACATCAACCATGCTGCGCAGAATGACAACTCTTATCAAAATAGGAACACAGAAGAAGCACTAAGAAAATAAAATGTATTTCTGAAACCAGCAGCATATCTGTTAATTAAATAGCTTCCTTTTAACAGCTGCTAACAAGCACAACTTTAGAACACCCAATAAGTTATGGAAGGCGAGGGATGAAGGCACGTCTATTAGGAATACACCAAATGGGGATGAATAATCGGGGACTGCTAAATTCCCGATGGGTGCTTTGACTTCCGTGATCTCAAGTTTCCCGTGCTTTGAGCACATTTGATTCCCATTTTCAGAGGCTAACCTATTGTGTTTCTAAGTACTCTGAGCTTCGTTTTTACCCGAAATTGAATACTGAAAAGGCACTTTGCTGGTGTTAGTGATGCCTGGAAGCCTTCTGCTGTGTGGAAACCAGCTGATCTGCTGCGCGAAGCACTCTATGGATTCAACGAATTTTCAAAACACACGCACACATTTCTTTGAAAAATGCTGCTTTTCATAGCCACGGGAGATAATTTAATTCAGTAGCTAGCCAATGAGCATTCAGCCCAGTCGGGGCGGCAACAAGGGTTGTGCGTGAAAATCCCCCACACACATAGCACACTTGCTTGCCGTTTCTCTACGAGCCGGTGTTGCACTTTCATTTATTGTTCGTAGGGGCATGACTCAGAGGCAACGTTTCGTGCTAGCAGTATTGGCTGAATCAAGAAATGTTTACTTTGGTGGCTTGTGTAATTGCACAGCATATAAGTATGTCTTCTAACAACAGATGTGTCTTCCGACGCTTCAGTAAACATCTAACAGTTTGTTTTATGAGGTGCGCCATAGGTCTGCGTAGAAGAGGGACATTTACTTTTATAAGCGCTTCTGCAGACTGTATTTTACGTTGTTCGACGTTAGTACATTCCACGCCTCCCAGAGCTTCAATCATTCAGCATTTTTATAGCGCGCTTATCACTTCGAGGGGTTTCCAGGAGCTTAATTGCACTGCTTAGACAGCTTCCTTTACATAGGCAAGCACAAACACCCTTTAGCATCAGGAGGTGTAGCCTATCCGGCCTCAGTTGGTTACATTTTAAATATTTTAAGAATTATTACAAATCTTTCTTGGCCAGGTAAATTGTGGACACTGGGCTGTCTTTTTTGCTCTCACTGCGGCTTAGTGAACCATGAGCAGACTAGCCCTTGGGGAAGCTGATTCATTGTATTAAAAATGTAACCTAAACCTTGTGAATAGCTGGTGGTTATAGGCGTTGGTCACCCATGTCGGGTATGGTTGAGATGAGGGTACTGTTTATCAAGTAATGAGCATGGGCGGGAGGTTTTTAGGTTTCGCCTGTGTGTGTGTGTGTGTGTGTGTGTGTGTGTGTGTGTGACTGCTCCTGGGTGTGTGTGTGACTGCTCCTGGGTGTGTGTGTGTGTGTGACTGCTCCTGGGTGTGTGTGACTGCTCCAGAGTGTGTGTGTGTGTGTGTGACTGCTCCAGAGTGTGTGTGTGTATGTGACTGCTCCAGAGTGTGTGTGTGTGTGTATATGTGACTGCTCCAGAGTGTGTGTGTGTGTGTGTGTGTGTGACTGCTCCAGTGTGTGTGTGTGTGTGTGTGTGTGTGTGTGACTGCTCCAGTGTGTGTGTGTGTGTGACTGCTCCAGTGTGTGTGTGTGTGTGTGTGTGTGTGTGTGTGTGGGACTGCTCCAGTGTGTGTGTGTGTGTGGGACTGCTCCTGTGTGTGTGACTGCTCCAGTGTGTGTGTGTGTGTGACTGCTCCAGTGTGTGTGTGTGTGTGTGTGACTGCTCCAGTGTGTGTGTGTGTGTGTGTGTGTGTGTATGTGTGTTTGTGGGGGGGGGCTCTGGTTGTGGCTGGCTCTGGGTGTGTGGGGCTGGGTCTGGGTGTGTGTGTGTGTGTGTGTGTGTGTGGTAGTAATTGCTGTCTGCTGAGCTCGTCCGTAGGAGACAATAGTTCTCACATTTGCGAGAGATTAAACTATTGGCAATGTAAATGACAATGCCATTTATTTATCTGTTTTCAAAACCAACACATAAATACAAATTTTGTCATTTACAATGCCAATAGCTCTAACTTCTCCAAAGGCGAAACGGTTGCATTGTAAATGCTTGTTTTTATTGCACTTAAAACCCTGGTTTATAATACTTGCATGTTATGTTGCACATTATAATGAATGTTTTTTTCAATGTATCTTTCCTATTAAGTGGGGGTGTTGTAAGGATCATGTCGTCTAGCACACAGACTTTTTTCATTTCAGTTTGAAGACATAGGTCATTGTACAGGTAACAAGTGAAGAATTGCTATTTCATCACATGAACATTTCCTGGAATGTACTTTTATTCTGTAAATGTATTATGGATATGTGTGATTAGCAAGATCAATCAAAAACACATTCTGTGATATTTTCATTACTATTTAGTTTAGAAATTGTTCAAGGAAGGTCTTAAATCTAGGGGGGCGTGGCTAGCCAGCCAACATGGCGGACGCGCCTGAGTAGAGCTCCGCATCAAGACCCCTTAATATCCTGGCATTTACCCTGCAAGAGGTGTTTCCTGAACTTGCACGGTGTGAGGCTGGTGTGGGGACGAAGTGGGGAGCCCCTGGAGCCCAGCAGATCCCGATTTGGGGCCACAGCGAAGGAGGCGGGCGGTGGAAGGCAGCAGCGAGGCCCGCAGCGGAGTGGCGCGAAAGGTACCGGCGGACGCTGAAGCAACCGATCGCGGCTGAGGGAGGCTGGGCACTGCTCCGGGCCCCGGGCTTTCCGCGAGTCTTGCGGAGGAATCAGCGCTGCGGAAAGGAGTGAGCGGCGGAGCGGCCAGCCGAGGTGGCTAGAATCAAGCACTGAGCGGCCAGGGGGCACGGCGGCTCCCGCGGCCGGTGCAGGACGGGGCCTGGCACCTCCATTTGGTGCCTGAGACTTGTGTACGGCCTCCAAAACTCTCTGTGCAAGAAGTGGCTGCCGGGCGGAGGGAGACATTCCTGTGCTGGTGCCACTGGAGCGACTGCCGGCCACAACTCCCATACGGTGAGGAGCGGGACCCGGGGCGGACAGGGGGAGCCCCCGTGGAAGTGCCGCGGCTCGGTGGAAATTGTCACCTCGGGAAGCCTAGGCGGTGGTCGTGGAGCCCGGAGACCCGAGGGGTGGACTGAGGCCTGTAAGGCGCGAGTGAAAGGCAGAGGGAGTGGCTTTGAGCACAAGTTAAGCAGCGGAGCGGGCTGCGGGCCGTGCTGCTCTCGCACTGATAACGCGAGGTGAGCCCAGTGACTGTAGTCCGGCCTGTTACAAGCGGGAGAGGAGCCTTAGAAGGGAGGCTGTAACTGGGGGCTGCGCCAGTGGAGGCTGCGGGGTGAGGTCGGCCAGGGATCTGCAGCGACTAGCAGCGTTTGCCCTGGGCCAGGCGGGGGGCTAGGCATCATTCTGACCGGCATGATGGAGGGACATTGAACTGTGCAAACTGCAGTGCCGGGCGGTGATCGTGGTCGGCTGAGTGGCCACAATCAGCACCCCCCAGGCTACGACCGCTGGGAAAAGGTTGTGTGCCTGCAGCCGGGCACACCGAGACCTGAGAGCCATTTTGTTGTTGGCGTTGGCGCCATTTTCGTCGCCGCCGCTCCTTGGGAGGCCCACACTCGGTGCATGCCGGACGCCACGCCAGGAGAAAGTGTCAAAAGTCCAGGACTTATAGGGGTGAGACATGCTTACCTGCTGAGCTACTGCGGCCTCTGCTGCTGGGGCCATCGCGGTGCAGCAGCTGCAACTGCTCGCAGAGGGGGCATTGGGGAAGGAGAATCTGGAGAGAAAGACAGTGCACCCCTGCTGAAGGGCGCGGAGTGAGTCATGCGACCGACGGGGGAGTCCACGGGGCCAACACCGACTGCTGGGTGTTGCGGCCTGGCGGACGCTGGCGCCCAGCCTAGATAGGCACCTCCCCCGTTAAGGCTGGTGGCACTGGACCGGTGAGGCGGCTTCCCGAAGGCTCGGGTGGGGGCTGGGCGCTGAGTGACTGGTGGCTGCCGGCAGGCGTGGATGCCTTCAGCGCAGCAGCTGGCGATGGGCAGGCTCAGGCATAAGTCCCTGCAGAAACAGCAGATGGCTGATGGGCTGGGCTCGTTGCACGGACCACAAGGTGATGGTGTGGGACCGGCGGCGGCCCTCGCAGCCAGGATGGACTCTGTCCTTGCGGCGGTGGAGCGTATAGGCACCACACTGGAACAAACTAAGGTATCCCTGGAAGCCTGGATTGACAAGGTCACATCTGACTTTACCCTACTCCACGCGGATCACCGTAAACTGGCAGAGTCAGTTGCCGTGCAGCATCAGTCTTTTCAGGAGTTACAGCCTGTGGTACAAAATCACGCTTCGGCGCTCCAAGACATCATCGACAGGGTCCATACGCTAGAGGACCGCATAGAGGATGCGGAAGGGCGCTCCCGGCGCAATAATGTTCGGGTGGTCGGGCTCCCAGAAGATGAAGAAGGGAAGGACCCGGAGAGGTACACCGAGAACTGGCTACAGGAGCTCCTGCCCCCAGGGGTGTTGTCCTCCCACTTTGTAGTAGAAAGAGCACACAGGGTGCCGGCGGAAAAGCCCCGGCCTGGAGCCCGGCCTCGCCCGTTTCTCTTTAAGTTACTCAACTACCGCGACCGGGACGTGGTGCTGCGCGAGACCAGACAGCTGGATGACTTGGCTGTGGGGAACAGCCGGGTGATGTTCTTTCCAGGCAATACAGCGTTTTGCGGCGTAACGAGCATGGCGAATTATTGAGATGACTCAGATAAGAAGTAATTGGTCGTCTGTATAATATTGTCAAATTGGATTAAAAAATTAGAATCTGGTGGAATAAACTCACGAGGACGAATCTTAAAATTGAAAGAAGAAATCCTCATTTATGCCTGTGTCGTTGAATATCAAAGCAAGACTGAAAGCAACGCTTGTTATTTGAATGCTCCTATCTACCTCGCCCTTTGGAGTATCATTGAAATTCCGTGGCAGATCAGCTACCGCCACACAGTTTTACACACCTCGACAGTATCAAGAGGATACCCTGTGTCCACACTATAAGGAGGCAAACTTTTCTCTGTTGGTCCTGAGGAAGGTGGTACAAGCCCACCGGAAAGCGCGTCGACCTGGCGTGGAAATTCACTAATACTATCTGTGCTACCTCAGTTACAGAAAAAAGAGATTGTTCTGGCTGTATAGTGAAGTGTGTGTAGATGGATGGATGAGTAATGTATGTATGGTGCTAGGTGTGTGGGTATCAGGGTGTTTTTCTTTTTTATAAAAAAAACTTTTTTGTATTTTTGATCTGTAAAATATGTATATGATGAGTTGAATTTTTAACGTTTATATGACTAAAAAGAATAATGGATTAAATAGTAAAAATACATAGAAGAAAAGTAATTTTGAGATGCATACAAAAAAATCAATAAAATATAAAATATATTTTGAAAAAACAAGTGTATCTGTGGTGATCTGAAGGGATTTTTTCTAAAGTATATGAACAATGTCATTTGAGAAAGGATGTTAAGGCCATGAGGGAATTTATTGTATTTTGGATGTTCTTTCCAGACTACATGGCGGCAGTGCAAAGACGGAGGAGCACATATCTGGCAGTGAAGAAGCAGCTGAGGGAACTGGGACTGCCGTACTCCTTGCTGTTCCCCTCCCGCCTTCGCGTGATTACTAAAGAGGGGGCCCGTTTCTTTGATACACCGTCAGATGTCTGGGACTGGCTAGAGGAGACGGGACAGTGGAATGGTACAAGACCTACAGGCCCGAAGGAGGGTGAATGGCAGGTACAGAGATCAAGCAGGCGCAGGAAACTGGGTGGCCGCCGAGGCTCAGGCCCTGGTCCAGCTGCGCCCAACCCGGAGAAAATGCGGCTCGAGAGACAAGAAGCTCTTGAGGCGGTTGCGACCCTGGGAGCGGCACAAGGCGTGGTCCGAGCGGCCTCTCAGACATGCAGCGAACATGAAAGGAGTGGTTCGTCATTCCCCTACACAGTACGGTCAGAAGACACGAGTATGCCAGTGGTAACACCACAGACAGCTGACCTCCTTATGTTTTGAGAACTGGGGCGGACATGCAGGGGTCCCTGTCTTGGACTTAGCAATCATCTGTGATATCCTCTCATAGCAGTACTGTGCGAGCTGATGTACTAGGTTTGCCTTTGTTTACGCATGCTTGTGCTGCTGCGAATGGCTGTGCGTTTGATGGAGTGTGAGCGTCTTGGCGGACACTGGGCTAGCGGGTCCTGGGTATACTTTGCACTAGCGGGCTCTCCTGCGGGCGCCCTACACCGGCCTGATATGCCTAAAGGCCATGGATACTCCAACACCTCTTGAGCACCAGAGTGGTCTGAGATAGGGGTGTAGGACAGTGTGGTTATTGGCGACACGCACTCGCGGACAGCCGCAGCGCTGAACTAGCACATTCTTGTGTGGTGGATCTTATTGAGGTTTGGACGTATGCCTTCTTGGGGGCTCGCCCTATTTGTTGCATTGTTTGTGTTTGTTTGCACGTTTCAGTTGCGGTGCACTAACCTTCCCTTTCCTGGCAGTGTTCATGAGGCCCCCTCCGAGGTGCTCCCCTGGCCCTGTGCGCAAGCGCTATGCCCTAAAACATGACACATACTAACATACTGACCTGGAACATTCGCGGCATGCACACCCAGATGCGCCGCTACTCGGTTTTTTCCTACCTGCAGCGCCATGGTGTGGGGATTGCTCTTCTTCAGGAGACGCATATGACACAGATCGAGCTTGATAGGCTTCGAAGGCGCTGGAGGGGACAGATCTTTGGTACGACCTTCTCGGCGCATGCGCGTGGCACTTTGATATGGGTGAGGGCGAGTGTCCCCTTTATATGTAAGGAAGCGCTGGTAGATCCGGCGGGAAGGTACTCCCTAGTGCGGGGGCGGCTGAACGGTCAGGAAATCCCGTTAGGATCTCTCTATGCCCCGAACACGGATCAGTCCTCCTATCTACAGAGTCCTTCATCCATACACCGGTCTCCCCTGGCTGATTGGGGGGATTTTAACATGGTACTAGACGTGCACCTGGACAGATCTTTCCGCTCCCCCCCCCGGGCTACAACAGTAACATCCAATGCGCAAGCGCTCAGGGACTGGCTCTCGCACTGGGAGATGCATGATCTCTGGCGTGTGCTACACCCCGCAGATAGAATATACTCCTACTACTCCTCAGTTCACGGCTTACATGTCCGACTGGATAGAATTGTGGGCACCCAGTCACTGCTCCCGCTCCTCGCCAAATCGGAATACCTAGGGAGAACGTCCTCTGATCACAACCCCCTGTGGTTCCAGCTTAGCTGGAAGGCGGATCGCCCACCTGTACCTACGTGGCGGCGGCAGCCTGCGGCACTGAGGACGCCGAGTTCCGATCATCGCTAGGCACGGCCATCTTAACTTACTTTGAGGCCAACGAAGGGACGGCGAGTAGCGCCTCGGTAGAATGGGAAGCACATAAAGCAGCTATCCGTGGGCACTGCATAGTGGCCACATGGAACATACGCAAAAAGTTGTCGGCTTCCCTGACGCGCTTGGAGCTGGAGCTCCTACAATATGAGAGGGATGGTGAGGGGGCGGGCGAGCAATCGCGCACATTAGGCGACCTGCGTACTAGGCATGCAGCCCTCATGGAGCAGCTACGATGTCACAATTATGCGGCGCACACTGCTAGGACTCATGCCCAAGCGGATAGAGCTGGCCGGCTGCTGGCCTGGCTGATACAGAGGGATGGGCGCGGAGCACCGATAGGAGCCCTGTGCACAGCGGAGGGGGAGAGGGTGTACACACAATTTGAAATGCACCGAGTTCGAACCAATCATTATAAGCAGCTGTACAGGGCCCGCGGCACTGGCCCTAGCCGTGCGTTAGAGGAGTTCCTGGAAATGGTCACTTTGCCTAAGGCATCTGAGGAACACAGAGACGGGCTTAATGCCCCTCTCACTTTGGAGGAGGTGGGAGACGCGATTCGAGACATGGCGACGGAAAAACCCCCCGGGCCGGATGGCCTGCCCGCCGAATACTACAAGGCGAATAGGGATATACTTGCGCCCCTGCGGCTGTATAATACGGCTATAGATGATGGCTCGTTCCTCCGTCCATGTGGGAGGCGTTTCTTGTCTCGTTGCCCAAGCCGGATAGAGACCCCTCTGTTTTAAGCTCGTACAGGCCACTGGCAATGCTTAACGTGGACTATAAAGTCTTCGCGAAAATCCTTGCAGGGCGACTTGCGCTGGTGGTCCCCCATCTAGTGCACTCTGATCAAAATAGGTTTGTACCGGCAAGGTCCACGTCCCTGAATCTTAGGAGGTTTTTTAGGGTGGCAGCGGAAGCGACAAAGATATGGCCCAGGCCGGGATGCCTGATAATAGACCTGGAAAAAGCATTTGACTGTCTTGAGTGGGGGTACCTGGCCGAGGTGCTGTCGCGCTACAACCTAGACGTGGGCTTTCTGCAGATGGTCGAGCTCCTCTATAAAAACCCAGTGGTCCGAGTGAGACTGGGCCCCTATATCTCCGAGGAAGTGGCAGTAGGCCGGGGCACCCGGCAGGGATGTCCCCTGTCCCCGCTGCTGTTTGCATTGGCTGTGGAGCCTTTGGCGGTGGCGATGCGGCAGTCTCTGGGAGACGGCATTCCCCTGGGAGATGCGGTCCACCAGGTATCGCTATATGCTGATGACCTGCTAGTGTTCGTGAAGGATGTGGCACGCATACCGGAGCGACTAACTCATTTACTGGAACAGTTTGCAGTCGTCTCGGGGCTCCGGGTAAACGCGGGCAAGTCCTGTCCCTATGCATTCAATGCTGAGGTAGAGGACCCAGTGTACTGCCTAGGCGGCACAAGAGTCCCATGGCAGGCTGACACCTTTAAATACCTAGGGATTCAGATCTACCAGCAACCGACTGATCTGTTTGATGGCAACCTGGGACGGGTGGTGACAGCTCTTCGATCCCAGATCCGCTTTTGGTCCTCACTTCCGCAGACCACTACGGGCAGGGTGGCCCTTGCCAAGATGGTCATGCTACCCCGACTCCTGTACTATTTTGTCAATCTGCCCCTCTACATCCCGGCCTCCTTCTTTTCGTCGCTCAATGCGGTACTTCAGGACTTCATCTGGGGTACCTCTCGGCACTAGTTGGCGCTAGTAAAGCTTTGCCTGCCAACTGATAGTGGGGGGCTGGCCGCCCCCTGTTTCGAGCATTACTACCTGGCCGCGCAACTCCAATGGATTGCCCGCTGGTTGACAGATAGATGCAGAGATGATACCGCTACGGCTGAACCATCGTACTCACTGGAGCGTATCGTCCGACTTGTCCACCCTCTGGCGGCGCCCTCGCGGCCCACTCCACTACTGCTTGCGGTGGCCTATAAATGTTTTCATAAGGCCCTTTTCCTCACCGAAAGGTGCTCCCGTATGCGCCTGCGGTGCCCTTAGAGGGTTTCCCGGGAGACGAGGGGGTCCTTACACGTCCCATGCTGGAACACTGGGGGGGGGGGGGGCCTTTTTAGGGATGGTGCGTTAGTGCCATATGAGACACTGGTCACTGAAGACGGGCTTCCCCCTGGGGGGTTCCTGTTACATCGCTCCATAGTGGCGAAGATGACGGCCAAGTGGGGAGACATGGCGATGGAGCCTGAACAGAATTTAACTATGCAGTATCTTCACGTCATGGGGAGGGGCAAGCATCTGGTCCGCTGGTTTGCTGGGTCACTAAGGATACACACGGGGATTAGTTTGGCCCCACACAGGGGTAAGTGGGAGCGCGACATGGGCAGGCAGCTGTCCGATAAGGAGTGGGGGATAATCCTTAAAAGCCCAGTGCGCATTCCCAGAAATTTGCGCTTCCGCCAGATACAGCTTTTTGTTGTCCATAGGGCCTACCTCACGCCTGAACTCATCAACAGATACTTCCACCGAGTGGATGCGTCCTGTCCCAGATGGGGTGAGGTGGGCCTGGGGCTCCTTCACCTCTTTTGGAACTGCCCTAGGCTGGGGCCCTACTGGGCCGCAATTGGTGAACTACTCAGGAAATGCACGGGTCGCATTGCACCCCTTGACTGGCCGGAATACATCTTGCATAATTTTAGGAGGCCGCCCAAAGATAAGGTGTTGTCCCGTTTCTTAGATTTGGGGATGGTGGTGGCCAAGCGCCTCCTTACAAGGTGCTGGAAGGCGCGTGACCTGCCGGGTGCGCAGACGTGGATATCCTCCTTTCAGGCATGGGCTCGGGCGGAGTGGGTGGCCATTTGCAGAGAGGAAACAGTGGGGCTCCGTAAAGAACCAATGGCGGAGCGCTGGGAGCACATGCTTAATGCCTTACAGCCGCGAAGCAAGGTCGTGAGTGCGGGGGCAGTGGAGAGTTAGGCAGCACCCTCGGGTATTGGAGCCCACCGCGGGCTGTCTTCCTGTTTAACAAATCAGGCAGATGCCGTTGCTGGCTCCTGGGGTCATGCAGGCTTCAGATGCAGTCTCAAGTGTGGCTGGGAGTGCGCGTGCGGGTTCGGAGAGGGACACACAGGGGGGGCTGGTAGGAATGGGGGGGAGAAGGAGAAGAGGGGGAAAGGAATCTTTTGGTATAAGTGCTGTTATGTTTGCCGCTAGGGTTTTCTTCCTTTTGCTTATTCATAGTTGCTGTATAAAGTCATCTCTGTGCGCGAGTTCATCCTTAGAGGATCCACCCTACAACCTGCTGCTATAATAAGCTCTGCGGGTGGACAGTCATAGACCGACTTAGAGGCGGCTGCCTCGGCATCATGCGTTCGTGCCAGTGTTGGGCGGTTATCCTGCCCAAGCGGCGCAAATGTACTTGGACTGTGATTCCTTTATATTGGAGTGTTTAAATACATGAATGTACGGTGGTCATGCCCAATTGCTGAGTTGCCATTATTGTTATGTCTATTGCACGGTCATATCTTCTTAAAAAAATGCCAATAAACAGATTTGACAAAAAAAAGGAATGTCAAATCTAATGACTGTTACCGTCCATAATTCTGTTATTTTATCTATTTTACCGTCCATAATTCTGTTATTTTATCTATTTTAATCACTTGCTTTTAGGCTTTTTATTTTAGCTTAAGGTTCTTGAACACATAAATGCAGACTCCATTTTGTGCAGGCCGAGACTCCATTTTGTCATAGGACTGTATAACAAATAGTGGCCTTTATCTTCCTGACGAACTATAAATATGTCCCATCCTTTTGACCTTTAAATATGTCATATCCTCCCAACAATGACCTAAACAACACAACCTGTGCGACATCAGTCTGGGTCAGGTGCCTTTTTAAAGGTCAAATAACAACCATGATCTAAACAATGTAATCTATATTGACATATTTTTACATTATTAGTACATCCACTGATGTATATGATTATTTCAAGACATTCCTAAGGTAGTATCGAAAATTCTATCTTAGATATGACATAGTATAAAAGGGCTGACACCTGACCACTTGTTAGGAGAGACAATTCATCCAGGTCACAGACGCAGATCCAGATAAGCACAGCACTAGATTCCATCACGACTGGAGAAGCCTCCAGCAAGACTCCTTTGCGAATCATTCCATTCTGCCTTCACAAACTGGTATCAGGGCTGTGTTCTCGCACAGAAGCAATCTTCTAGCTCCTTGGCCTTGTGCTTGAAATAGCTGATAAGCTATTCCAAATAGGCAAAAAACCCTGTTGTCCTGGTATGCGCAACATCTCCAAAACTCAGGCTTATTACTTATTTGTCTGCTAGAACTAGCATAGTGCTTAGAGATAGCACAGTGAGGGTGTACGAGTTAAAATTGTGAGGTTATGATTTTTCCATGTTTTCATCGTAACTGAAAAGTTTAGCTGCTTTTTATTATCTCTGTGATGTTACCAATATTATGTGCCCTAGATCTTGGTATTTTAAAATACATATGTTGAAATACATATTCTGTTACTAGTGATCTTAAGTGTGTAGGTGTAAATCCTTAATGAACGATCGTTTGAATTCCCACTGATTCAGGTTAGGAACCCAAAAGCATTGACCTCACCTCAATTATGTATTGGGTGGGGTTAAGCTGGGCTAACATAACCTGTTTCACATTCAGTGCTGGTGAACTGAACTAAATTCACTCGTGTCACCCAAGGGTGTGAAAACAATCTTCAAAATGAGCCAGAGACTCAGTTTATGCAACTTTTCTTGTCCTTGGGGGGGGGGGGGGGGGGGGGGGGGGGGTGACTACTAGCCAATGGACTAAAGAGCAGCCCCTCATGTGTGACTACCATTTGTCCTTCAAAGGCGATTTCCACTGTCCAGCTTGCTTTTTTGGCTCACACCGTGTTTGAGAATATCTCCCGGAGATGGGCAGACCTCTTTCATTGGCAGGCATTTTGAGTTTCTTCTTGAGAGTCATTCACACGTCTCCCCTGGAGGGCAGAAGCCTGTTTCAACAGCAGCTTGTGTGCAACCGAAAACAGTCACTGTGCAACAAAGTGGCAACTTTCTACAGTTGATATTTGTGCAAAAGTTAGATTAAATTTGACTTTAGCAGCAAGTCTCGTTTAATGCAAGGATTTTGTTGACAATTTTTGATAGTCCCATTCAGAAGTTTGCATTGTTGAGTTGTCCGCATGTAACTGTACGAACCGATGGGGCTACAAGCCTTTCCACAGTAAAAGTAACAATGCAGGGTTTTTTCTGTCAGAGCAAGTACAGTCACTAAAACATGCTTTATTTTGAATATAACGCAGCCTGTTTTTAGGGGTCAGTATGCCTACCTTAGGGTTGACTTATAAATATTAAAAGGAAGGTTTTTTGCGGGTGATCTAGACCCTTCCGTCATCTGCTTGCATCTTAACTCCCCTCCAGGAGCAAATGTGCCACCAGCAATTCCTGACCTGACCGAGAATCGGCCTACTGAAAACTACCTCTGAAAACCAGTCCACTGTGAGCAGGGACACTTGCTGTAGTGGACCTGGGCAGCGAGGGAACAAAATGGCGGTGGCGTAGCGGTGGCCTGTGAGTAATATAGACCACTGACGGCTGAGCATCAGGCGACTTGGGTCTTGTGTGGTCTGGCTCGCAGGGGACCGCAGCAGCAAAGAAGGATAGTGCACGACTAAATTGCGAGCTGCTGAGACAGCGGCCTCTGTGCATGTGGGAGCGCTCCCTCTGGGACCTTTACTGTAACCTGGACTGGCTAAGAGAGGCGAGGCAGCCCCTTGGCGTTTTCCGGCTGGTGCCCCAGGGGAAGAGGGCAACGCGGCGGGGTAACCGAGTGAGCGGTGGAGGACTGCTGACACCACCCTGTATGAAGGAAGAGTCTACCTCCCGCCCGCCAGAGTGCTGTGCTTTAGTGTCAGCAGGTGGCCCGGTGGGTCTTAAAGAGAAGATGTCGGCCATCCCCGTGGTCTCTTGGGTGGCAAACTGTGAACTATGAGATGGTAACTGGACCCAGCGGGCCGCCCTGGAGGTGCTCCGGCTGTGTGCGGCCTGATGATGGATCGATCGGCCTGGTCATGGGGTGGGTGGGCCTTCGAACACGCTGCGTGCCCGTATTCCCTCCCCGGCTCTAGTGGCAGGATAGATCCTGGAAAGCGTGAGATGTTAGTGGCGTTGTGGATCCAGAGGTGCACCAAGTGGCAGAGAGAGAGCAGATATTTGACCCGAGCCATGGTTGGGCAGCGGTGTCCATTGACGACACAGAAGACTTGACCCGAGAGAGAGACACCGGGCCTGAGAGGGAGGCTCTGAAGCCTGGTGGGCCCAGTTGCTAGTTTTTTTAAAGGTGGGTGGCATGCCTGGAGTTCATCGGGTGCTCACACAAACCCGCGCCCACTGCAAAACTGTGGTCCTCTCCACTCTCCCCCCGCCCCACAAAGATTACTACCCGCCAGAGGCGACCCACGCTGGTTGTGGAGGCAGAGTCCAGGGATGCCGGGCCCAGAAGGTCTGCCGGTCAGAGGACGGCCAGGCCGGAGAAACTGGAGACATGTGTGACCCATAAACAAGGGTCCTCACGGCAGATGCAGAGTGCCCCGCTCTCTGCATCCAAGATCCTAGCTGAATGCACCAATATTGATCCTCCTACGCATGAAAGTGTTGGCCTGGACCACAATGCAGAAGAGCTGTACCCCACAGCAGGTAAAGAGGTGATCGGTGACCCTAGGGTGTTAACCGGATCTTGCCATGGCCTGCGGTCCCTGAGAGGCCCCCTCTGATCTGGAAGGAGAGCCTTATTGCCCCAGCAGATGTTAGTAGACCAGACTTGGCGCCCTTGAAGAGACACAAAGGACTGAAGAAGCTCCAGCCGTCTCTGCCCCTCCCCCCCCCATTGTGAGAGCACAGAACTTGCACCGTGGGTTGGTGACCTACCAAAACCATTGAACTCCGGACCAAATACAGCAATCACTAAGAAACCCAAATAGGAATTGACTGGAACCGTTGCTTTTCAAGGCACCTCTGACACCAAGTTGTTAAAGCCATCGGGGTCTTGCTCCTAGGGTGCGACTCCTAGGCCAAGCCCACGAAGCCTGAAAACCAAATGAAAGTGCGAAGCTGACCGCAGGAGGAGGTGCCTGCCCAACAGGCGCCCCAACTGGAACATTGCAGAAGCCCTGGGCACCCAGACCCTCTGACAACGATCTGGTGTCATGGCCCGCGACATCGCCGCCATGACCTTCCCAATATGGGGAAAGACAAAGGAGCTAAACCACCCCATCTCAAACCCGCATGGAGCAGTACACCACAGCAGGACGGTACTCAGTGACAATGCGAAGAATAAGAGTCCCCCCCCCCTTCCCGGAGGGTGACCGCCACAATCTTCCACGCCATAAAATCGTCGCAAGACACCGTAGAAACCAAATTAGGGGAGGTGCATGTGGAAGTGGCACTCATACGGCAGGATATCTGCAATGCCACTGCCTGCTTCACAGAAGCAGAGTTACGCCTTTCCACAGTCGAAGATGAAATCCTACATCTGAAGCAAGAAGGTCACAAAACTGTTGGCACATACAACCGATCTCCATAGGCATGCAAAAGACGCCGAAAATCTCCCACGGTGTAACAATCTTCGCCTAGTGGGAATCCACAAAGGGATGGACCTGGTGCAGGTAGCTGCCTTCGTCGAAGATTGGATCAAATCCTGGATGCGGCCTGGAGCACTCTTGGCATGGTTCAGCGTGGAACGTGCTCATCGGGCTCTTGCACCCAGACCACCGCCTGGGACCCCGCATAGGCCGATCCTAATACTCTACTTCAAGGACAGAGATGCCATCCTGCATGAAGCATGTGCCCACTCAGCTCTGTCCCGTCACAAGCACAGTGTGGTGATTTTCCCGGACTATACTAGGGAGGTCCAAACGCAGAGGAGGGCATACCACGCCATTCAGCAGAAGTTGTAGTCCCTCAACCTCCAATACCGACTCCTCTTCCCGGCTCGCCTCAAAGTGATCTTTCAAAACAAGACTCAATTCTTCAAAACACCTGAGGCAGCATGGACCTAGGTGACCGAGGAGCACCCGCTTCACTGAAAAGCGTCCGGCCCTCTCTTTGCGGTTCTCCTGGGCTCCGTAAAGGATGTGTGCACTGGATCAAGCTGGCAGTGCACCCGCTCTCGCAGAGGATGTACTGCCCGCAGAGTAAGCCTGGGCGGAGCTGGCGTAGTGCCTCTATGCGGAGTTCCACGGAGTTGGAAAAATATTTTTTTTAAAAGGCACTTACCTGCTGTGGCTGCCGCCTCCTCGCCATGGCCCCTCTCCTTCCTCACCGTCCTTGTCCATTGGAAACCCCTACGTTGTACGTCTTGTACGTGTGCATTGCCATGGCGTGGAGGAGGCAACCATGGCAGGTAAGTGCCTTTAAAAAAAATGTATAATTAATTAGGGAGGGTGGAGGGGCCAGCTAACTCGGCTCCACCACGGAGTTGGTGGCCTAAACTCCGCGTTCGCATCGGGAACGCGGAGTAGGCAAAACTCCGTAAACTCATCTGGCGGAACGGAGTTACCCACCCGGGGTTACCATAGAGTGATTTCTGTCTTACCATTCGGCATCCCTCAGACGTCAAATGGATCGGCCACCGCTACGGGGTTCATCTGATCTCCCAGGCGTCCTAGATGGAGCGAGTGGGGTGACCTGAAAGACACCTCCGCATTTCCAACAACGAGATCTGATGTCACAGACCTCTCGCGCAGCCCTAATATTTAGTAGACCTGTATTGTCAACACCGCTTTGCTTCGGAGACAAACTCATCCTGTCAGGGGTGCAGCACGCTACTCTCATACCAAACTTTGCAGTCTAATCTTGTTCTGAATTTTTGTGGTTAGGGCAACAGATGCTTCCTCTAAAGAATTATGGGGTGGGGGCTAGTTGGTGGGTGGTTGGGACCATTGTCCTTGCTTCTATGTTAGGATTTCTTCCTAGTGACAGCACTCAACATGCTACTTCAGACACACATGAGCACAGCTCCCAAGGCAGTACACAAAGCATCCAAACAGCTCTATACCTCAAGTCCGTTAGATCACTCACGAACGAACCCGTATACCCCCACATAGGCTAATAGGATGTGTGCTGGTGTGTAATGTCGATGTAGGTGTATAAGTATATTTAATAGTGTTCTATTGATCTTTGTTAGCATGTATGAGTGAATCTATAGGTAAGTGTTTAGATGTGGGTGTAGGTGTAGGAATCACTGAGTGATTCCTACACCTATACCTAAATATGGTACTCCATATTTTATAATGAGTGTTGAAAGGTATTACTAGTGTATGATGAGATGTATCAGATTGTCACGTGGATGATGTCATCAGTGATGTCATCAGTGATGTCACTGACCAGGTCATGAATGATGTAATATGTGATATCATCAGCAGTGGACGACGGGCGCGCGAGTTATAGTTAGTACAACTAACTATAACAGAGGAATTTCAATGGTTTGTACGAGTGAAATGTCCAGCAAACTATAACACCCCTAAAACCTATGGTTTTTTCAGTGAATTTCTAAGGTTTTTTTAAATGCTAATTCCTAACTACGACATGTCTGAAACCTATGGTTTTTTCAGTGAATTTCAAAGGTTTTGTAAATGATAATTTTTAAATGTATTAATGGTTATATTTTATTTTTTGATACCGATTCACTACATTTTTTTTAAACTATTTATTTTTAGATATTTTATTTTTTTAAATACATTACATATTTGAATCTAAATTGAAAAAAAAAAAATCAAATATATATGCTTGAACTTTTGAATGCTGCCAGTGATCAAGGGCCATTTGCCCAAAACATGTTTGGCTTATTTGTTGGCAGGGAGAGCGCGACATGTTTTCTGCCCACAACAAACATAGGTAAAATTCACATCTGAGCTGGCGTTTCCTTGCAAGGTAACTTGATTCTTTTTGGAATATGAATAGCGGCGAGCCTTGCCGCGGAGACGCCCCGCCACGTATCCACTGGACCTGCAGTGCCAGGAAGAGTGGCGCTGCGTGGAGCTGTGAATACCAGTTATTCTTAGGACTACTTACCCCAGAATGCATTGGCAAACAAGAAGTCCCATCAGGGTGGGGTTATGCTAATAAAGTCGACACAGCTGCTTGAACTTTTGAATGCTGCCAGTGATCAAGGGCCGTTGGCCCGAAACATGTTTGGCTTAATTGTTGGCAGGGAGAGCGTGACGTGTTTGCTGCCCACAATAAACGTAGGTGAAATTTATATCTGAGCTGGCGTTTCCTTGCAAGGTAACTTGATTCTTTTTGGAATATTATATATAAGCTGCAGCCTCGCACCACACCATCGACGCGATAGCAGAAAGACCACGCAAATCCAGCGTTTCTTCTTTGGGCACAGGTATTTTATTTAAGTTGAATATATATATATATATATAAATATAAAACTCCGACTTGCCGCGATTGTGCTTCTCCGCACCAGCAGGTACTCAGACTACAAGAATAAGCCAAAGTCAGTCTTCCGTTGTGGTTTTAGATATTTATTTCGGTGCAAGCCATCAGACGCGTTTCGGACTTCACGTCCTTGCTCACTGATGGGGAGTGTAAGAACTGACCGCCATTTAACCGGAGACCACATACAAATTACGCGCCCATTCTGTGAAGGGTGAACATAAACAAAGGACTACATTTACTTCTATGGTCCCTGTTTGGTGCATTTCTATGGGCGCCATTTTAGCACAGTGTTATTGTTATTGCAAATAAAGCGTATATGTTCATTAACACATTATACATAAGCAATTATAGTATCCTAGTCATGTGGTACATTGATTAAATTCCTTTCTATGAACATGAATAATTTATCGCATAAAATATGGTAAACTATAGTCACATAATTAACCTTCATATAGCAAAGTTCATTCACTGTAAAATACATGTCATTCATTTATGACTCTTTATCTGTACAAATACTCAGCGGATAATTTGTCTAATATATCAATAGGTTATCAATGTGACTAAACTGTGCATCTAGATCTAGATGTGTTTGTGACTCCTTTGCGGTGCTCTAACAAGAGTGTGCATGGCTAAAACAGGTGAGAAGAAACCGTACGGTGCACGCTGCGCTTTATAAATGTTTTAAATTAGAAATTAAATTAGAAATTAGGTGTACACTGTAAAAATAATAAGTGTACCTGAGATTAAGTGCTAAATCTATGAAAAACAGATGTGAATTGTGCATAAGTGATTATAAAACAATACAGTGATGATATCACATTACTCAATCTGCTCTACAGTAAATACTGCATCAATAATGTCAATCAAATAAACAAATATATTGGTACCAATACTTTAGCATAAATTGTGAATATCATTAACCATCATGATAAAATGACAGAGCTTCCACCAAATCGAAATAACTGTTATGGCACAAAAGGAAAATCTTGCACTGGGACAGCACAAAACCCCTCATATATTGCTGATACTAGATGTTACTTTTATCAATGCAAACCTTATAGAAAGTTATGGAGATATTCCCCCATATTCAAGCCTCCCGGGCTTTTACTGTTAAGGAGCACGATGTATTTTGATTCAAGCTGTCTAAGGCGTTTCTCATTGTCGCCCCCCCTTTTATTTGGAATGACAGCATCAATGACAAAGTATCTAATGTAGTTGGGGTTTTGGTTATGAACACTCTTGAAATGCCGAGCTACGGGGTAACTGAGATCGGCATTCGCAATTGCTCTCAAATGTTGCAGTATGCGTTGGTGAACGGGTAACTTAGTGCTACCTACACAGGTCAGTTCACAACTGCATATGAGCACATAGACGGCCAGTTCTGTGCGACATGTGTAGTGACCTTTCAAGGTGATAGGGTTAGTGTCGAATGGTGTAGGGTGGGTTTTAACATTCACCCCAAACTTGCAGGCTCGACAACTACTACAACGGTAAACCCCCTAGGGGGGATAACCAATTGTCTCCTTTGGTCAATTCTGAGCTATTGCATACCAGGTCATTGCGCATACTGTATGCTCGTCTGTAAGTAACTGTGGGTGTTCTAGGCATGATGTCTCTCAGTACATGATCAGTAAGAATAATAGGCCATTCCTTTTTAATCAATTGTGTGATTTGACGAGCTTGGCGGCTGTAGCCTGTTATAAGCCGTATGGTGGTGTCTTTGATCTCATCTTGGGTTTTGGAGTTTTGTGACCTATCGGGTTTAAGTAAGTCTGACCTATCTAAGCAATTTGCTTTTGTCATGCTCACTTCCAATTTTTTGGCATTATAACCCCTAGCAAGCAATCTATCTTTGCAGTCTTGTTGGTGTCTGTCTCTCATTTCTAAAGAACTGCAGGACCGGTGAATGCGTAAAAATTCCCCATACGGAATTGCTGTAATCGTATGGTGGGGATGGAAACTCTTAGCGTGCAGGATGGTGTTACCTGCTGTGCTTTTTCTAAACAGGCTTGTATTTATTTTATTATCTAAGATGTTCACCTGTACATCCAAAAAAGTTGCTTCACTCAAGCGGATATTAGCTGTAAACTTTAAATTCAGCTGATTGTTATTAATGTCCTCTACAAATTGCTTAGCTGCTTGTATGGAGCCGCGCCAAATGATAAAAACGTCAGCTATATATCTCCAATATTTTATGACGTTGTGTTCCCAGTATGTTGCATGATGGACCTTGAGCACATGTTCCTCCCACCACCCCACGTGGAGCCCCGCGTAGATAGGGGAAAAACATGCGCCCATAGCCACCCCCCTTAATTGCTTATAGATGACGTTGTTGAATGAAAAGACATTGTTATTAAGGCATTTGTCAATCATATTAATAAGCATTTTGTTATGTTGGTATGTTTCTATGGGACGTTGATCTAGATAATATTTGACAGCTCTTAATCCATCAACGTGTGCAATACTGGTATAAAGCGTGGTTATGTCCATTGTCATAAGTAGGAGATCATTTGTCCACACAACTTGATTTAAAAGATGGAGGAATTCTGTTGTATCCTTGATGTATGCTGGTAATGAAACTGCAAATTCTTGTAAGTAAAAATCAATATATTTCGATGTGTTTTCAAAAACACTGTTGATAGCTGACACTATGGGTCTGCCAGGTACCGGTGTTTGTTGTTTATGTACTTTGGGTATAAAATAGATATTTGGTAACATCGGATGGACTTTGTGTAGAAATTTGAGTTCATCTTTAGATATAAGTCCTTCCCGTTTCCATAGGTAGAGATCTTTTGCGTATGAGTCTTGTATTGTTTTTGCAGCTTTGAAATCTGTTTTGGCATAGCATGTTTCGTCGTTAAGGTGCCGATAAGCTTCCTCGATATATTCTTTTTTTGCCCAGAGCACTATGTTGCCGCCTTTATCTGATTGATTTATTACGATCTTGTTGTCGTTCTTTAGTTTTTGCATCAATTGGTGGTAAGCTTTCATTGTGGCATTAGGCGGTTTATGTTGCTTCATAGTTTTATTCATTCCAAGGATAATCCGGCAAGGCGCGCAGGCTTTCTCCAGGCTGCAAATACGGACGTGGACCCAAAATAAGTGCAAAAATGATTTATTTAGTTACGGTGCTCCCAGTCATCACGACGCATTTCGCGCTTCCCAGAGCGCTTGTTCACATTACACAGATTATCACCAGGCATTGGTTTAAATACACTTATCACGTTTCAAAAGGACTACAATTGGCATAGACATAGAAAAGTTTTTGGCGTCCAAAACTACAGAAAGTATTTCATCATTTGCATCAAGCCCAATGTGATTTGTATTAAATGTTTGGCGCCCAAAAAAAAGAAAACAGATGTACTGTTCAGCGTGTGAGTATAAAAACCGTGTCCTCTAAAAATAGTGATAGTGCAATACACAAAACAGTGTTTAAAATTCAAAGACTTAGATTTAGTTTCTTTTGAAAGTGCAGCATGAGTCATAATGTTCTTCTTGATTCGTAATGTAATGCAAAGCGTGGTAAATAGGCCTGCATTGCTAAGGCTTGCCAACAAGTGCATGTAGTGGAAACGATATGGAGCCCCATATGTTGTAAATGTCTGTATAATGTTCATGAGCACTGTGGCAGGAGGAAAGGTGCGGTGTGCAGATTGAACCCACTTCCCAGATGAGGGGTTATTGCCAATTGTTATTTAAGGGGGAAATAATACCGGTCAAATACCTTATCACCCCCTAACATAAACCAGATAGCTGGGCCACCGTTCTTGTTGTCTTGTAGGTAAATGTGCAAATAACGCATGTGTTTAAGGCATGATGTTATGTTCTATCCATATATAACTAACAATCAATGGTAATCAATAAATATACACAGTCATAGGATTCATAAATACGCCAATAGATAAAAACCTTTAAAATGGTTAATTAATGGCTAAAAAAATGAATTCATAATCGATATATCTAAAAACCATCACATATAATATGATTGTTAAGAGATGGTAGAGCATAAAACAATTAGCACATAATTTGTATAAATAACAACCTAAAACTCATAAAACATGCTAAATAAATTTGCCGATCCTATAAAAGCCTGTGCAAAGTAACAATAAGGCCTCAAGTGTTTGTATTATAGACAAGTGTAAAGGTCCTCCGTGATATTAAGGCCTGAGGGGTGCTTTGTGTTAAGTTCAATTATGTACTGTGTTTCAAGGCGGCGCAATTTGTCCTCTCTATTGCCACCCCGTCTGCTTGCCTGCACACAGTCTATTACAAAGTAGTTTAGTTCACTGCTCTTGGAATTGTGTTTGGCTTTAAAATGTCTCGCAACAGGGTAGGTGTTATCCTGGTTGCTAATTGCTCTTAGGTGCTGCAAAATTCTCTTGTGCACAGGAAGCTTAGTGCTTCCTACATAGAGCAACTCACAAGGGCAAACCAGGACGTAGACGGCATATTCAGTCTTACATGTTAACATTTTGTTAATTGTTTGTTCCCGGCGGTCGAATGGCGAGTGGTAGCAAGTTTTGTTGACTGCTTGTTGGCAGGCTTTGCACACCTTGCAGTTGTAGCATCCTGCATGTGTCTGGTACCAAACTGATGATTCCAAGACCTCAGGACCGGTTTTGACCAGTTCATCTTTCATAGACTGCCCTCTAATGTATGTGATGGAAGGCCTTTTGGGGAGATCCCTCCCTATCACTGGGTCACTTAGGATTAATGGCCAGTTCTTACTAATGATAGTTTGTATCTGTTTATGTTGAGCGCTGTATTGCACAATGAATCTAAATTCAGGTGGCTTAGTGGCAATATCCCCACTGTCTGGTAATACCTGTGTGTTCCCAGCCAGTAATTTGGATCTGTCTTTTTGTTCTGATTTGCGGATAGCTGCATCTATGATCTTATGGGAGTAGCCCCTTTTAAAAAATCTCAATTTGCTATCCCTCTGGGCATCTTTCAGATCAATCTCCCTACTATGTATTCTTTTCAGGAGCAACATCTCCCCATATGGGATACTGTTAACTAGGTGTTTGATATGTGAGCTCTTTGCATGCAAGATAGAGTTTCCAGCTGTGGTCTTGCAGTGCAGTCTGGTTTCTATTTTGCCCTGTTCAATAAAGACCTCAGTGTCCAGGAATGAGATGGATGTTTTGCTGAGAGTAGCTGTGAATTGGAGATTTAAATTGTTCCTATTAAGGTCTGACACAAAGGTTTCTGCAGATGTCATATCCCCCCTCCAAATCACAAATAGGTCATCTATAAAGCTTAACCATGTTACTACCCGTGATTGCATTGTTTCTGAGTGTTCAATCATGAGGACCAGCTCCTCCCACCAGCCCATGTGCAAGCACGCGTAGCTGGCGGAGAAACTGGCCCCCATGGCAACACCCTGTAATTGCCTGTACATTAAGTTGTTGAACATAAAGACATTATTGTTCAGACAAAAGTTCACCATATCCACTAACATCCCTCTGTGTTCTGGCATATCAGGTAGGGATCTCTTTAAATAGAAATCCAGGGCATTAAGGCCATCTGTGTGTATAATGCTGGTATATAGCGAACAAACGTCCAGTGCAATGAATAAATAGTCATTTTGCCACTCAATGTTCTTGATTTTGTTGAGGAAATCACTGGTATCACTGATATAGGATGGTAGCCCCTTTACCTCACCCTGCAGGAAGAAGTCAACATATTGCGACATATACTCCAGACAGCTGTTCCTGGCCGAGATGATTGGACGTCCCGGGGGATTTATTGCATTTTTGTGGAGCTTTGACAAAAAGTACATGGTTGGTACAACTGGATGATCATTCCTGAGGAATTTATGTTCTTGACTAGTAATTAAGCCCTTTGACTTCCATTTGGACAGTTTCTTGTAACAGCTCGTGTACATGGTCTTAAGTTCTACCCCAGTAAATCTGGTATAGCAAGTTCTGTCGTTTAATTGTAGATGGGCTTCCTTTATATACATTTCTCTGCATCAGTACAATGTTTCCTCCTTTGCCTGAGGCTCGAATGATTACATTACAGTTTTTCTGTAGTTTAGTAATTAAAGCTCTGTAATCAGCTGTTTCCTTATTGTACTTGTGTCTGTCCCTGTGAATTTTCATGTTCAGATCCTTCAGTTGACTGGTAACTTGTTCATGGAAGAGATCTATTGCATCTTTTAGCATAAATGGAGTGTAAGTGGATTTGGCTCTAAAATTCGTTAGGGATTTTCTCTGTTGAGTGACTGGTGTGAGGCCCAGTGAGGCAATTTGTCCTGGCTGTGTTCGTATTATGCCGCTCTCGTTTGGTGAGTTTGATTGCCACAATTCTTCGAGTTCCTCCATTAGGATCTCCGTAGATTGTGAACATTGAATGTCTTTTGTGTTAGTGTCACTTAGTGGCGCTGTTTGTTCTTTGCCAAATTTATTCACCATAAAGTACTTTTTAAGTTTTAGTTTCCTTGTACTTTTAAACACATCCAGTCTGGTATTAATGTAGTTGAAGTCCCTCCTAGGGCAGTATGTCAGGCCCAGGCTAAGTATTTCCTTCTCTTTTTGGCTCAGTTCTATTCCTGCAAGATTGCCCATAGTTGTATAAAGATTTATGGGGATTAATTGTTCTTGCCCCATCCCACTTTCTTTTTGCGCGTTGCCCCTGCGTTTGTTGCCTTTCCTCCGCTCGCAGTTTTTTGAGCGGTATAGTATTGTTGCCTTGTATATACACACTATATATATATATATATATATATATATATATATATATATATATATACACACACACACACACACATATACACATATACACACATATACACACACACATACATACACTGAAAAAAAACATAGGTTTCAGGCCTTATATAGTTAGGAATTAGCTTTTAAAAAACCTTTGAAATTCACTCAAAAAACAATAAGTTTTAGGGGTGTTATAGTTAGCTGGACATTTCACTCATACAAAACCATTGAAATTTCTCCTATATAGTTAGTTGTACTAACTATATTTCGCGCACCCGCAATCCACTGCTGATGATGTCACATATTATATCATTCATGACATGGTCAGTGACATCACTGATGACATCTCAAATGACATTACTGATGACATCATCCATGAATGTGGTTTGCTTCGTTATTTAAATATGCATTATTTATATAGCAATTTGCATTGAAGAATGAGTGGATATATATATAAATAAATATTTAGATGGAGGATTTAGTAGCAGTGTAATTGACTGTTTACTTGACCAATTTATAATGTCTCACTAAATATAGTGGATAGTGACTAAACTGTGTGAATATCTGTATCACTTTGTCAGTTGTTGTGTAAACGGATTCTACAGTTGGTTACTAGCTATGTGAAAGTCTATATTAGTTAACGGAGTATTTGTATGGGAGTGTGAAAGTGTGTGTGGTTCGGTGGGGGGGGAGGGGGTGACTGTCCAAAGATGTGTGAATAGTTGATTCAGTAGATATATGAAGTTAAAACTACATGTTCTAACAGTTTGGGTGAGTGAATCTCTTTATGGGTGTGGTGATGAGCAAATATATTTCTCAATGGTACAGGTCCAACAAACTAGAAAAATAAAAGGCAGTGTATGTGTCAGTTGTATATAAATAAGTATACATAAGACTCAATGATGGTGTGAGTGACTGTATGGATAACTGTATATTTGTAATAATGATTTTATAATTCACTAAGTATGACTTACTATCTAAATGAATAGATGAAGTGGTGTTTGTATAAGTGTTTTGCTAAGTAAATATGTAAGTATGATCCATTGTTTGCATAAGTGAGTAGGATGACTTCATATGTGAATAGGATGTGTGCTGTTTAATGTCGATATAGGTGTATAAGTATTTTTGATAGTGTTCTATTGTTCATTGACAGCATGTATGAGTGAATCTACAGGTAAGTGATTAGATGTGTGTATACATCTATGAATCACTGAGTGGATTTGTAGATACTTGTATTGCTGTGACAATGGATTCAAATATGATATTCTGTATTTTACAAAGAGTGATGAAAAATTGTAAAAGTGTATGAAAAGGTGTATGTGATTGTCACGTGGATGATGTCATCAGTGATGTCATTTGAGATGTCATCAGTGATGTCACTGACCATGTCATGAATGATCTAATATGTGACATCATCAGCAGTGGATTGCGGGTGCGCGAAATATAGTTCGTACAACTAACTATATAGGAGCAATTTCAATGGTTTTGTATGAGTGAAATGTCCAGCTAACTATAACACCCCTAAAACTTATAGTTTTTTGAGTGAATTTCAAAGGTTTTTTAAAAGCTAATTCCTAACTATATAAGGCCTGAAACCTATGGTTTTTCAGTGAATTTGCAAGGTTTTTTAAATGCTAATTCCTAACTATATAAGGCCTGAAACCTATGGTTTTTTCATTGAATTTGCAAGGTGTTTTAAATTACAATTTTTAAATGTATTAATTGTTATTTTTTTTATACTGATTTAGCTACATTTTTGCAGGCAGGTGTTCAGAGGGCACGCCCCCTTTTAACAACGTTCTGCAGCGCAACCCCTGGCACGTTCGCAGAGGAGGAACTAATTCCCCTTGCATACTGGGGGTCCCTGGGGGGCAACTAGCCCACCAGGAGACTCCAGTATAAGCCAGGGAGCTGCATTACAGAGTAATGAGGCCACACCCTTTTTTACACCTCTCTGCAGCGCAACCCCTGGCGTGTTTGCAGAATAGGAACTAATTCCCCTTGCATACTGGGGGTCCCTGGGGGCCAAGTAGCCCACCAGGAGCCTCCAGTATGCGCCAAGGGGCTGCGTTGCTTTGCCCCGGGGGCGGCGGTCCCCGGGGCAGTGTGGGGGGGGATTGTGAACCCCCCACACTTCTTTATCACTATGCCGTCGTGAATTGGTCCCCCCGGGGGGTAATTTTAAAAAAAACAGACCAGGTTTTAAAAAAAAAAAAAAATGTGGGCCTTTTTTGTCCTTGTGGGACCACCTGGGCAGGCCTAGGGGGTAAGGGTGAAGTGCTTTATGAAGCACTAATCATACTTTCTATGGCAAAACGAACCCCCTCATTTTGTTCATTTTTAAATTAAATGTTTTCAGACTTACCACTTCATTCCAATCAAAATGGCTTCTGGTGTGCCATACTTTTGTCATAAGTAAGACTGTTAGCGCTCGAGTTGTTCTTTAGAACACTCTGGGACATTCGGTCATTGGGCTATACTTGGGCTACATCTGGGTGATATTTGGGCTACATTTGGGCTCTTTTATCTCTGGTGGCCATCTTGGGAGACTGCAGGTCAGAATTTTTTAATGAAATAGAATAGGATTTGAGAAGTCACTCAAAATGTGCCCGAATTTGTCTTTCTGCAGCACTAATCATACTTTCTATGGCAAAATGAACCCCCTCATTTTGTTCCTTTTTAAATTAAATGTTTTCAGGACTTACCACTTCATTCCAATCAAGATGGCTTCTGCTGTGCCATACTTTTGTCATAAGTAAGACTGTTAGCGCTCTAGTTGTTCTTTAGAACACTCTGGGAAGCTGCAGTAGAACACAAAGGAATCAACTGACATTCGCTGCCCTTGTTGGATGTACATGTTTTACTGAGAATGTCAGACTTCATTCTCGCATGACTGAGAAAGATAATGTGAATTTACAGAATTAAATATGCTTTCAGTTTAGCTTATAGATCCCCTTCCAAACCACTGTGGGAAAAGCATGAGATAATAGTTTTCTTTCAAACATGATTCATAATATCCCAGCAGAAGGCTTTTTCACATGGTAAAATCACATTAGAACACACCACAATTCCTAAAATGAGTATGGTACCACCAACAAATGATTTATAATGTAACTAAAGTCCTAAAACCTTCTATTAACTGCAATGCTTTTTAATGAGGTGCTACCATGTATATTGGTCCCAAGATGGCTGCCAAAACTTCTTGGATGAAGAATTTGTGTTTTGAAAACAATTTGTTTTGCCTTGGGGGTCCTTGTGGGACCCCCTGAGCATGCCTAGGGGGTCAGGGTCCTTCTACCCTGCCCCCTTTTTGAGTTCTACACGTTTGTTTTTCTGCTTTCCTGTGCCTCATTCTACCGAGGCACAAGATGGCTGCCAACACTTTCTGGTTTGGAGTGTTGACAGACAGTGGCAGCCAATTCTGGTTTGGAGTGTTGACAGACAGTGGCAGCCAATCAGAATGCAGCTCGTGCTCGAAAGGTAAGCTTACATTAAGCTTACACGTAAGCTGCTATAGATATATATTTTTTTTCTCTTGTGATTTTCTCAGGAACTACTGGAGGGATTTTCACCAAATATAGCAAAGGCACACCTGCGTACCAGTCCCTACAATTTTGCAAAGTTTGGCGTAATTCCGTTCAGCGGGTCGGGCTGTAGACTTGTCAGAACGTCCTATGGAAATTAACATGGGGAAAACACGTTTTGAGACCCCCCTTTTTTCTCAGCCCCCACTTCACGAATCCCCCCGAAACTTTCAGGGAAGGAGCGCAGCGGAGCTGGCTAAAATTTGGGAAAATTACACGCAAATTCCTCAACCGGCGCCAAAGTTATTCCCAATAGAATGTTGCGGATTTCCTATCGTAGCCAATCCTAACTATATATACCTACTGGCTATCGCCAGTAGGTAATATATATGTAGGTAATATATATGTAGGAGATATATATATATATATATTTTGAAAGCAAGAAAAGCCAAACTGCAGTCCCGGGTCCCCAGGGCAGAAACAGATGACTCCACGAATCCAATCTGAGGCAATAGATTTATTGAGCAGCTAAGCAGAAAGCAAAAAGTGACGCGTTTCGGGCCGATGCCCTTGATCACAGTCAAATCTTAACCCCTCAAGCCTGAACTTTTAAAGTGCTAGTGCATACCATGTGACAAACATAGACATTGAAAACATACTATCACTACGAATCACTGGCATGGGTTTGGGATGAGAAGGGAAACACTCAGTAACCACATTAATGTTGTGTCTCAAACACCAATTAATACCTGAATAAATTCATTAAGTATATAAAAAAAAAACAAGATTGCTTCTGCATGAATGCTCGAAGAAAATTCTATATAAGGATGATGATAAACTACTAACACATATGAGTATTTAAAAGGCAATTGATTGTAATAGCAGCCTACAAAATATCTACATACTGACCTCCATAAAAAATTGAATATGGGACACAGCATCTAAAACATAGAATAATGTCGCTAAAAGTGCACACTATACCACTACAGGGTGTTATTGTGAGCAAATGCTCTAAGAAATACACTGTATATCTATACAATGGAGATAGTATATTGTGTGCAAAAATTCGCTAATAAATACTATACATATTTACAAAAAAAAAACATCTACCCTATTTACAATCTTGTGGGGACATCTCATAATGATGGCAACCCCAACTTGGTGCTGGAATTGAGAGGACATCTAAATATGATGGCAACCCCTCATTTCCCAAACCAATTTCCTACGTCTAATAGTAAATTTTCAAATTTAAGTGAAATGTGTGCCCAACATCTAATAGGTGAAATAAACAAATGAACCAAAATTATTCTCAGACATGGTTCCATTTTTTTGTACATTTTAACAACATAATCCAATCAGGACTAATACTTGTAAGTTTACTCATAAGTTCAAAGAATGAGAAAAATATTTAAACAGGGTAAATGAGGAAAAAGAAAAGGACATTTTTGAAGAAAGGAAGGGGACAAAAAATGATATTGAATTTTGAGGTTGCAGGAAATGTCAGTATGATAACATAAAGGCAGACTTCTAATCTAACCGATGAGCACAGGTAGTAAAAGTATCAACTAAATACAGAAATTGGACAATTATATAAACGAGACTAGATCTTATAAAAAATGATATAGGTCCTCTGTGGTATTAAGACCATTGGGGACCTTTGTATCTAGCTCTAATATCATTCTGGATTCCAGCTGGCGAAGCATCTTGTCTCTGTCCCCTCCCCGACGGGGTTGGGGTACAGATGTCAGGACAAAGTAGCTTAGACACTCCAGATCGTTGTTGTGCACACTCTTGAAGTGTCTTGCCACCGGATAAGAACTGTCGTTATTTACAATTGCTCGGAGATGCTGCAAAATCCTGACATGCACCGGGGCTGCTTGTCTAATCCCTGGAGTACTTTGCTGGGGACCCACGTTTGCTTTTGCTCGCCGTCAGTGCCTTGTTGACGCTTCTCCCCGCTGCTGGCGCCGCTGGACACCGGGCGTAGCAGCCGAGAGGGAGAGGCACGGAACCACAATTCCCAGGTGCCCTCACAGATTCCACGCATCGAAAGTCGCCCGGAGGCGCTTTAAAAGTGCGTGGCAATATTGAGAGAGCGGGCTGCTTGTCTAATCCCTGGAGTACTTTGCTGGGGACCCACGTTTGCTTTTGCTCGCCGTCAGTGCCTTGTTGACGCTTCTCCCCGCTGCTGGCGCCGCTGGACACCGGGCGTAGCAGCCGAGAGGGAGAGGCACGGAACCACAATTCCCAGGTGCCCTCACAGATTCCACGCATCGAAAGTTGCCCGGAGGCGCTTTAAAAGTGCGTGGCAATATTGAGAGAGCGGGCTGCTTGTCTAATCCCTGGAGTACTTTGCTGGGGACCCACGTTTGCTTTTGCTCGCCGTCAGTGCCTTGTTGACGCTTCTCCCCGCTGCTGGCGCCGCTGGACACCGGGCGTAGCAGCCGAGAGGGAGAGGCACGGAACCACAATTCCCAGGTGCCCTCACAGATTCCACGCATCGAAAGTCGCCCGGAGGCGCTTTAAAAGTGCGTGGCAACACCCGCATCGCGGGACGCGCGCGGGACAAGCTGGGCTGAGCCCGGGCAGAGGGCGGGCCGTCTGTGGCCGTCCGAGGACGACGGGACGGGCCATCCCACTTATTTCCTCGCTATTGGGAACATTGAAGTAAGTTCATCATAGACTTCTTATCTATTCACGCCTCGCCTCTGCCAGGCAGCTACCCCTTGCACATACTGCCATGTCCACAAGGGGCAGTCGCAGCAAGACTGCTGCAGGAGCAGGAAAGGTCACTGGCCCAATTGACAATTTCATTTCCAGGGCCAATGAAGCTATTGACCATGGGATATCTCTCTTGGAGCGCAGAGTTTCTTTGGAATTGGCTCAAGCCAAACGTTCTTCCTTGGGACTCCTCGCTTCAGCTAAAACCCCAAACAGGGACAACCCTGCTGATGGCATGCCTGTAGTTAGAGCTAGAGCAGAGATCCATACTATGCCTAACACTGTGGATTTATCAGCATCACAGTTACTATCGGAATCATTACGGAGTCTGGAAAAAAAAAAAAACTTAGACGTCACTGATAATTTTAACACACAATTGGATCTCGCCACTAACTCCATTCCAGCTGTGAGTTTTGCTGAGAACCTGGCCACAATGCCTACCATGGAGTCTGATTCATCTTTCATTCCGATAACAGATATCACACATGCTCTTGCTACTGATCCAATTTTGATTATTGATTCTGACTTGACGGCCACTAATCTATCCCCTCCCCCAGAATCAGTCATTACACACACTTTGGAGGCCTTAACTCCTAATTCAAGGGCATCGCGAGGCTTAAAGGAGGGAGCGATACAGAAACAGCCCCAAGGCTTAAATAAGCCTATATCCAAGGGGAACCCTTTACCTCAGAGAAAACAGGGGAAACGTCCATCTAATAATTTAAAAAGGGGCAACAAGAAACCTAATACAGGGCTGGATCATAAAGGGGATTCGTCCATCATGGAGCTATTATGTAAAGACTGCCCCTCGACCAATCAATTAATAACGAAGGTCGGGGAATTATTAAGTGCACATCTAGCAACAATAGATAGGAGACTAGGGAACATAGAGAAACAACTACATGAATTAAGTACCCTAGTTAAAACTCCACCCACAAAAGGAACACATGCTCTAGTGGCAGCCAAACCACATACTCAACAACCACTAGGTCAACCCGTAAAAAAAACCGTTGCCGCTTCTAACAACACACCCAAACCAACTTCACCCCCTAAGGGTGCTGTGAAAAAACCAACCGCATCCATTATAAACACAAATCTGCAAGGGAAACAACCTAACCCGTCACACCCAAAGGGGGGACGCATTAACAACTACAAGGACAG
The DNA here is from genome assembly GCF_964261635.1 of Lissotriton helveticus. Classification (NCBI taxonomy): domain Eukaryota; kingdom Metazoa; phylum Chordata; class Amphibia; order Caudata; family Salamandridae; genus Lissotriton; species Lissotriton helveticus. Next base: position 416,308,755 of record NC_136063.1, on the reverse strand, counting down.
GAACAAAGGAAATCAAGATAGATTTCCCGCTAACCTGCCCCCTGGATCAAGCCCATATGTAGTGGTGATGACGGGAGTTCCCGAAACACCAGACAAAACTGATGAACCCACCTGGTCTTTATTAAATAAAGTCAGTTATTGGTTAAACAACAACAGACCTCTACCCCCAAACTGCAGGAGTAAAATTCTAACAGTTAGGAGAGTACCGTGGGTGGGACACGAGATAAAGAAAACACATGGAGATTGTGTGATTATTAATTTCGAGGACCCTCGCACGGTAGAACATATCTGTTCCTGGAGGAGTGAGGGGTATATCTAAGGCATAGAGACAAGGCACCTTTCTTTTTTCTACCCATCTAGGAACCATGGTAGGCTCGACAACCATGTCCAGGCCTTCGATGGAGGTTGGTGTCAGGTGGGGCAAAGAGATGTGGGGAACAATTGGGGTGAGTGGGGGCGGGATAACTACAGATACCCTCAGAGAAATATAACAGGTAGGGATGCATACTGGGGAATTCCAGTTTTCAATAGATTCAGCAGCCTAGAAATGGTTGACTGACTTCTATCACCATTCTGGCTGCAGAATACTGAACTGGAGGGAACTAAACAGAGCTGCCCCACTGAGATCATAAAATTCACAGAAGTGCATGATAAGGGAAACCTTAGTACACACTTATCTCAAAGCAGTTTGAGGATGTCACCGGTAAGAGAAGAGCAAGCAGGTGGTAATCCTAATGGGCCCGTAATATCTGAACCCCGAGTTCCCTGCAGCCCCCAAAAAACCTCTGATACGCACATGACTCATGGGAAACTATACCCACTTAAACAATCTAACAGCGAACTAAGGATCATTAGCTGGAACGTTGCCGGACTCCAACAGCGGGTGTCGGACCAGGAATGGCTAAAATTCATATCCGATAAAGACATAATAATGTTACAAGAGACATGGGCTACCACTGAAACAGCTATAGAAGGCTTCGAATGTCACAGTGTCATCGCACAGAAGCCAGTTTTTGGACGTCCTATGGGAGGCCTCTTGATTGGATTCAGGATAACTTTAGGGGGGGCTATTAAATTAATACCAACTAAAAGCCCGAATATCCAAATAATTGAGTTTACACGTAGGTCTCCGTTATACCTGCTTAACTTTTATAACAATGATTTCCATTCAATTCCAAACAGGAACTACATAGAATTATTTGAGAACCTAGCGAAAATAACTGAAGCCCTCGACAGCTGTGCAAACAACAGGATCATCCTAGCTGGGGATTTCAATGCCAAACTGGCCAAAACTAAAGAAGGTGACACCCAATCAGACAGGGCAACTAAACGCGGAAAAGAACTGGAAAGTTTCATAAATGCGCATACCCTGTTGGATATTATGGACGCTTGCAAAACTAGTGAATCCGCATATATTCCAACCTTTAGAGGCAGAGACTTTTCCAGTACGGTGGATTATATTTTTATGTCTGTAGAACTATCAGATAGAGTCACCCAGGCAAGAGTCCTAGAAACAGCCTTTGGAGACCATAATGCACTGGAAGTAACCTTAACACTAGGATCATCCCAAGCACCTGCTCGCACTCTGGGAGCGAGGGATATCATGCCTTCAACTAACAATCTAAGGCTGAAATGGAAAGGGGTGGATAGCGGTCGCATTATGAATACAATTACAAGTAACCACCAACCATTAGTTGATTCATGTTCACTTATCGATGGGAACCACCAAAGGATAGTCACAAATTTTGTAAACCTCTGTAATGTCATAAAGACTCTCCTAACTTTTCCCAACAAAAAACACAATGATGAGCCTAGGTGGTTTGACAGTCATTGTTCAGCGGCAAATAAGGCCCTCCGCAGGGCTCTAAATTCCAAACCTAGGAGCCAAACAGATGTGCGGTCCGCCAGACAAACCTACAAAACAACCATAGGGATAAGGAAGGCCGCCATTGTGGAAGAACATTGGAAGGAATTAACTGCCTCAGCTGCAGTGGGAAATAGCGCTACCTTCTGGCCCGCTGTAAGGAAGATGCGGGACATGGGAAAACAGTTATCACCAATCAGTTGTACCATCTCAAGCCAGCAATGGGAACAACATTTTTCTGAAATATACGCCAACCCTGTGGCTTCTACATATGATCATAGCTCTGGTAGACTGAACCCACTAGACATAACCCAGGGGGAGGTCATCTTGGCTATTAATCAAAGCCTCGGGAATAAGGCGCCGGGGCCGGATGGCTTTCGAATTGACTTAATTAAACACAAGCCGGAATTTTGGGGACCCATCCTGGTTAATGTTTTCAATTGCTTGCCGTTGGTCCCTATTCCTGACACCTGGTCAACAAGCATAATAGTCCCCATCTACAAAAAAGGGGAAAGATCCGACCCTGCAAATTACAGGCCCATTTCGCTCTTAGACAACACCCTAAAAATCTTGGGCCGGGTGTTGTATAATAGAGTGAATGACTGGGCCGAAGAAGCAGGGGTGTTGGACAGATGCCAAATGGGTTTCAGAAGTAAGGTTGGGACAATTGAACAATGCCTGAACCTCAACCTCATAATTGGCAAACACACCAAAGCTAGGGCCTCACCTATTTACCTAGCATTTATGGATTTGTCGTCCGCATTTGACTTAGTGAATAGGTCAAAATTGTGGGCGACCCTTCTCTCCTATGGCCTTGACGAACCCTTGGTACATTTCCTGGCTTATCTACATGCAGACACTAAAGCACAGGTACGGATTGGCATGGAGGGTGAGATCTCAGGGGCAATCAAGGTTGAAAGAGGCGTCCAACAGGGGTGCGTTTTAGCACCCCTGCTGTTTATCATCTATATAAACGGACTGAGCAATTCTCTGAAAAAAGCGACCATTGACGCCCCGAGAATCCAAGGGAGATTGTTACCCGCACTTTTGTATGCCGATGATGCGGTGATCATGGGCCTAACACCAAATGCCCTACGTGCTCTGGTCAAGAATTTTGCACATTTTATGGGGAATTTGGATTTGAAAGTGAATTTTAAAAAATCGTTTATCATGACTTGCGGGCCAGGGGCCAAACATCTTGATTCCATTTCCATAGGACAAGATAAATTGAATTCCACAAAATCTTTTCCTTACTTAGGTATGGTCTTTGCTGCGAACGGCCTGTGGAGTGGGCATCTCGCCCACGCCACGGGCAAGTTCTCAAAGACCATAAATTCAATCCTTTCCCTTCCACGGCCAAAGAGGACTGAAATAACTAATGCAATTGTGAAAATATACAGACTGCAATGTGTCCCGGTAGCAACTTATGGCGCTGAGATCTGGGGGATAGTGAAAGCACCCAGTCTGCAGACAGAAGAGAACCGGTTATGCAGGAAATTACTTGGAGCCCCAATCTCCTCATCCGGGTACATCTGCCATGCTGAACTCAACTTGCCCTACATAACTGATTTTATTGCTACACGGCCTGCATTATTCTGGCTGGCCATTTGGACTAATGACCGTGCTACCTTAACTCAGGAAATTGTGAAGGAGTGTTTAGCTTGTGATAAAGGCATGAGCATCCCGTGGCTTCGGGCAACACAGGAAAGCCTAAACAGCATAGGCAAAATCCATCTCTTCAACGACCCCCTTCAGATCAAGAGCACTGACAAAAAGGATGTAAAATTTGAACTTTATGCTCTATATAGGGAAAAGAGGTTGGAGGAAGAACTGAAAAAACAAACTGTTAAGTCATATGTGGACAATGTCAACAATGACTTATCTCCACAACAAATTCCCTTATATCTAAGACTTCCATTGACTAATTGGGAAAGATCGCTATTATATCGCTTGAGAGCTGGGACTATAATACACTCACTTTGCTTTCCAATGGGCCATAGCATAATGAACACTGGAAATATGTCATGCCCCTGTCCCTGTGATGGATTCAGTAGACAAAATGAACTGCATTTCTTTTTTAATTGTAAATATTATATGAAATACACCAAATGGTTTTTAGCCCCATATTTTAAAAAACACAGACCAGTCTCCCTGATCCAATCCTACTCCATGCTTCTACAACTAGAAAATGATGAATTGATTTTCCGTGTAAGTTCATTCCTGAAAGTTATCTTTTTTACACGTAAATCGATGGAATCTCCTTGAAATGTTATGTGCCGCACAGTTCCTAAATGCCTTTGCACTTTAGTAAATTGGATTATACTGTAGTAACTGGATTACACTGATTGTTTACATTTTCGCATGTACGCTCTTCTGCAGCTTTCAACTACCTGTGAGAGATACTGTAATCATTTTTTTTAACGTTTTTAATTGTGTCACTTTTATGGATTTGCTGAAATCCGAATAAAGTATTTTTGAATTGAAATTGAATTGACATGCACCGCAAGCAGAGTACTTCCGACGTACCTCAGGCCGCAAGTGCATGTCAGGACGTATACAGCAAACTCCGTCCTGCAATTGAAATTGCCCCTGATCTGTAGTGGTATAGGACTGAATGGAGTCTTGTAGGTACTGGTGTTTATACCAAACTTACAGGCTCGGCAACTGGAGCATTTAAAGAATCCTCGACGTTGCGGGAACCAGGGTTTCTGTTTGAGGATTTCAGGAAATGGATTGGTGACATGGTTGCGGAGGGAAGGTCCTCTCCTGAAAGTAATCTTAGGGTTATCAGGGAGTTCAGATGATATGACATTATCTGTTTGGAGAATTGGCCAACTCTTTGTAAGGATTGATCTAATTTTCCTATTTTGGCAACTATATGGTGTAATGAATCTCAACAATGATTTTTCAGGGTCATCATTAATTGTTGAACTCAATCCTTCCTGTTGAAAGAGACAGTCTCTGGATTTTTTGTTTACTTTATTGACCGCCCTTTTCAGAGTATCAACATGGTACCCTCTTCTTCTGAACCTGCTCAACACTTCCATGGTACACTTCTCAAATTCCTCTTCACTGCTACATATCCTTTTTAGGCGGAGCAGTTCCCCATAGGGGATATTTTCAATAGTATGGTGCGGATGAGCACTACTAGCGTGCAGAGTAGAGTTGCCCGCTGTAGCCTTTCTGTGGAGAGTGGTAGCAATATTGCCTGACTTGTGGTAAACCTTAACGTCTAAGAAATCAACTGATTGGTTGCTGATGTGATGAGTAAACCTTAGGTTGTAATCATTAGCGTTAAGTTGGTCAATAAAAGCAAGTGCACTCAATTCATCCCCTCTCCAAATTAAAAACACATCGTCAATAAATCTGACCCACATTTGTACATTTTCCATGAAGATGTCATGGTGTGTGCCCATGAGGACCTGCTTTTCCCAATATCCCACGTGCAAGCACGCGTAACTAGGGGAAAAGCAGGCCCCCATTGCCACCCCCCTCTCTTGTAAGTAAATGTCTCCGCCAAACATGAAGAAATTGTGATTGAGGCTCCATGCAGTTAAGGCAACCAGCATTTTACTGTGGTTGTAACACTCTACAGGTCTTGTGCACAGAAAAAATTCAAGAGCCCTCAATCCAATTTGGTGTTCTATGCTCGTATACAGAGCCACAATGTCTAGCGTAATTAGAAGAGAGTCTTCTGTCCAAGTGGCATTGTTAATTTTGCTCAAGAAATGTCCCGTGTCTTTAATATACGTGGGCAATTTGACCACCAGCGGTTGTAAGAAGTAGTCTATGTATTGCGCAAGGTGTTCACCCATACTATTGATGGCAGAAATAATTGGCCGTCCAGGTACGGGGACTATTTCCTTATGGGTTTTGGGTATCAAATAAAAACGTGCCATGACTGGTAGTTCAACATGCAGGAATTTAAATTCTTGAGTAGAAACTAAACCCTCCCTTTTGTACTGAAGGAGGAGTTCTCTCAGTTTTTCCCTTGCAAGGTCATATTGCTTGACACACGTTTTGGTGTAGCATGCGGAATCTGAGAGTTGGCGAGTGGCCTCCACAATATATTGTTCTTGAGGCCAAATAACAATATTTCCACCCTTATCAGAGCTGCACACCACATTACGATGGTCATTTTTTAATTTCAACACCAAAGCCCAATATTGGTTTTCTTTCTCTTGCTTGATTCTACCTCGGTGTTTCACCTGACGGTATAGTTTCTTGAGGTCTAACGTTACCACATCATGGAATGAATCAATTGCATCCTTGGGCATGAAGTTTGACGATGGTTTGAAAGGACTTGATCCTGCTCCGATTTGTTGGATTTCAGCAGTCCTTAGTTCCTCTTGTGTTGATAAGTCATTACTCGTATCATTCATTTCCTCACCCAGCTGACAGAGTAAGTAAACCTCTGACATCACTGGCTTGGAGACTAGAAGTCGAGGGTGTTGCTGAGTTGGATTCCATAGGGTTTGGATTCTGTTTAATTTTGGACAATTTGGACAATTTCAATTTGCGGATATAGCGGAAAATATCTATTCTTGTGGCCGTATAATTAAAGTCTGTGAGTGGACAGTAATTCGTGGAGAAGTGTGGCTCAGGGGTTAGAGGCAGCAGACCCGGAAGCTGAGATCGGTCCTGGACCAGGGTTCAATTCCCCGCCTCGGCGGGGTCTTGGGCTAAAAATTCCACGGACTCGATAATTCTCGCCCCGGTGCCTCCTCGACTCACGGGTTCACACTCTGCGACTCTGGGCAATAGCTTGCTTAATCTCCACAACGGCCCCTCGCGGCGGGATGCCTGACTTTCACCTTGTGGATACCCTGCTATCTCACAGGGGAATACCAGGAAGGGTTCCCTAAGCAAGCGCCGGGAAACCCACTGCGGGTAGCTGTGCGCTATATAAGCTCAACTACATTTACATTTACATACAAGTAAGGCCAAGACTGAGTAACTGTTTTTCCGCTATTGTCAGAGTCGTAGATGAGAGATTGATTATTGTTTTTTCATTTATTATTTGTTCTTGCGCAAGAATTTTTTCTTTTTGTTGTTGTTTTTTGTGCCTGTTTTTTCGACGTCGCTCTTTTCTGCAGCGGTTGATTCTGGCCCTTTTTTCTGCTGTATATATATATATTATATCCTATGGAAGGAAATTCAAGTTACTGGTAAGTACGGTTGGAATTACTTTTCAGGATCAGTACTGGGCTCAAAGATGCAGCACTGAGGTCTCTCCTGATAACAGATGAGTAAATCTGAATTCATAGTTCGGCTGATTTTACTTTGGTCCAGTATATATAGAGCCGCTTTCCTACACCATCCCCTCCCTTCACCACTGTGCAAACACGCCCTGTGGCGCATTTAAAGTTGGGGGAATAATTCCCCTTCAATCCTGAGGGTCCCTAGGGTCCAACTAGCCCACTAGGTACATCCAGTAGGCGCCACAGAGCTGCGTAGCAGAGAGATGTAAAACAATCTCTACAGCGCAGCGCAGTGGCGCTTACTGGAAGCACCTGGTGGGCTAGTTGTCCCCCAGGGTCCCTCAGGATTGAAAGGGAATTATTTCCCCAACTTAAAACGCGCCACAGGGCGTGTTTGCACACGTCACCTCAGGCCCCATCCCCTTCCTTCACCACTGTGTAAACGCGCCCTGTGACCGTTCTAAGTTGGGAGATTAAGTCCCCTTGAATCCTGAGGGTCTCTAGGGTCAAACTAGACCACTAGGTACCTCCAATAAGCTCCACAGAGCTGTATTGCAGAGAGGTGTAAAAAGGAGCGTGATCTCTGAACACCTGTCTGCAACGCAGCTCCCTGGTGCATACTGGAGATACCGGTTGTGCTATTTAACCCTCAGTATTGAAAGAGAATTAATTCCCCAACTTAAAATGCGCCACGGGGCACGTTTGCACAGTGGTGAAGAAAGGGGGCGCGTTTGCAGAGTGCTGCAAGAAGGGGGCGTGGCCTCCGGTGTGATGCCTTTTTTTTTTTTAAAAGGGGGGCTGTGTAGCCCCCCCTTCTTTTTCTCATTTTTTGGCCCTGGGGACACCATCCCCCAGGGCCTGCCCCCTAATTTATTTTTTAAAATGTCAAATTCGGGAAGAGGGCCGCGTGGCCCCCCTCCCAAGGACATATTCGCGCCGGTGACCCCATCCCCCGGGGCATGGAGATTTTTTTTTACATTTTTGGAGGGGAGCTGCGTGGGTCCCCTCCTCTGACCATTTATGGCCCCGGCTACCCCATCCCCCATGGCCAGCCTCTCTCTCTTTTTTTTTTTTTTAAATGTTATTTATAATTTGGGAGGAGGACCGGGTGGCCCCCCTCCTGTGCCACTTCTGGCCCCGGGAACCCCATCCCCCCCAGGCTGGCCTGCCTTTTTTTTTATTATTTGGGGAGGGGGGCCGCGTAGCCCCCCTCCAGGGCCACTTGTAGTCCTGGGGACCCCATCCCCCGGGGCTGGCCCTCTTCGTTAGGGACCGTGGGGGGGATCCCCAATCCCCCCCCCCCCCCGGACCAAGCCGGCTCCCCGCCTCCTGAGGGAGCCAGCATTGCTTTTTCACATGGGGAGCAGCTAACTTGCTGCTCCCCATGTGGAAAACTATCTGCTTTGCTTGTTTGAAGCGAGAGCAGGTTTCCCTGCTCTCGCTTCAATGAAGCAAAGCAGTTTGCAATGACAGGGTGGGAGCCGCGGCTCCCTCCCTGTCATTGCAAACTACAGTGTCCCGGGGTGAGCACCCAGGGACACTGCAGAGCTAGCCCTGGAGGGTGGCGGTTCCCAGGGCCATGACATGCTCCAGGAGGGGGGACGCCCCCCCTCTCAACATCTTCAAAGCCCCGGGGAGGTGGTGGTCCCCGGGGCTTGGGGGTCCGTCACGGATCCCCACATTTTAATATTTAGAGCCCCGGGGAGGTGGCGGTCCCCGGCGCAGTTTTTTTTTTTTAATGAAAAATAAGCCCCAGGGGTTGGCGGTCTCCGGGGGGGGGGAGGGCAGTGTGCCCCCTTGCAATCTCAATAAAGTCGAGCCCCGGGGGTGGCGGTCCCTGGGACTGGGGGGAGGGCTCAACATTAGAATATTAAGCCCCAGAGGTGGCGGTCCCCGGGGCTGCTGGGGGGGCAGTGTGCCCCCCCCCCCGCAATCTCAATTACGTTGAGCCCCGGGGGGTGGCGGTCCCTGGGGCTGCGGGGGAGATTACGGCCCCCCGCAGTTATACACGCTTTTGCCCCGATGGGTGGCGGTCCCCGGGGCTGTGTGGGGGGGATTGGGCCCCTCCACACTTTATTTTTAACATGCCCCTGGGATTTGGCACCCCGAGGGCTAATTAGCATCGAAGCGCGGGAGACCGTGCTTCATGTTTTAATCGGCAAGATCCGTGCACCTTGCGCGGATTGTGTGGGTCTCCCTGAGCAGGCCTAGGGGGGTCAGGATGTTTCTACCCTGCCCACTTTTTGCGTTTTTCATTTAGGTTTCTTGTGCCTCAGTTCTACCGAGGCACAAGATGGCTGCCAACACTTCCTGATTTGGAGTGTTGACAGCCAATTAGAATACAGCTCGTGCTCAGGATGGTAGGCTTAGGGTACACGGATCCTCCACGGCCATAGATATACATGTGATTTTACTTTTGATTTTCTCAGGAACTACTGAACGGATTCACACAATTTAAGCAAAAGGCACAACTCTGAACCAAGGTCTACCTCTTTGCCAAATTTGGTGTAATTCCATTCAGCAGTTTGGGCTGTAGCTGCGACTAAACGTTCCTTTGGGAAATTGCATGGAGAAAACACATTTTGGGACCCCCCCCTTTTTTCTCGGCCCCTGCTTGACGAATCACCCGAGACTTCCAGGATAGGAGCGGACCGGAGCAGGCCATAAATTTTGAAACTTTTGCGAAGATTCTTCAACCGGCATCAAAGTTATTCCAAATAGAATGTTGCGGATTTGTGGTTCTCACACACAACATGGAAACATTTGCCACTCAGGATCAAAACGAAGACAACACTTCCAACCAACACCAATGGTGTAGCTTACTGCCCATGTAGGTAAGCACTTTAGAGCCCCACATAGGGATTGTAAGAGGTATACAACACAACTGATTATGGATGACCTTAGTAGCACTCAAACGCAGTTTACAAGATCTTTGAAACTCCCAAACCCTTCTGCTTGGACGTCGCACATAACACCTGCAGAATGAATTTCAATGCACAGAAAGGACAATTTTGTTATCAGGCCTTGTGCCTTGGTGAGAGTCAGGGAATCACCTAGTGCACAACAAGCTGAATAAAGCAGATTCCAATAGCACCCAGCAACTTGAGAGGGACCAAGAAAAGGAAACTGTCCCATCATATCATTTGCTGCCCATTCTAGATAGTAACTAACATTTTAAATACTACTCAAAAAAGGAACTCGTTCCTCCCCCCAAAATCATACCTGTTGAAATATTATTGCCCAATAAGAATAAAGAACAGAAACCAAATACATTTGGATGCACTGGCAGCAATCTACAAGTGGACTCAATATAACATTTCCCAAGCGCTGGCAATTCAGATAATGGTTGATAAAAAAGGTTTTTAAAAAGTGTAAACTATTGCATAAGGCCTATAAGGCAGAATTTGACTGGTTCTTTTTTAAGGACCAATCTTAGTGGCGAGAAGAAAAAAGTGATTTTTATTTGTTGCTGCCAGTAGCCTCTTTTGAATTCCTCCCTCCTTCCTCTGACATGGGAGCACAAAGGAAAGATCAGATTTTTGAGAGGAGGGTATGAGGAGTTCACATCAGCTAGAATACTAATCCCATAATTCAAACCGAAATAAATAACGCAAGTGAAGCACATGTGCTTTTATTTACTTAGTGAGTGCGCCAATGTGTTCAGCTGCACTTACAAGAGGGTATTCGTAAGCAAGGGGAAAACACTACAGATCAGCAGGCTGTTAGCCTTCTCTGCATCAAGTAAAATGCACACTGCTCCTTGTTACGAAGACCTTAGTATGGAGCACTTCACATTTACAAAGCGTTGAATCAAGATCAAACAAGCAATATCAAGCAACAGACCTTGGTGGAAGTTTAAGAAACAAAATACTGCACAGATGCAGATATTCTAAGCAAGCATATTCGAGAGTTGGTTAGTTGGCGAGAGACATGTCGGGAGAAGAGAACATCCCCCATTCCTGTGGGGTGGAGAAGCAAGGTCCAGCTCAGGTTCAGCTTTTGTGTCTTTTTAGGTCTCGCCTAGGCAGCAATTGTGGGGTCTCTTCGAGACATATTGTATTCAGAATATGGGCTTGGAGGACTGCCCATCTTTTTAATTGGCTCCTCTTTCTGTCCTTTGGAAATGCCGGCTTTTGTTTGGTGGATACGCTTAGTAGTCCCTCCTTTTGAACTTTTGTATCCTCCCATGAGGACTGCCCCTGTTGCATGTGTTCTAAGACGTGATGCTATGTAGAGAGCTTGAAGAGGACTCTTTTCTCTGTAGGCCTGCCTCTGTAGATAAGTGTTCTGTTTACTTAGATTCTGCAGCCTTATTGGCCCTGTTTTCACTTAATCTCCATGTACCGCACCCCCACCCCTCCTACAACACTACTTGCACGCCCCCACCTCCCTACAAGATCCATGCGATTGCTGCTTTTTTTTTTAGGGGCTGTGGGGTTGACCCATATGTAGCATTAGGAGTTGTTTTGTAAAGACTGTTGGCCTTGTATCCAGCGGCTAGTCGGTGCCAGGGTGCATGGGCTGTACATGACTGGAACGAGGCAGCTAACGATAACCCAACCCAACCCCTCTCCCCCACAGGACTGACCCCCATATACTACCCCACATTGCTGCTCCTCCCATCCCCCCCATTTAGAATTTGTTGTATGGTGAAATTCTCGCATGTGGGATGAGGTTTACTGCACGTTGACACTGTTTATCCGTAGTTTCCTTCTACCTAAAAACATGGAACGTTTTTAATTAAACTAACCATGTGTATCACGTGTGAAAAATCACTATTTATATTTTTACCTCTTCTCTTCCCCAATACACAGTCCGATAAGTGCTCCCGCCACATCTCGCCTTAGCTTTCTGCGACATACCGCTTTTATTGATCACATGTTTAAACTGTATGATCCTAGCCTAATCGCCCATCATCCTTGTGTCCCCATTCTCTGACAAACATAAGACTCCGGGAGCGCTGAGAAGCAATCTATATACCTATGTTAAGCGGAATTATATGGAACTGGAATGTTACATTGGCAGCTGCTGCTCGCATCAAAAGCTACTGTTATTACTGTTGTAATTGTCAGCTTATTAGACAACATTTCATTAGTGGCCTTCATATGCAAAATTGCCAACAGTGAACCACTTCAGTGCTACAAACAGGGTTGCCATCAGTAATGTAATACAAGGCTTTATCAAATTTCTATTGCCTCTACATTGCAAATACATAAGTCATAACTGTTTAAAACATTTCCTTTTCAACGCCAATAGCTCGTACTAAAAAAAAAAAAAAATGCGAGATCTATTGCATTGCAGATGCTTGTTATAGTCTGCAGTTAAACTATGGACATCAATTTACAAAAATGTTTGAGAACATTCCTTGACCAGGTCTGATGAAGCCACAGGGGTGAACCCTTCTCCCAGAATTTGCACTAAAACAACCTTCTAATCGCTGCTGACGGGCAAAGATAAGGTGTGAAAACTACTGAAAGCACCTCCCGTTGCACGAGCAGTTACAAGGTTTGCAATTCCTAGGCTACTGATCAGAATGTCACAGTAAAATAAAACGTTACAAAATACACAAAACATAACGCGAGAAAAGTCCAAGATCATTCAAATCACTAATTTCATTAAAGCCAATCCCACACATTTCATTAAAGCAAATCCCGAAGTACTTATCCAGCCTTACTTGTATCTATGGTGACCAGATGGCTCCAGGGCACCACTTTTACATTCCTGAACTTTGCTTTTACCTGTCATGATTGGGCGTGTTGGTTCAACTGGGACAACTAAAATGAGCCAAGACTACAACTCACGAATGCACAGGTATGTAAAGCAAATTTCAGGAATGGAGAAGAGGGTTCCCAGTGACATGGAACCATCTGGTCACCACACTTGTATATCACATAAACCGTACAGTATTTCTGTGTGAAAACAGGCTGGCCCGTCATGTGCAACTATATGCCACAGGGAAACAGTATAAGGAGCTCAACAACCTAGACCGCAACTTTCCAAACAATACAATCTCAAATGACCGCATTTTTAGGTTTCGGCTACCGTCCCACTGCGTGAGCAGTGGGTGGGCAGAGCCGAAATCTTATGTCTCTACATATGGGGCTTTGGTCCCGCCTTGTCTTCCATTGGCTAGCTCCATAAATGGAGGCTAGCCATTGGAAGAGATTGGCTGTCAATCACGCTTTCCCCTGAAAACGCGATTCGGGGGCGTTTGTGTCTTTTTTTAAGTCCCGCCCTCTCCTCTTCCCATTGGCTGGAATTTTACCTTCCAGCCAATGGGAAGGGGAGAGCGCGAAAAACACGCCCCCGAATCTGCCGGCCGGGACACCCCTGTGACGTCATTCCCCGGGCCGCGCTGTGATTGGCTGCCGGCCCGGGACTGACTTGTTTTTCTTGCGCATCCATTTCGGTGCTCAAACGAGGTCCGATTGTTTTTATTATCCATTAAGCACACCACTCGATTGATCCCTGTATTTATTCGGTCCTGGCATACGCTTGCTTTTTAAAGAAAACTATAGCTATAAACTAGCTCCAGATTTTGCATGGCAAAGTTTAAACAGCCCTGCACACACTGCCTGACATCTTAATCCTGTTCACTCTTGATCTGAAAACTATACCGTTCTTTTAAAAAGCTAAGTCAAAGGGCGCTACTGCCCTTGTGTTTACTCATCCTTGGCATTCTGAGGGGGTAGGGTGCATTCTTTGCTGGGTTTACCGCTTTAAATACCGATCTTAGCAGACTGCGCTGAGATGCCCAATCCGAAAAAAAGCATTTGCGGCCAACTGTCCCTTTAAGTTGACTAACTTAAAAACCCCTTAAAGGGTCTCTAACCCGCAGTCACGGAAGATAGCAGTCGTTGTTTCGAAAGGTAAAACGAAGTGTTTTTAGGGCTTCTGCCTTGGCTCCATGATTTGTATCTGCGCAGATATTTCTACCCCTCAGGATTTTCCTAAACGCAGCACGTACCGTGTTTGAGCATATTTGGAATTGCCCCGACGGCACGCGCACACATGGGATGTGTTCCATATATGGTGCTCAGACAGCAAAGTTCATTCAGTGTGACCAGGCACCCTGCACATTTCAAGAACATCCAGCGTGCTGGCAGGGACCTGTAACCTGTTTTTTTCAAGATCGTCTCTGCGGCGGCAAGAGAATACGTGAAATATTTGCAAATTATTTTTTTTAAGTACATTTCTTTGTTTACTCGCCTGTAGTTCCAGGGGCGTAGCGTCCATTGGAGCAGCAGGTGCAGTGGTACCAGGGCCCAGAGGCCTGCGGGGGCGACTAGACCGTGATAATTGCCTTATTTTACAGTTCAAAGAGCGGCCACGCGGCCCATTGCCTTCCTTGCTCAAGGGCCCGTGACACACTGTGCGTGATTGTGCGAGCAGGCGGAAGGAAGGCCTCTGCAGATCCCCGACTGTCCTTTTTCAAAATCATTTAAAACGCTTTTGCGATGTGTTAACAGTCTAAACTGTTCTTTAGAAAATGCAGCCTGAAAGGCCTGTTCTGGCCTACTTCCCTCCGACTTTGATACACTAAAATCCCAGGTGTTGCGGAAGTGACGTCCTTGACCTTAACGGAGCTATCTATGAGAATTGATTGGATAAAGCCACATGCTTTTCAAAATGACTGCAATACGTTAACAATCTAATTGTAGAAAGTATGGAAAAACACAATTGTATTTAGCCCCCGATCTCATTGAAATTGTTTACTGGACAGTGCTAACACTCTTTGGATTCCTCAGATTCAATGACACGCTGAGCATATATCTCAAGGTTCATGTGGCAAAGGATTTGAAAAGCCATGCTGGATTTCGACAAATTGACAGTACCATAATGCCAAAGAAGGGCTCTTGGATAACACCCAACCTCTGGTGAGGAGCTCTGCAGTCTCGGAGAACCTTCACTCCATGCTTCCCCATCACCATCAGGGGGTGGTGGTAGGGGAGGGGGGTGTAGGGGCACTCCATTTTACGCCAAAGAAGCAGAAAACGCATGCACTGGCGCTGTACCATGGCCTAGTTGTAGGAAGGTAGCACACATGGGCCTTTGTGGGGCTCGGGAAGCAGTGCAGTAACGAGGGTGCCATAAGCTCAAATGGAAGCAAGGAGAACGCCCCCCTCCACGGGTTTAGTTATGCCACTGTAGCCGCGGCACAGGTGAAGGCTACGCTCTGTCTGTTATTATGTTGTGGCAATGCACAAATTAAATCCGTCGTAACAAAGATAGGGAAAAGCGAAGGGTTGTGTACTTGTGCAAGATAATTAGGTGCTTTTTTGCCTCAAAGTTCTGTTTGTGTAGTACCTCCTTGACAAAATAACAGTTTAGTTGCTGAAACTGTACAGAGCCTCTATCTGATGTCGGTCTTGCAAGTCTAACTGAGCGTATTAGAATCCTGTCTTACCCTCAGATTTAAGATCTAGTCTTACATGCCCCTATCAAACTAATGGATGAGATGTAGGATGTTAATCCCATAAATGTCAAGGGTTCCCCTTCCCTGCCTAGTGCTGAGCTTTTGTTTTGACATTTGGGACATTTCATGCTGTGAGCCTTCATAACTTTTTTTCTCCTTAAAACATGATATCGAGGCGACATATGCGTCCCTTTTATCCACATGTTTGTGATTGTAAAGATACAGCTTTTTGCTTTTCACCATCGTTGAGACAATGAATAATATCCATATATGGAACTGTGTGTGTTAAAAAAATGAAAAATTGGGTGTAAGGATTCATTGCACACAAACAAGTGCACTTCACTCAGTAACTGCCATATTCCTCTTGCTGTATGTCTGTTCCACTGTGATCGCTCGTTCTGTACATTTGTGTTATAGCAGCTGCTGCGCCCTGCTGCTCTGTCAAATGTCCGATGTCTTCAAGATATAGGCACGGCACCTTCTCCGTTGTGTGACCACACGACTTTCATGTTTTTTATACAGCACTTCTACTATTTCTATAAGCACTAGACCTTAATAAAGTCTTCCATTTTGCCAGTTCTTCTATATTTGAAAACACCAACGATCTCACCCGCTGTCTACACATGAGGGATCCCGAGTGTGTGCGTGCATGTGACTGCTCCAGTGTGTGCGTGCATGTGACTGCTCCAGAGTGTGTGTGTGTGACTGCTCCAGAGTGTGTGTGTGTGACTGCTCCTGGGTGTGTGTGTGTGTGTGTGTGTGACTGCTCCAGGGTGTGTTTGTATGTGACTGCTCCAGTGTGTGTGTGCATGTGTGACTGCTCCAGTGTGTGTGTGTGTGTGACTGCTCCAGTGTGTGTGTGTGTGTGTGTGTGTGTGACTGCTCCTGGGTGTGTGTGTGTGTGTGTGTGTGTATGTGACTGCTCCAGAGTGTGTGTGTGTGTGTATGTGACTGCTCCAGTGTGTGTGTGTGACTGCTCCAGTGTGTGTGTGTGTGTGTGTGTGTGTGACTGCTCCAGTGTGTGCGTGCATGTGACTGCTCCAGAGTGTGTGTGTGTGAGACTGCTCCTGGGTGTGTGTGTGTGTGTGTGACTGCTCCAGGGTGTGTTTGTATGTGACTGCTCCAGTGTGTGTGTGCATGTGACTGCTCCAGTGTGTGTGTGCGCATGTGACTGCTCCAGAGTGTGTGTGCATGTGACTGCTCCAGAGTGTGTGTGTGTGTGTGTGTGTGTGACTGCTCCAGGGTGTGTTTGTATGTGACTGCTCCAGTGTGTTTGTGCGTGTGTGACTGCTCCAGTGTGTGTGTGTGTGTGTTTGTGTGTGACTGCTCCAGTGTGTGTGTGACTGCTCCAGAGTGTGTGTGTGTGACTGCTCCTGGGTGTGTGTGTGTGTATGTGACTGCTCCAGAGTGTGTGTGTGTGTGTGTATGTGACTGCTCCAGTGTGTGTGTGTGTGTGTGTGTGTGTGTGTGTGTGTGTGTGACTGCTCCAGTGTGTGTGTGTGTGACTGCTCCAGTGTGTGCGTGCATGTGACTGCTCCTGAGTGTGTGTGTGTGTGACTGCTCCTGGGTGTGTGTGTGTGTGTGTGACTGCTCCAGGGTGTGTTTGTATGTGACTGCTCCAGTGTGTGTGTGCATGTGACTGCTCCAGAGTGGGTGTGCATGTGACTGCTCCTGGGTGTGTGTGTGTGTGTGTGTGTGTGTGTCACTGCTCCAGGGTGTGTTTGTATGTGACTGCTCCAGTGTGTGTGTGCGTGTGTGACTGCTCCAGTGTGTGTGTGTGACTGCTCCAGTGTGTGTGTGTGTGTGTGTGTGTGTGTGTGTGTGACTGCTCCAGAGTGTGTGTGTGTGTGACTGCTCCTGGGTGTGTGTGTGTGTGTGTGTATGTGACTGCTCCAGTGTGTGTGTGTGTGTGTGTGACTGCTCCTGGGTGTGTGTGTGTGTGACTGCTCCAGGGTGTGTTTGTATGTGACTGCTCCAGGGTGTGTGTGCGTGTGTGACTGCTCCAGTGTGT
The DNA here is from genome assembly GCF_964261635.1 of Lissotriton helveticus. Classification (NCBI taxonomy): domain Eukaryota; kingdom Metazoa; phylum Chordata; class Amphibia; order Caudata; family Salamandridae; genus Lissotriton; species Lissotriton helveticus. Next base: position 416,291,263 of record NC_136063.1, on the reverse strand, counting down.
GTGTGCGTGTGTGTATGTGACTGCTCCAGTGTGTGTGTGTGTGTGTGTGTGTGTGTGTGTGTGTGTGTGACTGCTCCAGTGTGTGTGTGTGTGACTGCTCCAGTGTGTGCGTGCATGTGACTGCTCCTGAGTGTGTGTGTGTGTGACTGCTCCTGGGTGTGTGTGTGTGTGTGTGACTGCTCCAGGGTGTGTTTGTATGTGACTGCTCCAGTGTGTGTGTGCATGTGACTGCTCCAGAGTGGGTGTGCATGTGACTGCTCCTGGGTGTGTGTGTGTGTGTGTGTTTGTATGTGACTGCTCCAGTGTGTGTGTGCGTGTGTGACTGCTCCAGTGTGTGTGTGTGACTGCTCCAGTGTGTGTGTGTGTGTGTGTGTGTGTGTGTGTGTGACTGCTCCAGAGTGTGTGTGTGTGTGACTGCTCCTGGGTGTGTGTGTGTGTGTGTGTGTATGTGACTGCTCCAGTGTGTGTGTGTGTGTGTGTGACTGCTCCTGGGTGTGTGTGTGTGTGACTGCTCCAGGGTGTGTTTGTATGTGACTGCTCCAGGGTGTGTGTGCGTGTGTGACTGCTCCAGTGTGTGTGTGCGTGTGTGTGACTGCTCCAGTATGTGTGTGTGTGTGTGTGACTGCTCCTGGGTGTGTGTGTATGTGACTGCTCCAGAGTGTGTGTGTGTGTGTATGTGACTGCTCCAGTGTGTGTGTGTGTGTGTGTGTGTGTGTGTGACTGCTCCAGTGTGTGTGTGTGTGTGTGTGTGACTGCTCTGGTTGTGTGTGTGGCTGGCTCTGGTTGGGTGTGGCTGGCTCTGGGTGTGTGTGGCTGGCTCTGGGTGTGTGTGTGGGTGGTAGTAATTGCTGTCTGCTGAGCTCGTCTGTAGGGTACAATAGTTCTCACATTTGCGAGAGATTAAGCTATTGGCAATGTAAATGACAATGCCATTTATTTATCTGTTTTCAAAACCAACACATACATACAAATTTTGTCATTTACAATGCCAATAGCTCTAACTTCTCCAAAGGCGAAACCGTTGCATTGTAAATGCTTGTTTTATTTTAATGCTTGAAGTTACAGTTTGTTCACACAAGATACAGTTTGCACATATCAAAATTCAACAGAAAAATATTGGCTGAGCTACTCACACTGGACAGGTCACAACTCCAGATCAATGCTTCGTTTAAAGTGGTAGGGGCAACCATGAGGATGCGCTTTGCTAGTAAGCCTTAGTGCAATGGGCTTAAACCTTTTCACATATAACAGGCTCTTTAGGCTGCGAATCTGTGAATAGAGTGTTCATATCACACAGCCAAATGGCCCACATTCCATACAGGTATACATTTCATTTGAAACCCTCTTGTGTAGTTGGCAGTGTTATAAAGAACTACGATGCCCTTCTTTTACTGTCGAGTGCAGCTTCAGAGTGGTCCCAAGGTAGGTGGGAGACCTCCAGCCCTCCACGTTGCTTTTTAAATAACAGAACTAATGCACTGTATCTTGTGGGGCCATGCTCACAAAGGGGTATCCCTAATCGATAATCCCACTAGAAGGCAAGTTGTACTGTCTTAACAAGATATAACATGCTGAAGAAGTTAACTTCTGACAGGGTTACATTAGCAGCAATGGTGTACACACAGATCTGATTTTCCATGTCCATGCGCGAGCAGCTCATCCAGTTCAAGTTTTTGCATTACATTCCGGGACTTGTAGTCCCTGTTTATCCCATCATTAGGTTAAGACTACAAGGCCCAGAAAACAAAGCGAGTACTGGATGAGAAACTTGTGCATAGTACTTGAGGGTTCTGCATAGGCTCCTCACAACTAACACTTACCAGGAAAGAGCATTAATGTAGAGGCCGTGTGGAAAACGAACACAGTACCATCATAGTTCGAAAGTGAGCCTAAACTACTATTAGGCGTAGCTCTCATTTTAGGATAAGTAATTGCTTCCAGCAGGGACTCTCTAAAATGTCCGTGCAACGCTTCACAATGGAAAGTTTCCCTGGAACGGCACTAGAATTCCGAGAGACCCTCATTACAAGCGTTACACGTCAAAATTGTAAGGTATTACGTTTTCAAATAGTCTTTTACTTGATTAATATACAACCGTTTGCTTTATTGAGTATAGCTTTGTTTCACTTAAACTCCTCCAAAATACATCATAACGTCCAAAATAAATCTCATTTTACCGTTAATGTTGGCGAGTTCCCGATAGATAGGATTTATTATGTAGCAACTACAAATCTGTGGTAGTTCAGGCCCGCCTTTCAATAGAACAAGTATGTGTATAGTACCAAGCACTTGTGGCGGATTTATACATAAAACACATTTCTTTTACCTTTGATTTTGCTGTGCTCTCTCTCACACCAGGGATCATGTAGAGTTCTGTAAGGAGAGGTCTCCAGGCGTTCACAAACAACCCCCGGCCTCTTCTAAATGACTGCTGGTCATGTGACCAACTTGAGCGCCTGATTATATCCCTTTACCCCCATTTGAAACGTAAGCTCTTTCCACACTACGGGAAAGACAAGAAAATAGATTAAAGTACGGCGCCCCTTCGACCCGAGCCAACAAGTACATGCCACCCAGGGCTACTTGACCCGGGATGTATTAAGCTTTAAAAAGCCAGGCAGGCTGGTGAAATCACGCCCCAGTTGCGTGGAGTTAAATCTAGGGATAGAAATGAGGACCCGGAAGTATTTTCCATCGGTTCTGATGTTTGCCCTGGAATGAATATCACCATAAAACAAGTGAGCGTGCTTCGGGCTTATTGAGCAGAGAGGTCATCTCAACGAACTAGAAATGTTAATCAACCTAAACTTTTCAGTGAGGGCAGAGACACTTGTTGAGAAGCCTGCTTCACTGATTTCAATGGATTTGAACCATTTCGCTGCAGATAATGCCAATCAATGGAGTCAACGCAAAGTTGTGATGTTTAGAAAGATAAATATGAATCAACAGTCTGAAAGGATAATTTGACACTAATTTTGCAATATTTGCAGTTCTCATTCATCAGCACATAAAGTGATCAGGAAACACTGGACGAGAAATCCAGTTCATTAGTTGAACAGCAAAGTAGGCAAGAGACTCTTCCTACTTTTGGAATAATGTGTTTGGAATTTATGCATACATTCATTTTTCAAACTCAAAGATACATAATACAGTCACTCCAGATTCTTCCACGTCAGAACTAGAATGCCAAGGAAAATCCCAAGGCATGGCATGTTATTCATCATAAAATGTATTTTTTGCATTCTGGTTCATGTAATCACTCAGAGCTCCTAACTCTCCCTGATCCGTGCAGGTTAGCTCATCAATTCAGGTTTTTGCTTTGCAACCTGGGACTTGTAATCCTGTTTTTATAATGGGAAAAACATGACTACAAATCCCAGAATGCAAAGGAAAACCCTGGGTTATATAAGCTACTCAAGAAAAGATCTAGGAAACTTGATCATGCTAGTAATCTTAGATGTAGAACAGAAGAAGACAAACTATAAATACCATATATAAAACAAATAACAAACAGCATGTGGAAAAAACACAATTGATTCAGAATGATTTGTGGCTCCTTTTTCTTTAAAAGCCCAAAATGCACGACTGGCTCCTGTTTGTTCATGTTTTTTCTGCAGTTCGTTGGGAGTCCTTCTCTTCCTTTACTAATTTAATCGACCATAATATTCCACAAGGCAGGATACACCTTCCAAAATGAGTTGAGAGACATGATAAAAACAAAACTTCACAAGTGACCCCATGCCACATGTGATAACTTAAGCCATTCCCTTCATTTTCCCAATAGCACTTTGCTAGCTAGTAGGTGTCATTCATATGTTTAAAAAGAAAATAGAAACTACAATACCCAGAATGCAGAGTGGCATTGGTAAATTAAAGGACTGGGTGACGGTGTGACACATGACATGAAACCACTTGACAGTTATAGAGTACTGTCATGATTTCCTTCCAACACTCTTGTGCACACCCATTTGGAACATGTTTGGGAGACTTTGCAATATTGGACGAAGCTCACTTGTATGTTATATTTCTGTACTGGCTTCCACTCTTGGATAATATTCAGAACTTGCTTTTGTTAAATCCACGTTGGGCTTTGTGCCAGCCAGAATACTTTTAAAGTAAAGACTACATTTCCCAGAACCCTCTTCTCATGATATAGCCCATTATTGCTTTCTGGCTTGTAGTGCTATAGGCTCTCTTGTGGTCTGCCACCATGTGATGACCCTTGACTACCATCATTTTAATTGACTTTGGTGTGTTATTTTATCCTAGCCTGAATGTATGACGTACTGCATATTCCTACTTTCTCATAAAGGGTTTGTTCTTGTAATCTTGCAGTCTTACAGTGGGAGCTGTCACACAGAAGAACAGTCTTGCCAGGAACTGAATAGGTGGGATGTGCATTTGAAAGCATGAGAGAGAGAGAGAGGTTTGGAATGTACTGTTTGGTCTCAAAGTGCAGTATTATGAGCAGTAGTGCACAAATGTGCACTGTGTTGTACATTGAGAGATGAAGTATGTGATGCTATAAGCAGTGGTGCACAAATGTGCACTGTGTTGTACATTGAGAGATGAAGTATGTGATGCTATAGGTAGTGGTGCACAAATGTGCATTGTGTTGTACATTGGCAGGTATTATATATTTCTTACTATTGGCTTTGACATGCCCTCATGTCATCCTGAATTCTGACTCTGCCTTACTTGAGCTTTTCTGTGCTCACGTAGAAGGCTTGCAAGTTGTTTGGGTTAATCACGTTCAAGGATTATTTGGTGAGAGATTGTTTACTGTACCCTGGAAGGCTTTCGTAAGCTTCGTCAAGATAAAGGCTGGAACATGTGAGAATGTAGATGGAACGTGGGAACTCCTTCCTGCCGTGGAATGCTTGCCTGGAAGCTGGCCAGCCCAGTAAACTTCCTTGGTGCAGAGGGGAAGACTCTCGAACCTTCTAGTGTATGTTTTGAGACTAGAACGCTTAGGGTTGTTGACAGCCAAGGTGGGAATTCAGTTGCGGAGTAGACGTACTGCCACAACAATCTGGATTTGAATCCTGATCAAGAGTCCATTGCCTGGCTGTAACAGGCTCCCCCAGCTTGAGTTAGCAAGGATGTCTAGTGAACAATCAGGTGAGATGATTTGTTTCTGACTAGTGCCATTGTGATGTGTGGTTTCAGTGGCTGTGGTCATTTGAGGTATTTTCTTCGTGATGTGTAAATGAGTCAGAGTGCACATCCAAAGTAATCTTTGGATGTATTCAGTGTATATATCTTTCTGATTATTCTTTTGAAGACGTCCAGTATATTATTTGCTTGAGTTTTATCTCGTACTATTTGCTGCTTGTTTATTCATTAGTATTATTCATGCATTTAACTGTTGCATTTACCAAGTGTGTTATTATTGCTTGCATATAAATATATATTGCTATACACATTTGAATGTTATTCATTTAGCATCTGGGAAAGCCTTTCTGTTATTTATTTATTTATTTAGTTTGAGGGTTTTATATAGCGCGGACAAGATCCTTGCGGATATCAGAGCGCTTTCCAATACACAACGCAAGTTATACATAACAAAAATGAGGGGGAAGTCACGCATAGCATAATAGATATAAACGTGGAGTACATAACATGAACATCAGGTTGATACAAATTGGGGGAGAAACATGAGACAATATGTTTAGTTGATTCTTAGACATAAGAGTGGAATACTAGAAAGGGTACTAATGCATAGTCAGCGTTACTAGTCTGTAATCAGGTGAATTTTGCCATGAGAATCGCTTTAACTTCCTTTTAGAAGGAGACTGTGGAGGCATTCAATCTGATTTCTGGTGGAAGAGTATTCCAAATCCTTGGCGCCATTTCCGAAAAGGTTCGTTTATATGTCTTCTTTTTGTTGAATCTTTGAGGTTTCAGTATTAGGTTGTCTGCACTCCTTGAGGACCTTGATCCACCAGAGATTGTCAATTTCTATGCAAGGTAGCTGGGTGCATTGTAGTGTAAAGCCTTATGTGTCATGCACGCAATTTTAAGATAAATTCTTGCTTCCAAAAGGAGCCAATTCAGGGATTTTAAGTCTGGGAAAATGTGGGAGCTTCTTTTCGAGCCAGTGATGAGTCTCGCAGCTGTGTTTAGTGAGGTTCTAAGGGGAGCTGTTGATCCTTTTGGAAGGCCACATAAAGATGCACTTCCATAGTCCACACGAGGTATAACTAGAGCTTGTACAGCCAGCTTGAAGTCATTGACTGGCAGGAAGGGTTTCAACTTCCTCAGAGTGTTTATCTGGAAGTTTTCTCCTTTTGTGGCGTTGCTAATGTGTTTTTGCATGGTGAGATTGTTATCTAGAGTTATTCCCAACGATTTTGCAGAGTCAACAATGGTGGGTTGGACGTTGAGTGCAGTAAGATGTTGGATCAAGTCATGTATAGAGGGGACTTTGGCGGGTGAAGTAATAAGGAGTAATTCAGTTTTTTGAGCATTCAGTTTGAGATGGTTTTCTGCCAGCCATGTCTGTGTGCTCGTGAGTGTGGTGTTAAGCCGTTTAATGTCTTCTAGAGTGGTGATCTTAAGATACAGCTGTGTATCGTCAGCGTACATATGGTATTGCACGTTGGAGGCCTGTAGAATTTCGGTGAGTGGTTCTATGAATGGATTGAACAGTGTCTGGAATAATGAAGACCCTTGCGGGACTCCCAACCTCACTTGCACTGGTTTGGATAGGGTGTTATTGACCAAGAATTTTTGTGTTCGATTATGGAGAAAAGAAGTAAACCAATTTAACACTGACCCTGAAAGACCCATTCTAAGTTTGAGAAGATCTAGCAGATTCTCATGTTTGACCGTATCAAAGGCTGAGGAAATGTCTAGTAGGATGAGTAAGCATGATCCGTTCTGGTCAAGGATTTGTAGCGCATCGTCGATAATGTGCGTCATGGCTGATTCAGCACAAATAAAACCCCACGCCTTTTTCTAAAAAGAGAGTCTTTGCATTTTGTAAAGTGAAACCCTTTTTAGGTTTCGTTGTGGTTTATGTCTCCTGCTCCAATGTGTTTGGGCTACTGTGTGGAAGTAAGATTTGTGGGAGATTCTGTATTATCTGAAAGGCATAGCAAGACATGGCTTCTCTGCAAACATTCAGGAATTATTCCTGTACTCTGACCCTCTATTTCCAGAAATTCTATATGATCTGGCAAGTTCCTGTTTCTTGAACTATCCCCCTACAGTTGTTTAGCAGTGTATCCTTGTTTCTTGGACAAGCACCGGCTTGAGTTTCATTCTGTTACTCAAACCTGCACTGTTGTTGTAGTATGTTCTTGTCTGCAGAATTCAGCAGTGTTTCTCTGTTTACTGAGCTAGCACTATTTCAGTGCAGCTTTGTTTTTTTAACTTCTACTGTTTTCTGTAGTCTTCGATTTCATAGCCCTTGCCTTTGTCGTATGGTTCCTACTATTTCAGAAAGACTGTGTGTTTCGGCAACATAAGCATCAAAATGATGTGGGACTAATTCTGTGCATACCATCAGAATATGTTGACCTAATTCCTGGCTAGCTCACAGCGTGCCATCAGGATCTCTAAACCTTACAAAGTACCAGATGGTGTCTGCAACCTACTAATGTGACATCCCTGATTTCTCAAAGAAATCGTGGAAACATATCCTACCCTTTCGTTAGTAACTCTGGCAAAGGGAGACAGAAGAGGCACACAAATTGGACTTTTAATTATTTATAGAAGCAATTTAACTCTTGAATAAAATACATGTGCTGCAAAAATTAATAGAATGGAGCAGAACAATGTTACCAGCATTACAAGAATGGTGAACAGAATAAACAATTCAACCATTGTGTTTTTGCATTTGATTATACGAATACATACAATTGCACTCCTACCTAGCTCTGTCTAGCCTACCAATAGAGAGTGTAGGTCTACCAGAATACCTTAAAGTGGTATAACTTCCCATTACCTGCAGGTGTATGTCATCTGGTAGCCCATCTCGGTGTAGAATAGGCCGCCACCCTTCTCAGGATAGTAACAGGATTCAGATGGGCTCAATTTCTGGCATGGGGTGACCTTGACAACCCATCAAAATGTTACTAAGTCTAAACAAAGGTTTGGTCCAGTATATATAATGAACTGGACCCATTTAGTCTGTGCCATGGCTGTCATTGTTAATGTTAATGTTATTAAAATGTGTACAGTGCACGAATACCCTCGGGTGTCTTGGAGCTAGCGGAATAAGACTGCTGCAATGAGTTCTACTACTGCTGAAATAGACAAGTCTTCAGCTGTTTCCTGAATTCCAGATGGGGGGTGATTTTCCTGACAGAGAATTCCATTCTTTAATGGTGTTGAAGGTAAGACTCCTCCCCCCCAATTCATCTTTTTGATCCTAGCTGGCTGCATCAGATAGGCATTAGCTGAGCGAAGCACTCTGTTTGGAGAGTACCATCTAAACAGGTCCTCTAAAAACGTCGGCCCTTCTCTGTGTAATGCCTTGTGAGCCATGCAGAGAGTCTTAATTAGTATCCGCTGGCAAAGTGGCAGCCAGTGGAGTTCTCGCAATTCTGCTCTAACCGACTAAATTATCCAAAACCAGTCTTGCGGCCGCATTTTGCACTGCCTGTAACTTCCTGAGGAGGGTGGATTGCACCTTAATGTACAAACCATTACAATAGTCAAGTTTAGACAAGATTAAGGAAGTTACTAGTGACTTTCTGCAAGATTTAGGAATAAAAGGCAGAATTTTTCTAATGGTATTGATCATACAAAATGAAAGACAACACTACCTTAGAGACTTGAGTTTTAAAACTCAGCTTTCCATCTTTAATAACCCCGAGATTTTTTGCTTTATCTACCGGTGTAGGGGGAGGGCCAAGATTGTCTGACCTCCAAGCTGGGGACCAGGGGGGAGAGAGATTTCCGAACATGATCACCTCTGTTTTACTCGAGTTTAGCTTTAAGCAGTGAGTGCTCATCAAGTAGCTTAGGGACAGCATACAATTATGCAAATTTAATGAATGATTAATGTCCTTCATCTTATGAACTGTGGATATTAAAATCAGATCTCAACCTAAGAAGATTTGTTTGGATTCTCCTTTAAGACTTTTCGGATTTAGAATATACAGGACGCTGAGACTTCATTGACTGCCTTAGAAAAACATCTATACTATTTGATTTAGAAATACTTATACGGTGTGCTCAGGTGTTGTACATACATAATGAATACATAATGAATGATTAATGTCCTTATCCACCGTCAAGATCAACAGCTGGGTATCGTCAGCATAAGAATTAGATTAAAGCTTCTTATCAGTGGTGCTAGCTCTGCCACGTAGATATTAAAAAGTTTAGGGCCCAATGATGAGCCCTGCGGAACCCCACATGGGAGAGAAAAAGGTGCCGACTTAAATTTCCCCAAGTGAACTGATTGATTCCTCTCCGATAAAAATGATGTCAGCAGGGCAAGGGCTTTACCTCCTATTCCAATTTCTTTTAAACGATGAACCAGAAGAGAGTGATCCACTGTATCAAATGCCGCGGATAGGTCCAGCAGCACCAAGGCTGCTGACCCACCGCTGTCCAGCGAAGCGCAAATTTCTTCTGTAGTCTTAGTCAACGCTGACTCAGTTCTATGATTTGCTCTAAGGCCAAACTGGCTGTGATCTAGAATTTGATAAGTTGCAATGAAAGTCGCCAGTTCCGCATTCATAATCTTCTCAATTATCTTGGCCGGGAGTGGGTTCTCGAAATAGGTTGGTAATTGGCTGTCTCATTGCATCTAGATTACTTTTTTTTTAGGAGAGGCAATATGCAAGCCTACTTCCATGTAGTGGGAAAAGATCCCTGTTCTGTCATCTGATTAAATATTTTAGAAAGTTGGGGGCCAGTGAGATTACTAATATTTTGTAAAATTTTGGTAGGACAGGGATCCTCTGGAGAGCCTGACTTAATCATGGAGATTAATTTGGTAATTTGCGTCGGAGAGGTCAGGGGGAAGTTAAACACAGAGGTATGATCACTAGCATTTTGTACAGCTGTTTTGCCATCTGAAATCGAATGAGTGAACTGATTAAGTCATCATAAAATTCTTGATTATTAGTGGTAGAATCATCTTTTTTTACTGTGGTTAAGTTTTTCACGGTACAAAATAGTTCTTTACTTGACCCACTGGATTTTTCTGTCTTTGTTGTATAATAGAGGGTTTTCTCTTCAATCAACTTTTTTTAAAAATCTGACATCATAGATTTGTATCTGTTTTGTTCTACAAGTTCATAATTTTCCGCCAGATCCTTTCTTGCCTCCTGCATGCCTGCTGTCTATCCTAAAGGCCTCTGAGAACCAAGGGGCAGAGGGTGATTTCCTATTTTTATTAATCCATATACCAGGAGCTAGTTTTTCAAAATTGGTTTCAAGCCAGAGGGTGTATTTTCTACCTCCTGGACGCTTTTTACTAGCTCATTGACCAAAGTAGTTTGGATGATTTTTTGCCAGGCCCAGCCGATAATCTTTGGGTTCCCTGAGGCGTGTGAGGCGTGGCAGCGGTGGCGAAGGAACGGAGCTGAGGCCTGTGGAGTGACTGCCATATTACGTTGCGGCGGCCTGCACACGTGGGGATTGCGGGCCTAGAGGGCGGAGAGGCCTGGAGCGGTGGGGGCGATCCAGGCACTAGTCGGAGAGTGGCAACTGAGGCCGAGACCCCCGCAGGGCGGAGGTGAGCTCCCGTGACGTGGTGCAGAGGAGTGCCCTTGCTTGGGCCCTGGTGACAGCGCTTGGCAAGGTGAGGAGTGAGGGACTGATAAGACGCAACCGGGAGGTCGGTCCGCGAATCGGCGGATGGAGGGAGGACCCCCAGGTTGAGGAGCGGGGGACCTCGTTGCCGGCACCGGTGTGTGGTGTGGTCAGTGCCCCCCCTCTGTGACTGACGATGTGGTGGCCTGCTGAGTGGACGTGGGGGCCCTGCGGATGTGCCCTGTGGGCTGCGGAGGCCTCCTCAAGTGTGCTGGAGGTGAGAGGCCTGCTCTGCGGCGACGGGGGTGTGCGCCCTGTATAGGGTGAGAGGCCTTGGCTCGGCCTGCATGTCAGCGGGCGGCACCTGGGAGAGGCCCGGTGCTGATGGTGTGCTTTTTGCAGGCTGACGGCTGGATTTCTGCCCTTCCTGGGCGGGCTGTCCCCGGCGGAGCGGCGAACCGCTGGGTCCACCAAGACGGGGAAGAGGTGTCGGCCCCCCTGTCTTGTGGGCTGTGTGAGGCTTCAGGGACTACAAGTGCAACAGCGCCTCGGTGATCGGTGCGGCGCCTTGGGTGACATAGCGGTGGTGGTGTACGAGTGGAGCTGGTGCCTGGGGAGCTGCCGCCATCTTGGGATTACAAGACCTGCTACGTGAGTGTAGTGTGGAGCCTGGTGTTCGGAGGCTGCAGTGTGGGTGGGCCCTCGGAGGGGCCTGGAAGGAGGACTGTGGCTGTGGAGGAGGCTTATCCCTGCCTTAGTGTTAGTGGTTGCCCGACTTTGCTGCAGCCTCTGCAGGGTGTGAGGGAGTTGGGGTTGGCCTGAGTCTCAGAGCGCGTTGCTCCTCTGCCTCAATTGATTGGTTGCCATGGCGAGATACTCCTTGAGTGGTTGGGGGTCCAGGGGGCTTCTTGGTGCTACCCCTCGGCGGTGCCGCTGTGGTGAGGGGATTCGGGGTCAGTGGGAGGTGAACCATCGGCCTGTACGTTGGTGGGCGGTGTTCCCCTGCTGTGTTTTGGGCCTGGGCCGCAAAGTGAGGTGTGGGCGCTGCTGAGGCCTGATTGCGCCCCGCTATGGACCTGACTATGTCGCGATGTCAGCCTCCAGGAGCAAGCGAGATAAACCCCTTAAGGACATGCTGCAGAAGGCGGCGGGGAGGGCTGCCTCGCAGTCGGATGCCCAGTCCTCGCAGTCGGAGGATATTGACTCACCAGCGACGAAGGCGTTCATGTTAGAGCTCTTTGCGGCCATCAAGGAGGACATTTTGGAACTCCGCTCTCAGCTCTCTTCAGATGTGCGGGAGATGCGGCGCGATGTTGATGCCATTGGGAAGCGAGTGGCGACCCTGGAAGAGCATGACCTAGGCACTGCCGATGAGGTTCACTAGATTCAGCAGGATGTTCTCCGTCTTACGGACCAAAACCTGGATCTGCAGGCACACACTGAAGATTTGGAGAACCGATCGCGTAGAAATAACATTAGAATACGAGCGGTCCCGTGGAAAGGAGAAGGAGACAGTCTGCATGAATACGTTGGTGCGCTGTTCCGACAGATTCTTGATGAGGAGGACGAGCGGGTCATTCAGCTGGATCGCGTACATCGCGTTGGCCTGCCGAGGGGGGCCAAGGCTCCGCCACCGGACATTCTGGTGTGTGTGCATGACTTTCCGATTTAAGAACGGATTCTTCGCAAAGCTCGAGATCTCAATCCTGTGCAGTTCAGGGGCCATCAACCCGCACTCTTTCAAGACCTAGCAGTCTCTACACTTGTCAAGCGCAGAAGCTTCAAACCCATCACGGCCTCTCTGCGTACACCCATTTTGACTTATTTTTAAATACAAGGGCAAACTCATGTAGATCCGCTCGGTGGATGCAGCCTTCGAGGCGCAGGGATTGGAGCAGCCCGCACCTCGGGCCGAGTCCGCTGGATCACTGCCTTGGCAGCGCAGACGCTCTACCGAATGGCAGCCAGTTGGGAGATCGCCTCCGCCGGTGACGCCGGACCTCTCTGTGAGCCTCCTGGAGAGGGAAGCAACTGTTTCATCGGTGGCACTGGTGACTGATAATACTGGAGTTCCTTGAGGTCCGCAAGCTTGGCACTGGTTGGGTTCTTCTGCGTCGCCGGAGGTGGGACACTTGGGGGAGAGAGGGTTTCTTGTGTTCTTTTCTTTATCCTTGTCGATTGGATGCGCTCTGTATCAGGGTTGGGTAAGGTTCTAGAATAGCGCCATGTTCCCCCAACGGTTGGTTTTGTCAGACTGACTATAGACATCTCACTAGACTCTTGGTATTTTCTTTTCTCTCTATGGTTCAGTACTTTCTAGTGGGAGTTGGGGTTTGGTTTTGGGATTGGGGTTATTTTTGGGACTCCGCATCAGTTCTCCTAGCAGTTAGGTGTAGGTTAGGCCTGCAGGCCGCTTACTGTGATCCCTTTAGCACTACTGTCCTGGGGTACCGCGCTGGCTCTTCCCTTCTTTTCAGGGATTATGCGTAGGGATCTGAAGATTGTAAGCCTGAACGTTAGGGGCCGAAACAATCCTGTCAAGCGTGCGGCCATCCTTTCCTTATTGGAGAATACAGAGAGTGATGTGTGCTTGTTACAGGAGACTCACCTCCTCTCTAGGGATACTAAACGGATGAAGGACAGGCGATTTTCTGTACAACTGTGGTCCTCAGGTCCAGCGAAGAAACATGGGGTGGCAATCCTTTTTAGTGCACGCGCGCATTGCAAAATTCTCTCCCAGGTGGTTTACATCTGAGGGCGGTTTTTACCTGTCCGTGTACAATGGGGTGACACGCAACTAACGGTGGGGTCACTGTATGCTCCAAATGAACGACAAGAGCCATTCCTGCGGGCGGCCCTCTCTGAGGTGTTGGCATCCCCGGATGCATTTGTACTGGTGGGGGGGGGGATCTGAATGTAGCAATGGACCCAGGGCTGGATAGGTCTGAGATGCGGTGTCACCAGGCGGGGGCTCTGTCGCAGGGGGGGGAGGCAATGGTTACTTGAGGGTGGGCTGCATGATGTGTGGTGTGTCCAGCATCCCCTTGAGCGGGATTACACTTATTATTCCTCTGCACACAAAACTTATGCGCGCTTAGACCACTTCTTAGCTACGTCCTCTCTTCTACCTCACAGGTCCGCAGTGACTATCACCCCACGCTCCCTCTCCGACCATGCTCTCATTTCAGTCCTGCTTACCTGTCACAGCAAGCGTCCGCCACCGTCTGGTTGGCGTTTCTGAGACTCCCTCCTTCATTCAGAGTCCGCAGTTACTCGAATCAGGGACACTATCACCCAATTCTTCGCCAATAATGACCAAAATGGCATGTCCCTGACGTTGGTATGGGAGGCCCTTAAACTGGTGGTTCGGGGAGAGTTTATTGCGCTGGCTGCGACGTATGCGCGGGTGCGCAAAGAGAAGCGTGCGGAATTAGAAAAGGAGGTGGGTGCCCTACAAGCGATACATAAGAGGACGGGGCCCCGCGAGTTTGGAGGGAGTTGGAGACAAAGCGGCGCATGCTAAAGCACCTAGACTTAGATAGGGCGGAGCACGCCCTATTGCGCCTGCGACACAAATTCTACCTTAGTGGGGACAAAGGGGGGCGGATGCTAGCGCATAGGTTGAGAGCGCGAGCGCACCCGACGGCCATTCAATCCATTCTGGATTCTCAAGCAGTGGAACATACTACCGATTCACTTATTGTGGAATCCTTTCGGCAGTTCTATCGGGATCTGTACAAGGGGGAGGCATCGGACTCTGGGCGAGTAGTGGCTCACTTGGCATCCTGTGATGTTACACCTTTCCTTAAGACCTCGGCTGATGCTCTGGATGCCGCGATATCTGGGATTGCGCCCCTGAAGGTGGCCAAATCCCCGGGGCCGGATGGCTACTCTGCCATTTTTTATAAGACGTATTGTGTGGAGCTGGCTCCCTTTTTAACCCGCCTTTTCAATTCTTTGTTGGATACAGGAGAGGTGACTCCCTCCGGAAGCAGCCATTATGGTTATCCCCAAGCCCGGGAAGCATACTAAGGAGTGTGGATCGTACCAACCGATCTCGCTCCTTAACATTGACACAAAGCTCTTTGCCAGTATCCTGGCGGCAGACTTAGCCCGTTGATGGATGGAATCATAGACCCTGACCAGTCAGGCTTCATTCCAACGCGCCAGGGGGGGGATAATACTGAGCGGCTTCTTCAACTCATGGATCTGGTTCAGTGCTCTCGTGCACAGGCCTTTTTCCTCTCTATCGACGCAGAGAAGGCTTTTTATTGTGTAGATTGGAAATATCTGTTTGCGGTATTGAAGGGCTTCGGTCTGGGCGACAGCTTTGTACGATGGGTTCGCTGCCTCTATGCGGCTCCTAAGGCGGCGGTGCGGGTGAACGGGTGCAGGTTCGCCCTCTTTCCCATCACCAGAGGGACACGACAGGGGTGTCCCCTATCCCCGCTGCTTTTTGCACTCTATATGGAGCCTTGTGCCCAGCGTATACGGTCCAATGGGGGCATATCGGGGATTCGGTTCGGCGCTGATGTGCACAAAATTAGCTTATACGCTGATAATGTGATCCTCTCGCTCACGCAACCTCATTCCTCCCTGCGGCATTTGTCCGGAGAACTCCTCGAATTCGGCAACGTTGCGGGGTTTTTTTTTTGTGTTTTTTTTTTTGTGAAATATTTTTATTTATTTTATTTAAGGTTTTTGTAGAGCGCGTAGTAACCCGTAAGCATCCCAGCGCTAGACCTAGTAAATCAAGAGGAAACGGAAGTCAAGGTTGTTCAAGAGATCAGGGGAAAAGAAGGGTTTTCAGAGATTTCCTGAAGTGGAGGAGATTTTTATTGTGGCGAAGACAGGAAAAAGGCACAATGCATACAGTTATCAACCCAATTGACATGTAAACAGTAGGAACAAGTAGTCCCGACGTCGATACACAGCCATGTATGGCCCACATCCCGGAGGCGGGGCGGCGCAGGAGTAAAGCATGTATGTTAGTGGGGAAAATTGCATATGTGCTCCAAGTATCATTAGAAACTCTATCAGTGTCTACGCCAGTTTTCGTAAGTCACATTCTTATTCTACATAACAGTTAACAGTAACTAATTACCCCATGAATGGCATTTCTAGTGCTGATCCGAGTAAAGTAGGAGATATATGCAAGGGCCAACTAGGCCGCGGTCATCGCGATTCCGCGTGGCCGGATGAGAATCTCAGCTAAATACAGGCCTACCTATCAAAAGGTTGCGGGGTTTAAAGTTAATTTCTCCAAATCGCAGATCCTTAATATATCCATTCCTGATGCGGAGGTGCAGGATTTGCAGCAGGACTTTGCCTTCCAGTGGATAAATTCCAATATTCAGTACTTGGGAATTCGTCTCACCCTCTCTATAGCTAAAACTGCCTCTCTCAACTACAAGCTATTGGTGGACCAGACTGCCAAATCCCTGTCGGATTGGTCCCGTCTTAATTTGGCTTGGTACGGGAGGCTGGCGGCAGTCAAAATGACGGTGCTCCCCCGCATCTTGTACCTCTTTCAGATGCTCCTATTGAACCCCCCGCCCGGTGCTCTCCAGAAATTACAGGGACTCCTTAATACATTTTTATGGGGCAATAAAAGACCGCGACTTGCTCTATCCCTTGTTACTGCCTCTAAGTCCATCGGGGGGATGGGTTTCCCCTTACTGAAGGCATATTTTCAGGCGTCGTGTTTGCGCTATGTCATTAAGTGGAACAGGCCCTGGTCCAGTAAGCACTGGAACTTCGTGGATCAGACGGTGGCAGGGTGAAATATCTGGCGCAAATTGTGGCTACCTCGCAAGCATAGAGCATGGGGTCTTTACTCTTCTCCGGTGACGTTACCGACGCTGAAAGCTTGGGACCAATTGGCGCTGCACAGGGGCTGGACTACTTTTCCCTCCCCTATGACACCCATTGTGGATAATCCGGATTTCTCCCCTGATTGTGCATCCCCGATTTTCCAATGATGGAGGGAAGAGGGCTGTAAGAGAGTGGGCTCCCTCTTTGACCTCGACGGCCTGATTCCATGTCCCCAGCTTTGTCGAGACTATTTTTCTCTTTCAGAGTCCTTACTCGCAGGTGGCGCATTTGGTTACCCAACCTTCTAATATCGCTTCTATGTCCCGCCCTTTGACGGCCTTTGAAAAGTGAGTAGTCTGCAAGAAGGATGACCGCAAGCGTATATCTGATTTATATGCTATGATCGTGGCCCAACCCAAATCACAACGTATGAAGGCGCAGGTTCGCTGGGAGACGGAGCTGGGGCGCCCGCTGACGCGTAAGGAGTGGGAACATGTTTTCTACCGTGCGCATCACACCACTGCTAACGTAGCGGGTACAGAGTCCGCCTATAAGGTGGTCGCTTATTGATACTATACACCAGCTCGTATCAAAGCTTGGGATGCGACGAACTCGGGTCTGTGTTGGAGGGGATGTGGTTCTCCTTGTACTCTGACGCACCTGCTGTAGCATTGTCCGAAGTTAGAGAGGTATTGGAAGGCGATACTTGATGACCTGGTCGAGGCCTTCCAGATCACATTCCCCCGATCACCTGAGCATGCGCTATTGGGGCTTTCACACGCCAAATCATTTCCTTTGCGCTCGCTGAGGGGTAGACAGATTGCATTAGCTTTACTGGCAGCGCGACTAGTCATCTTGGCGCAATGGGGTTCCCCAGACCCACCTGATCCGAGGAACTGGATCCGACGACTTTGGCCCCTTTTAGCTATGGAACGCCTCTCGCTAAGCATGGATGGGAAGGGTGCTGAATACGCGGAACTGTGGGGTCCATTCCTGCATCTCCTGTCTAGGGACCTGAGGGAGGTCACTTGTCTGAAGTACTTACAGATTCTTCAACTTATCCCTTTGGAACCTTGGGGAGCTGATAAGACTATCTGAGCGGCGGTAGGGGGGGCCTATTGGCTGTACAGAATCT
Organism: Lissotriton helveticus; assembly: GCF_964261635.1. Taxonomy (NCBI): domain Eukaryota; kingdom Metazoa; phylum Chordata; class Amphibia; order Caudata; family Salamandridae; genus Lissotriton; species Lissotriton helveticus. The sequence continues at coordinate 416,273,598 of NC_136063.1, read as the reverse complement.
GAGGAGGAACGTGAGACTGATGCGGAGGTGGATGGGGGATGGTGGTAGGGAGGTTTGGGGGTGGTGGAAGTGGGTGTTTCTTTTGTTTTTGTCTGTTTTCTCTGTTTTTAAAATGTGGTAACTATGCATCTGCCCTGTCTGCTTAATACGGTCTGGCGCTTTCATCGCGGGGTCGCCCTCTGGGGTGTAGGCCCGAACGCTGTGTCAACTATTCCCAGAATTTGCTCTGCCGGCCAGTGGATGTAGGCAGTTGAGCTGTGTTATGAGTTGTCTTACCGCTCAATAAAAACGATTGATTCTAAAGTGTTAGCTTGGTCGAGCGGTAAGGCAGTATCAGAGGATAGTGTAAAGCATTTGTTGTACACACTCAGTCAGCAAATGGTCTCCCACACTCAAGAACTGAACTCCAGGCCAATGGTTTGTATAAAAAATATATGGTTGTTTTATTTTAGAACCAACAATAGGTATCAAAATATACTTTCTCACAATGAGTTACTTTAGTTAAATACTTTTCGAATAGGCAATAGACTTCTGAGTACAATAGTTACAATTGTTGCAATAGGCAACACAATTTCAACTACAATGTGACATTGAGCTCAATGGAAATTTCTAGTTAAATGCAATTAACTACTTTATGGATTAAGGAATATTATTGTATTTTAAAAGTTGACACTTAGAAACTTTTTCACATAGAATCACCAATGTTATCCTATAGGAGGAAATTCACTTAGCAGGTAAGTAGTGTTATTGTTACTTTTTTAGTGTTGGATTCTGAATCCAGCACTAGTGCATCTCCTGTAAACAATTGAAAGAATGTGTTTATGTCATACAGGCCATTTTTAACTAATATTTGTACGTTTCAAAAATCGACACTTAGAAACTTTTTCAGCAAAAACCAGGCAATGTTATCCTATGGAAGAAAACTCAAGTTACCAGTAAGTACAGTTAGAATTACTTTTCAGGGTCAGTGCTGGGCACCAAGATCCAGCACTGGGATCTCTCCTGATAACAGGTGAGTATTTTCGTTTTCGTGATTCGGCTGATTTTAGATGAATATTTAAAGTTTCAAAACTCCACACTTAAAAGAATTTCCAAGTGAAACCAGTCAATGTTACCTTATGGAAGAAAAGTGAGTTATCAGATTTTGGGTAAGTACTCGAGTGGCAGAGTTAATGTTCTGGGCATAGACTCAGGGGTCTCCCAGGATCAGGTGGGTACAGTTGTTACACCCTCAGCGGCACAGGGGCAGCCGGGTGCAGAGAGAGTTGGGCCCCTTGTTAGCCTATGGGCGGCAGGGGGCCTTTGGTTGGTGGCTGCTGGCAAGCAGGCCACGCGGCTGTGGGAGCTGGGCTCCTGGTCACTTGCTCAGGGCAAATGGGGAAGTAGATTAGGACAGAGGTTGCACTCCCAGGGGCACTCGGGCGGCTGGGTGCAGCAGGGTGCTTTTGAGCTGTCATGTTATTCAATGGGAAACTTGGAAGTTGAATAAAGGCTATAGGCTCGGGGACGGAGATACTTCAGGTGCGACCACCACTTTGAGAGGTAAGTTGGGATCTTGGAGGATATGTAGACACCCAGGAGTTGGGCACAGGGGGCCTTGGGGCGCCGGGTGCAGGGGTGTCTTTTGGTGTCGGGAAATCTTACCCTCAGCTGGTCGCGGTTGCAGGGGTTCCTTGTTGTGAGGCTGCAGGCGTCGTTACGGTCGTTGAGGAGGGTCCTTGGTCACTAGATTCATGGTCACAATCGCAGGGGGGACATAATCGTGGTCTTTGTCCACTCAGGCACAGGCCGGGCTCGGCGGGTGCAGAGTGTGATGGATTCACCGTTCCTGACTGGCACCAGGGGTGTTGCTGTTTGAGCAGAACCACTGCTCATGGGAGTCCCAGTCTTTTAGATGAGCAAGGCAGGCAGGTCCTCCGGGGTTTTCAAGGTTCCTGTCTGCAGGAGACTCCGGGGTTTTAGCAGGAGCAGGTTCAAGGATCAACAGGCCGGTAGGGCTGGGGCCAAGTCAGTTGATGTCGTCCTCTTGTTAGCAGCTGCACGGCAGGTCTTCTTGTTTCTTGTTCTTCTTTCTTGTTTCAAATTGGGATCTGAGGAAGGAGGGTTCAGGGTGCCCTTAAATACTACATTTAGGGGTGTTACAGGTAGGGCAAGGGCAGGGACCAATGGGTCCCTGTCCTGGGGTGAGTACACCTCCTATCCTGCTCCTCTCCTGTGGGAGGGGGGCAGGGGCCTTTCTGTGATTGGGCAGGGCTCCCCATCCTCAAGATGGCGGGAGCCTGGTGTTATGCTTCACCTCGCCTCTCCCACCTGAGGGGTGGGGTTGGCAGAGGCTGGCACACCCCCTTTCCTCACTTAGTGTTTCCCGCCTATATTCCCGCCAAAGTGGGGGTCAGAACCGGTGGGGGTCAGTTGCTGAGTACAGCAAGTGGCCGGGAGAAGCTCACACAGGCAGCATGCCTTTGAAGCTTCCCCTGCCCATCCTGGGGGAGGAGGCTTGGCACCTCGTCCCAGGATGTGCATTGTTTCAGGCCCCCGAGAGCGGCAGGCTCTCGACCCAGGGGTCCAGAAACATGTCTGGTAGTGGCAGCCTCGGTAGCCACGCAGTCAGGACACTGGGAGTTGGTTAGGTGTCAGGGGGCATCTCTAAGATGCCCTCTGCCATGCATTTGGCATTAAATCCCACACTGGCATCAGTGTGGGTTTAATGTGCTGAGAAGTTTGATATCAAACTTCTCAGTCTTCAGTGTAGCCATCATGGTGCTGTGGAGTTCGTAATGACAAGCTCCCAGCACCATATACTCTTAATGGTATCACTGCACTTACAGTTCCCAGGAATGGGCCTGGGCACTGTAGGGGCACAGGGCTCATGCACCTGTGCCCACACCACTGGCATAGTGCACCCAACTAGAGGGGTGACTGATGTATGCCGGGGCAGTGTGTTTGTGGGCATGGCACAAAGGGGTGTGTGCCATGTCGACTCTGTTTAGTTCTACACCGGGACACTCAGCCTGCAAAGGCAGTGTGTGTGTGTCAGGGTACAGGGCCCCTAAGGGTGGCACAATAAGTGCTGCAGCCCTTAGGGGGGGGGCGGTACAAAAGGGGGTGGTGATGGACGGAGCATCTGAACCAATCAAACACTCACATCCAGTGAATGTTTTGCCAATGTGCAACATTCCGTCCATCATCTTGTGTGTTTTGCTGTTTGCCCTTAGGGGGTCTTCTCTGGTCACGATGCCCTGGGTACCTAGGGTACCATTTACCAGGGACTGACATGTGGCTAGAGATACCAGTTGGATTTTAGTTTCAACACAGTTTTAGGGAAGGAACACAGGCCCTGGTCACCTGATTGGCAGGAGGCCAGGGCACACTCAGTCAAAGCACGTCAGCAATTCAGCAAAAAGTGGGGGCATACCATGCAAGAAAGATGGCACCTTCTCACGCCTACATTGGGGCATAACAAAACCCCCTCTCCTTCCTCCCTGGTGGGGAGGCTGTTTACCACTGATTCTCGACCATCCTACTTGCTCCCTGCCTATCATGGGCCGTGGGGACCCTAAACAGCGCCAGCTCACCTTCGAAGCTACCAAGACGATGATGCGGTGAAGGGGGACCACCTTGAGCGCAATGACCCCCTGGCCTCCCGGCCCCCTGAATTGGATGGCACAGCTGCCATTATGGCTGAATTATGGGCAGGCTTCAAGACCATCAACGCGCGCTTTAATGACCTGGGCGTGCGTATGGACACAATGCATAGTCGCCTGGAGCAGCACAAGGCTCGCATGCCCACGGCAGAGCAATGCATTTTGAACTTTGAAGACGATCGAGTGGCAATGTCCAAGCGCCTGAAGTGCACAGGGCGCCTGGAGCACACAGAGCGCCTACCAAAAACGACGGCGGCAAAGGCTGAGGACCTGGAGGCCCGGTCGCGCCGCAACAATCTTCGCATAGCAAGGGTGGCGGAGACAACCAATCCAGGCCTTATGGAGGCATACATGGAGCAATTGTTGATTGAGATGTTCGGCAGAGACAGTTTTTCCACCACATTCACTGTGGAGCAAGCTCACAGGTTATTGGCCCCAAGATCGGCTCCCGACGCACCTTCCCGCTTTATCATTGCGGGAATGATCAACTACCGTGACAGGGACGTTCCTCTGCGCCAGGCCAGAGAAGCAGGAAATCTGTAGTTTCAGGGAATGTCTCTGTCCCTTTACCCAGATTTCACCCTGGTCATGCAGGATGCATGGCGCAAATTCCAGGACATTAAACGTACCCTGGAGGAGGCGAATGTTCGCTATGCCATGCTGTACTCGGCGCGCCTTTGTATCCAGCTTAATTGAAAGACTTCTATCTTCGATACACCTGCGGAGGCGGCTGATTTCTGGAAGCGCTTCAAGTCCAGCAAAGTGATAAACAGCTGCCTACTACTGAGTTTCCTCCGGGATGCCAGCGCTGCTGCGGCCGAGGCGGATACACTCAACTCAGATCCATTAACACTGACAGGATTTGGGGGCAAGAACTCCCTTTCTTAACCCTCTAACCTTTCTTTTCTCTCCTGATTCATGGAGCAATAATATCTGCCCCTGCCCTATTTGACTCCAGTTGCACATTAACACATGCCTTATTGTGGCTTCTTCAGAGGCCTGCTCGGGGTGTTGCTGCCCCCTCCCCCCCGACCCCGGAGATCTCCAATTTAGTGTAAGCTTTTGTCTTCTCTTCTTTTCTTGTTTGATATATATTGGGATTCACCGGATACAGATCAGGTGGCTATCCGATGTGGGTGGGGGTGGGGGGAAGGGTACATGGGTTGTTTGCATTTGCTTTAATTAATGTCTTGCAGGGCATCTTTTTTCGCGCTGGTGAGCTGCACAGGCTTGCCCACAGCGATATATTGTGCTACATGCTACTGAGACTACCTAAGGGGGCGTGGTAACAGTTGGATTTGAATTGCGATGCATGACATGGAACGTGAGAGGTCTATCGAATCCTCGCAAGGTCGCTGGGTAGTGGCCTATTTGGCACACATTAAAATTCATATCCCCCTCTTGCAGGAAACCCACTAGGCTCCCAAATCTGATAACCGCTTTGCTGCTAATTGGGGTAGTAATAGGTACTTTGCTAGTTATATCATCTATTCCCGCAGAGTATGTATATTAATTCGTAGAGCACTCCCCTTTGTACCATAGACTGTAATAGGAGATTCTGAGGGACAGTATTTGCTGGTGGCGGGGATTTTGGGCACAAAACGTATTCTTCTTATCAATGTCTATGCCCCAAATGTTGATGCCAGGGCTTTCTTCACAGGGATCTCCACACACATCACTGGGGTGCCGATTTACTCTATCATATTAGGGGGGATTTTAATCTCACGCTGCAGCCAAATGTTGACACTTCAGGGGCGAGCCACATCACAAAATCTTCTTCTTTAGAGGAACGTGCATCCCTATTGCACACACACTTGCTGCCTGATACATGGCAACACTGGCACCCAGCAGACAAGAGGTTCTTATTCTATTCCGCACCTCATGGCATATGGTCCCGCATAGACAGATAGTACACAACTCCTGACCTCTTAGTAACTTTACAGGAAGTAAACCACTTGCCCCAAACCCTTTCAGACCACTCCCCAGTGCTACTGACATTGACTCTCCCTAACATGACGCAACCCTCCTCATCTTGGCGCTTCCCTACTGAAGCGCTGCTGGACACTGTTTTTAAAAGCAAAGAACAGGAAGGAATCATTGAATACTTTCAGACAAACAGTGGCTCGGTCTCACGTTATGCCACCTTATGGGAGGCCTTTAAAGTTATATCAGGGGGGTTTGCTTAGAGAAGCAGGCTGGTGTCTTGCGTACACTTCGCCGTGACCTTGAAGCGACTGATCGGGCACTGCAGGATCTGGATGCCTGGGCGTTGGCGGCCCCCTCTCTGATGCATCAGCGTGCAAAGCTGCTGATCGACTTTTAGGAACTTGCGTCACGCGAAGCCTCATACCTGGGGAAATATGCACGTGCACGGGGGTGAGAGGCCGCGATGTCCCCTGGCCCGACTGCTTGCCCCTCGGCAGCATAACACGTACATTACCCAACTCCAAGCAGCAGACGGTACGGTACCCGTGTTGCACATGGCCCGGATATTCTTTCAACTTTTTTGAGATATTACACTAGGCTATACACTACATGCTCCCCCCGACTGGCACCGCCTTAACTGATTAGTTGAATGAGATAGCAATGGTCTGGATCGAGAAGTGACAACAGCAATTTCTGGCCCCGCCTATCGGGGCTGACGGGATTGAGGAGGCGATTGATAGCCTGGATGGCTCCCGTGCGCCTGGCCTTACTGGCCTGTTCTACAAAACCTACAAAACGCTGCTAGTCCACATCTCCTGGAAGTATATGCAGAGGCGCTGGAGTCAGGTGTACTTCCCCTCACCGTGAGGGAGGCGAATATTACATTAGTGCTCAAACTGGGAAAACCGCATGACAGCTGTGCTTCATATAGTCCCCTTTCTCTTTTAAATCAGGATTACAAAATCCTGGCTAAAGTGCTTGCAAGATGGATATCGCTAATTGTTGGCCAGATCATTTCCCCCTTCAATCGGGATTTGTTCCTAACCGCTCGGCACCGGTAAATCCGCGCATGCTATTTGCAGTTATTAATCATATAAACCCCTCTCTCCCGGTCGCGCTGATATTGTTGGACGTGGAGAAGGCATATGCCTCAAAAAATGCTGGAAACCAAGCAGTACATGAATGATGGAATCACTCCGGAGACAGTCTGGAAAGTGGTAACAATGCCAGACCCAATCGCTTTAAAAAAGTGTACTACTTCAATGTTTGAAGTGTTAAAAATGCGGTGAACAAGTTCTCTGAAATGTTGTGGGAGTGTAGTGCATATTGGCGACTGGATTTCTAAAGAAGACCTTGCAACTTGAAGATAAAACGTTTTCCATGCACATATTAAGGAAACCTCCTTCTGAAATAATAAGGATTTCAGTCTGCTCAGATCATCAATGTTTACATTAAAAACAGAAATCAAAGGCCATATTGTCACTTCTCTAACTGTACGGGCAGGTGGAAAAAGCACATTCGTACAAGTTCCAACCCTGGAAACCGTCACCACATTGGTAGTGGCAGCCTCGGTAGCCACGCAGTCAGGACACTGGGAGTTGGTTAGGTGTCAGGGGGCATCTCTAAGATGCCCTCTGCCATGCATTTGGCATTAAATCCCACACTGGCATCAGTGTGGGTTTAATGTGCTGAGAAGTTTGATATCAAACTTCTCAGTCTTCAGTGTAGCCATCATGGTGCTGTGGAGTCCGTAATGACAAGCTCCCAGCACCATATACTCTTAATGGTATCACTGCACTTACAGTTCCCAGGAATGGGCCTGGGCACTGTAGGGGCACAGGGCTCATGCACCTGTGCCCACACCACTGGCATAGTGCACCCAACTAGAGGGGTGACTGATGTATGCCGGGGCAGTGTGTTTGTGGGCATGGCACAAAGGGGTGTGTGCCATGTCGACTCTGTTTAGTTCTACACCGGGACACTCAGCCTGCAAAGGCAGTGTGTGTGTGTCAGGGTACAGGGCCCCTAAGGGTGGCACAATAAGTGCTGCAGCCCTTAGGGGGGGGGGGCGGTACAAAAGGGGGTGGTGATGGACGGAGCATCTGAACCAATCAAACACTCACATCCAGTGAATGTTTTGCCAATGTGCATTTTGTACAGCTGTTTTGCCATCTGAAATCGAATGAGTGAACTGATTAAGTCATCATAAAATTCTTGATTATTAGTGGTAGAATCATCTTTTTTTACTGTGGTTAAGTTTTTCACGGTACAAAATAGTTCTTTACTTGACCCACTGGATTTTTCTGTCTTTGTTGTATAATAGAGGGTTTTCTCTTCAATCAACTTTTTTTAAAAATCTGACATCATAGATTTGTATCTGTTTTGTTCTACAAGTTCATAATTTTCCGCCAGATCCTTTCTTGCCTCCTGCATGCCTGCTGTCTATCCTAAAGGCCTCTGAGAACCAAGGGGCAGAGGGTGATTTCCTATTTTTATTAATCCATATACCAGGAGCTAGTTTTTCAAAATTGGTTTCAAGCCAGAGGGTGTATTTTTTGGCTGCAATTTCTACATCATTTTCTACCTCCTGGACGCTTTTTACTAGCTCATTGACCAAAGTAGTTTGGATGATTTTTTGCCAGGCCCAGCCGATAATCTTTGGGTTCCCTGAGGCGTGTGAGGCGTGGCAGCGGTGGCGAAGGAACGGAGCTGAGGCCTGTGGAGTGACTGCCATATTACGTTGCGGCGGCCTGCACACGTGGGGATTGCGGGCCTAGAGGGCGGAGAGGCCTGGAGCGGTGGGGGCGATCCAGGCACTCGTTGGAGAGTGGCAACTGAGGCCGAGACCCCCGCAGGGCGGAGGTGAGCTCCCGTGACGTGGTGCAGAGGAGTGCCCTTGCTTGGGCCCTGCTGACAGCGCTTGGCAAGGTGAGGAGTGAGGGACTGATAAGACGCAACCGGGAGGTCGGTCCGCGAATCGGCGGATGGAGGGAGGACCCCCAGGTTGAGGAGCGGGGGACCTCGTTGCCAGCACCGGTGTGTGGTGTGGTCAGTGCCCCCCCTCTGTGACTGACGATGTGGTGGCCTGCTGAGTGGACGTGGGGGCCCTGCGGATGTGCCCTGTGGGCTGCGGAGGCCTCCTCAAGTGTGCTGGAGGTGAGAGGCCTGCTCTGCGGCGACGGGGGTGTGCGCCCTGTATAGGGTGAGAGGCCTTGGCTCGGCCTGCATGTCAGCGGGCGGCACCTGGGAGAGGCCCGGTGCTGATGGTGTGCTTTTTGCAGGCTGACGGCTGGATTTCTGCCCTTCCTGGGCGGGCTGTCCCCGGCGGAGCGGCGAACCGCTGGGTCCACCAAGACGGGGAAGAGGTGTCGGCCCCCCTGTCTTGTGGGCTGTGTGAGGCTTCAGGGACTACAAGTGCAACAGCGCCTCGGTGATCGGTGCGGCGCCTTGGGTGACATAGCGGTGGTGGTGTACGAGTGGAGCTGGTGCCTGGGGAGCTGCCGCCATCTTGGGATTACAAGACCTGCTACGTGAGTAATGTACGTGTTATGCTGCCGAGGGGCAAGCAGTCGGGCCAGGGGACGTCGCGGCCTCTCACCCCCGTGCACGTGCATATTTCCCCAGGTATGAGGCTTCGCGTGACGCAAGTTCCTAAAAGTCGATCAGCAGCTTTGGGGGAAATGATCTGGCCAACAATTAGCGATATCCATCTTGCAAGCACTTTAGCCAGGATTTTGTAATCCTGATTTAAAAGAGAAAGGGGACTATATGAAGCACAGCTGTCATGCGGTTTTGCTCCTGGAGGCTGACATCGCGACATAGTCAGGTCCATAGCGGGGCGCAATCAGGCCTCAGCAGCGCCCACACCTCACTTTGCGGCCCAGGCCCAAAACACAGCAGGGGAACACCGCCCACCAACGTACAGGCCGATGGTTCACCTCCCACTGACCCCGAATCCCCTCACCACAGCGGCACCGCCGAGGGGTAGCACCAAGAAGCCCCCTGGACCCCCAACCACTCAAGGAGTATCTCGCCATGGCAACCAATCAATTGAGGCAGAGGAGCAACGCGCTCTGAGACTCAGGCCAACCCCAACTCCCTCACACCCTGCAGAGGCTGCAGCAAAGTCGGGCAACCACTAACACTAAGGCAGGGATAAGCCTCCTCCACAGCCACAGTCCTCCTTCCAGGCCCCTCCGAGGGCCCACCCACACTGCAGCCTCCGAACACCAGGCTCCACACTACACTCACGTAGCTGCTGATCGACTTTTAGGAACTTGCGTCACGCGAAGCCTCATACCTGGGGAAATATGCACGTGCACGGGGGTGAGAGGCCGCGACGTCCCCTGGCCCGACTGCTTGCCCCTCGGCAGCATAACACGTACATTACCCAACTCCAAGCAGCAGACGGTACCCGTGTTGCACATGGCCCGGATATTCTTTCAACTTTTTTGAGATATTACACTAGGCTATACACTACATGCTCCCCCCGACTGGCACCGCCTTAACTGATTAGTTGAATGAGATAGCAATGGTCTGGATCGAGAAGTGACAACAGCAATTTCTGGCCCCGCCTATCGGGGCTGACGGGATTGAGGAGGCGATTGATAGCCTGGATGGCTCCCGTGCGCCTGGCCTTACTGGCCTGTTCTACAAAACCTACAAAACCTACAAAACGCTGCTAGTCCACATCTCCTGGAAGTATATGCAGAGGCGCTGGAGTCAGGTGTACTTCCCCTCACCGTGAGGGAGGCGAATATTACATTAATGCTCAAACTGGGAAAACCGCATGACAGCTGTGCTTCATATAGTCCCCTTTCTCTTTTAAATCAGGATTACAAAATCCTGGCTAAAGTGCTTGCAAGATGGATATCGCTAATTGTTGGCCAGATCATTTCCCCCTTCAATCGGGATTTGTTCCTAACCGCTCGGCACCGGTAAATCCGCGCATGCTATTTGCAGTTATTAATCATATAAACCCCTCTCTCCCGGTCGCGCTGATATTGTTGGACGTGGAGAAGGCATATGCCTCAAAAAATGCTGGACACCAAGCAGTACATGAATGATGGAATCACTCCGGAGACAGTCTGGAAAGTGGTAACAATGCCAGACCCAATCGCTTTAAAAAAGTGTACTACTTCAATGTTTGAAGTGTTAAAAATGCGGTGAACAAGTTCTCTGAAATGTTGTGGGAGTGTAGTGCATATTGGCGACTGGATTTCTAAAGAAGACCTTGCAACTTGAAGATAAAACGTTTTCCATGCACATATTAAGGAAACCTCCTTCTGAAATAATAAGGATTTCAGTCTGCTCAGATCATCAATGTTTACATTAAAAACAGAAATCAAAGGCCATATTGTCACTTCTCTAACTGTACGGGCAGGTGGAAAAAGCACATTCGTACAAGTTCCAACCCTGGAAACCGTCACCACATAGGGCACTCCCGGTTTCTTCCCACAGCAACCTTGGTCATTCAACATCAAATAACTCCCATTTGAAAGCAATCTGAATGCCAGACTTATCATAGCAGCTAGGGATCTCATCAGAACACATGCTAAGTTCCTCCTGGGCGCATTACATGCTCTTTGAAGTGCAACCTCCCTGCAAACTAGAGAATGGTCGAAAGTGATCTTGCAGTCTCTACCCCTAAGAAAAATGTCATTGCCCCCATTTCTACACCTGTACCCAAAAGGTTGGACCCATGTCTCGTGTACAAAACTCTCCCCTAATGCTTCAAACATCCATATATCACAAGTCTGCGATCTGATTGGCTGCCAACAGTTCCAACCAGGAACTGTTGGCAGCCATCTTGTGACTCAGTTGAACCAAGTCACAAGAAAAAAACTGAAGCTGACACGCTCACACTTGCTCACCATGAAAAGCAAGCAAATAAAAGTGACAATGAAGCCAACCAATGGTAAGCAATGGGTGGCCTAAAAGACAATTTTTCATTTTTTTAAATGAAAAAAAGGTCTTCACTTGCACTCTGTCAGGTGGGAACTAAACATGAAGGTTTTAAAACAATCTTCTTTCATTCAAAAGGGCAGGGTCGCAGCAAAGAACACAAATAAGTGATTCTTTATGTTTTACTTCTTTTTGTATATGCACACACACTCTCACACCTACATCCAAAGGCCAGTGGAGAATACAATATAATTTATAACATTGGCATTCAACTTAACTCTCAGTCAAACCCCAGTACTATCTTAAACAAGCAAGATTTATGAATAGTTTGTGTGTTTGTTTTATCACAGGGGAGAGTCATCGTAGTTTGTATGTTTCACATGTGGTTTTTCTTATCTTCCTCTGAATTACATTTAGGTGGGGTTCCACGCACTTATATTCCACTTTTCTGTGGGATGAGTCTGAGAGACATTAGGAATTCAGGACATGATAGTTTACAAAATTCTTTAGATAGGAAGCCTAAGAATGGAGCCATTTTCTTTGAAGCATTGTTTTCGAAGCTCGATCGCCATGATGACTTTCTTCCTTATCAGAATATATACAGTTTGTGGTCCCAAGCCTTGTGGTCAGGTACCTGATCTGTAACCCAGAGAGAGCTGATGACTTGTTCGGTAACGCATAATACTATAATAGTTTGTTTCTGCCTTGTTGATCAAAAAGTTTACGTTTATTAGAAATGTCTTGGATAACATCCGGGATTTGTGTGTCAAATATTGTGTCGATATTGGTCAGCAAGGGCTCCCAATAGAATGTGAGTTTAGGAAAGTGCCATGGTTGATGGAGCAGGGTCATGCGGCTGCCACATTTACTCTAGTACTCTTCTAATTTAAATGAAGGCTTTATTCTTACTGGTGTCCGAAATCAGCATCTGTTGTGAACGTGAGGAGTGGAAGGACTTGAGTCCTACTGTTTCTGCTCTCTCTTCACATACTGCCTGAGCTACTGTGGCTACTGGGGGTCGGTAGAGACCCTAGGCTCTATGTTTTCTTGAGAAGCCATAGTTCCCTCCAAATATGTGTCAGCTATCGTTTGGTCAGTGAAACACTAACTCAGATTCATCCTGTTCTACTCTATCATGTATCATAGCTGCGCTATTTGACAATGGTGGAAAATCACAATTCCCCTCTGTCTGGGCTATGATACATAACTTTCTTGGCCAATCTTAGTTTCTTTTTCTGTGGGTCAGCCTATCACCGGTGAAAGAAAAAGGCCCAAAATGCAACAAGGAAACATCAGATGTTGCTTTGCAACTTGACCCATTGTGGCCCATGAGGGTAACTGTGGTATTTGAGCCTGGGCCTAGCCACCACACAGGGAGTACTACCAAACTAAAGCATTTGTGAAAACTAAAAACCCAGAGGAGTCCAGCCTTGGTTGGCTTGTATAAATCCCACCATTTTTTCTTACCCAGACTGCCTTTCAAACATCATATTTTGGCTAAAATCAAAACTTTTCCTCTCATTTCTGGGAGGAAACATTCCAAAATCTGCAGGGATCCTACCACCAAGGGGTCCCACTGTAAACTACTAGCTTGTTTAGGCTTATCACCCCAGACAGGAAAAGGTCAAACCTTGGACTGTGAGAAGTCAATTTGGTATCAAGGAATTCTTCACCTAGTTATAGTTTTGGTCTATTCCAATGTTTTTGCATTAGGTCCACCCATAGAAGACAGTAGTTTATTTGGGAGAAGTGTGGGAATGCAGGGTAGTCAGACGTTGGTAAATGGATCAAAGTGCCTGTGTTTCCGTCACATAAATATGGGAAAAATACACTTTTTTGAACCTTAGTTTAATGTTGCAGGGAATTCTGGGTAAGAAAATATGCTTGGATCTTCTCAAGCCATACTCATCTGGACTTCCCTCCCTGTGCTAGAGAGTTTGGAAATGCTCAGGTTTGGTACAGTTCCCTGGCTGCTGGCTGGCCCAGAAACCAAACGGTGCAGCCATTAACCATGGCAAGTGAAAGGAAATTAGGATTTACTCCAGTACTGGAACTTTCATAGATTCCCATAGCTTGTATCATTCCCCGTCGTCGGAGTGGGAGTCTCGGTAACCAAAATAACGTAGCAGTAGATACAAAAGAGAAAAAAAAGGCCGAGGCCTCATTCCCTTTTGTAGCATATCCACCTCTTTTTGTAAAAGAGACCAAAACAATGCAACAACCAAGCCTTAGATTTTCTACTGCATGTTATGCAAGGGAGTCTCCTTTGAGCTCTGCTCACTTCAACTCTATTTTACTGTTTTTTCAGCAGTTTTTTCTTCAGGATTTCTGGGTATTTCTTCTGAGAATGTCTGACAAAGAGAAAAAAGTCCATTTTAAGGCTTGTTCCACCTGTGGCAAGAAAAGGTTGTATGTGGAGGACAGGCATAAAGACTGCATCTACTGCCTGTATCCTGACTACAAGGCAGCGGACTACAAGATCTGCCGCACCTTTTCAACAAAGACTCTCTGGGACCGTGAGGGTCGCCTCCTCACCTGGCTCCAAAAGCTAAAGTCGAGGAAGGAAACACTGTCAAGTGACAGTGAGGATTCGTCATCAGCCACATCGTCTAGAAGGTCAGTCAAGAGAGGTAAGACTATCTCATCACCATCTACAGAGCGTCATGCTAAGGCCTCAAAAAAGACCTCAGTGAGTCTGAGAGCCTGAGTCCTAACAAATCTCCTCACCATGGTGCAAAGGAGAGAGAAGGACTGCCTTCGACAGCAGTAGTGGTGGAGTCTGCTTTACCTTGTAAGAAGCCTTCTTCTCAAACATCTGAGAATTCTGACAAGGATGGTCAATCGTCGACGACGCTGCGGAAGACTCCGTCGACGAAGGCGGCAAAGGTACAAGTTAAGAGAGTTCCACCTTCGACGGGCTAGTCAACGGTACCATCGAGTCTCCATCCGTCGATGCTGGTGTCGACGATGATGTCGACGAGGGTGTCGATGACGATAGCTACAACGAGTCGTCGACATCAGCAACGGTGACGATGACAATGACGACAGCAGGAGTGTCGACGATGCCCATCACTTTGTCGACGATTTGCTCGTCGCTGATGAATCTTCCGTCGATGATGGTTTCTTTTTCTTCTATGCCGCCGACGGTTCTGTCGACGACATCTTTGTCGATGGAAAGAATCACTATTTCTTTCAGGAAAATCACGCCAAGGAGGGTGCCCCCCTGCCTCCCGCACTGTTGCTGGAAGAGGAAGAGGATTCGGAAGGAGATGCCAATAGTCCCTCACAGCTTCTTGTCAAGTGCCAGGACACTGATTCTGAAGGTGAATACCTTCAGGGACATTTGTATCATCAATCTTTTCATCATCAGGACGCTAGCCAGGAGATGGTTTCTGTCCCTACTTCCCTCTTAGCGGATCTTCAGGGCATGTTACTGGACTAGAGGAGGAGATTCTCCCAGCCTCCTCCTTCTTCGCTTCCTTTGACACAGGAGGTGTCTGCTCCGCCAGCTTCTTCTGTGGCCTCGCCACGGCCACCTTCACAGATGGTATCGCAGTCACAAGTCACCAGCCCTGTTATACCTACGGTGGTTCCAGAGGTGCAAGATGATTCCTCGGATGAGGATCAGGGGGATGTCGGCAGGCTAACCCAGTGTGTGGAATGGGACGATTATGTGATACCAGACCCAGCTTCTCCTACTCCAGAAGCAGTTGATTCTCCCCCGGCAGACATTGGAGGGTTTCACAAATTAATGGAGAGAGCCTCACACAGATTTCAACTTCCCATGCCCTTAGTTCAATCTGAGTGTTTTCTTTATGATTTTGAAGAACCTTACAGGAAGACGGTCCATTACATTCCTATTGTCAATCACATCTCGGAGAAAGGAATAAGGGTAATGAAGAATACGGCTACTGTCATTCCAGTCTTGCTGCGCCTGGATAAGAAATACAAGGCCCCTGAGGACAGTCCAGTATCTTTAATAGGTCAACCGAAGCCGGATTCGGTGATATCGCAGGCGGCTCAAAGGAAATCACGCAACCCTTCTGCACCCCTTACTACTCCTCCTGACAAAGAAGGCAGACACCTAGATAATGCTGGGAAAAGGTTTGCCTCCATGGCAAGTCTTTTGATTAGAGCGGCAAATGCTTTGGCGATTCTTGGCAGATATGATCGCCAGATGTGGTGTGATCTCTCACCATATCTTGACCAGCTGCCTCAAGAAGCCAAGGGGGAAGCAAAGAAAATCGTGCAAGAAGGAGAGGTTACATCAGGTGAAATTATCGACTGCGCAATGGACATTGCCACTGCAGCTTTTCACTCGTTGGCAGTTGCAGCTGTTCTTCGTCACCAAGGCTGGCTCAGAGCGACATGGTTCCGGACGGAGGTCCAGAACAAAATCCTAGACCTTCCATTTGCTGGAGAGGCATTTTTTGGTAAACATATTGATGATTCCCTCCA
The DNA here is from genome assembly GCF_964261635.1 of Lissotriton helveticus. Classification (NCBI taxonomy): domain Eukaryota; kingdom Metazoa; phylum Chordata; class Amphibia; order Caudata; family Salamandridae; genus Lissotriton; species Lissotriton helveticus. Next base: position 416,257,666 of record NC_136063.1, on the reverse strand, counting down.
AGACATCAAAAAGGATACAGAGACAGCGAGATCCTTGGGAAGCTTGAAATATCGGAAGATTCCTTTCTGTGGAGTCAGTGGAAGAAGTACTACAACCTTTAGAGGTTCATACCAGCAACAACGGTTTTCTACTTATAGTTCAACGCCTCATTCTTATCATCCATCTTACTATCAAAGACAAAGCCAGACCTCTTCTTTCTCTAGGTCTAACTCTAAAGTGAAACAGAATTGCCAGGGACGTGACACCGCTAAACAATAATAGCGGCGTTCTGGCTCTTCCTGCTGTACCCCCCTCCCTGACAACATCTGTGGGAGGCAGGGTATCTCAATACCTCCACAACTGGCAACGGATAACATCAGACCGTTGGGTACTCAACATCATTCAATATGGCCATACACTGGAGTTTATTCATCTTCCACCTTCCAAGCACCCTGCTGCCATGCCTTCAAAACATCTGCGTCTTCTGCGGCTCGAAGTTCATCAGATGCTCCTCAAGGGAGCGGTAGAGCCGGTCCCCTTTTCTCAGAAGGAAAAGGGGTTCTACTCCAGATTTTTTCTGGTCAAGAAGACGCTGGAGAAGTGGCGCCCCATATTAGATATCAGAACACTAAACACCTATCTCATAAAACAATCTTTTCGGATGATGTCTCTCCAGGACATTTTACGTCTCCTCAATCCTGGGGATCTTATAGCTACTCTCGATCTCGAGGATGCGTATTATCACATACCAATCCATCCAGCCCACAGGAGGTTTCTACGGTTTGCAGTAGCCAAGAGCCACTTTCAATTCAGAGTTCTTCCGTTTGGACTTTGGTCTCCTCCGAGAATCATTACCAAGGTGCTGACGCCGGTGGCAGCCTTCCTCAGGAAGCAGCATTTCCAGATCTTCCCGTACCTGGACGATTGGTTGCTGAAGGCCCCGTCCAGACGTGCAGCGGAGGATACAGTCGAAGCATGTACGAGTCTGTTCAGCAATCTGGGCCTGATTCTCAACAGGAAAAAGTCATCTCTCTCTCCGTCCACAAAAGCACGCTTCCTAGGAGCCATCCTGGACACGTCTCTCAACAAGGCTTCTCCATCTTCCGTAAGGCAAGAGAAACTGATGTCCATGGCTCAGCTGTTGCGAAGAAGAAGGTATCTTTCAGTTTGCCATTACAAATCCCTGCTAGGAACAATTTCCTCTTGCATTCCTTTGATACCTCACTGCAGGTTGCGGATGCGTTCACTTCAGGAGTAGCTCGACCTACAATGGCGACAAGTAGACCGATCCTTCAAAGACAGGGTGGTGATCACTCCGGCTATGAGAAGGGCCGCTTTGTGGTGGATGAAAGAAGAGAATATATCCCAAGGTCTATCCTTCGTAATCAATCCAGCTCCTCAGGTAGTAACTACAGATGCCTCACTGGAAGGCTGGGGTGCGGTGCTACAGGATTTGCATGTAAGCGGTCATTGGTTACAACAACACCACCTTCTCCATATCAATCTCCTGAAACTCAGGGCGATTCGTCTGGCACTACAGGCTTTACTTCCATGGCTGCAGGGGTCGGCGGTTCTCGTCCACACGGACAATACCACGGCCATGCACTATATAAACAAAGAAGGGGGTACCAGATCTCTTCCGTTGTCACATGAAACCCAGAAGATTTGGGAGTGGGCTATCCTGCACGAAATATCCCTGAAGGCATAACATCTTCCTGGAGTACTGAACGAGAAGGCAGACAGGCTCAGTAGACTGTCGTCAGTCTGCCACGAATGGGAACTGAACCAGACTGTCTTGGAGGAAATTTTCCACTGGTGGGGAAAACCCTCAATATATCTCTTTGCCACCCCAGAGAACAAAAAATGCCGGTTCTACACCAGCAGGCGCCACCATCACGGATCGTTGGGGAATGCGCTTTCGATAGCCTGGTCAGGCGCATTTGTATACGCTTTTCCCCCCCATTCCGTTGATATCAAAAATACTCAAGAAGATCAAAACGGAGCCGTGCAAGATGGTCCTGATAGCTCCAAAGTGGCCGAGGGAGTTCTGGTTCACAGAACTTCTCCTCCTCTCCCTGGAACCCCCACGGCTTCTACGGATGGTCCCGGACCTTCTCACAATGTCCCAGGGCCAGGTCTGGCATCCGGATCCTCGCTCCTTACACCTGTCAGCATGGCTCCTGGGCAGCAAGAGTTTCTTGGGATAGATTTCTCGGAAGAGGTTAAGGAAGTTCTCTCTCAGGCTAGAGCTCCTTCTGCTAATAAGACATACCGTTTAAAATGGAAACGATTCTGTATTTGGTGTCAGCAGAAGGGTTTCAACCCTTTCTTGTCTCAACCTCATCAGGTTCTTCCATATTTCCTGACTTTGGCCAAAAAAAGACGGTCTCATTCATTCATAAAGGTTCATTTGGCGGCAGTCTCTCGCTATAGACGCACTGCGTCTGGACCTTCTCTGTGGTCGGCTAGGATTGTCAAACAGTTTCTAAAAGGCCTCTTTAGAATTTTCCTCCAGTGAGGCCTCCGCCCCTACGTGGCATTTGAATTTGAAACATCCATTGGAAGCGATTCATCGAGCAGTTCTGAAATTCCTCTCTTGGAAGGTGGTCCCTCCTTTTAGCTCTCACTTCTGCCAGAAGAATTGGTGAGCTTCAAGCTCTGACAATCCAGGAACCCTTCCTTCAATTCAAGAGAAATATGGTGATTCTAAGGACTAATCCAAGATTCATACCTAAAGTGTTCATCTAATTGAGCCGGTGATACTTAAGGCTTTTTTCCCTCAGCCCTCTACGCCAGCAGAAAGGGCACTCCATTCCCTGAATGTCCAAAGATGTTTGAAATTCTATCTGGACTGTACTAAAGAATTCCGGAAATCTTCTCAACTGTTTATTTTGTTCAGTGCTCCCCGCAAGGGCTTGCCCCTGTCCAAACAGGGAATTGCTCGTTGGATCACCAGGGCTATACGTTTTTGTCATTCAGCAGCGGGCAAACCCCTGGAGGGTAGAGTCCAAGCACATTCTACAAGGTCCATGGCTAACTTCTACGGCCCTCTTTGCTGGGGTCCAGGTCAAAGATATCTGCAGAGCTGCAACTTGGAGCAGCGTGCACACCATCACAAAATATTACTGCCTGGAGGCCTCGACGCAGGAAGACACGGCTGTAGGCCAGGCGGTCCTGAGGAACCTCTTTCATTGAGTGGTGACCTTTCCTTTCTTCCCTCCTCCTTTCTTTCTTGTTATTGGCACATTTTGATTTTGGATTATATATGCATTGATATTTATTCTGTATATTATTGCACGGTATGTTAATGTTTTTGGCTTGATGCATTCTTTAAAAAAATAAAAAAGGAGTAAGGATAAGGTGAAACATTGATGGGAAAGCAAAATGTGCTTCTGACTGCTAGCTACTCTGATACACACTATGGGAATCTATGAAAGTTACAATACTGGAGTAAGAAAACAAGTTACTTACCTGTAACTTTGGTTCTCCAGTATTGGTAACTTTCATAGATTCCCATGCGCCCACCCTCCTCTCCTGGAAAAGCTCAGCCGTTAGCAGGTTTTGTTATACTGTTACACAAGGGCTATGAAAATCTGAGGCTCTGAGGTGCTCTCAGGAGGGTTCTATGGGGTGAGGCTATCTGATTGGTTGTTGCATTATTTTGGTCTCTTTTACAAAAAGAGGTGGATATACTACAAAAGGGAATTTTTCTTTCTCCTTTGTATCTACTGCTGTGTTATTTTGGTTACTGAGACTCCCATTCCGACGACGGTGAATGATACACGCTATGGGAATCTATGAAAGATACTAATACTGGAGAACCAAAGTTACAGGTAAGTAACTTCTTTTCTTCTTTGGGAGTTGTATTGGCATATAGACTGCCAGAGGGTGGCGACTGATCCCAACATGGTCTAGCACCCCAAAGATAAAGGACCGTCCTTGGAAAACGGCGCCGGGAATAACCAGAGGGAGTACTACGAAGAGGAGGTGTATCCGCCTTGCCTCTTAGGATAGCAGTGTTGTGACTACTTTGCAAACTGCTTTCTTCTCTCCTCCCGGTAAAAACTACACTTAATCGAAAACGAGACTCATCAAGTCGTATGAAGTTTCTGCAACATATATAACGTTTAAAAATCAGGAAACGAGACTACATAACACGGCTAAACCGATGTGTTTATGCCCCTCACCCATGAGGCCCTGAAGATTCGCAGTCTGTTTCCCTGCGATGAAACACGTGTTGGCCCATATGTAGGAACAATAAACCAAATTATCACACCAACAACGGAACGCATTGACAACTCTATTTTGTCCAACTTTGATCATTTGATGTGAAAATGTTCATTAACTTTGACTTTCAATGGTGCTCCAATGTTTGTTTTTGACTTACTAAATAAGGAACCGTTTGATCACATATTCAATTGTATAGTGCAGGGGCATTGTTGTTTTTTGCAATTCCATATGGGCCTATCCTTGGTCCATTTCTGAACGGTTGTGAGGATTTACCGTTCGCCTCATTGCCTATACCACTACTTGGAAACAATTTCTCACTTACTCCTCGGATACCTTGGTAGTGCGCCTGGTAATTCTGGATAATCTAAATATCCTCATAGTTGCAAATCCCCAAAGATAAAGGTGTTAACTACCTATCTACCAGTCTGAGGTGGGTCAGAAGGCCCATCAGACTATCAGGGTAAAAGGTGAAAAACAAAATGGGGTGCGGATATTGGCCTTCCTCTCGTTGTACTGCATCCCTCACTCCCCCGAACTAGATAGCCTTTCTGGCTCCATAGGAGGCAGAATGGGGTGTTAACTCCCCTCTTTACCAGCAACTATGTCAAAACTATGCCCAAAAGATTCCAAATTTCCTCCCTTACAATGGGAATGGGGATGGGGATGCTCTAGGCCCAAGTGTGAAGGGGCTTTAGCTGTGGGTGTGCGGGCTGATGGACCAATCCCCAATCAATTTTTTTTATCTATCGCTTACACCCAGTTATATTTCTGATCCAAGAGTAATTTTTGGGATAAATTGCCCAATCCCCTGCCTGCCCTGGATTGGAAAGACTGTTAGGTCTCTAGGGTATGAGGGTATTATTATTATTATATAAATTTATATCGCGCGACTAAGCCGCAGGGGCATCAAGGCGCCTAATCAAAAATCTAGCGGAGGCAAGTATGCGTTATTACAAGTAGGCCTTGATGAACAGCCACGTCTTGAGCGCTTTTTTAAAAAGCATCAAGGAAGGTTGGGCTTTAATCATCAGTGGGAGGGAATTCCACAGTCTCGGGGCCACACTAGAGAATGCTCTACTGCCCCAGCGGACCTTCCTAATTCTAGGAACCACCAACAAATCAAGTTTCGATGATCTAAGGGTTCTGCAGGGTTTATGACGAGTTAACAGGGAGCCAAGGGGACTTGAAGAATCATCCGAAAGAGCTCTAAAAGCCAAGCACAAGATTTTAAAAGAGATCCTTTGTTGTATCGGAAGCCAATAAAGGCTTTTTCTGGCCATCGTGGCAGAGGATGCATTGGGTAGGGCTATAACAAAGCGTGCAGCGGCGTTCTGAACAACCTGAAGGCACTGCGTGAGTCCCTTGTTGACATCTGCATACAAAGCGTTGCAGTAGTCCAACCTGGAACCCACTAACGCGACCGCTATCTGGTTACGTGCTTGAGGAGAAAGATAGTGCAAGATTTTTTTCAGAATCTTAATGACTCCCCAGCAAGTGGCCACTGTTCGGTTGACCTGAAGAGTCATGGACAGGGATGTGTCAAACATAACGCCGAGTTTTCTGGCCGATTGGGAAGGAGATGGACACGTTCCCAGAAATGGAGGCCACCACTCACTCGACCAGATATCCTGGTCCTTGCCAAAGACCAGGATCTCGGTCTTGTCCCCGTTCAACTTTAGGGAGTTTTGAATCATTCACTCTGAAATTGTCTGCATACAGGACCTAAAGTTGGCGGCGGAGGTGGCAGCAGAGTGGGCCAGGGACACCATAATTTGCGTGTCATCGGCGTATGAAACAACCTCCATCCCCTGCGATTTTACTAGCCTAGCTAGGGGAGCCACGTAGATGTTGAATAGGGTCGGACTCAATGCCGACCCTTGTGGCACCCCATACTGCAGGGATTAAGCAGGGGAGAGGAACTCTCCAAGCATGACTCTCTGCTCTCTCAGATGTAAAAAAGAGTGCAGAAGGCTCAATGCCGGCCCTGCAATCCCCGCCTCCCTCAAGCGAGATGTTAACGTAGAGGGAGACAGGGTATCAAACGCTGCTGTGAGGTCAAGTAATACCAACACAGTGGTTTGGCCCGAATCCACCTTCATCCTGATGTTGTTCACAACCATAGTCAGTGCAGATTCTGTACTATGAGCCTTTCTGAATCCATGCTGGGAACTATCTAAGAACCCAGAAGAATCAATGAAGGCAGATAAATGTGCATTCAGGTGCGACTCGTCAATATGAAGACCGGATGCACACCTCATCTGTTCTACTTTTCATTAATTATTCAGTTTGTTCAAAGAATGCGTGCAGATTGAATAAAGTGCCATGCCCAAACAGCACTGAAATAATCAACAAGCCTGAGGGGGGGCGTCCTCTCGCCCCCAAACAATCGCACAGCCAATTTTGCCATCCTGGCATAAATGTATTCATTTATTATATTCAAAATTTAGTCAATGTACTCTTTTTATTCCGTAATTTCTCATCGCTTTTCTCTGCTTTTCGTTCAAATCCACACTCAGAGTGTTCATGCCATTTCCCAAACTACTACTGTTCTGGCTGTGTCCATCCAGACCTCTTGCAAGAACATGGCTGAAGCATAATTCATTTCAGGCAGCGTTTATTTGAAAAATACCCAATGCATTTCGTGCAACATAGCACTTCATCAGGGGTCACTGTAAATAATCATAGGAAAACACACAATCAGCAACTTTTGTCTTCACTGTGGTTTACAATCTCTAATCACTATAACAATTTATAAAGGTGCAACATTGTATTATGCCAACGAGATTATTTCATTCATAAAAATGATATTTACATAACACTTATAAAACGGAAAATTTCACACTGGGCCACTCTTTCACCTTCCTTATCTGGGTTCCCCTGTCTGCACATAGCATCTCAACCCTCCTTCTTTTTATATAACGGTCTGCAACCTTCCCCATGTTTTTAAACAACATACCACTGATATTTAGCCTTGTGCTTTCACTTCATTCCTACCGTCTCCACCCAAACTTTTTCTCATCCCTTCCGAGTTACGATAAATGCGTAGTGTTAACCTCCATGTTTAAGTCCTTCTTATTTGCTTCTTACTCTCAAATATTATACTCTACACTATAAACTTTAGCCTCTTACCCCTTTGAAATTATACTAAAATCGTACACTCGATAATACAATGTTGCACCTTTATAAATTGTTATAGTGATTAGAGATTGTAAACCACAGTGAAGACAAAAGTTGCTGATTGTGTGTTTTCCTATGATTATTTACAGTGACCCCTGATGAAGTGCTATGTTGCACGAAATGCATTGGGTATTTTTCAAATAAACGCTGCCTGAAATGAATTATGCTTCAGTCATGTTCTTGCAAGAGGTCTGGATGGACACAGCCAGAACAGTAGTAGTTTGGGAAATGGCATGAACACTCTGAGTGTGGATTTGAACGAAAAGCAGAGAAAAGCGATGAGAAATTACGGAATAAAAAGAGTACATTGACTAAATTTTGAATATAATAAATGAATACATTTATGCCAGGATGGCAAAATTGGCTGTGCGATTGTTTGGGGGCGAGAGGACGCCCCCCCTCAGGCTTGTTCAGGTGCGACTCGAGCATTTTTGCAGGGGCAGGCAACAGGGATATAGGCCTGAAATTCTTGAGCTGTTCTGGTCCAGAGTGGGTTTCTTCAGGAGGGGCTTCGCTATTGCTTTTTTCCACACCAAGGGAAAGATGCCTTGGGCCATGGCCCCATTCATCACTTCAAGAAGGGGCGGCAAGTGTGTAAGCCTACAGTCTTTCAGAGTCTTCAGGGGGCATGGGTCCAAGGGAGAGGCTGATTTTGTCCTCTCCAACAGGAGATCAAGCTCCTCAAGAGAGAGTGAGGGAAACTGAGAGAAGATCCGAGTCGGATCTCTTGACCAGACTTCTAAATTAGCTAGGGTTTGAACAGAAGGATCCCCTAACGTATTCCTCTGTACCTCCAAGGCAACATAAATATCCTCGATCTTTTTGTGAAAAAACTCGGAGATATTGTTGCACAGTTCTTGCGAGCCCACAACCGGATCAGGCGTTTGGAGGGAGCAGAGAGAATCCACGATTTTAAAAAGTTCTCTAGCTGAGGATAGGGAGGTAGTGAGGTTTGAGAAAAACTCCTGTTTTTTCTTAATTATACTAGCCTTATATTCTTTCAGTAGGCGCTTATGTGTGTCCCTTTCTAAAGGGTCCCCAGTCTTCCTCCATCTCCTCTCCTGTCTTCTGCAACTCTGTCTCAAGAGTCTGAACGGCTCTGAGAACCAGGGGGCAGAGGGTTTACGCCTTGCTGAATACCTAAAAGATAGGGGAGCTAGTTCATCAACGGCCTTAGCGATGGAGTGGACAAGCTCTTGAGCGGCCTCATTGACTTCACTCAAAGTAGAGTGATCGTGAGACTTTATATAAGGGGCAAGGGCTTCATTAGTGATATTCTTATAGCACCTTTTTGGGCCTCCAATATGGACCGACCGATCCCGCAGATCCAAAGCCCCAGATGCCAGTTCAAGGGGTACTGCCAGATGGTCTGACCAAACTAAGGGCACAGCTGAACCCACAGAGAGTCTAGAGTCATTAGAGAACACACCGTCTAAAATGTGACCAGCCCTATGGGTGGAACTATTGACCAATTGGATACAGTCACATGCTCCAATTGCATCAATCAGCGAAACAGTGTCAGAGTCCCCCAAATTTTCCAGATGAAAATTCATGTCCCCTAATATGGTCAGATGGGATTTACCAAAATAGGGTTCAAGAATCCTCAGCAGGTCCCCACTAAAATTGGCCCTTGGGCCAGGTGGCCGATAAATGAGGATACCCGTGAAGGAAACCGAGGGCGGGCATAGAATAGAGAAGTACAGTGCCTCGAAAGGATCCGAGGTGGCAGAGAGGGCTGTGATGGTACAGGGCAGCGCGACTTTACATAAAATAGCTAACCCTCCCCCTCTGCGTTTAAATCTATCCTGCCTCAACAGTTTAAAGCCCTCAGGAATGGCAAGAAGCAGATCATGACCTGACGACTCAGTGGCCCATGTTTCCGTCACGAACACCCAATCGGGATGTCTGCTCGCCACGAATTCGTGAAAGGCGATATTATTTTTAACAAGGGACCTAGCATTAATCAGGAAACCCTTTCTGGCGGGAGAGGGCGTAAGTGGAGTTAGTAAGGGTATAATCCAATGCCATGCCTTGCTGATCCCAAGACCCATTAAAAAAAAGTATGTGTGGCTACCAGTGGGCTATCTGACCACCAATCCCCAGTGGGGCAGATTCAGGGTGAATCTCCCAATGTACACCCTGTGAGGCAGAAAGAATTTTGAGGTATTTAACAATTAGGAGTATGGCCCGATGCCTGTGTGGCTGACCCCCAACTCTGTCTTTTTATTTAAAAAATAAATCCCTGTTGTCTAGTTGGGGTTCTGCCTCTCTCACCGCTCTCCAGGGGGCAGATTGGTAGTAAAGCCCACAATTAGTCCTCACTCCTGGGGGAGGAGAAAGACTTTTGCGGCTGTTAGTGGGTGGAGCATGACCCAATGTCCAGCCCGCAACACTACATTTTGTTTCTGTAAACGTAATCCCTGCTTTCTAGTAGGTGTTCTGCCCCCTGCACTCCCCAATCTGCCCTCCCTAGGACAGTAGAAAGGCTGAATTTTAATTTACAGGGGGCGGGGGAGGAGCACTTGCTCATGTCTGTGTCCTCCCCTATCCCTGGTGTCCAATGGATTCATCCCTGCTTGGGATCACCTTCCTGCTGCAATCCCCAAGCATGGATCCACTTTGGGATGTACTATTGAAAAGGGGTACCTCTCCCAATTTATCATTGCTCGTAGCACCAACCAAAGTGAAAGCAGCCAGTACCTAATGGCACTGATTGCTTTTGCTTTCCCATTGTGGCTGCTTGTCACACAAAAATAAAAAACTAATAAGCTTGAAACTCCGAGATTCATGCAAAAACAGAAAATCCTTTTGGTGCAAGCAAAATATATATTTTCTACATATATGCATAGGATGAGATGTCCACATCCTCTGTACTGCACAGAACGTAAAGATCTTGTCCTCTGCGGCGGAAGGAAGTGTGGAGATGATTTATGTTTTCTGGATAATCGACTGTCAATACTAAGAGGGTCATTACGATGTCAGTGAGACTGACACCGACGGTACGTCGGTATCAATCTGAAGCTGCAGTCGGACCGCATAGGTGCAGGGATTGACCAACATCTTCTGACGGGCTCAAGGAGCCCGTCGGAAGGTCAGTCGGATCGCACAAAGGCTGTCGGAAAGTGTTTTGAGGGCCCCTAGCAGGGCCCTCTTCCCCCCGCTATGGGACCTGGCTGGGGGCAGCTATGGTGGCCCCCTAAACATCCCTGAACCGTTTGGCAGGCACCATGCAGTGCCTGCCACATGATGCAAGAATAATTGAAAACACCCATTTTTCTATTGTAACTTGTGCTGCAGCCCTTTTCTGGCTGCCGCACAAGCTGCAATAGAAAAATGGATGCATCCTAATACTGCGGATGCAACTGCCGACTAATAGTCCGGTGGTTTCATTCCCGCTGCGGTGTCAGTCGGATGCTCTTCCGACCGACCTCGCATGACCCCCTTAGATAGACACTATAAAGAGCGTAATGAACATACTAGATGTATACCCATAAAGTACATCTGCCTTAAATGTAATAATGTTAGACAGAGCAGAGGAACAGTGAAAAATGCTGCTCGTCAACACAACTTAGTAAAATATTCCTAGAAGTTCCTCATTACAAACGTATGGTTTCCATAACATTTTCGAGCATTCAAGGAAGAATGCTAAATGTATCGAATATTAGAAATAATCAATCACAAACTTTAGTGCTGTGCTCAACTTCGATTTTTGCACAGTCCAATGTGGTACTTAGCGTTGCTAACTTGTTATGACTGCAACCAAGTAGGATGTAAGTAAAACTCAACCTGAAATTCAAGCTTATCTGCCTGGAGCAGCAAGGCGAATGATGTTGGAGTGAGTGTGATGCATGGAATGTGTTACTACCTAGGGGATCCCTCTGATTTGGCGATTGAGACCTTTGTATAGATAAGCACATATGAGATAATGGGTGCATCATAAGAAAGGAGCGATCTTTCCATTAAGTCATTACAAATAGCATCTCTCTTGGAGAGGCCTTGCTTTCTAATGATTGGGGCATTTTACTGGCAGTTCAAGTGCCTCTGTTGTTTAAATTATCTAGATCAGTTTTGAGGCCTGTAGGAGAACCAGGCTTCTATAAATCGATTGGAATTGATGGCGCAATCAGAAATCAGTGGCACAGCGAAGCACGTTCTGAATAATCAGTAACTGTTACAACCCGGAATCTCTTCATGCGCTGTTTGCGAGTGCCAATTACAGAGTAATGGGGCTGCATTTGCTATTCGAGTGTGAATGAAGTAGAAATGGCAAAATGTCCCATGGCTTGTCAATAGCAGGCATTGCGTCCCTCTATCAGTTCGCTCTTTTCTTCTAAGTTAGGTAGATCAGTTATGCCCATTCCTAATGTCACCTCTAAACTCAATAGAAGGCAAGCAAGATGATGTATTGCAAGGTACCAAAATAGGAAGGGTGATCTTTCAAGATGAAACTGCTAGCACCTTGAGAGAGGAAAAGAGCATTAAGCAAAAAAAACAAAAAACTCAAATACATAAGGACAAAATAATCATGCCTAGACATGAGAAGAAACAAGGGAATGACATGGAAGTTGGCATACAACACAACAAAGGCGCAGTATCCCCGAACATTGTGGTGCAAGGGAACTGCAGACATTACTTGCTTTAAACAATCTCCATCTAGTACTGGGAATGTCTCATTGAGCTTCCTTCATAACTACATTGGAAAGGTGTGAAAAAAAAATTGGGAAGGTGCAATAAAGATGTACCCAGCAGGTGTCACTAGAGGCTAACAATTGCATAGGAAAACATTAAGCTTTCGGCAGTTTCTTTTGAAGTTCCATAATAGGAGATGAAGCAATGCCAAATTGTCAGAAGGAACAACTTCACTTCCAAGACCTCCAATCAGTAAGTTTATATTAGTGCCCAACCTGCCCCAGAAAGGGTGTTCTGTAGGGTGACCAGGCGTCCCGAATTGCCAGGACAGTCCCTGTTTTTCACCAGCTGTCCTGGCAAATTTGAAGAAATTTAGCTCATGTCCCGGTTTTTAGGTCTCGCCTGTCGATGCGCATGCGCATCGAGCTTGCGAGACTATGGGGGCTTAAACACTCTTTAACCAACTTGCAAGGAATCGTGGCGATTCCTTGCAGTGCCCGTGAAATTTAAGCTCAATGCGCATGCGCATTGAGCTTAAAAGCGCGTGAACATGCCCCCAGCCGCCTGCCTTGCCCACTCTCTCTCTCACAGCCTCCCCCAGCTCCGCCCCCTCACTTCTTGATTGCACGGCCGCTAGGCCGTGCCTCCCCTACTCTCCTCCCCCCTCCTCCTCCTACTCTCCTCCCCTGCCTGCCGTGTCGCACCTCTCCCCGCTCCGCCCCCTCCCCTGCCCGCCGTGTCGCAGAACACAGAAGCTTGTTTATCTACTTTCAAGCCGGCAACCATTCCGTCCTTGTCCTCTCACGCTTGACCGATCTGGCCCGCGGTTCTCACTCTTCCTTGCCCTGGCCTATTGAACCTATATTAGCCGCCTGCCTTGCCCACTCTCTCTCTCACAGCCTCCCCCAGCTCCGCCCCCTCACTTCTTGATTGCACGGCCGCTAGGCCGTGCCTCCCCTACTCTCCTCCCCCCTCCTCCTCCTACTCTCCTCCCCTGCCTGCCGTGTCGCACCTCTCCCCTCTCCCCGCTCCACCCCCTCCCCTGCCAGGTCTCGCCTGTCGATGCGCATGCGCATCGAGCTTGCGAGACTATGGGGGCTTAAACACTCTTTAACCAACTTGCAAGGAATCGTGGCGATTCCTTGCAGAGCCCGTGAAATTTAAGCTCAATGCGCATGCGCATTGAGCTTAAAAGCGCGTGCACATGCCCCCAGCCGCCTGCCTTGCCCACTCTCTCTCTCACAGCCTCCCCCAGCTCCGCCCCCTCACTTCTTGATTGCACGGCCGCTAGGCCGTGCCTCCCCTACTCTCCTCCCCCCTCCTCCTCCTACTCTCCTCCCCTGCCTGCCGTGTCGCACCTCTCCCCTCTCCCCGCTCCGCCCCCTCCCCTGCCCGCCGTGTCGCAGAACACAGAAGCTTGTTTATCTACTTTCAAGCCGGCAACCATTCCGTCCTTGTCCTCTCACGCTTGACCGATCTGGCCCGCGGTTCTCACTCTTCCTTGCCCTGGCCTATTGAACCTATATTAGCCGCCTGCCTTGCCCACTCTCTCTCTCACAGCCTCCCCCAGCTCCGCCCCCTCACTTCTTAATTGCACGGCCACTAGGCCGTGCCTCCCCTACTCTCCTCCCCCCTCCTCCTCCTACTCTCCTCCCCTGCCTGCCGTGTCGCACCTCTCCCCTCTCCCCGCTCCGCCCCCTCCCCTGCCCGCCGTGTCGCAGAACACAGAAGCTTGTTTATCTACTTTCAAGCCGGCAACCATTCCGTCCTTGTCCTCTCACGCTTGACCGATCTGGCCCGCGGTTCTCACTCTTCCTTGCCCTGGCCTATTGAACCTATATTTTCCGCTTGTGCCTTACCTCTTTAGGCACACCCCGATCCTTATTGTATATACTCCTCCATGCAGCCTAGGCTGGACAAGCATGTGACACAGCAATTCCTCGTGTTCTGTTAAGCACCGTTGCTTCTCACACGCCCGGTCCTTTCTCTCCCGCCGTCCAACGAAACCACGAACGGTATGCACAGTTTTCATCCTCTTACACATTGCTTTTAGGCACCATCTCTGTTTTCTACCCTCTTTTTCTCTCCCTTTACCACCATTATAAATATACTAAGCGTCCTGCCTTTAAAATTACGACCCAGTTCCTTTACATTTCCTGCAGTCATAGGCAGCACATTTCCCCCACTTGCAATAAAATTAAGTTCACCTAACGCCAAAGTTTACCACAGATGCAGTCACGGCCTGGGGCGCTCTAACTAACATAAATTAACAAGTTGCTGTGACAAAGCTTCAGAGGAACCACAGCAGCGATGCCATATGAACAGCAGGCAGCCACAACACATCTCCCCAACTTTGTGAGGAGGAACGAGGTTACAACTTCAGTGTGCGCTTCTTCGCAGCCATGCTTTCAGGGCAACTTTTCTGGGCGCGCAGGGCCCATCTGTTATTAAAAAATGCTTTAAGTGCAACAGAAAACTTCTACCAGGGCCGTAATGTAATTGCGTTCAGGGGCCTTACATGTTATCACGTGCTGTAGCATTATATTAAGCTACTGATCAACAGTGCCTACTCCTGCGTATTAATTTTGCGAGGGGGGACAGTGTTACGACTACAGTGTGCGCTCCTTCACCGCCGTGCTTTTGTTGGAATTCGCTTTAAACTGGGATGTAATGTTATTGTGTACAGGAGGCTTACATAAAGGCGCTGGCACGATGTTTACACGCACTTAACAGACCGTGCGTTCCTGGCTTCCATTTACGCTTACAATGTATATGTAACAGAGCACTGAACAACTTTGCGAGGTGGGACGGGGTTACCATTAAAACTGTTGAAATTAGCTTGAACTAGGATGTAATGTTATTGTCTACAGTAGGCTTACATTAAGCCGCTGTCACAATGTTTACACGCACTTAACCGAGCAGTTAACAACTTTGCCAGGGGGGACGGTCGTACGACTGCAGTGTGCGCTCTTTCGCCGCCATGCTTTTAGGGCAACTTTTATGGGCGCGCAGGGCCCATCTGTTGTTAAAAAGTACTTTCAATTCAACAGAAAACTTCTACCAGGGCCCTTATGTTATCGCGTTCAGTGGCCTTACATGCTATCACATGCTGTGGCATTATATTAAGCTACTGTTGAACACTGGCTACTCCTGCGTATCAACTTTGCGAGGGTCATAGTGTTAGAGTTTGCGTTCTCTGGGCCCGGTATAACAGGAGGAGGGCATGTTCTTCACTGTTAAAGTACATTCTTGTGGGGCTCACATTTGATCTTTAATGTGGTGCACAAAGAACAGACTGGTCCGTACTTTTTTTTTTTTTTTTTTTTTTTTTTTAAGACCTTTATTGAAAGAAAAGGCAAATACAAATCAACAGAAGCCCAGGAGCTCACACATACGATACATTGCAATTACTGAAGAACGAAGGATCCATTACAGAAGGAAGGAGGTCTAATTTTAAAAGTGTTCCTTGTAGAATAGACATGAACAGGAGAGCGCGGTGCTAACAGGACAACATCGGTATAAAACAATCAGGATAGGTAATCTTGAAGCATAAACAAACACCAAAGTTGTTGCGAGGCACCAAGGAAAGAAGCGTCTAAACCCCAGGGAAGGAAAAAAGGAAAAAGAATAGTAGGCCCATAGAACAAAAAGAAAAACAAAAAACAAAAAGAAAGCATCCCCCCCCCCTAAGTACCCCCCACCCTGCACCCCTGCAGCTGGCTACGGCCCGACCCCCCCTAGCAGTGTGCCTGTCGCCCAAGAAAAGGAGTCCCGAAAGATAGAGAGTAAGAAAAGGAGAGAATCCTAACACTCTCAGAAAAAGAAAAGTGGGGAGGAGCCCACAACCCGTCCCCCAGCTCCGCCATTCTGTACCAATAGTTCCCACAGCGGTCTGACGCTCAACAGGTACAACATGTCCAATATGCAGAAAAAGCGGAGGCGCAGCAGCAGCGCGCAATATATGTAAGGCCATAGCACCCAAACCAAGCGCAAGCCCCCGATATAATCTTCCATCCCCAACGATACATGTCCGAGTCACTCAAAGAAGCTAGATCCCTCGCCGTCCCACCCACCAGAATGGCACAAGTACAGGAATCAGTAGCCCAATCGCCATAGCACGGTCCCAGAGCACAGAAAGAAGCACAGCGGCAAGAACATAAAACAGAATACCAATAATATGTCCCCATCCGGCATGATCAGTAACCAAAAATCCATCAGCCCAATAACGGAAGCGTCTATCCTTGTCCCGTTTTAACCCTACCACCGCAGACCCGTGCAGTCGATGCAGTCGATACGGATGCAGACGGCAATTCAGGAAAGAAAAAGCGGTGTAGGGGATCCGGTGCCGGTAGGGCAATGAAGTCCAGGAGTACCAAAGGGAGCGCCGAGTATGCCATCTCAAAATCTCCGAAGGTAGCCAGGGCAGGGAGGGAAAGCGCCGTGCACAACTCTCCTCGGGGTGAGTCTCGGGGATCAGCAAACATTGCGAGAAGGGAGGGCTCGCATTGTGGCAAAGGTTCCAGAATACACGATTTCGGGGGCCACTCTCCCGTGACTGATGGCAACGACAGGATTGGGGTCACGAGGGCGCCACCGACTCCAGTGGGCGCCACCGGAGCACAGGCGAAGGTGGAACAAAGAGCGGTGCCGAGTCCCTGCGAGTCGGCCATCTTAGGACAAATCGAAGCACCGAGGATGCCCTCCATTTTGTCCAGCAGGACGCAGCCAGAGCGTAGAGCCTCAGATCGGAAGGAGAGGACCGCTTCCAAAACGTTCCCAAAACTGTGGGAGGGAGCACACAATGTATCAGGCATGTTTCCCATTCAGTGAGGCAAGAAACACCAATCACGGCCAAACAGCCACGACACAGAGCAGGATGTCCACCATAGCATCGGGCAGGGAGACCCCAGGTAGAAACAGGCGCGCACCATACAAGGACAACCAGGCGTGCTACGATGTCAGAAGCCTGAGCCTGGGCGCAGACATTAGTAGAGTCCGACCAATACGCCGTCCGCTTAGTTTCGATTGCTCGGTCAGCTCGAAAGTACAGCGGCAATAGCGGGGCGAAATGCAGGCAATAAGCACACAAATCACAGTGCGAGTGTCCGTAGCGTCAAAGTTGTAGACTGGCGCAGTCACCGCAGAGCCAAAAGCGCAGCAGGATGCGAGCACGGGGTCCGCTGGCCGATGAGAGCCGCCAATCGGGACCTCACCGTCCCCAAGTCCGGGAGAGCGCGTCTTTTGACCGGCCTCGATAGTTACGCGAGGCCCCGGTCCGGGTCCGTACTTTTAAATGCGAGTGAGATTAACCGTAGGGAGAAACCACATGCACATTTGACTCAAGCTGCTAGGTGTGTGTAAGCCTCATTTTATTTTCTGCTTCTGAAAACTGGTACTCGGTGTCACCAGGAGGGCTCCGAGATTCTGAAAACTGAGCTACACAATTTAATACCTCTGTGCGTTACTTATGTGCCATCAACAAAGAGTGGTTTTTATTTGGGTTTTGTTGGTTAACAAAACTGTTTTTTAGGAGATACATTATAAGTTATACCTGTCAATTTTTCGGTGCCTTTTTTAGGTCTCGCCTGAGCCAGCGCTTTCTTTGCAAGCCCTTCTTTGCCCTGGAATGATCTGCTAATGTGCATTTCTCTGTAAATCTCTTGGTTCTGTTGCATGTTACCTCTGTTTCTTTACTATTGCATCATGCTTTGCTGCTCGTGAATCACCGTCATGTTATTTATCTAAGGCACATTGATGAATACAAAAATCAACAAACATTTCACACACCCTCACTCACCCTCACCACCCTCACCTCACCACCCTCACCCTCTCACCCCCACACACCGTCACCCCCACACACCCTCACAACCCCTCACCCTCACAACCCCTCACCCTCACAACCCCTCACCTTCACAACCCCACACCCTCACAACGCCACACCCTCACCACCCCACACACTCCCCCTCACACCCCCTCACCCCCACACTCTTGCACCCCTCACACACCCCCTCACCCTCACACACCCCCTCCCTCACCCTCCCTCACCCTCACACCCCCTCACCCACCCTCACACACCCTCACTCACCCTCGCACAGCCTCACTCACCCTCACACTCTCACCATCACACACCCTCACACACCTTCACACCCCCTCTCACTGTCACACACCTTCACACCCCCTCTCACTGTCACACACACTCACTCACCCTCACACACCCTCACACCCCGCACCCACCCTCACCCTCACTCACCCTCGCACCCCCTCACCCTCGCACCCCCTCACCCTCGCACCCCCTCACCCTCACACCCCCTCACACCCCCTCACTTTACCTCACTTACCCTCACTTACCCTCACTTACCCTCACTTACCCTCACTTACCCTCACTCACCCTCACACAACCTCACCAGCATAGCGTAACAAAGCATAGCATAATAAAACATAGCATAGCTTAACAAAAAAAAGCATAGGATAGCAAAACAAAACCTAGCATAACAAAACAAAACATAGCATAGCAAAACTAAACATAGCATAAAAAAACAAAGCATAGGATAGCAAAACTAAACATAGCATATAAAAAAGCAAAGGATAGCAAAACAAAACATAGCATAGCTTAACAAAACTTAGCATAACATAACATAGCATAACAAAACACAACACATAGCATAATAAAACATAGCAAAACACAACAAAACATAGCATAGCTTAACAAAACACAACTAAACCTAGCCTAACAAAACATATAATAGCATAGCAAAACATAGCATACCAAACACAACAAACATAGCATAGCATAACAAAACATAGCAAAACAAAGCATAGCATAATAAAACATAGCAAAAAATAGCATAACAAAACATAGCTTAGCATAACAAAGCATAGCATAACAAATCAAAGCATAGGATATCAAAACATAGCATAGCAAAACAAAACAAAGCATAGCAAAACAAAACATAGCATAGCATAACATACAGCATCACTCCGCACCACAACAGCATCACTCAGGGGCACCACAACAACACTATGCGCCACCACAGCATCACTGAAGACCACAGCATCACTCGCTCGCCATCACAACATCACTCCGCATCACCACAGCATCAATCTATGCAACCATTCAACAACAACAGGTTCACATATGTTCTCTCAATGTTTCAAGCTTTATTACAAATGTAACAAAGATGTTAATATTTCACTTCGGTTCTTGGTTTTTTGTCACAATAAAATACACTGAACATAATCTTCACAAAAGTTATTTACAAAACTTTAAGCCAGTGCCATTATAAATTACAATAACTTTGAAAAAAAATTAAAAGCCATTGTTATTTGTAATATCAATACATGTAAGTCACGTAAATACAACACATATTGCATTACAAATGCTATAGGTGTCACATTTGCGAAAGTTATAACTATTGGCATTGTAAATGACAAAGCTATTAATTTCGCTATTTTAAAAAACAAAACATAAATAAAAAATGTGTCCTTTACAATACCAATAGCTCAAACTTTCCTAATACGAGACATATTGCATTGCTGTGCTTCTCTCCCCTGCTGCACTCTCCTGCTCTCTAGAGATGTAGCATAACGACGAGAGCTGCCATATAAGTCACGTAAATACAAAACATGTTGCATTCCAAATGCTATCGGTGTCACATTCGCGAAAGTTATAACTATTGGGATTGTAAATGACAAAGCCATCAATTTAGCAATTTTAACAACGAAAAAATAAATTAAATATGTCATTTACAAGACCAATAACTACAACTTTTCTAATGCGAGACCTATTGCATTCCAACCCCACTCATCCACGCAACGCCACTCACACACGCAACGCCACTCACACACGCAACGCCACTCACACACGCAACGCCACTCACACACGCAACGCCACTCACACACGCAACGCCACTCACACACGCAACGCCACTCACACACGCCACTCATCCACGCAACGCCACTCATCCACGCAACGCCACTCATCCACGCAACGCCACTCATCCACGCAACGCCACTCATCCACGCAACGCCACTCATCCATTTGCAAAACGAAAAATGTAAAACTCTTCTATTGCGAGACCTATTGCATTTTCAATGCTTGTTAAAGAGGGTCAACTGTAAAGGACGGGAGGTGCTTTTTTATGTTTTACAAAGCAGGGATAGTTAGCAGTTGTTTCAAGAAAGCAGTTTAATTAACAGGCAAGCCACTGGGTTTAAAAATTGCATTTTAGGTATGTTCTTACTGCCTGTTCTGTAATTCTCTGCAGAGGAGCGCTGTCAATCTGTGCGTTAGCTTGAAGTAAAGTTGTAGTCCTTCTTCTATTTTTGTGAAATGTCCTGGGTTTTTTTTAGCTTTAAAATTCTGGTCACCCCAGTGTTCTGCCATCCTTGTACAACGACAGAGGCATGTGGGAAGAATTCAAAATTTGCAAACATACGTGACAAGAATTTTCAATTCTATTAAGGACAAGGAGGCGAGGATTATGCTTTTCTCATTTCTTTATAATGAAATGCTCAGCAGCCAATATGATAACAAAAAAACTACATTTCCCATGAACATCAGGGAACAACCATAGAGTGTACAGTATAAAAGGTCACCACACTAGTCCTTCTTCCTCTTTCTTTGTTGTGGAAACAGTTCAAGTCCAAAAGGCAATCCAACGTAGACCAAAAGGAACAGAACAAAGCACGCCGCAGATATCCAAAGGAACTGGACGTAGACAGTAGAAGAAGATGGAGACGGATGACACCGGCCAACTCTACTTCGGGTCAGAACCTGAAAAGAGACATACAGCCGTAATATCTAAATAGTGCACGAGTAATAATGCAAACCAGGGGGGGAAAAAACAAGGGGTGAGAGAGTTTGTGCAACATCATCAATACAGAGTACAGCAAATAACAATGCAAATCAATAACAATGGGTGGGATAATCCTCGCCTCCTTGTCCTTAATAGAATTGAAAATTCTTGTCACGTATGTTTGCAAATTTTGAATTCTATGTCAGGACAGGAGGCTCCGATTATACTTTTTCAAAGCTGATCCACCACCACAGAAGCAATATGTTCAATTGGTTTATAATAAAACGTTTTGAAAACTGAATCAGAGGACCAATCTGCGGCCTTCATAATGTCAAAAAGAGTGACACTCATGGAGAAAGCTTTAGAAGCCATCGCCCCACGTGCAGAATGTGCACCAAACACAGACACATCAATGCCAGCTTCTGACATGAGCCATCGCACCCAGCGTGCTAAAGTAGCTGGGGTCACAGGGCGAAATGGTTTCTGTAAAGCAATTAACAATTGACCCTGCATATCCGCACGTAAAGATGCAGTACTTACCTCGTAATCTTTGAGACACTGCACCACGCAAAGGTTGGGATGAGTGGGAAAAGACGGATACGTAATCAATGCAGTATTAGACTTAGTACGCCTGGAAAGACGAAAGGTAACGCCCTCTGGCGTAAAACTGCGACCCACAAGATCCAATGCGCGGACATCCGACACACGTTTACAAGAGACAAGACACAACAACATGGTCAACTTAGCAGACAGCTGCTTGCGGGACAACAACGGATTAGAAGGCCAAGCCTCCAAGAATCGCAAAACGATGGAAACATCCCATAAAGAGACATACTTAGGACTGGGCGGTTTCGAAAGACGAATACCTTTAAGCAACTTGGAAATGAAGGGGTGTTCACCAGCAGGCTTGCCATCAATCTGGATGTGGCCAGCCGAAATAGCAGAACGAAAATTATTGACTGTCCTGTAAGCTAGGCCGGAAGAGGCTACGGCCCGCAGAAAATTAATGATCAAGGAGACATCTGCTGAAACGGGATCAACTTCCCGTTGAACACACCATTCACCCCACCGCTTCCAAGCACCTTTGTAGCGTCTGTGAGTATTGGGAGACCAGGCCTCACTAATGAATTTGGAAGCGTCACTAGAAATGCCCGGGATCATCCAGCGGTCCCCGAGATCCGCCACGCCAGCAACTGGAGAGATCCGGACAGAATCAGGGGATGCGGATCGTCGAGAGGATCCAGCAAAAGATTCCACTTCTGGGGAAGAAGGAGAGGAGCCTCGCAACACATTTCCAGGAGAACCGGGAACCACGCTTGAGCCCTCCAGAGCGGAGTAATCAGAATCAGATCCGCCTGATATCGTTTGGTGTAAGCCAGAACCCTGGGGATCATCATGAATGGGGGAAACGCATAGCACAGAGTCGATGGCCAAGCCTGAAGAAAGGCATCCGTGGCCAGTGCTAGTGGATCCGGCCTCCAACTGTAAAACAGCGGAAGTCGTGTGTTGAGGTGAGAAGCAAGCAGGTCTATGTGACACTGGCCCCACCGCCGAAGGAGGGAGCGAAATACCCGAGGATGAAGCCTCCAGTCGCAGAAATCCCGAAGAGACGTGAGTGCCAATCCGCAATCTGATTGTGGCGACCGGGAAGATACTCCGCAATAACAGTGATCTTGTGCTGAAGGCAAAAATGCCAAAAGTCCTTGGCTATGTCCGCAAGCACTTTGGACCGAGTCCCGCCCAGCTTGTTGACATAGTGGACTGCTGACACATTGTCCATCCGTAGGAGTATGCAGCAGCTGGACTGATGGGGAGTGAAGCACTTGATCGCAAAAGAACCCGCTAGAAGTTCCAGACAGTTTATGTGGAGAGACAATTCTTGAGGAGACCAATGACCCCCCGTCGAGACAGGACCGCACCGGGCTCCCCAACCCCAGCGACTGGCATCGGACTCTATCACTAGCTCCGGCGACGCGCCGAAGAGGGCTCGACCATTCCAGGCCTCCAGATGGTCCAACCACCATTGCATCTCCCACCTCACTTCCTCCGACAGAGGAATCTGATCTGAGTACCTGAGGCCTTTCCGGAGATGTAGGATTTTCAGACGCTGCATTGCCCTGTAATGTAGAGGACCCAGAAAGATCGCCTGAATGGAAGACGCTAACAGACCTACTACACGTGCCAACGATCTCAATGACACAGTCTGTCTGGAAATAATAGAAGCCAACTCCCTCTTGATGTAACGAATCTTCTGGCCGGGCAAGAGAAGTTGACAGGCAACCGAATTGATCCTGAAGCCCAGAAAATCTATTGATTGAGTTGGTGTCAAAATTGATTTCTGAATGTTGACCAGAAAACCGAGAGATTGCAAAAGATCGATGGACCACTCCAGATGAGTCAGGAGCCTGAGAGGACACTCCGCCATAAGGAGAATATCGTCCAAGTAAATAATTAGACGGACACCCCGAGCTCGGAGGTGTTCCACAACTGGCCTCAGAAGCTTCGTAAAGCACCACGGTGCCGACGAGAGGCCGAACGGGAGAACCTGATACTCGTACCAAACACCCATCCACTGAAACTGGAGGAACCGACGATGGGGTTGGAAAATCGGAATCGATAGATACACGTCTCTGAGGTCCAGACGGACCATCCAATCTCCCTCGCGAAGGAGATCCCGTAAAAGATGGATGCCCTCCATCTTGAAGTGCCGGTACACAACCCCTCCGTTGAAGTCTTTCAGGTTGAGAATAAGGCACGATCCGCCCCTTTCTTCTCGACCAGAAATACTGAGCTAACGAACCCCGTCGGATGACGAACCGTGGGAAGTATCGCCCCCTTTCTGAGAAGAACGTCGATTTCCTCGGAGAGGCAAGCTTGATCGTGAAGGGAAAAACTTAAAGGAAGGGGAGGATGGGTCTGATGCGAGGGCTGGTAAAACTCTATTTTGAACCCCTGAACCGTGTCCAGCAACCATGCATCGCTGGAGATCATGCGCCAGTTTTCGAGAAAAAACTCTACTCTGCCCCCCAAAATCACATCGCAAGCATGAATCAGGCTCACCTGAAGCGTTGGAGTCTTGATAATGGCCTTGCTGTCCTCCGGAACGGCCTTTTCCATAATTCCCTCTACCCTTGCGGGAGGGATAGAAATTCGATCTGGTGGAATAACCAGAGTCTTGACTTCCTCCACGTTGAGAGTTGCCTCCTCTATGGGACTGTTGATGTGAACCACGGCCGAACGGGCGTCCACGATGTCGTCCGGCCTTTGCAAAAAACGGACGCATAACACGTCGCAAGGAAGCTTGCGCTTTATCAATGCCACTAAAGGTTGAAACAAACTTGGTCAGCTCCTTCAAGAAAGGCTGTCCGAATAGAAGACCCTGCGCCTCCGGACCCGACTCAGAGGTAGAGAGTTCCGCCAGTTTAGGGTCCAACTTTAGGAGAATAGAACGACGTCTCTCGCAAGAAATAGCACAATTGGTGTTTCCCAATTGGCATACAGCTCTCTGTGCCCATTCTATTAGCTCATCAGGGTCCACAAGAACCGAAGCCTCCTTGGCCTGGAAACCAAGATCCAGAATCTTTGTCAAAGGACCAAGCAAATCAAGCAATTTGTCTTGGCAGGATCGCCAAGACCTGTCAAGGCCCTTCTTGGGGTCCTTTGTGTATTTCTTTAAATAGGTCACCATCATAGGATCGACCTCCGGCGTGTCCGCCAGATGATCAGCGAGATCAGGCCATGGGCATTCCGAGCGGACCCGGGCCCTAACAGTAGAGTCAAAGGGATGACGGATGTGTGCCTGAATATATGCAGCAACTGCTGGAGAAGGCAGCCAAGAGGTAGACTGAGGGTGAAGAATATCAGCAGGCTCAAAGGTCAAAACAGGGGGACGCTCAGGAGCATCAACAAAATGTTCCTTGCAGACTCGCTTCCGTGGAGGAGCCTCATCATGGTCAGACGAAGCCGAGGTATGCACCTGATCAGAGTCATCAGTATCTGGAGAAGCAGAAGGCTTGGAGGCCTCCGCCGCTAAAGACTTCGCCAATTTCTAGAAATTGGACTTGTGAGGATTGGCGGGAGACTTGGAGGACTTCTTTGCAGCCGGCAACCAACCCTGTTGCTGTGCATATTTATTCAAATGTCTTTTAAGGGGGGTAATGGCACGCACCAGTGCCTTATTAACAGACTGCTGGACACCCTTGTCCAATTCCTCGACCAAATCATGTTCCAGAGAACCTGAATCATCCCCCTCATAGTAGTAGTCATCATCCTCACCATAGTATTCTTCCATGATACACAAGGTGTAAATATATAGCCCACAAGATGACTGGAATGAAATATGGAGTGCCAGAGACACCAGCCAGGGGGAGTGCAGAACCCCACAGCAAGCCCAAGAGCAGGCACAAACCAGGCTCAAGTCGTTTGTAAAAAGTGGAGGGAGTAAGGCTTGCTGATACCAAGCAACACACTCTAGGCAAAGCCTATGCAGAAAAAATAACAACCGAAGCCTTCGCAGCACTCCGGCATCAAACGGGGTCAAATTCCGAGCAGGCTGAGGGCTGTGACGCATAAGCGACTTTCACTCAACCGGCTCTGTCAGGGTATCCGGAAATAACGCCAGTGCGCATGCGCGACGGCTGCCCGCAAGGAAAAAACCGGCTCGAGAGCGCTCGCGCTCCTGCAGAAGCCGGCGACCCCTTCTCCCGCTCCACGAACAGAAACAAAGGCGCACAGAAGCGCCCGGTTTCAGGGAGGTGACCACACGCCCCCAGGAAAGGAACCGAATGAACGGAAAGGGAAAAACAGGCACGGCAGGCAAATGGAGCCAAAGCGCTCAAGTGAGACGCAACACACAGCGCACAGCAAGCGCCAAAGTCAAGGCAAATAAGGTAAACAGAATACCAACATACAATAATGTAACCACAGTAAAGACAAGTAAATACTGGAAAGAGCACTTAACTGGCTGCGGAGCAGCAAAGAAAGAGGAAGAAGGACTAGTGTGGTGACCTTTTATACTGTACACTCTATGGTTGTTCCCTGATGTTCATGGGAAATGTAGTTTTTTTGTTATCATATTGGCTGCTGAGCATTTCATTATAAAGAAATGAGAAAAGCATAATCGGAGCCTCCTGTCCTGACATAGAATTGTGCAATCCGAAGTGGAGCTTGGCCTTTTGTATCGTGCCCCGAAGCAACATAAAATGCTGGGACGCCTGCTTACCTCCATGCTGCAGTAACCATGTTTTGCCACAGCGTTGCTTCCATTTTGATGTACATGGCATTTTTTTATACGTTTTTATTGAAATTGTGCATATTAGATACAAGCATTGCAAATCAATGTAACATATTAACCAAGAGTAACAACACGTGGCATTAAAACGGTGAAGTAATTGGTACATTTTGATGGACCATTAGACATTACGTGCAACGTAGTAATTATAGTGATCCAGTGTAACACAGCGGAACTATACATCAGAGTGAGGTGGTGCTTCGTTGGTACGTGAGCGAAGTACTGCAGGAGTGGTTCCCAAATGTCCTTTGGCCTAGATTGGTGGGCAGTTCTTCAGACCAGGGAATCCTGACAATACACCCTGGGCTAGATGTAGGTAAATGTTATTTACCGATTCATAAATACCGACTTTTACCGATTCGGTATTTATGAATCGGTAAATATGAAGGGGGGAGATGTAGGTATTTCCAGATGTTGAAATACCGAATCGTTAATATTCGGTATTTACCGATTCGGTAAATACCGAATCGGTGTTTCCTATTGATTCCTATGGGCTGTGAAGCCCATAGGAATCAATGGGAAATACCGATTCGGTAATTACCGAATCGGTAAATACCGAATTCTGCAAGGGTGCAGGGGGTGTCACTTTGACACCCTCTTGCACCCCAAATACAGGCATGTGTGCCATGTGCAAAAAACACAGTTGATGGACAGAATGTAGAACAATGTCATACATTCACCCCAGTACAAGGATCTGGGCCTAAACCCATCGTTTTTTTGCACTCCACACCACCCTGGGTTAGACACTGGCTATATGCAAATCAGCTCTGACCCTGTGCCTCATGGGAAAAGTCCAGTCCGAACTACCAAGCCATGTCTTTCCCAGACCGGAATCAAGCATCCAAGGACCGGTTTCTGGCTATCAGCCTTCATCAGCCTGGATAGCTTGACTCCAGTGGTGTGGAGAACCTGGGACTCACGTCTGAGCATACCCAGCCCACTCGGGGTGAAAATTGCAAAAAACACAGTTGATGGACAGAATGTAGAACAATGTCATACATTCACCCCAGTACAAGGATCTGGGCCTAAATCCATCGTTTTTTTGCACTCCACACCACCCTGGGTTAGACACTGGCTATATGCAAATCAGCTCTGACCCTGTGCCTCATGGGAACAGTCCAGTCCGAACTACTAAGCCATGTCTTTCCCAGACCGGAATCAAGCATCCAAGGACCGGTTTCTGGCTATCAGCCTTCATCAGCCTGGATAGCTTGACTCCAGTGGTGTGGAGAGCCTGGGACTCACGTCTGAGCATACCCAGCCCACTCGGGGTGAAAATTGCAAAAAACACAGTTGATGGACAGAATGTAGAACAATGTCATACATTCACCCCAGTACAAGGATCTGGGCCTAAATCCATCGTTTTTTTGCACTCCACACCACCCTGGGTTAGACACTGGCTATATGCAAATCAGCTCTGACCCTGTGCCTCATGGGAACAGTCCAGTCCGAACTACCAAGCCATGTCTTTCCCAGACCGGAATCAAGCCTCCAAGGACCGGTTTCTGGCTATCAGCCTTCATCAGCCTGGATAGCTTGACTCCAGTGGTGTGGAGAGCCTGGGACTCACGTCTGAGCATACCCAGCCCACTCGGGGTGAAAATTGCAAAAAACACAGTTGATGGACAGAATGTAGAACAATGTCATACATTCACCCCAGTACAAGGATCTGGGCCTAAATCCATCGTTTTTTTGCACTCCACACCACCCTGGGTTAGACACTGGCTATATGCAAATCAGTTCTGACCCTGTGCCTCATGGGAACAGTCCAGTCCGAACTACCAAGCCATGTCTTTCCCAGACCGGAATCAAGCATCCAAGGACCGGTTTCTGGCTATCAGCCTTCATCAGCCTGGATAGCTTGACTCCAGTGGTGTGGAGAGCCTGGGACTCACGTCTGAGCATACCCAGCCCACTCGGGGTGAAAATTGCAAAAAACACAGTTGATGGACAGAATGTAGAACAATGTCATACATTCACCCCAGTACAAGGATCTGGGCCTAAATCCATCGTTTTTTTGCACTCCACACCACCCTGGGTTAGACACTGGCTATATGCAAATCAGCTCTGACCCTGTGCCTCATGGGAACAGTCCAGTCCGAACTACCAAGCCATGTCTTTCCCAGACCGGAATCAAGCATCCAAGGACCGGTTTCTGGCTATCAGCCTTCATCAGCCTGGATAGCTTGACTCCAGTGGTGTGGAGAGCCTGGGACTCACGTCTGAGCATACCCAGCCCACTCGGGGTGAAAATTGCAAAAAACACAGTTGATGGACAGAATGTAGAACAATGTCATACATTCACCCCAGTACAAGGATCTGGGCCTAAATCCATCGTTTTTTTTGCACTCCACACCACCCTGGGTTAGACACTGGCTATATGCAAATCAGCTCTGACCCTGTGCCTCATGGGAACAGTCCAGTCCGAACTACCAAGCCATGTCATTCCCAGACCGGAATCAAGCATCCAAGGACCGGTTTCTGGCTATCAGCCTTCATCAGCCTGAATAGCTTGACTCCAGTGGTGTGGAGAGCCTGGGACTCACGTCTGAGCATACCCAGCCCACTCGGGGTGAAAATTGCAAAAAACACAGTTGATGGACAGAATGTAGAACAATGTCATACATTCACCCCAGTACAAGGATCTGGGCCTAAATCCATCGTTTTTTTGCACTCCACACCACCCTGGGTTAGACACTGGCTATATGCAAATCAGCTCTGACCCTGTGCCTCATGGGAACAGTCCAGTCCGAACTACCAAGCCATGTCTTTCCCGGACCGGAATCAAGCATCCAAGGACCGGTTTCTGGCTATCAGCCTTCATCAGCCTGGATAGCTTGACTCCAGTGGTGTGGAGAGCCTCGGACTCACGTCTGAGCATACCCAGCCCACTCGGGGTGAAAATTGCAAAAAACACAGTTGATGGACAGAATGTAGAACAATGTCATACATTCACCCCAGTACAAGGATCTGGGCCTAAATCCATCGTTTTTTGCACTCCACACCACCCTGGGTTAGACACTGGCTATATGCAAATCAGCTCTGACCCTGTGCCTCATGGGAACAGTCCAGTCCGAACTACCAAGCCATGTCTTTCCCAGACCGGAATCAAGCATCCAAGGACCGGTTTCTGGCTATCAGCCTTCATCAGCCTGGATAGCTTGACTCCAGTGGTGTGGAGAGCCTGGGACTCACGTCTGAGCATACCCAGCCCACTCGGGGTGAAAATTGCAAAAAACACAGTTGATGGACAGAATGTAGAACAATGTCATACATTCACCCCAGTACAAGGATCTGGGCCTAAATCCATCGTTTTTTTGAACTCCACACCACCCTGGGTTAGACACTGGCTATATGCAAATCAGCTCTGACCCTGTGCCTCATGGGAACAGTCCAGTCCGAACTACCAAGCCATGTCTTTCCCAGACCGGAATCAAGCATCCAAGGACCGGTTTCTGGCTATCAGCCTTCATCAGCCTGGATAGCTTGACTCCAGTGGTGTGGAGAGCCTGGGACTCAGGTCTGAGCATACCCAGCCCACTCGGGGTGAAAATTGCAAAAAACACAGTTGATGGACAGAATGTAGAACAATGTCATACATTCACCCCAGTACAAGGATCTGGGCCTAAATCCATCGTTTTTTTGCACTCCACACCACCCTGGGTTAGACACTGGCTATATGCAAATCAGCTCTGACCCTGTGCCTCATGGGAACAGTCCAGTCCGAACTACCAAGCCATGTCTTTCCCAGACCGGAATCAAGCATCCAAGGACCGGTTTCTGGCTATCAGCCTTCATCAGCCTGGATAGCTTGACTCCAGTGGTGTGGAGAGCCTGGGACTCACGTCTGAGCATACCCAGCCCACTCGGGGTGAAAATTGCAAAAAACACAGTTGATGGACAGAATGTAGAACAATGTCATACATTCACCCCAATACAAGGATCTGGGCCTATATCCATCGTTTTTTTGCACTCCACACCACCCTGGGTTAGACACTGGCTATATGCAAATCAGCTCTGACCCTGTGCCTCATGGGAACAGTCCAGTCCGAACTACCAAGCCATGTCTTTCCCAGACCGGAATCAAGCATCCAAGGACCGGTTTCTGGCTATCAGCCTTCATCAGCCTGGATAGCTTGACTCCAGTGGTGTGGAGAGCCTGGGACTCACGTCTGAGCATACCCAGCCCACTCGGGGTGAAAATTGCAAAAAACACAGTTGATGGACAGAATGTAGAACAATGTCATACATTCACCCCAGTACAAGGATCTGGGCCTAAATCCATCGTTTTTTTGCACTCCACACCACCCTGGGTTAGACACTGGCTATATGCAAATCAGCTCTGACCCTGTGCCTCATGGGAACAGTCCAGTCCGAACTACCAAGCCATGTCTTTCCCAGACCGGAATCAAGCATCCAAGGACCTAAGGGCATGTCTGTCTGTCACATGGCTAGGTGTGCATGCACACATGTGCATGCACACCTTGATTCAGTATTTTACCACCCAATTGAATTGGGTGGTAAAATACCGAATTTGTATTGCCTTTGGGACTCAGAAGAGTCCCACCTACATTTGGATTTACCGAATCGGTAAAATTACCGATTCGGTATTTTACAGAATTGGTAAATTTACTGATTCGGTAAATTTACTGATTCTGTAAAATGAATGCCCCTACATGCCAAATCTTAAATACCGGTCAGTAACGGCCGAAATCGGCCATTACCGACCGGTATTTCGGCTCCTACATCTGGCCCCATGTCTTTTAACCAATATAAGGTGGAGGGTCATGCATGACTCTCCCAGGACATAGCCACCCTGCGCTTAGCTAGTAATAGCACTATTTTTATAAATCTGCACAATATTCCTCTCAGAGATGGCACCAGACCCAATAAGCACACATGCGGCGAGCATTCCAAAGCAAGGCCAGTCATCATGCAGCATAGCGATCACAGCCGCCCAGAATTCAGCTATTTTCCCCCAATCCCATGCTAAGTGCCAGAAGTCCGCACACCCGGAGCCTTGCACCGCTTGCATCTGTCATTGTTGTTGAGACCGAATTTGAAGAGTTTATGTGGTCAGGGCCCGATTGGGAACAGAAATCGGTCCTGGCAAACTGTTCAGTATACCCCCACCCCCTGCCCCATCCCCCCCCCCCATGGGGTGAGGGGGAGTGGAGACGACCAGTTTGCAAGGGCTGGTTTCGGCTGATTCTGTTACTGGGGGCCGATATTGTCGACCCTCGGTAACAAAAACGGCCCCCCCGGGGGCCCAAAATCGGCCCCTGTAGTGTCCTGGGGCGCCGGGTAGCGGTCCAGTCTACCCGTGCCACCGGGGCACGTCAGCGCTGATGCATGACGTCACGCGCTGAGGCTATAAATAAAGGAGGCGGGGCCGACAACGTTAGTCGGGACCACGCGGAACCCATGCGCAGTGTCCCGTGTATTATTCATGCGGCGACGCCGCGTCACCTGCGTGAGCGCATCCAGGCCCATTACAGCCCCTCCCCCAGCGGCCTACCGGTGAAACGCTCTGTGGCAGCTATGGCCAGTCCGGCCCTGTATGTGGTGTATGGTAGGCTTGGTGTATGTACTTAAAACTAATTATCCGTAGGTTGGCATTCAATGTGTTGTACCTGAGTCAATTGACAGCAATAGTCTCGATCTTTCTGTGTAAGTGGTGGATCCATTTTTCTGTTCCATTGCTCCATACTCCTATTGTGACGCAATGGAGTGTCGTCTCTAGTGACTCTATATAGTTTAGTCACCAATGTATGTCTCGTGAGGCAGGTAAGCAGTGTATGTAAAGGTTGCAGTGTCGGGGGTTCCGACGGAAACATAGGGTAGTGCACCTGTAGTGCTTTTCAAAGCCTGTGAATGGTGAAAATGAATAGAGGCGTCTGATTGAGTACATAGCAGAGGTCAGTCTGTGTGATAAAATTACCGTCCAGAAAGATGTCCTGCATTTTATCAATACCAGCTAAGATTAATGTATGCATGACACCCTTCTCATGTGTGACTGAGAGATCCGCATGTTGTACTAGGGGCATAAGTGGGGAGTATAATGGGAGTTTATCCGCCCTGCGACCCAGCGCCTGCTAGGCAGCAATAGTGGTATTAACAGGATTAATTTCTGAACTTGATATGCCCCGACGTGTGTGGGTCAGAATGGAACTTAGGGGGACGGGGTGTACTTCTCCTTCCTCCACAGCCACATGTGGAATATAGTTGGGAGTGCGATACCAATAATAAGCGAACTGAGCCTGTGCACATAAATAGTAAAGTTGCATTTCAGGCACATTGAACCCCCCTCTGCTGTAATCTAGAGTGAGGGTTGACGGACTCACTTGTGCTTGCTTACCGCCCCATATCAGTTTAATGAGAAGCTTACAAAATGTTTTGAATAGTGTTATGGAGAGGTATAGGGAGGGTGCTATAAAAATAAAGAAACTTAGGCAGGATAACGATCTTTATAAGTGCCATACGATCAGCAAATGACAGCGGAAGTCGTATCCACCGATCTACTTGTTATTCAAGCATTGCGTAGACATCACCATCATTTTCGCGGATCACAACAGCTGGATCACGATGGACCCATACACAGAGGTACTTCACGGGTTCCGCAGGCCATGTTAGCAGAAATTCCAGTGTGTGGGGAGAAGTGGAAATGGTAAGCGCGACAACTAATGATTTAGACAATTAATATTGAGGCCAAAGAAACGTCCAAAACGGATATATTCCCTCAATATCGGAGATAGAAAGGTCTGTGGTTCTCTCACAAATAAAAGCATATCATCTGCATAGAGTGAGATAATCACGGGCGGTGGACAAACTGCAACGCCGCCAGCCTATGACGCTGTCGGATAATACCCGCGAGCGGCATAATAATGGTGAAAGGGGGCAACCCTGTCTCATACCCCGGCAAATCAGGTTGGGATCCGATGTGGTGCCCTCTATGCGTATGTAGGGGTCGGTGTACTGCAGCTGTATCCAATTGATGAAGAGTGGTGTAAAATCCATCCGCTTTAGAAAAATAAAAAGATAACTCCACTCAATGGAGTCAAAGGCTTTGGCTGCATCCAACATCACAGCCGCCGCCTATAAGTGCGGGTTTAGTATGTGATACATGGCCAACAATGTCCGCAGGTTATGTGATGTTGACCTTTCGGGGATGAATCCGGACTGGTCCGGTAGTACTAGTTTGGGCATCAGCGGTGTGAGTCGAGTTGCAAGTATTTTCACCAGCATCTTTGCGTCTATCTTTATAAGTGATAGAGGGCGGTAGGAATCACATTGGTTGGATGGTTTATCTTTTTTTTAGCACGGTGATTATGAGGGCCTCCCTAAGTGTCGGAGGTAGTGAACCCACCTCGTAAGCTTCGGCATACATTTCAAGAAGTTAGGGCGTCAACTCTTCTGCAAACTCTTTATAAAACTCGCGGTGAGTCCATCAGGCCTTTTTATTCGGAAGGGAGTTCATTGCTGTTTTTATGTCTTCTTCAGTTATGGGTTGCCAAACGTATTCTCTGTGATAATCAGAGAGCCATGCAAGCGCTGTGTCTGATAAATATTCGTCCAATTCTGCTGGTGGTGCGCTAGTTTGTGAAGTGTACATGTCTGTGTAGACTTTTCAGAATTGTGAGACACTGATTGAAAAAGCTTTATTCGAGTTATACACTCATAAAAGCACACACATATAAATTCATACATTTTAAAACTTCAAGCATTTGATAACAATAAATTTGTAGTTAAAAATACATAGTACATAAGCATAAAAGTTATTACCAATTGGGATTAAAAATAAGCTTTCTCATAAAGTGCTGAAACTAAATGCATGTTAAGGTATAGAAACCTCCGCGTTACGGACCATTCCCAAGTTTATACAATCAAAACTCCTAACATACATATTTAGCAGCATTTTTTAGTTAAAATTCATGTCTTTCTCCCAGTAGATACTTGCAAGGATAAATCAAACAAGCCAAAGAGGTAAAAATCAAGGCACATTAGAGGATAAAGCCCTCCTCCTTATGGACCATGCCCACCCCCGATATTTTGCCGTTCCAACTACGATGGACATTTCAGTGGAGGAACAAATGATTCTCAACCCCTCAACACCGCTTAGGACACCAAGGTTCCTACAAACAGGAGCCAACCAAGATTTTCTTGGGTTTACATAAGCCTCGCATAGAAAAAGGAAATGTGCGATGCTTTCGTTGGGGGCCCCACATGACGGGCAGCACGAACCACTGCTAGTTCTCCAACTGGACGTCAAACACCTCAAGGGGAGAGAACCTGCCCTTAATTGGAAAAATAGTTTCCTATCTAGTGGAACAGTTATAATGTCCCAATACTTTTCTAGGGCTGGTCTTGGTTTAATTTCCATGAATCTACCCCCCATGGATTCCGAGGTTACGCTCCTCCAAAGCTTCTGATCGATATAATCCCAATATATTTCCTTGATACTGGATTTACTAGGGAATACTTCCCCAAGGGGATTTTCCCAAAGTTTGGAGAGCCCAAGCTCGGCAAGGACGTCCCTTAGCATTTTTAGCCATGTAATTTTACGAAAGGCATCTGATTTGGCCAATGCTAAGAACCCCTCAGCATAGTGTCTTATTTCCACGGTTGTCCATAGCCGTCTCCAATAGAGGATAGGCCTCAATCGGGCACGGTCACTAAGCGATCTTCTGCCTAAATCAAAACCAAGCGGTATTAATGGGGTGCTTTGGGGGAGACTGGTTATCCCTCTCACAAACCTGTTCTCAGATCTTTGGAGGATGGTAAGACTCTCAAAGCCCCAGACTTCAGCCCCATAGAGGGTTGCGCCCAGGGCTTTTGCGTCATAAACCATAAGAACAGGTTTTATAGGCCTAGTTTTAGATTTTGCTTGCTCAACCCTGAGGGCTCCTGAAATCTGCTGGTGTTTCAGCACCGCCTTCTCTACGTGTCTTGCCCAACCAAGTTTACTTGATATCTCCACCCCAACGTATGTAAAAACATTTACTAACTCTAATTTGATGTTATTCAAGAATACCTTGGGTTGAGATTGGCGCTTTTGCCCAAAGGCCATCAACTTGGTTTTATTTACATTAACCTCGAGGCCCCGTTCTTTACAGAATGTGTCGAATATATTCAGGGCGCGCTGGAGGCCCGACGGGGTCTTGGACACGATCAAGGTGTCGTCAGCGAACATCAGAATAGGAACTCTGATGCCCGCTAACGAAGGTGCGTCAACCATTGCGTCCAATATCCTATCCACTATGCCATTGATGAACAGGGAGAACAGCAGGGGTGCCATTGCACATCCCTGCCGTACCCTCCGCTCAACTGGGAAGTTGGTAGTGGATTCCCCATTCCTCCCCCACTGGACCTTGGCATAGTTACTTTCATGGAGACGCATTATCAATGTGAGCAAATCAAGTGGGACCCCTATCTTGGACAAAACCTCCCACAACGTGCTCCTAGGCACCAGATCAAAGGCAGCCCTTAGATCTACAAATGCTACATAAAGGCTGCCTTTACCCAGGAGTACAGTCCCCCACCGTAGCATGGTGAAGCGAAAAATTTGATCGACCGTACTGGTTGCACGTCTAAATCCTGCCTGGAAGGGGGATAGAGCATTATTGTCCTCTACCCAGGCCATAAGTTTGTTGACCAACATCTTCCCCACTACTTTTTGCATAGTGGCCAGCAAATTTATTGGTCTATAATTTGCCGGGAGTGACCGGTCACCTTTCTTGAAGATCGGTATTATTATTGCCCCCTTCCATATATTGGGGATTTTTGCCCCTTTAGCTAGGCCGTTTCCCAACAAGGTCGCATATTTTGCCCACCGAGCCTTGTCGTGCTTAAAAATGTCTGAGGGGATTCCATCTAACCCAGGGGCTTTCCCCCCCTGCAGGGTTGAAATTACGAGTTCCGCATCCTTAGTTAGAAATAAATCACCCTTGCAAAATACCATAGAAATTGGTTCTATGGCCACCATATCCCTACTCTCAGAATACTGGGGTTTAAAATAATCGACCCACAATGCCTCATCGACATTGTTGTCGGGATTATTGGGGGTACCCCCTCTTCCCCATTTCACAGTTTTCCAGAAAAGTCTGGAATCCTTTTGCCCTGCGGCCTCGAGTAGCTCCTCCCAATACTCCTCATCCCACCGCTTCTTAGCCTTGCGGATGCTATCATTATAATGTTTCCTGGTGGCGCTAATCAAGGCCTTGTCCCTGCTTTTGAGTGCTCTGCCCAACTCCAGTCCGGCTACCCTACACTGTTTGTTGAACCAGCTCGCCATTGTAATTGGTATTTTTCTGTTAGCCCTCACTGGCTTGATAAAGTGCGGTTTTATCAAAGAGAAGAATGTGTCATGTATATCAGTTATTTGGACGGAGTCTGGTGTTACAGAATCTACTTTTTCCATGGCAGCAATAGGATTGTCTACCTCCAAATTAATGGATTCCAAGGTGGCCAAATTGGCCAGCACATATGGCCATTTCACCCTTCTTGAGTCATTGGCCATAACAGGTACGCTCTCAATACCTGGCACTGGGTTGGCACGTGCGGCACTCCACCATGAGTGGGAGACACAGAGGGGGTTATGGTCACTTTCTACTCTCCCCATGATTTCCATATCACCCACGCCACACCATAACTCAAGACTACAGATGAAGTAGTCAATCCTACTTTTATTATGACCATTGTCGAATGAACAATTACCTCCTTGGTCGCTTTTTGTCCTGCCATTGAGGGCCCTCAACCCATACTCCAGACATAACGCATTCAACAACAAAATGTCTTTTGTCCACCGCTTCACAGGTATGAGGTTTAGATTTGGGATGCCCCAAAGGGCATCTTCCTCTAGTCCTATTGGATAAACAGTATTTTCAAGAGGCTCAAATGTCCTGTTCAGATCACCAGCCAAAATCACTCTATTTCCAAGTGACTGGGATTCGAGGGAGGCGGATAGAACTTCTAGGGTAGCAGAATTCCCAAGACTCTTGCCCCTAGCATAAATGTTATAAATATCTATCACACCACCCTTTCCTACAGATAATCTCAATAATTGTATATCCTTGCAACCTAGATCAATCATTTTTGTTTTTACTTTTGAGTCTTGCTTGATCCAGACTGTGAGGCCACCCATAGGTCTACCCCTAGGGCCTCTTGTTGCTGGTATACAAAAATTTAAGTAACCCGGGAAATAAATTGGGTCACAAGCCCACGTTTCTTGGAATAGGCACATTTGAAACCCACTTACAAAATCTATCCAATGCTGTGACAACAATCTAGCCCCCAGCCCCGCTATATTCCATGACAAAAATCTATCCAGGGAATTTTCTATACAAGTCCCCTTTTCATTAGGTGCCATGGGCGGTGCATCAGTCAGCCTCCCACAATCACAATCCTCTCCTAGAACAATGTTTGAACAATTTACATCTGTACCCTCCTTAGTGCAACTGGTGGTTGTAAGGCCCGGATCACCCACCCAGCCCTCCGAACATACAATAATGTTCCCATCCCTCTCGTTCACCACTTCAGATATTTGACATATTACATCTTCGTTGGGTGTCAATGTTACATCTGGGATGCTTCCCCTGACCATTTCCCCTTCCAAGTTTGTTTGTTCGGCAGATCTTTGTCAACATCCCCACCTCATCTGCCCCTGCCCGTTGAGAGGGTTAAATGCCTGTTTGTAGCAATCATTTATTCTTGGTATGGGAGCAGCTGGGGGGCCAGCCTCTAACCAGGGACAGAGACTAGATCTCAATTGCTCCCTACAGCCCCCAGGGTGGTTCACCACCGGTCTGGGATAAAAGAAGGTGAGGTCCACCACCCCAATCCCACCAATACTAATATTCCAACCAGGTCCCGTAATCAACCCCACAACCCTTGGATCCTGGAAGTTGATTATAATGCACTCACCCCCCTGTTTTTTAAGGTGTTCCCTATCCAATTGACCCTTCTGGCCCCAATTATCAGGCCGTCCACTCCCCCTGGCAGGGGTCTATTGACACGAAGCCAATGCATGGCCTTGTTTTTTAGTGTGTCATAGGTTTCTCTTTGGCCCTCCAGTAGGGGTGGAACGTTAGTAAGTATGGCCACATATGGGTAGGAGTCCGGGGTGAGCTGTACTGGGGGGATCCTAGTCAGCAGCTTAGTTATTTGTGGCTTTGGTTGGCCTTGTTCTAAGGGAACACGGCACTGTGTAAGGATGTTTTCCACTGCCACACGAGTATTACTCCCATTCCCGATACTATGGGCATCCCTTGTGGGACCACCCCCCATTGCTATCTGGGAGGTAGGCCCCACCTTATTTCCAGTGCCATTACTAGAATGGATTTTGTCATTTCCTGACCGATTAGCCATAGTTTTTTCCGGTCCGGTCGGCAAAGGTGTGGCATTTTTACTAATTGTGCTGGGTGGGTTTTTAGTACTGTCCTTTCTACCCTTGTTGGTAATGTTATTGGGCTTAATTTTCCCACAGTTACTGTTACTTGTGGTGGACATTAAATCAGATACCTTCTTACTATTCACCCCTTTCTTATCCTGTACAGGAATACCACTCGCAGTCGGGGATAGTAAGTCAACCAACACGACTCCTTGGTCACTGTCGGCTAACTGTTGGTGTTTCCCACTCTCACCCATTTTATTGCCAGACTTAATTAAAGATTTGATTGTGAAAAAATTATCTAGGCTAGCTTGTTCTAGATGGTCAAGTTGTTCAGCTAGCTTTTTAAGTCTCAGCTCTACGGGGTTTAGAAGGGAACGCATTATTTTTTCCACTTCTAACAAGAGATCGTGATTGGGAGATAGTGACCCCGGGGGTGCTATGATAGTTGGATCTGAGGCTGATACCATCAGTGTTATGGAAGGCGCCATAATTATAGGGTCCACTTCTGCTGGGACTGCTTCCGCCTCCCCTATTGCCGTTACAACGCCATTCTTTGCAAGAACATGGCTTGGGGATGATTTAGTGCCCAGCTTCCTGTACTTTCTTGCGGGTTTTTGTGGTTGTGATTTTTTTACAGTAGCTCCCCATTTCCTTTTGGGGCAAGGGTTGGATTTAATCACTTCCAATTGTACACAGGATTTTTCTAACACTCCTTTCCCTTTAGATAACTGACTAAATACATCAAGGTGCTCAACAGGTAGACTAGTTGCTACAGTGTCTAATGAAGAATTATCAGCTAACTCAGTAAACAAGGGCAAGTCAAGTAATAGGTCCTGGGTGGCTGGTAATACAATTGATGACAAAGGTGTAACCAGCGCAGGAAAATTCTGACCTTGATGTTTCTCAGGCGGATTTTTCAAAAGCTCAATCGAGAGCCTACGCCCGGCTCGTCTTTCCGCCAGGGCGATCTCTTTATCAATATCCTGTGGCAGTCGCTTAAAGTAGGAATCAAGAGGGCCCATGACAGCAGGCTCAGCCTCACCCGTAGGAGGCAGCAGGGTAGAGATACTTGATGAGCAAGCCATAGTGCAAGAAAAAAAAAAACCCTTCTACCCAACAATAAACTAACAAGTCAAAAATCAATTAATATGTCAGTTGGTTTCTCAGTACCTGGACCGTAGATGTTAATGGAGTGGCCCAGCCCGGCCTCCAGCGGCCCCGGACGGTCCCGCCCTTGTCCCGGGCTTCTCCCGGCGCCCTCCCGCGCGCTCCCGCGCAGCAAGGAGTGAGCGTTGGTATATAGGGAGGGAAATAGGTGAGGGGGCGGAGCTTGCAGGGAGAGCGGCCCAGGTGTTCTCTGCCGGGCTATCAGGGACTCCTGGGATATGGAGTCCCTGACCACGCTGCTCGCAGCCCTGCAAGACTGACCAGCGCCCTAAGACTCCAGCCACGTTCCCCCGGCGCACTCCTCTGGCCAAACAGCGATGCGGGACCCGCGGAGCGGGTCCGGCGAGGGGTAGGCGTTCCTGGGATAGACAGCAGCAGCCAACGCGACCACAAACGGGCAACAGGAACAAAGATAGAGGGTCCCAGTGAGGCTGTAGAGGCGAGGGCTTTTAGGTCCGTTGGTGAGGGGGCGGAGCTTGCAGGGAGAGCGGCCCAGGTGTTCTCTGCCGGGCTATCAGGGACTCCTGGGATATGGAGTCCCTGACCACGCTGCTCGCAGCCCTGCAAGACTGACCAGCGCCCTAAGACTCCAGCCACGTTCCCCCGGCGCACTCCTCTGGCCAAACAGCGATGCGGGACCCGCGGAGCGGGTCCGGCGAGGGGTAGGCGTTCCTGGGATAGACAGCAGCAGCCAACGTGACCACAAACGGGCAACAGGAACAAAGATAGAGGGTCCCAGTGAGGCTGTAGAGGCGAGGGCTTTTAGGTCCGTTGGTGAGGGGGCGGAGCTTGCAGGGAGAGCGGCCCAGGTGTTCTCTGCCGGGCTATCAGGGACTCCTGGGATATGGAGTCCCTGACCACGCTGCTCGCAGCCCTGCAAGACTGACCAGCGCCCTAAGACTCCAGCCACGTTCCCCCGGCGCACTCCTCTGGCCAAACAGCGATGCGGGACCCGCGGAGCGGGTCCGGCGAGGGGTAGGCGTTCCTGGGATAGACAGCAGCAGCCAACGCGACCACAAACGGGCAACAGGAACAAAGATAGAGGGTCCCCGAACCGGATGACATTTGTTGCTCTAACAAAAAAAACAGAAATGCAGCAAAGAGAAAATCTTCTGCTGTTTAGAAAGCTGTGTGCAGTAAGCAACATAGAAAGGATGTGTCACAGATTAATCCATGTCATATGATCATTCGGGCAACATTCCCCAATATTCTGGTTATCATATCAACTGAGACAAGTCTTTGGTATTCTCTCTTGCCGGTAACTCACCAATTTTAACATCTGCTTGTAGAGAGTTGGTTCACAGGGATCTCTTCAAATATTTAGTTATTTGGATCACCAGAACGAGAGAGGAGTTTATCCGACTGAATGTACACTCCCAGCTAGAGAGGTTGAGGGGGGATGTTGCTCATTGGAGGTGCCTACCAGTTTCCCTTATGGGGAGAGCGGTGATGTTTAAAATGATGGCCCTGCCGTGCCAGTTGTACGCTTTACAAAACACACCGTTTCCAATCTCTGAGGCTTTCTTTCGGGCGGTTGAATCCGAACAATGGATGTTAATATTGGGGAGTGGATGCCACAGGATCGCCCAGAAGAAACTACAGAGGGGGTCTATGATGGAGGGCTGGCAGTTCCGGACATAAGGAAGTACTATTGGGCGTCTCAGTTGGTCAACATCAATGGATGGGTCTTTGCACCACTTTACGAACCGGCTTTCCGGACCGATCGCCACGCTATGGGCAAGGGCAGCTTCTGTTTTATATGGGGCAGACAGAAGGTCTCATCCCACCCACCACACACTCAGATCGTGGTCATGGCCTGGCAGAAGGCTACAAAAATTATTGGATGGGAGACTCAACTGACTGAACAGACCCCCTATGGGACGGTAATTTGCTGCGCGAGGTTGGCAGACAGATGGGTTCCGTGGCTGGAGTACCATTGGTATTGATCTGCTGGGAGGCATATGGAAAAAGGGGAAAATTATAACATTTGATAGGTTATAGGAGGAATTCCAGATGCAATCCACTGAACACTTCTGCTATCTGCAGTTACGACACGCACTACATTGTCATTTAAAAGAAGGGATTCCGCTGCCAGAATACACTCCACTTGAGGATAGACTCCTCCTCGACCCCATGCTTGACAAGGCAATATCCCTTACATTAAAAAAACTCATAAATAATACCCCTGACTCCCTAGGGCCCCTGCGGCAGGAGTGTGAATCGGACGTTGGCCTCCTTGAAGATGATGATTAGAGGGAAATCATGCAAAGTCCCAGAGCTATTAGGGCCAGATTTAGGTTGATTCAGCTCTGTATTTTCCATAGATCAAATGCCTCACAGTCTGCACAATATCATATGGGACATTGCACGTCAGAACAGTGTGTGAGAGGCTGCAGGGAAACAGGAAGGTTTTCCATATATTGTGGGATTGCCCTAAGATTCAAATGTTCTGGAGGCAGGTCGCCCAGGTTATGTCAGCCATGGTGGGTGAGCAGGTACTGCTAGACGCGAGGTGGCATATCCTGGGTGTGTCAGAGGAGGTAGCTTAGCCCACATGGACCACAACTTGGCGGGCCCTTGGGGGATGTACAATCCGTCAATAGTATGGGAACTTCGACTCGCTGTCCAAGGGCAAAGAACATCCGCCTTCGGGATCTTGGATTCTTCCTCGTTGATGGTGGATCCCCAGGATACTCAAAAGCAAGACAAGAAACAAAGGGGCGGTAAGTTCAAAGGTCTCGAGCACTCTTGTCTCTATGGTACCCTTCACTGATCCTGGTGCAAACCGTGCTATACAGCAGAAAACAATGGTGTGATTCGTGAGAGAGAGGGCGTGCAGGGTTTTGAAGGGGGTTGTGCGAAAGAAAATGGTAAAGGAATTCAGCTCTCTTTAAACATGAGAGGGTAGGCGTAGGGTTGGGTCTCTCAATCACTATCAGGGTACGTATGTTTATGATCTTAATCACTCTAAGGGCACTGAGGAAACGTAAGGCCCAATAAACAAAAGAAAAAGAGGAAGAAAAAAAATCCTATAGACGATAAAGATGCAAGCTTAAGCACAGCTTGCAAAGCTCTGCGGCTAGCAGACTTCCACCCCGGCCCAAACGCCCATTCCCTTCCTCCCACCTGTGGTGGCGGGGCGGAAAAACAGCTTTTTCCGCCCGCGAGCAGAGGTACTCACGTGCGCCACATTAGTATAGCGAAACATAGGTCATTTCGCGTCCGCCGTGGAGCGACACGCACCACCATCAAAGTGCGCCTGCCACCGTGGCGGCGGGAGCCAAATGAGACTCTCCGCCATGCCGAATGACGTCCGCCCCGCTCGACAAATTAGGATGGCCCAAACAAGCTGACGCACCGCAGCGGAGACACCGCCCAGCCTGAGCAGGCGGAAAGTCGACAGCGGAGCGCGAACGCCAAGACCCGGTCATGAACGCCATGGACCCAGCCCTCCATATGCATCCGGTGATGTACCTGCTACACTACCACAAGATGGGCCGCCGCGGACGCTGCCGCAGGTACGCAACTACACATATGCAACACACAACACACGTGCCGACACACGGCCCAAGCACCACACAGACACCCTGCTGGGGGACACAACACATCCACACGGGCACCCACACATTACCCACCTGACAACAAGGCACCCCTCTGCATCTAGAACACACATCGTCCGCCAACCAGCAGCAACGTCCCGGTCCCGGTCACGTCACCACCGCGGTCAACACATGCGCACTATGCAAAAGGCAGGGCCACTCCAAGGCATGGGCAGGGCCACTCCAAGGCATGGGCAGGGCACAAACACCATAGGGACACACCACCCGCAACCACACATGAACACACCCCATCAAGTCACAGGCCAGGTGCCCATCCCGTACACCCCCATGCACACCAACAAGCACTGCAACAAAAAGCACAATACACACTCTCTGCACCACACAACACACAACCAGGGAGATAGCCACTGCAGGA
Organism: Lissotriton helveticus; assembly: GCF_964261635.1. Classification (NCBI taxonomy): domain Eukaryota; kingdom Metazoa; phylum Chordata; class Amphibia; order Caudata; family Salamandridae; genus Lissotriton; species Lissotriton helveticus. Next base: position 416,214,035 of record NC_136063.1, on the reverse strand, counting down.
GTGGCTGACAAGGAACACACAACACCAGTGCCACACACATTGAAGGCTCACAATCCTTGCCAGCACATACACACACAAACAAACACACACCCTGGGTGTAGCCACAAACACAACACACACACAGGGATGCCTCAACAAATGCCTGCACAAGAACAACACACAAACACCACAGGAACACATACTGAACTCCAACAGAAACAGACATACCCAGTCAGCCAAACTGGGGAAAAGCAATGGGAGCACAAACACAACAGGAGTACACAACAGCATCACTCAGGAACAAAACACACACACCATAACACCAATCACACAAGAAATGCATCTGGACAAACACACACTGCTACATCAAACCGACCACAGATGCACATGAAACCCAAATCAATAAACACCACAAGACATCAGGGGATGCACATCAGGCAATGGCAAGGCCACATACACACAGCACTGCATGCACAACAAGCAGTGTGTGCATAACAAGCACAACAGCCACACACACACATGATCGACACAACCGCATCACACACACCACAAATCAGCACTGCACAAATACAACAGCACACCCAGGAACTAAAGCAATACCACAGCCAACATCCACACATCCAACACAACAACTACACATGGACCATTCTGGGATACAAGAGCCCAGCCACCTCCACCAGAGCACTGGCCAGCACACACAGCTGAAGTGCACATGACCACTACAGAATGACCAATAGCACAAGGACAGCACACATAAACCACTGGGGCAATGTCCAGAGTGGAATAACACTCATGGCCCAAGAACTGCACCCAAAGCATAAGCCCACAAATGAAGTGATGTGGAGGCACACACACATGGAAACCAAGGGGACAGCTGACATCAAAATGAAACAGCCTGCATGTCAGTAGCAGACATGTAAGGGGTGTACCACACACAAATAGAGGGAGCGAACACCCACAATGGCCAGGCACAAGTGGCACACATAGTGGATGGCCCAAAACCACACACACCATGCCATACAGGAGTGGAAAAACCACCATGTGCCTGCAATGCATGACAAACACAATGCCAGTCTGGAGCAGCAGGGCCACACAGTTTACAAAAAATACCCAACATGCATTGAGGATCAACCAAACACAACAGTGATGTGCAACTCACACACTTTGCACACTTCAAACTTACAAACACAACAAGGAGTAGTCACACACAACATCATGGATACACCAACACACAGCACAGTGCACTACAAACAGCTCACACAAGTGCATACAATCCTCTACACAGGTCAAGACAAAACCAACAACAGAAATACAACTCCTGGGTGACACATGTGTGTCCCCCACAATACAGGAGCACACATACATCTACTACAAACTCACACCCTTCACACAGCACACCTCTGCTACACCCAAGACCACGCATCTCATGTAGGCCATGGTACCAGGACCAAGGGCCAACACAAGATGACCATACACATACAAGGCTGGGCACACAGAAAGGAAACCACACACATACTTCATGACATATCCTAGCCAGCTCCTAAACATTTGCACAGCATCACACCCTGTGCTGGCAGTGTCTCCCAACCAGACATGTGAACAGTGTAGGCAACAGTAGCAAATCACTAACAAGATGGCTGCATGGCAGGTAAAATAGCCATCACACATGACAACATATGCAGGCTCAGAATGGCCTGAAGACCCTGTCACCCCTGTCCAAAAATATGATGCCTGCAAAGCGCCTTGCAATGTTGAAGTTATACTTGGAGCATGGTGCACAGGCAATTAAATGCGAACAGAAACAGAACTTTAATCAGCAAGGACACTAACAAAACACACAACAGAAGTAACTGTATTTATTCACAGATTGCACAGATGTAGCGGTACAACAATTGTAGACAACAGCAAGGCTCAAAATGATGTACAAATGCCAGATACCATGCACAGGTGAAACACAAACAGGAAGGGCAGTATCCATAGCACAGGTGAGAGTACAGCACAGCAGAGCAACAGGGCCAGTGCCCATGGCAGGTGAGACAGCAAGTAAACAAGAGGCTGCACAGGGGAGAGTACACCGCAGCAGAGCAACAGGGCCAGTGTCCATGGCAGGGGAGACAGCAAGTAGACAAGAGTCTGCACAGGGGAGAGTACAGCACAGCAGAGCAACAGGGCCAGTGTCCATGGCAGGGGAGAGTACAGCACAGCAGAGCAACAGGGCCAGTGTCCATGGCAGGGGAGAGTACAGCACAGCAGAGCAACAGGGCCAGTGTCCATGGCAGGTGAGAGGCCAACACAGCAGAGCAACAGGGCCAGTGTCCATGACAGGGGAGAGTACAGCACAGCAGAGCAACAGGGCCAGTGTCCATGGCAGGTGAGACAGCAAGTAGACAAGAGGCTGCACAGGGGAGAGTACAGCACTGCAGAGCAACAGGGCCAGTGTCCATGGCAGGTGAGAGGCCAACACAGCAGAGCAACAGGGCCAGTGTCCATGGCAGGGGAGAGTACAGCACAGCAGAGCAACAGGGCCAGTGTCCATGGCAGGTGAGAGGCCAACACAGCAGAGCAACAGGGCCAATGTTCATGGCAGGGGAGAGTACAGCACAGCAGAGCAACAGGGCCAGTGTTCATGGCAGGTGAGACAGCAAGTAGACGAGAGGCTGCACAGTGGAGAGTACAGCACAGCAGGGCATCAGGGTCAGCAACACACCCATGTTCCAAACAATGTACAGGACTAGCACACCTGTATGACGCACAGGCGTATGAGGGTGATGGCAACTCACTCCTGGCTGTCATTCGGACTTATATCTGGCTGTGTGTCGGGGACAGCAGGCCCACTTGACTGTGGTGACAGAGCCCCAGGTGCTGTGGGGCTTACAGTGGCTTGGCAAGCTGGAGGGCTGTGTGGACCGGGTGGCATAGTGGCACGTGGAGGTGGAGTCATGCAGACCTCTGACACAGTGTGGGTGGGTGAGGTTGGCGGGGTGCCCTTCCACTTTTTGGGAATATGAAATGGCTTCCCTGTCTTGGGGTTGATGGGAAGTGGTGATGACACAACAGGCACACACCCCAACTGTCCCACATCAGGTGCAGACACTGGCACTACCACTGGAGATGTGCTAGAACCCGTGGAACGCTTGGTCTGGCTACGTCTCTGGACCACCTTCCCCTCTTTGCCAGGTGTACCCCCTATCGTGCCCTCCTTTGCCTTCTTGCCAGGGGTAGTCTCTACACTGCCCTCCTTTGCCTTCTTGCCAGGTGTACCTCCTACAGTGCCCTCCTTTGCCATCTTGCCAGGGGTAGTCTCTACACTGCCATCCTTTGCCTTCTTGCCAGGGGTGGTCTCTACACTGCCCTCCTTTGCCTTCTTGCCAGGTGTACCCCCTACAGTGCCCTCCTTTGCCTTCTTGCCAGGGGTGGTCTCTACACTGCCCTCCTCCACCAGCATCAATGGACGTGGAATTGGGGTAGATGTTTTTGGTGGATGTGTCCCTGTGCTCTTCCTAGGTGTACCCCTGATATCCAAGACCTCCTCAGTGGGCACAGACACTGCATGGGTAGGTTTGTGTGATGTACTACGGACAGGAGAGTCTATTGTTGGTGATGCCTCTGCAGCATGTGAGGCTGATGTCTGCCTCATTGCTCTTCTGGCCTTGCCCTTCCCTGACTGGCTCTTGTCTGTGCATTCTGGGGTGGCCATGCTCTTCAGTGGGGATGGTGTTTGTGGGCGGGAGTGTTTGGGTTGTGTCTGTTGTGTGCTTCTGGTGCTGTACCTTTTCGTTGAGGCAGGCGAAGCGTGCACACTGTCATCTGATGTGGCCACTGACTGGGGGGTGGACAAAGGCACCTGAGCTGCAATGGGAGCATGTGCCTGTTGAAGGGCTGACGTGCCTGTGGATGACAATACCTGGACTGTAAGGTGTAGCCCCCCCCCTCGTCTGAGTGTATGCCCTCCATGTATGCAACCATCTGGCCTAATTTCTTGTCATGGTCACTGAAGGCATTGAGCAGGGCGGTCTAGCCCATACAAAGCTGGCGCACCGAGGGCAGCAGGGGGAACAGGTGTAGGGGCAGCAGTGCCAGGTGTGAATGTGACTCGTCCCCTCTTAGTGACACGGATACGGGCAGCACCAGAGGAAGTGGATGGGAGGCTGGGCACTGGCTGCTGGGTGGTAGATGATGATGCAGACTCCCCATCCCCTGTGCCTGCCAACATGGATGCATCCCCGCTGGCATCTGATGATGTGGTACTCTGTGTCTCTGGCACAGATTCCTCCTGCATACTTCTGTCCCCCTCAGATGCACTGGTGGGCTCTGTGTCACTGGCCTCCAGAGCAGCTGTAGTGCCGCTCTCGCCACCACTGGTTTCTGGCTCATGCTCCTCTGTGGTCTCTTGCGAATCTGCATGAGAGAGAGATACAGGGTTGTGTAAGTGTCATCATCTGGTCACACGAATTACAAGCAATGCAGTATAGGAGATGCCCAAATGTATATGGTAACTGCCACACCCTGCAATCACTGTGCAGCAACACACTACATAGACCACAACAGTGCCTGTAACGCACAAATAATACCATGAATTAGCCATGTTGATGCAACACAGCACTCTTCCCTGCCCGTAGATGGAGTGCCCCCCCCCCCCACTCGCCCTGCCCTAGGGACATGATGTGGATACAACACTTATAACCAATGTCAGACCTTCAGGGAACAAGAGGGGACAACACACACATCTATTAGCACCATGTGGTAACCTGGGCACATTGTTGTCTGATGTGTGGGCCTCGACGATCATGGTGCATGCAAAGTAGGCATACATGAAGTCACACTCAGAAGGTCGACACTGCAGTTCACCCCATTATGGATTCCCCACACTATCCCAATGAAGAACGACCATGTGGAGCCTAACCCAACTGGCAATGCGAAAGTACAGCAGGGATTATCAGCTCAGTAAGGCCAGGGTGGGCCAATGCCTGATAGAATGACACATCACAGCAGCCACTCACATTACACAGCACATCACAGCACCACACGCACATCACATGGGTCTCCGGTACCACAGGCCCTGTACACATGCATCCACTCCCAGAAAATGTCACCCTCCCCAGATACTCACCACCCCTGCCTTGCTGCCGATGCTCTCTCAGACGTGCATCCAGGTCTGGATGAGTCACTGCCAAGATGCGGCCCATCGGTGGAGTCATGCTGCGCCGTGCCAAACGCCCTGTGCGTGGTAGCAACCCCAAGGTCATCTCTGCCACTTGCTTTGCCAGCCGGCTGATGTCGTCCCACCTCTTGTGACAGTGGGTGCGTCGTCTGTTGGAAGCCCCCAGGGCTCGCACCTTTTCTGCAATGGCCCTCCACAAGGCCTTACGCTGGTGTACCTTGAGCTGCAGATATGATAGAAAAGAAGGGTAAATGTACAGTTACACAATGTCAGATACCAACATCTATAAGAACAGTAGCAAGACACAGACTCATGACTAATTGTAACCTCCCTCCCTCCAAAACTGGGGGCCCATTCACAAGGGCACTATGCATGGCCCAGACATTTGTGATTGCATGCACACATTGGGGCGTATATGCTCCATGATATTCCCACAAATGCATGATGCCTCAACACAATATGCATCGACAGAAGTGTGTAGGTCTGCAGTAATCCAGGGCATTGATGGGGCATATCTACTATTCAGTGTGAAGGAACTGGAGCAAGGAGCATGTAAGTCTGGTGATGTATAATCGTTTTGTTGGGCAGGCCCTGAATCTACTCTCTGGGTCACACTGACTCCAGGTGCACACAGAAATATTCACACGTGCAAATACTGTCCTGGCACCCACATGGCTATCAACCGTTGGCTCTGTATGTCTGACAACGTAACACACACCACACACACCACACACACATACAAGTCCAGGCATATAAAAGAGTGACATTGTGACACACACACTCCCTTGCCCTGGAGACAGCTTGTCTGTCAGTGTTTCACACAACACCATACCACCAGGCATATACTACAGCTGCGCAACTACACAACTAACACCCCCCTGCCCTCCAGCTACCTTCATGGTGACTTACCACTACATTGGGACCACCAAACAGCCTTGGGTACTGTGCCAGCACCTCGTCCACAAGGACCTCCAGCTCCTCACTTGTGAATGGACTGGCACGGATCTTCTCTGTCCTTGCCATCCCTGTGGACATGTAACACCTGTGGTGGAAGTGAGTGGTGAGGGGTCCCAGACAGCAGCCGGAGAGGGTCCCAGGCAGCAGGCTATACAGGCAGCAGCAGGAGAGGGTCCCAGGCAGCAGGCTCTTCAGGCAGCAGGAGAGGGTCCCAGGCAGCAGGCTCTTCAGGCAGCAGCAGGAGAGGGTCCCAGGCAGCAGCAGGAGCGGGTCCCAGGCAGCAGGCTCTTCAGGCAGCAGCAGGAGAGGGTCCCAGGCAGCAGGCTCTGTGAGCAGTGGAAATGTAAGGCTCACTTCCACAGATTTATAGCCCCCTGGGGTCGTTTGGAAGCGGCAAAGCATCAAAAATTGGTTGTCCAGGTCTGCCTCTTTCAAAAGTATCCAATGACCGCCTCCGCGGTGGCGGAGCACACCTTCCGCGACTTTCAAATCTGCATCATGCCACCGCGATCATCGCTCCCATTGGTTGTAGGCTATGCTCCATGGCGGTGATGCACCACGGGTGCCCGGGGTGCGCTACTGCGATGGTGCATCATTCAAAAGTATCCAATGCCCGCCTCCGCGGTGGCGGAGCACACCTTCCGCGACTTTCAAATCTGCATCATGCCACCGCCATCATCGCTCCCATTGGCTGTAGGCTATGCTCCATGGCGGTGTTGCACCGCGGGTGCCCGGGGTGCGCTACCACGATGGTGCATCATTCAAAAGTATCCAATGACCACCTCCGCTCTGGCAGAGCATGCCCACCGCCATGTACACATGTCCATATGCCAATGCCTACCGCACCTGTGAAGGGGGTGGTGCTGGCGTCACACCGCCGGGGACAGGCGGTAGTTACCGCGATGCATGCGGTGGAGCATGCCCACCGCCATGTACACATGCCCATATGCCAATGGCTACCGCACCTGTGAAGGGGGTGGTGCTGGTGTCACACCACCGGGGACAGGCAGTAGGTACTGCGATGCATGCGGCAGTGCATGCCCACCGCCATGGACACATGTCCATATGCCAATGCCTACCGCACCTGTGAAGGGGGTGGTGCTGGCGCCACACTGCAGGGAACAGGCGGTAGGTACCGCGATGCATGTGGTGGAGCATGCCCACCGCCATGTACACATGCCCATATGCCAATGGCTACAGCACCTGTGAAGGGGGTGGTGCTGGTGTCACACCGCCGGGGACAGGCGGTGGGTACCGCTATTTTCATAACCATTAATGGCTATGTCAATCCTGAACACTGTATCAGTACACAGCAGCAACATGGTGAAGGGCACATCATTGTACACACTATGCCATACTTACAGAAATATACTTCCATGTCATCCACAGGTAGACGCACGTTCAGTGTGACACACTTTGGTCTGTGGTCCCTGCCATGTTACTTATGCATTTGATGGCTGATGATGCTTGACACTCTTGAGCTGGTGTTCATGATGTAGTACTAATCCATTTGTTGTGGGTCAGTGATGACCTTGACAAGGCTTGTGTCACTGCATTGTATCGTATCAGACTGATGCATTCACAACAGCTCATGCACACAACTGAACGTTTTCCTGATACTGTGATCATTGTGTTGATGGATGTGTGCAGAGTTTACATGATGCATTGAGGTGTGACAGGTACAGCAGATGGGTATGATACAGACATGGTAATTTCCCTAACATTGGCGGATGTTGCAGCACCTTGCCTGTACATGTGAATTGTGTTCTCCAGTATGTGCGCATTCACATTCCCCGATGTGTTTGTGGCACTGGTGTATTGTCAGTGGAGAGGTGTGCCCTCTGTGTGTATCAAAAGGCCAGCCATGTAACCTGGTGTGCCATGCATCTCTCAGGCAGTCGATATTTTTGCATGACATCATTGATGGTATGTACTGTGGCCATCTCATGATGGTTGTCACTGACCTTTTCAATTTTACATCTCAACTAGGAGGAGGCCAAATCTCCTACGTCACCTGACAGTGCTGGAGGACATGGAGAATGAGGCAATAATACGGAAATTCCGCCTGGATAGACCAACACTGAAGATCCTGTGTGATCTATTGGAGCCCCACCGGCAGCCTCGCCGTCACTGTCCAATGGCATTCACACCCACACACAAGGTGATGGCAGCACTCCACTTTTTTGCGACAGGTTCCTTCCAGGAGACCGTGGCTAGCGCTGGAGGGATGTCGCAGCTCATGTTCAGCATGGTGCTGAGGGATGTTCTTGCTGCCATGATGCTGTATCAGTATCGCTACATCCATTTCCCTAGGGGAGGAGAATTGGCTGCCGTGAAGGGGGACTTCTATCCCCTTGGGCGCATCCCACATGTTGTTGGTACCATCGATTGCACCCATGTAGGTCTGGTGGCACCACAGGCGACGGAGCACATTTATAGGAACCACAAACATTATCATTCTATCCAATGTGCAGGTGGTGTGCCTTGCGGACATGACCATGTCTCATGTATGTGCGAAGTATCCTGGCTCTGCGCATGATTTGTACATCATGAGAAACAGCATGGTGCCACGGATGATGGAGAATCTGCATCCCGAGCATGCTTGGATTGTGGGTGAGTATGCCTACTGACATGGCGTGCTGTTTGTTACCTGATGCACTCTGGCTGTGCAACATTGCAATGGGTGTTTGTCATTCACAGGTGACTCGGCATATCCCAGTAGGCCATGGCTGTTGAGCCCCCTCAGGAATCCCAGGACCCTGGCTGACATCCGCTAGATGGCAGGACCCGTCGGGTAATCGAACGGACTTTTGGCCTGCTAAAGTCAAGATTCCGCTGCCTTGACAGGACCGGAGGTGCACTGGCATACTCGCCTGGGAAGGTGTGCAAGATCGTTGTGGCATGCTGTATGCTGCACAACCTGGCCATCCACAAGGGGGTCCCCCTGCTCCTGGACGATGGTGAGGAACCAAGGCCACTACCTGCTCAAGGACCTGAGTCCAGTGATGAGGACAGTGGAGAGGAGGAAGGAGTAGACCTGCGCCAGCAGCTCATCGACTGCTACTTCACTTGAAGGTGGGTGATGAGGTACAACGTGTACATTGTCTTGTGTGGTTGCTGTTGTTGTGAAGGGCTGTGTGTGGATGTAACCGACAGGCACACGTTCAGCCACCTGTGTGTGGTAAATGTGACATTGACGTTCCATATGGGGACGTATGCTGGACCCTATTTGTTCACACCTGCAGCTCATTGCCTGTAGTGTCTTGTGTATGTTTTGTGTAGTGTTCTGCCTGTGATGCCACAATGAGACCAGTGACTGTTGTTCTGTTGTGTCTCCCTAGGTGCTACAGAAGAATACTGCCCTACATACTGTACATCATTTGGACACAGCATGGACATTGTCAACACTGTAAATATTGCACTAAAAACGAAAATGCACAAAATCAGGTTCGTCCGGTATTTTATTTTGAAAGTGGACATGTGAATTGTGCGGGGATATTTACATGAAGGTGGGGAATGAGCAGTGAGTTGACAGTCCTGTTCGATGAGATGCAAGAGTAGACACCACATGGATGTGGTGACCCAGTCCAATAGACAGGTGCCATTGCCAAGGAAATGTGGGGAAAGACAGTCCAAACAGTGAAAGCAGTGGGGAAGAGGGTTGTCATCACGGCTGGCTCTGTGACTGGCGTGTGGCAGGTGCTTTGCCTACGGAGACTCCCAGGCTCTTCTTCGGACGCCCCCTAGATCTTTTTGGCGGTGTGGGGCCTGCTGAATGGCCAGCGGCGTCAGAGGACTTTCCCCTCTCTGTTGGTGCAGGGGAGGATGGTGCACTGTCATCCTTCGGCACAACAGGAGGGGACGGAGGTGGTGGTTGGGACACAGGCCTGTCCCTCTGCAACGCCACTTGCTGGCCCATGAGGTCCACCGTCTGTCCAAGGCGGTTGTCAATGGACCTCATCAGCAGGATGAGCTCCCTTAATAGTTCATCCGACCGGCCACTTTGTCCCTGGACCTCTTGGTATGCCTCCACAACTCTGGTGAAGTGATCCAGGGATGGTGTCCACTCTTCCCGAGGTCTGGTGGTGACCCTGGCCCTCCCACCTGCTCTGCTGCCACGGACCTGTTGCCTCGCCACTGTGGGTCCACGCACTCTGTCCCTGCCCTCCACAGTTGTTTCTGTGGGCCTGCGACAGGAAGCGTGCTGCAGGTGGTACTGGTGGTACTGGTGGTACTAGTGGTACTGGTGGCGGCGGTGGTGGCTGCGGTGGAGGCAGAGGCCGTGACAGCAGAGGTCTGCTGCGCTGTTGTTGCAGCAGACGTGGTGGTGGGGAGGATGGGGGCCTGGGACCTCTGGGTCTGTGGCACACCAGATGGGCCGGGCCGGAGCTCATCGTCCAAACTGTCCTGGGAGTTCACATCTGAGAGTCCATGTGACAGGGGTAGAGACTGGCTCTGCTGGTCGTTGGGGTGGTCCTTAGCAGTTAGTTCTTCATCACCTGTGGAGTAGATGGGGAATGGTCAGTGTTGGGCACTGTGCAAGTATTGTATCATCTGCGTATCATCGATTGTCTGTACACTACACAATTATGAAGTCACCAGTAGTACAATTCATAGCAACACTGTGTGTAATATCATAGTGAAGAGGAACATAATTTACTCATACGTGTTGAATGTCAATGCATTGCATGCAATTGTTGTTGCGTTTAGGGATGCAGGTCTACCAAACACACACACACATCGGGAAGAGTTAAGATAGCTACCTACCTGTTAGGTGAGGGCGAAGAGTGCAATGGCTGACACTTGCTCCTGGGTGGGGGAGGCCTCTCTCCTGCTCAGCTGTGGGACAGGAGGCATGCTGGGAGTGGTAGTGCAGGCCTCCCTCCCCCAAACACCCTCCAATTGAAGATGGCTACCTACCTGTAAGTTTGTTTGTTGAACAGTACAATGGCTGACACATGCTCCTGGGTGGGGGAGGCCTCTCTCCTGCTCAGCTGTGGGACAGGAGGCATGGTGGGAGTGGTAGTGCAGGCCTCCCTCCCCCAAACACCCTCCAAGTGAAGATGGCTACCTACCTGTAAGTTTGTTTGTTGAACAGTGCAATGGCGGACACATGCTCCTGGGTGGGGGAGGCCTCCATGCTGCTAGAGTGTGGGCCATGGGACATGCTGGGAGTAGTGATACAGGCCTCCCAAACCCAAACAGTGCTCCAATACAAGATGCCTACCTACCTGTAAGTCTGTTTGTTGAACAGTGCAATGGCTGACACATGCTCCTGGGTGGGGGAGGCCTGTATCCTGCTCAGCTGTGGGCCAGGGGGCATGGTGGGAGTGGCAGTGTAGGCCTCCCTCCAACAGACAGACATCACAAGAAAGATAGCTACCTACCTGTTAGGTGAAGGGAGCAGTGCAATGGCTGACACATGCTTCTGGGTGGAGAGGCCTCTATCCTGCTCAGCTGTGGGACAAGGGGCATGGTGGGTGTGGTAGTGCAGGCCTCCCTCCAACAGACAGATATCACAAGCAAGATAGCTATCTACCTGTTAGGTGAGGGTGAACAGTGCAATGGCTGACACATGCTTCTGGGTGGGGGGGGGGCCTCTATCCTGCTCGGCTGTGGGACAGGGGGCATGGTGGGAGTGGTAGTGCAGGTCTCCCTCCAACAGACAGACATCACAAGCAAGATAGCTACCTACCTGTTAGGTGAGGGTGAACAGTGCAATGGCTGACACATTCTTCTGAGTGGGGGAGGCCTCTGTCCTGCTCAGCTGTGGGACAGGGGGTGTGGTGGTAGTGGTAGTGCAGGCCTCCCTCCAACAGACAGATATCACAAGCAAGATAGCTACCTACCTGTTAGGTGAGGGTGAACAGTGCAATGGCTGACACATGCTTCTGGGTGGTGAAGGCCTCTATCCTGCTCAGCTGTGAGACAGGGGGCATGGTGGGAGTGGGTGTGCAGGCCTCACTCCAACAGACAGACATCACAAGCAAGATAGCTACCTACCTGTTAGGTGAGGGTGAACAGTGCAATGGCTGACACATGCTTCTGGGTGGGGGAGGCCTCTATCCTGCTCAGCTGTGGGCCAGGGGGCATGGTGGGAGTGGTAGTGCAGGCCTCCCTCCAACAGACAGACATCACAAGCAAGATAGCTACCTACCTGTTAGGTGAGGGTGGACAGTGCAATGGCTGACACATGCTTCTGGGTGGGGGAGGCCTCTATCCTGCTCAGCTGTGGGACAGGGGGCATGGTGGGAGTGGTAGTGCAGACCTTCCTCCAACAGACAGACATCATAAGCAAGATAACTACCTACATGTTAGGTGAGGGTGAACAGTGCAATGGCTGACACATGCTTCTGGGTGGGTGAGGCCTCTATCCTGCTCAGCTGTGGGACTGGGGCATGGTGGGAGTGGTAGTGCAGGCCTCCCTCCCCCATACAGGCCTCCTGAGCAAGATGGCTAGCTACCTGTTGTGTGAGGGTGGACAGTGTAATGGTGTTTAGGTATTGCAAGGAAGTACTTCTCAGTGTGTTGTTTGGCATTTGTTTGTACTTACCAGCCTCCGCTCCCCCGGCTACTCCTGTGAGACTCTCAGGAAGCACTATGGCAAGCACCTTCTCCTCCCATGGTGTGAATGTTTTCGGTGGGATGGGAGGGCCACTGCCAGTCACGTTCCCCGGCGTCCAGTTCTTACTCCTCCGCTCCTTGACAACCCTCTTGAGATCTTGCCACCGCTTCATGATCTCCTTCTTGGATCTTGGGGTGGTCCCTACTGCATTTACCCTTTGGACTATCCTTTCCCACATTTGTGTCCTCGTGGCTAATTGTGTCTGTTGGACCAGGCTACCAAACAGTTGTGGCTCTACTCTCACAATCTCATTGACCATGACTGTCAACTCACTCTCGGTGAATTTGGGCATTTTTGTGATGTCATGGTGTGTGGTGGTTGAGGTGTTTGTGGGTGCAGGGGTGTGGTGTTGAGGTGTGTGGTGTGTTGTGTGCTGGGGGATTGTTTGTGCTGGTGTAATGGTGGTGGTGCTGGTAGTGGTGGATGTGTGTGTGTGCTGTGGTCTTTTGCCTCTCCTGTTAGATGTGGTGTATGGCCTTCTCTTCTGGAGTGTTGCAAAGGATTGTGGTTAGTGAAGGGGGTGGCTTTATACTCAGCTGTGTGGGTATGTCCAAGTGGAATTTGGGTGTCCGGTGTGTTTTGGGAGTTGTCCTGTGCTGTTTTATTATTATTTGCATTTATTTTTGTTATTTGTATGTGTGTTATGTATTTGGGGGGCATGGTTACTTTTATTTGTGCAATGTTTGGCATCACTGCGGTGTTTTGGCATCGTCTGCCATGTTTTTCATGTCCCGTCCGCTGCGGCGGCTATGCTGCAGCTCTTCCGCTATTTCTCCCATTCACTCCTGTGTACGTCCGCGGCGGTCGGTAACAGCGGTTCCAACCACGACACCCTCGGGGATATACTAATTTCCCGTGCTGTGTGTCTGCTGTCCTTTGCCGTGGGTTGTTGCTTTTCCGCAGCTTTTCCGACCGCCTCGGTCGTTTTTTTGGCCATCACCACCTGCGTCGGACGGCTTTGCTTGGCTCGCTACCGCCGCGGTCGGTCTTTAGTGGCGGTTGATCCTAATGTGGCCGCCGGTGTCTCCGCGGTGCAGGCAGGCGGTTGGTTTCCGCCTCCATGGCGGTCGGGGTGGTTTTCCGCCCGCTATCCTAATGACGCCCATAATTCCTCCTCCCCTCTCATACAGAATCATTGGAGAGAAAGGTATAAATGAACCTAAGAATTAGGTCGGGCTGGCATGAAGACTGGATGCTTGGGAAGAATGCCAAACAGCGGCGCTCGAACTGCCAATCTGAGAGCTTCTTGGAGGTATACGTGGATATTATGTTATGGTGATCTGAAAAGTGCCCTATCACCCAGGAGGGTTTCCTGGTGCTGAGGAGGTGTGAGTCTAGCCAGCCTAGGTTTTTGACTTCTTGCGGAATTCAAGAAGTGAGGAGGAGGCCTAGATGTTTATCAGTAAGTCGTTCCAAGTTTTAGGAGTGATGTAGGGGAAATCTTGACTGCCAGATCTTGTTTTCTGTATGAGAAGAGAAGCCCAGCAGAGCTAAGGTGTCTTGAAGGGTTGTGAAAGCAGACCTAGTTGTTGAGGTATGCTGGTCCAGAGCTACGTAGTGCTTTGAAAATATGGATGTGGAGTTTGAAATGTGCTTGTTTGTGCATGGGTGACCAGTGTAGCTCCTTATGGTGAGGTGAGGTGTTTGGGGCACAATAGGTTAAGAGTGATTTCTGGCTGATGAATTCTGAATGGTCTGCAGCCTCTCGGTGAATTGCTTATGCATCCCAGCGTAGACAGTGTTTCTGTTTTCCCTTTTGCTTGTGGCCTGGACATGAGTGACCATTTTCCAGCTGTTGATTGGGAACCATCTGAAGATATTCCTCTGTATTCTCAGGGTGTGGAAGCATGAGGCAGTGACAGCACTGACTTGGGCAGGTATGTCAAGTTTGCAGTTGATGATGATCCAGAGATTCTTGGCATGGGTGGTGCGAGTGTACCTTCGTCCTAGTTCTGTTCGCCACCTTCTGGAATCTCACCGAAATGGGCTCTTGCAAATATTACAATTTCCGTCTTGTCTGTGTTCACTTAAGACATTTGGTCTTCCTTCAGTTGGCAGTTTTGGTCATGCAATCAGTTAACTTGTGCTGGACATCTTGCCCCTAAGGGAGAGAATGAGTTGCATGTCATCTGCTTAGGAGAGGACGTTGATGATGTGCGATGTGTTGATGTCAGCCAGGGGGATCGTGCAAGCATGAATGAGGGTCAGGCTCAGGGAAGATCCCTGCAGGACTCCGCAGATGAGGTTTTGAGGGTACAAGTGGAAGGTGCCTGGCTGACTGACTGGATTCTGCCAGTCAGTAAGGAGACGGCAGAGTGCGGGTCCTTGGATTCTGATGTCAGGTAGGCATTAAATGAGGATAGGGTGGGAGACTGTGTCAAAAGCTGCAGAAAAGTCCAGGAGGAAAAGGCCCTCTGTGTCTCCTCTGTCAAGGGTCTGCAAACGTTTGAGCGGGTGGCCATCTTTGGTGTGTGGAAATAACAAACTCACAAGCGTGGCCTCAACCGCGCACGCTGTCGCCGCCTGCTCCGCCGCCACTCTGGTCCCCAAAGAAGTCTGCAACGTAGGCGGCAGCTCTCCACCCGCATGGAGGCTGCTAAGTGGCAGTGTCTGGCATTGTTGGGTGCTCTGGCGAGGTACGCCATCTTGGTTGAGGACCCAAGGGTCCAGGCCACGCCCTATTTTACCTTTATTAGGAGAGATTGTATGTGGTTGGTTGTCTGAAAGGGTATAAGAGGAAGACAGTGAATTTAAGAGATAGCGGAGTGGCATAATTGTTGAGGTCTTCTAGAGCACTACATAAACCAGATTTGCCAGCAATTAGATGGGTAAAGGAAGTGATAAGAGAGCCAGGTGGGAAGTCAGTATATTCGGAGCACACTCAGTATGGCGACCTTCTACCTCAAAGACTTTTGTGAGGGGATGAGCTTTGCAGGCTATTATGAGAGCTGAAGATTGATCAAATGAGAGAATGTTTTGACATTGTTATTGTTACACTGTGGTGAGAAGAATAGATTATTTGTTAGCAGGACTTTATACTTGCATAATGTTAGCCTCCATGGCTTGACATAAAATGTAGATTTTCTCAGCCTGGTAGGCAGAAAATCTGAATTTTAGTAAAGACATTGAGCCCAAGATTATCCCACAACTGTTAAATAACCTACCCTGATAAAAAGGAAGGAAGACGTCTTCACTGCAAAAATGAAGAATTGTCATTTAATAGCTTGAAAAGACTATTTAACTACACAGAGTTGTATTTAGAAGGAAGAGAGCCTCATGTTCTTGGATTTTATAGCTTATCAGAATATTAAAAAGTTCTAAAATCTTTGTAACGTTGCTGCTGTGAGTGGGGCAATAAAATTATATTGCGTAATCTTAGCCTCTTTGTCTTTAATAAAATCCAGATTTTCTGCCTACCAGTTTATGGAAAATCAACCTTTTCTCCATTACATTACATATACAGAGTGGGCATTGGATCCACCCCAGGTCATGGTTGGGTGGCTTTGTTGTCGTATCTCGTGTCTCTGCTCCCGATCTGATGGCTTTTCTTCATATTCTTGTTTGTCCTGCCCAGGAGCCTTGACATCACACAGTGTTTTGATTGGACGAGTTGGGTCTTTCCACTGCATACTTGAGGGACTTTTTAAAATCTTGTTTTAAGCACTTCATGGAAGTACATATGTTTCCTTCCTCTCTTCCTCTTTTCCGCACCATGTATGCTCTCTTTACTCTTTCCTTTTGTGAAATTTACTATCCCACTCTTATGACCTGGGAGGGTCATATTGGAGGTTTAGATGAGCATGCCCAACGCTAATCCATACTTTCCACATAATAGCTGCAGGCTGAGCCTTGAATTAACTCAAACCTACAGGTTTTCCAGAGGAGCATAGAAACACATTGGAGGTTTGCGATTGGTTGATATAAATGCATGAGGGCGTCCCGATGCCAAAAATGAAGAGTTATCCTTTAATAGCTTGCAAAGGCTCTTTAAGTTCACAAAGTTTTATATAGGAGGAAGACAGCCTCATGTTCTTGAATTTTATAGCTATACCAAATATTAAAAAAGTTCTGTTTGTTTTGTTGCTGCTGTGAGTGCAGCAATAAAAGGATATTACATAATCTTATCCTCCTTGTCTTTAACATAATCCAGATTTTCCGCCCACCAGTCTATGGAATAGCTACGTTTTCTCCAATACATTACATATAGAGTGGCCTTTGGAGCCACTCCTTGGTCATGATTGAATGACTTTGTTGTCATATCTTGCGTCCCTGCTCCTGATCAGATGGCTTTTGTTCTTATTCTTGTTTTTCATACCCAGGAGCATTGAGATCACACAGTGTTATTGTTGGACGAGTTGGATCTTTTCGCTGCATACTTCAGGTGCCTTTTTAAAATCTTCCTTTAAGAACTTCGTGGGAGTATATGTTTTTCCTTCCTCTCTCCCTATTTTCCTCTCCCTTCATGCTCTCTTTACTCCCTTTCCTGCTTCCCACACGTCCAAGTTACTTTTCCCACTTTGATGACCCAGGAGGGTCTTATGGGAGGTTTAGATGAGCAAGCGCAATGCTAATCCATACTTTCGATAAAATACGATCTTCAGGTTGAGCCTTGAATGAACTGAAACCTACAGCTATTTGTGAAGGGAATAGAAAGTAGGACAGAAACATACTCGAGGTTAGAGGTTGGTATTACCAGAAGTTCAGGATTTCAACTCTCTTTCTCAAATAGTGCCGAACATCTACTAGTATTGTACATGCCTCATTGACAGCTAATCTAGGTATAACAATAAACATACACATATTGAGTACTTAAATAGATGTGCATATATAACAATACTGGGCAGGTATAACAGAGCCCTCTACTCGCGTCCTTACAGGGTGACATTAACAGATCCCACTAAACACTCCGTGCGTGTCTGGTATATGGCCACGGACTCATTGGGTTGGAGGAATAGGTTGACTATGGCTACCCCGCTTTGGGACTCCGGGCAGCTTGGTAAGCTGTGGAAGACGAAAGGCTTCGACAGGTGGGAAATCATAGGCATCTCCACGGTTAAGGATGTCTGGGGGAAGGGGAAGATCAAATCGTTTGAGGAAATGCAGGTGGAGTATAAACTCGCGCACTCCGAGTACTTTCGGTATGGACAGGTTCGGCATTCCCTCCTGTCATTATTGCCTGGTGAGGCGGAACCTTCAGAAGCTTCCCCTCTGGAAGATAGAATACTGGATGGACATCTTCCCGACAAAACGATCTCTCTAATATATAAAAGTTGATTAATCACAGGACTGACTCTCTTGAGGCGCTTAGAGATAAGTGGGTACAGGATGGCATAGAGCTAGATGAGGAAGAATGTCAGATGGCGGTGTCATCTCCTAAAGAGGTCACAATCCCAGCTCGCCTCCGACTGGTTCAACTTAAGATTTTACATAGGATTTACCTTACGGGACCCAGAATGGTACATATGGGGCTTTCGGACTCGGGGATGTGCAAAAGGCAACGTGGGCTGGTTGGCACCTTTATGCATACATACCACTATACATAGAGTACTTGGTGTTTCCCTTTCTCCAGAGGCAAGAAGATGTTTACTTAACATATGGGAACCAACTGACTTAAATAATTCGCAGACGCAATGGGTCACACTATGTTATATGATCGCCAAGCGGAAAATCGCCCAATTGTGGGGAGCCGATCAGGCCCCTTCCTTGGAAGGGTGGGAAAACAACTTGGATTGGTGTATGTTTAGGGAGAAGACTACTTATCTTGCGAGGGGACGCCCTCGGAAGTGGTCACTGATTTGCGGGCCTTGGAACAGCTACAGAGGAGAAATTTGTACACCACCCATGAGCGCTGTCCCTGATGATTCCCCCTCTCCGTGAGGTTCCACTCTAACTTCGAAAAATCTGTGTTTATCCTGTGACCCCAAGATGTATGCTTGGCTACTGTCATTGACCGTCTGTAATGTAATTTTTTGCTGATGTTTGTTTAATAAAAATGAAATATAAAGAAAAACCAATACTGGGCAGGCCACAATTACCATGTGGTTTAACTGATATTCCAGTAGATTGTTCTGGTAATGAACACTAGAAGTGTCAAGAGACTGTCCACAAGCTCAAGAGCCCCAGGATGTGTTGTCAGTGAGTGCAGCTGAAAAACGACTGACAAACGTGGAAAGATGCTATTGGAGTTAATAAGTGGTGTCACCCGAGTGATCCTGAACAGAAGGAGACGTTCTGGCAGCGTTCACAAGAAAAGGAGATACATGTTCCTCTATACTAGATTACGTAATTAGTAGCCAAGATCTATTTCAGAAATTTCTGCATTTCAAAGCTCCATTTGTACAAGGAAGAGATCATGGAATACTTCATCTGAAACTCAAATCAAATCTACAGGCTATATCTTCATGTCCCTCTGCCTTCTTTTGGCTACCGGGGTTCTGGGGGGGCCGCCACCGCCACGAGTCACCGGACTTCAGATTCCGGCAACACTTGCGACGCGCACGCCGCCACCTCGTCACACAAGCGCCAGGAGGCGCACATAAGGAACACCGAGCTCCTGCTGAAGCGGGAGCCCTGCTGATACTTTTGCCTGCTTGGGGACACAGCACTACGTTGTCCTCTGCCTTCTTTTGGCTAGCGGGGTTCTGGGGAGGCCACCACCACCACGAGTCACCGGACTTCAGATCCCGGCAACACTTGCGGCGCGCACGCCGCCACATCGTCACATAAGCGCCAGGAGGCACACATAAGGAACACCGAAGCCCGGGCCCGTCATTGGCCGGAAGAGGCCAGGCTGGGCCACGACTCCACCTCTTCTTATTAGGACAGGAAACAATCAGGGGGTTGAAATGGGGAAAAGAAAACTGCATACCACACCTCCTAGCCAAAAAGCGAACAAGGCTAAATATCCTAGTGCATCCCTCATGAAATACTTGACAGGGGCGGTGGGCGCACTAGAAAAACAAATCTCTAATGTAGAGGAGGAGTTGAACAAAGAGTCTTTTGGCTCGATTGATACTAGCAAAATCAATCCTCCCTCCCAGGGACTATTCGATGTGGCTTTAAAATCAACATTACACGAGACATTAGATGATTTACAAAATGGCTGTGTACAGTTAGGGAGGGACGAGATATCTGCAATTGATCTGGAAACAGCACCATTACCCCCTCATAAAAGAGTGTGTGTGTCTAAGAAATCAGCCCTTATAGCATTAACCCCACAGGTTCATGAAGCTCCGCCCACCCCAAAAAGTTTAAAACCTAAGTGTGAGAAGTTGGCCTGATATGCAGTGCTCACTATTCTAGTGATCACTATGTATCAGTCCAAACAACCCTTATTGATGATTGGTTGTAAGTCAACCTTATAGACCAGCTATCCTAGTAGCATGGATACGAGCAGTCTAAGGCTAAGACTCTAGAGGGCGTGTTAAGCCAGCTGTTTTACCATCACATTACCCCTTGAACACCAAGTGAAAGGACACCACACAAGTTGTTATCAAAAATAAAGTGTATTTATTTATAACAAGACTACCCTGGCTCTTTATGAGACGGGGAGCTAAGCACACAACAAAACTCTTAAGAAAATACTTTAAGTCGCACAATTTACACAAATGCCCGAGGGGCACGAAAAACCATATACTCAGTATGTGGAATGCGAACTTGCTAGCAGGTAAGTAATACTTTTCTAGACTCAGGAATCGCTAGGCCTACAATTCTAAACACTGGGATTAGATGCAGGAGGCCTGTGGACGTCGTGTGCAGAGTGGGAACTCTCACGCGTAAGGCGGGAAAAAGTCTATGGAGGCTAGCAGTTGCAAAGTTACTGTTCTCGGGCGAACCCGACTAGGTGGGTCGAAAACAAGAGTGGATCCGAACACTAGGAGTGTTGGACTATGCTGGAGCACCGGAGTACTCGGTTTACCTAGCCCAGGGGCTGCGGCTGCATAGGGTTGAAGTCACGTCGGAAACCCTCGTTGAAGAACCAGGAGCCTGAAGAAAGAGTTGCTGGCAGGCGGCCAGTGAAGAAAGTTCGGAGTGATCCAAGCCTGGATCAGGGAAGAAGAAACCTGTAAGCAGAGGGGACCAAGTTCTGAATCACTAGCCAGTGATTTGAGTGGGCACCAGGATGGCACCGGACGAAGTCACCTCAGCCAGGTGAGTGGGCGCTGCTGGGCTCTGCAGTCTCTCGGACCAGGAGGCGTTGTCGGCGACCAGGATGGAGGTGCGAGCTGTCCCACGAAGGTACTTGCTGTCGACGTCGCTGGACCCAGGATTGGGCAACAAGTCTTGGCAAATGCAAGGCCCACGCGGTGGACCTAAAATGGCGTCTTGAGTGGACCAGGAGGGTCCAGGGTGCTCCTCTTTTGGAGGGGAGCAAGGGCTAGTCTGGAGCAACCAGACCAGCAGTGGTTGTCGTCGTGGAGCGTCGTGAAAGGGCCACTAGCCAACGGGCAAGCGACCTGGACAACGCGGTTGGCAGCAAAGAGCAGAAGGGCCCCACGCAGATCTCGTGGATGCAGGGGGGCTGAACTTCGGTGCTGGAGCTGCTCAGGGTCGGGGCTTCTCTTACCCCAAAGCACTCGGTCGAGGGTCACTCGGTGGTCGTGCTGGACAAGCTTCGTGCAGTTCTGAAGATGGCCGGTCCCTCGAGGTCTCGTCACACCCACGGATCACAGCTGGGCTGATGATGTAGGTTGAGGTCAGAGGTGCCAGGGAAGCCGGTTCTCGTCGTGCTGGAGCAGTCTTGATCCGAAGGAGAGACTGGCAACAAACCGCGATGCTTGGTTGGTGCCTGCTGCTGCAGGTTGACTACTCCTTAGTCACAAGGGAGAATCTTGGGAAGAAGTCTTGAGTTCCTTTCGTGGAAAGTAGTTTCAGGATTCAAAGATGATCTGATTTGGAAGGGGGCCAGGTCCTACCTTTATCCTGCAAAAAGGGGCTGGCACGCGACTAAGTCCTGCCCTATGGGTGGGACTAGGAGGGGGGTGGTTACACCCCACTCCTTTGGCGGGCTTTCCCCAGATCAGGGGCTGGAGTGCCCCTGGAACTGGTTCCAGCCGGCCTATGCACAGTGAGCACCGGGGTGCCACTTGCAGTCACCTTCCTCTAAAGCCCTGCCTACCTAGGATACACAAAATCCTGTCTGGGACGGTGCTGGCACCGCCCCTGGCAGGAAACCCTTTGTCCTTGCCTCCTGGGCTGGGAGGACTCCCAGCAGCAGGAGGGCAGACTTGTTTCTCGGTGGCAGCATCCATTTTGTGGAGCTAAGGCTCTGTCTGACTTTAACCGGGGTTACAGGTTACATACATGTCGTGTCCCTCTAGAAGGGTGGAATGCTAACCCCGTCGCCAGAATTGGCGAGGGGTTAGTATTCCAATTCGTATGACACCTTACTCGACATGTTTTGATAAAGCGATACCAGAGTTGGCATATAACCGCGAGGATTATAATGCACTTAAGAGTATATGGTATGCGATATCATGGAAACGGCTAAGGGATGGATCCCGAAAGCCGCAGACAGGCTCAGCTCATGCCAGAGCACTATCTCACACGATTCCAAGCACTCTGCCTTCAGGATTGTCAAGGCCTGCCATGGGAGTGACTGATAGGAGATCTGTGTGTCCATTTTAGGGTTAGATATAGGTATACTATATCTAAAGCAAAGGGTGATTACACCACCTTGCCCCAGCTGTCGTGCAGCCAGTTGTGTCAGATTTGGATGGCCAGCCAGGGGTGGCATAATACATGCTGCAGCCCCTGGTAGGCCCTGGGTACACCTATGCCCTGGGTACCTAAGGTACACTGTACAGGGACTGATAAGGTGACTCAGTATCCAATTAGATATGTACCTAGGATACATGGAATCCATTTTACAGAGAGAGCAGTAGGCCTGGGGTCCTGAATAGCAGGGCCCCAGGTCAACTAAGTCAGAAAACCAGCAAAACACCAGGCAAAAAGTTGGGGGCAACCATAGTCAGGGATCTACCTTCCTACATAACCCCCCCCCCCCCCCCCAAACGAAAGGAGATAAGGCTATCCTTGACAGGTAAGCCTATATTGCCTAAGTGGCCATATAAGGAAGTACCAGCACTGGCATGGTTACCCCCTATGTCATGGTCCACTAAGCAATCCCTCACCCTAAGGGTATCTGAGGGTCTCCACCATAGGGAATCTCTACCTGTGGTGTGTTTTGGCAAAGTAAAAGGCTGGTGCTGAAATGGAGTACTGAAGTGAGGCTCCACTAATTTTGGGCTCAGCTTCCTCCAATCATTTTCCACCATAGAGGCCTTTCTTTCCAAGACTGAGTTGTTTTGAGCTCTCAGGGTCAACCTCTGGCTACCTACAGCTGGAGGTTGGGTCCCTCTGTTTGGCTTACTGGAGGGACAGGTCAGGTTTGGGGCCCTTAGGTCCCAGGTTTGGCTGTGCCCAACAGTGTCCATCTGTGGGAGGTCCCTAACTACATTTAAGGGGGATCCCTCAGGAGTTGGTTTTATTTTCACTTGGCTAGGACTACTAGCTTCAGTGCCCTTAATCTGCTGATAGGGGGTTTCTTTTGGACAGGGGGCCCTTTGGGGTCCAACACTGGCCTCCCTGACCTCTACAGCCCTGGGCTGACTGAGGCAGGGTAGAGAGGGGCAGGTTACTTGCTCCAGACTGGGTCCCACCTTGGAAGGGTCCACTGACATCAGGGGCTCTGCCAGGCTAGGCCTGACTACCTCTGGGGCAGTTCCTTCATAAGGGGTCAGATCAGTTCCCTGAGGAGGCTGATCCTTTCCTAGAGTCTGGTGGGAGGGAGATTTCTCTTCCTCCTCAATGCTCTCTGTCTGAGTGGAGTGATCCATAGTTTCAGGCTTCACAACACTATCATCTGTCTGAGTTTGAGCTGTGGCCATCACAACTCTCCCAACCTTTTCAGGAGGGGGCTCAGTTTGGGTGTGGGCTGTGACCATCACAGACTTTACAACCTGTTCTGGGAAGGAAGTTGTCTGAGATTGGGCTGTGACTGGCACAGCCCTCCTGACCTGTTCAGGGAGGACATCTTGGACTGGGGCTGTGGCTATCACTGCCCCACTAACCTTACCATGGAAGTTTACCATTTTAGAATGGGTTTCTTGCTCTACTTCAGCCCAGGCTGAGAGCTCTAAATCATTCCCCAGTAGGCAATCTACAGGCAAGTTTGGTGACACTGCCACTCTCTTGTGGCCAGTGACACCTCCCCAGCTGAGATTGACCACTGCCATGGGATGATCTCTCTGTACTCCATCAATATTGGTCACCTGGTATGTGGCACCAGGTAAAAGTTGCCTTGAGGGGACTAGACTCTCAGTCACCATAGTGATGCTAGCCCCTGTATCTCTATAGGCCTCAACTTTTATACCATTGATGAGGGGCTCCTGTCTGTACTTGCCCAAAGTGTTGGGACAAGTTGTGAAGTTGGCAAACCCCATGCCAGTCTCACAGACAAGAGTATCTAAGTTTGGGGACCTGGTTAGGCCAGAGTCCCCAGGAACTCCCAAAGTAAATGCACCCAAATTCTTGGGGGCACTCCCACCACCTGGGGGATTACTACTAGTAGTAACAGGAGGTTTGGGAATGTTACTTGGGGGTATGTTCTCCTTATTGTTGTTCTTTGGGCAACTGCTGTCAGTTTTCAAATGACTCACCTGTTTACAGGGATAACAATAAGGTTTCTTCTGGGCATTGGAAGGATTCTGGGACCCACCCCCCTCAGAGGATTTTTGGGGCCCTGATGTGGTTTGATCTGAAGATGTATTCCCACCCTTCTCTTGAGGCTTGGTTGATTCCTTTTTCTGGTCACCACCTTGGTTCTTAGGCCTAATCCTGGTTCTGACCCATTTGTCTGCCCTCTTACCCAATTCTTGTGGAGAGGTCAGATCAGAGTCTACCAGGTGCTGGTGTAATAACTGGTTCTGACAATTATTTAAGACTTGCTCTCTCATAATAAGATTATACAATCCTGTGAAGTCAGTAACCTTGCTACCCAGTAGCCAGCCTTCCAAAGCCTTAGTGGCACAATCAACAAAGTCAGCCCAATCCTGAGACTGAGTTTTCTGGGTATCCCTGAACAGCAACCTGTACTGCTCAGTGGTTAAGCCAAACCCATCAACCAGTGTATTTTTCAGGACTTGGTAATTATTAGCATCCTCAACTCTAGTAGTGAGGAGCTTATCTCTACCTTTGCCATCAAAGGAGAGCCACAGTATAGCTGCCCACTGACTTTGGGGAATGCCCTGCACAGTGCAGGCCCTCTCCAAAGCAGCCATCCATTTCTGGATGTCATCCCCTTGCTTAAAGGGGGGCACTATCTTGGTCAGGTGTTTAGTATCTAAACCCTTCTCTTTTTCTCTTGGGAGATTGCTGCCACCAGTGGGAACTGTCCCACTCATCTGCTGCTCTCTAGCAAAGGCAAGCTTCTCTTTGGCCAGGGCAAGTTCTTCCCTTTCAATCCTCAGTTTAGCTTGTCTCATCCTTGCTTCATGCTCTCTTCTCTGAGGGGAAGTCAATCTCCTCTGTGGAGAGCTCCTTCTCCTCTGAGAAGAGGCATTAGAGTGCAGAGATCTAATGGAGTCCCTAGAAAGAGATCTATCTCTCCTAACTCCAAGGTTAGGCCTCATCAGGGTCAGTACTGGGGGTCCCCCAGATCCTTGCCCAAGTAGGTCTAAGTTGGCCCTAGTGAGTCTGCTGACTAACTCAGGACCCTTGTTTGCCTCACCCTCAGAGAGTTCCTCAAGATCCTCCTCCTCAACTGCATTTACAGTGTTGTGGAGGTCTGGATCCCCAGTGGTACCCTCTAAGGCTGGCATATTCCCATCTAGCTGAGAGATCTTTCTCGCATCATATGTCTCTAAGAGACCTATCAGAAAGGGAATGGTGGGGTTAGACCCCTGTTTTAGTTTCCTGGAGGTACACACTTGTCTCATCTCCTGGAAACTGAGAGCTGCATATCTTGATTTGACCTGTGGGGGGTCAAGATCCACAAGGGGAGTCTCAGTAGACTCTCCATGGGTAGACATGCTTTTCTAGTGAGGTGTAAGTGGTGCACTTACCTACACTATATGTTTACCTACTGATCCCTTGCTAGAGTTGTAGTTTAGGGTGTGCTAAGCCCTAGGAGCTACAACAGCTGGTTCAGTAGAACTCAGAGTATTCTAAGCTTAGTTATATGTACCTTAGTACTTATGTGATCTTTCAAATGATATTCTTAGGATATGTGTGGTAAAACAACAGCAAGCTCAAATCCCAACCGCTGCTCACCAATGTGAGAAGTTGGCCTGATATGCAGTGCTCACTATTCTAGTGATCACTATGTATCAGTCCAAACAACCCTTATTGATGATTGGTTGTAAGTCAACCTTATAGACCAGCTATCCTAGTAGCATGGATACGAGCAGTCTAAGGCTAAGACTCTAGAGGGCGTGTTAAGCCAGCTGTTTTACCATCACATTACCCCTTGAACACCAAGTGAAAGGACACCACCCAAGTTGTTATCAAAAATAAAGTGTATTTATTTATAACAAGACTACCCTGGCTCTTTATGAGACGGGGAGCTAAGCACACAACAAAACTCTTAAGAAAATACTTTAAGTCGCACAATTTACACAAATGCCCGAGGGGCACGAAAAACCATATACTCAGTAAGTGGAATGCGAACTTGCTAGCAGGCAAGTAATACTTTTCTAGACTCAGGAATCGCTAGGCCTACAATTCTAAACACTGGGATTAGATGCAGGAGGCCTGTGGACGTCGTGTGCAGAGTGGGAACTCTCACGCGTAAGGCGGGAAAAAGTCTATGGAGGCTAGCAGTTGCAAAGTTACTGTTCTCGGGCGAACCCGACTAGGTGGGTCGAAAACAAGAGTGGATCCGAACACTAGGAGTGTTGGACTATGCTGGAGCACCGGAGTACTCGGTTTACCTAGCCCAGGGGCTGCGGCTGCATAGGGTTGAAGTCACGTCGGAAACCCTCGTTGAAGAACCAGGAGCCTGAAGAAAGAGTTGCTGGCAGGCGGCCAGTGAAGAAAGTTCGGAGTGATCCAAGCCTGGATCAGGGAAGAAGAAACCTGTAAGCAGAGGGGACCAAGTTCTGAATCACTAGCCAGTGATTTGAGTGGGCACCAGGATGGCACCGGACGAAGTCACCTCAGCCAGGTGAGTGGGCGCTGCTGGGCTCTGCAGTCTCTCGGACCAGGAGGCGTTGTCGGCGACCAGGATGGAGGTGCGAGCTGTCCCACGAAGGTACTTGCTGTCGACGTCGCTGGACCCAGGATTGGGCAACAAGTCTTGGCAAATGCAAGGCCCACGCGGTGGACCTAAAATGGCGTCTTGAGTGGACCAGGAGGGTCCAGGGTGCTCCTCTTTTGGAGGGGAGCAAGGGCTAGTCTGGAGCAACCAGACCAGCAGTGGTTGTCGTCGTGGAGCGTCGTGAAAGGGCCACTAGCCAACGGGCAAGCGACCTGGACAACGCGGTTGGCAGCAAAGAGCAGAAGGGCCCCACGCAGATCTCGTGGATGCAGGGGGGCTGAACTTCGGTGCTGGAGCTGCTCAGGGTCGGGGCTTCTATTAGCCCAAAGCACTCGGTCGAGGGTCACTCGGTGGTCGTGCTGGACAAGCGTCGTGCAGTTCTGAAGATGGCCGGTCCCTCGAGGTCTCGTCACACCCACGGATCACAGCTGGGCTGATGATGTAGGTTGAGGTCAGAGGTGCCAGGGAAGCCGGTTCTCGTCGTGCTGGAGCAGTCTTGATCCGAAGGAGAGATTGGCAACAAACCGCGATGCTTGGTTGGTGCCTGCTGCTGCAGGGTGACTACTCCTTAGTCACAAGGGAGAATCTTGGGAAGAAGTCTTGAGTTCCTTTCGTGGAAAGTAGTTTCAGGATTCAAAGATGATCTGATTTGGAAGGGGGCCAGGTCCTACCTTTATCCTGCAAAAAGGGGCTGGCACGCGACTAAGTCCTGCCCTATGGGTGGGACTAGGAGGGGGGTGGTTACACCCCTCTCCTTTGGCGGGCTTTCCCCAGATCAGGGGCTGGAGTGCCCCTGGAACTGGTTCCAGCCGGCCTATGCACAGTGAGCACCGGGATGCCACTTGCAGTCACCTTCCTCTAAAGCCCTGCCTACCTAGGATACACAAAATCCTGTCTGGGACGGTGCTGGCACCGCCCCTGGCAGGAAACCCTTTGTCCTTGCCTCCTGGGCTGGGAGGACTCCCAGCAGCAGGAGGGCAGACTTGTGTCTCGGTGGCAGCATCCATTTTGTGGAGCTAAGGCTCTGTCTGACTTTAACCGGGGTTACAGGTTACATACATGTCGTGTCCCTCTAGAAGGGTGGAATGCTAACCCCGTCGCCAGAATTGGCGAGGGGTTAGTATTCCAATTCGTATGACACCTTACTCGACATGTTTTGATAAAGCGATACCAGAGTTGGCATATAACCGCGAGGATTATAATGCACTTAAGAGTATATGGTATGCGATATCATGGAAACGGCTAAGGGATGGATCCCGAAAGCCGCAGACAGGCTCAGCTCATGCCAGAGCACTATCTCACACGATTCCAAGCACTCTGCCTTCAGGATTGTCAAGGCCTGCCATGGGAGTGACTGATAGGAGATCTGTGTGTCCATTTTAGGGTTAGATATAGGTATACTATATCTAAAGCAAAGGGTGATTACACCACCTTGCCCCAGCTGTCGTGCAGCCAGTTGTGTCAGATTTGGATGGCCAGCCAGGGGTGGCATAATACATGCTGCAGCCCCTGGTAGGCCCTGGGTACACCTATGCCCTGGGTACCTAAGGTACACTGTACAGGGACTGATAAGGTGACTCAGTATCCAATTAGATATGTACCTAGGGTACATGGAATCCATTTTACAGAGAGAGCAGTAGGCCTGGGGTCTTCAATAGCAGGGCCCCAGGTCAACTAAGTCAGAAAACCAGCAAAACACCAGGCAAAAAGTTGGGGGCAACCATAGTCAGGGATCTACCTTCCTACACTAAGCACAGTAAAATACCAGGAAAGGAGTGTACAGCCAACAACAGAGCAAAAGAAGGCATAAAAAGTATAAATAATAAAGGTAAAAATAAAGGCCAAAATAGTAACGATACGGGTGGAATTACGAAGTCTATCTTGGACTTGACTACCTTCATCAAAGATGCTGTCGGCACCTTGGTGAATAGACTCGACTTAATCGAGTCTAGCCTGGCATTAATCTTAGCGCACCTAAAGGATATAAGAACACAACAATTAGAGCCAGATAGGGGCAGGGGGACATATAAAAATTACAGCCAGCCCTTACCAGACTGTGCCCCCATTTATGGCAAGCAGATAAGCAGTGGGGAGAGAGTTAGTCGCTCTGGGGGATTGGGGCCTGAGAAGTCAAACTCCCCAAATGTGCAAGTGTCAAGGATGGCAACAGAGAGGGGGGCATTAATGAGTCCAATAGAAAAAGTGGTAACAACTCTCTTCATGCAGATAACTGCATCAGACCAGAAAGCATAATGACTCCATACACACTGGTTTTGGAAAATGTGCCACCATCTAATGAGGGAGATAGAGAAAATTGGGTAACACTGAGGAACAAATCTCTATATTTTTTAGGAGCAAAGACGGGCTTAACACAAGATATGTTAAATTCTTTTAAAATGGTGAGACGTGTCAGGTGGGTAGGTCCCAGCAAAAATACTGTTAAAGGGGATTGTATAGTCCTATCCTTAGGCTCCCCTCCCTTAGTACAAGAAATTTTGACCTGGATAGGTTCAAGTAGATTTATGGCTGAGGGAATAAAAGTGCTACCACTGGGTTTTTTCTATCGGCCTAACATGTTTGACAGTGATAACATAGCTTTGGCTGGTATCCCTCTTAACAACCATAGGAGATACAATCTAGAAGTATCAAACAAGTTTGGACCGTTATACTCACTGGAGGATGTGGATTGACAAATGGTAGCCATTGCTGTTCATAAGTCTGTAATTAGTGAAGGGCCTACAGTTCTCCAAAGAGCTGGCGATTTGGTACCCGTGGCGAAAATACCGAAAAACGATCATATGGTATTGTCTGAGGTTTCCCTAGTAGCAGTCCCGTCTTCGTCTGCCCATGATAGTATGAATCAAACTAATTGTCTAAGTACACATAAAACGGGTGATATTCCGGCAATAGGAACTGAAGAGCAGGGGCAAAATGCCCAAGCGAGCAAGAAGGTACAGAATTAACTTGTAATAGCTGGAAGTACTGATAGTAACATGTGTGCTATCATAGAGTTAGAGAAGAGTCAAGATCGGGTGGGGTGGGACTCGGTGTCAGGGTTTCAATCTAAGTATGCCCAAGGGCAGGTATGAATAGCCTATTGGAACATCTCTGGGCTTCAACCCAAGGTCAACAATCCAGCCTGGATAGATTTTATTAAGAACTTTGACATTTTGTGCTTGCAGGAGACCTGGCTGTTGGATGAATTACATTTTGATGGTTTTAAAACATTCCATATACCTGCATGTCGTTCAATTCACGGGAGGCAAAAAGGGGGGATCTGTGTGTATATTTCAAATTTACTGGAGGCTCTGAGGATAAAAACGTTAAAGCCGGCTAGCTATTACCAAATTGTTGTCCTTAATCTCTCATCACTGGTTGAGATAGCAGTCATTAATCTCTATATTAACACAGATAGGTTTAATTTTACTGACATGCTAAATAGCCTCAATGAGGAAATTAAGAAGTTAAGCAACACATCGGGGAAGGAACTATTATTATCTGGGGTGGGGACTTTAATACCAATATTTGTACCTAGTCCTTACGTAGGTTCGGAGACCTCGAGGAAGAGGATTTCGGCCAAATGGCTCACTTCGTACATTCAATCAGGGGTGAATGTTTTAATGACGTCATCGCAATGCATGATCTTGGATTTGCCAATAAGATGTGTTCTCCACCTGTAGATTTCAGCCTCACGTTTATCGGCTGGGGCCACAGTACATTGATTGACTTCATTATTCTCCCAAATCGATATGCAACGTGGGCTGAGGAATTTATTACCCACCCAAATGGGCTTAGCGATCACCTTCCGCTAAGTATTAACATTTTATTCCCCCATAGGAGTACTCCCTCTGTAGTACAGAGTTTAGCCTGGACTCAAGGCTGTGTGCTGGAACGACAGAACGGATATTCATTACGATGGGCCAAGAATGACCCTGAGGTCACGAACTTGAAAATAATGCTACAGGCCAAAATCCCAATAACCGAGTGTTTGCAAGAAGAGATCTCCCACTCTGAGATACTGACTGCTTTTTCCCGAATCACAGGGATAATCCAAAAAATCCTGACTCATTCGTGTAGGGAGCAAACAATTTTAAAAATGGTTGGTTTGATACCCACTGTACAAAAGCATATTCCCAATTAAAAGCCGCCTTACATAGATCGGTGAAGGTTTACGAGGAAATTAGGGGGCTCAGGAAGGCTTACAATCTAGCTAGAAATAAGCGAAAGAAGGAAATTAAGGATCAGGCATGGACTAACTTGTATGAGGCATCCTTACGGCGGGATTGCTCCTTCTTCTGGGAGGCAGTAAAGGTTCCCTTCTTTTCGACTAGTGAGGGAGCAAGGATTGAGGTGGCAATAAGTGAAGACTCCTGGGTTGATTTATTTTCCTTGGTTTATGGTACTGGGTGTAATAATACTGAACCATTAAGTGAACAAGCAGTACCCAGCGAGTATATACATTTTTTACCAATCAATATCCACTTCTCGCATGAGGAAGTACTAGTGGCCATAAAAGAGAGCAAAGGAGGTAAGGCACCGGACCCGGATGGGACTCCGATCGATCAGCATAAACACACGATTGAGCTTTGGTCTTCATTATTAACACGGGTCCTTGAGGCCAGCTGTGCCAAGGGTTTTATTAAATCCTGGTCGGAGTCCATAATTATTCCTATTTTTAAAAAAGGGGACCGGGAAAATCCTGCTTGTTACCGACCCATTTCCTTGCTAGACTCTCTTATAAAAATTGCAGGTAGGGTCATCCTGAATAGACTGCAACAGTGGGCTGAAGATAACAAGGTCCTAAGCCCGGTTCAATATGGGTTTAGGGAGGGGAGGGGTACTGTCGAGCAGGTTTTCCATTTTTCCATCTTACATGGGAAATATACTCAGGCTAAGCGAGGCAATTTATTTGCGGTATTTGTAAACCTTACCGCTGCCTTTGACTGCGTAGATCATAATCAGCTATGGCAGATTTTAGAGGGACTAAAGGTAGAGCAATCACTTGTGTCATTTCTGAGACATTTATAAGCGGGGGCCTCCACGAAGGTGAGGTATGTATTAAAGGGGGAATGTACCAAGCCTTTCCACGTGAGGAGGGGTGCGAGACAAGGCTGCGTTCTTGCCCCGTTCCTCTTCACATTATACACTAACGAATTGGAGGAGGCACTGATGGCCAGTGTGAGAGATTCCCCGCAAGTTAATAATAACAAGATTGTCTCTCTTTTATATGCAGATGATGAAGTTTTAATGGCCAGAACCCAGCTTGGTCTCCAGAGGGCCCTAAGTACTTACATTGACTTTATGGATAATAGGGGACTGAAGCTCAATGTTAAGAAAACATTTGTCATGTCCTGTGAAAAGGGTAAGAGTAGATCTTGTACCCTTGAAGCAGGGAAAGATAAAATTGAACTGACAAAAACTTTCTCCTATCTTGGCATCCTATTGGAGGATTCAGGTTCTAGGGGTCCAGCTATAAAGAATAGGGCCCTTTTATTTAAGAGGTCTATGGCGGCAGTAATGATTTTCTCTAAAAAGATGGGTAAGAGGCTGCCGGAGATTATATTGAACATTTACCAGGCAAAGTGTACAAGGATAGCCACATATGGAGCAGGGTCTGGGGGTTTTATGACGTTTCACCCATACAAGTTGTAGAGAATGCTTTTTTAAGATTAATTTGAGCTATTCCCCAAAGTGCA
Organism: Lissotriton helveticus; assembly: GCF_964261635.1. Taxonomy (NCBI): domain Eukaryota; kingdom Metazoa; phylum Chordata; class Amphibia; order Caudata; family Salamandridae; genus Lissotriton; species Lissotriton helveticus. Next base: position 416,181,360 of record NC_136063.1, on the reverse strand, counting down.
TCTGTTTTTAATTGTCATAACGAACTAGGGATTCGCTACATCACTGATGTTATTAAAATGCAACCCATGCTTTTATGGCATAGGGCCTGGACTTCACCCAACTTAGGGTTAAACCAAGATATAATTAAAGACTCAATGGGTTTGGATAAGGCTAGAAATATTCCATGGTTGAACTACATCAGTAAACTATCCAAAGATCTGGGCAGGCCTGAATTTTATGGTAACCCTGATTCCTTACTCTCCATATCTAGAAAAGATCTCAAAGCATTGTGTCTGAATCATTTGAGTCGTTAAGAATGGGGCAGGAGTTTAATAAAAAAAACTGTGATTCTGCATCAACTTACCCTGGTCTCTACCTCCATTCAACCCTATATGTGTGGTGTTTAGGGGGATATGATAGATATATTCTGACCAGATTTAGGTTTGATTGTTTTTTTCGCCTGGTCTCGTTCCCTAACACTTACGAGTGGTCCAGACAGCTTTGTACATGTCCGTGTGATAATTTATCAAATCAATCTACTTTAAAAGTGATCTTTTTCTGTACATTTTGTGCAACTGAACGGACCAGATGGATTATACCGCTTCTAAATCAGGGTACATGGCGGGAATGCCGTCTGGCCCTTTTTTTTTTTTTAAATTACTGAATGATGTGTACTGTGTAGGAATCATGACTAGTTTTTTAAAAAGCATTTTGAGCGAGAAGCTGGGCGACCAAGAAGGGCGCTCACGCCGGAATAATGTACGAATTCTGGGAATTCCGGAGAGTGAGGGCCTACAGGCGATGGATCTATATGTGGAGGACCTAATAAAGACCAGGCTGCAGCCAAAAGGACTCTCTGCCTTCTTTTCTGTGAAGCGGGCGCACAGAGTGCCAGGCGGCTGGCCTAAGCTAGGGGCGCCCCCCAGACCAGTGCTTGCACGCCTGTTCAATTTCCAAGACAGAGATATCATTCTCCAAGCAGCGAGAGTATCCCCGCAAATTCGTTTACATAACTCATCGATTTCCTTCTTCCCAGACTATACTGCGGCGGTCTCACGGCGCCGTCGTGGTTTTCTGGAGGTCAAAAAGGCACTGAGGGCCAGAGAAATACCTTACTCAATGTTATTTCCAGCCAAACTGAGAGTGGTGGCAGATGGGAAGACGTGGTTCTTTGAGACGCCAGAGGAGGCCTATGACTGGCTTGAGGGATGGCAAAGAGTGGAGGGACCTCGTCGCGGAGGCGGAGGTCGGCGTCGTCGAGCCGGCAACGACGAAACCAGCAGCCAAGATCAGCACCAATCCGAAGAAGGAAACTCGCAGAGGGTGGATGCAGAGGACCTCTGCACTGGTTGAAATGACCCTGCGGAAGATGAACTGTAATGTGGAAACCGGCTTGTTAATACCATTGCGGACATGTCGACTCTGGACACCGGGCTGAAGCGAGCCCTGCCGGAAAGGGAGGGTTGCACTCTCCCCAGACTTCTTACCCCCTTCGCGCAAGTACACTGTTTTGGGTTGGGGTAGAGCACTCTGCTATGTTGGGGTGGCGGGCAGTTCAAAGTCCGTCGGGCAGGGAGGCAGGGAGGAGGGTTGGAATTTGGGATTGGAAAGTTAAGGTTTTTTGTTTCATTGGTTTAGTTCACATAGGAAAGGAACGAAAGCGGGGCTTGTACAAACTGACAGATTGTTACAAGACATGATGGGTTAAGACACACAAACGCTTCCTAAACCTCCCATGGCGACAAACACCCCACTAGCTAGCATCCGGAATATGGCCCCTGAGGTTCCCACGACTCCTCTCAGCCTGCTCACGTGGAACATGCACGGTTTAGGGGACAAAATTAAAAGGGGCCGTGAAACGTCAGGCTCCCACATTGGCACTTATAGAAGAAACCCACCTCACAGGCACGGCATGCAAAGCGATGGACAGATGGGGGTTCAAGATGAGGGTACACTCCGAATTCTCGTCAGGGTCTAGAGGAACGGGTATTTGCCTAAGTAAGAACTCTCCCTTTATACCGCTGCAAACACGAAGCGACGATCAGGGAAGATTTGCTGCACTGCAGGGTCAGTGGGAGGGTAGACTCATTAATGTAGTATCAGTATAAATCCCCCGCGCTTCACACGGTGGCATTACCGGCCCTCAGTGAATTCCTCCTGCTTTTGTCAGAAGGTGACCTTCTCATTGGGGGGGATTTCAATGCTACAATGGATGCCAGCATGGACCGGCACCCAGTGATACCAGCGACACAGGGGGTCTCCAGACTACAGAGCTTCACAGAAGCGTTAGGGCTGGTGGATGTTTGGAGGCATACATATCCAGAAGCAAGACAGTACACATTCCACTCCACTGTGCACAACAGTTTGTCGAGGATAGACTATTTCCTGACCTCAGAAACCAGTCTACAACATATAGAACACTTGATATTGGCCCCAGGGGAATATCGGACCATGCACCTGTTGTGTTGGTCTACTCCTCCCATCACACGTCCCACAAGCGGCTTTACCTTATTTATCCAGGCTACTTACAGGTCCCGCGGATGCGTAAAGAACTCCGTAAGGCCACCAAACATTTCTTAGCGGAGAATGTAGCCTCGGTTGACTCCCCAATGGTTCTGTGGGAAGCCTACAAGACAGTCCTCAGGGGTCAAGCAATAGCCTCCATCACAGGCCACAAGCGTGCGAAACACCAAGACCTCGCTGCCTTGGAACAGGAGTTGAAAACAGCAGACACCGAGCATACGAATGACTTAACACCCGCCTCGGCACACACCCTGCATTTAAAACAACAACAATACAGGGAACACCTCAGGCAAGAAACGACGACGGCCCTTACGGCTACCAGGCACAAACTCTATGATGTAGGAGATAAAGCAGGAAAGTTGTTGGCCTGGCTAGATAGGCGGGAGCGGGGCAACAGGACTATAGCGCAATTACGAACTGCTGAGGGCCATCTCACATCTGACCCAAGGGCCATAGTACAAACACTGGCTGGGCATTTTCGGGAAATTTACACATCATCCTCGAACACATCAGAGGCTGAGGCATCAGCCTTTCTAAAAGACATAGCAATGACCGGACTCACGCCGGAAGCTTCTTCGGAGCTTGAAGCAGATCTCACGATAGAGGAATTAAAATCTGCGATCAGGTCGCTGCAGTCGGGTAAAGCACTGGGACCCAACGGGATCCCGATAGAGCTATACAAACTTATGACAGATACTCTCTGTCCACACCTCCTTAATATGTTCAATGACAGCCTGGATAGAGGGCGACTGCCTTTAGATCAGAGAACCGCTACAATCGTTGCTATTCCAAAACCCGGGAAACCATCGTCTGAATGTCTTTCCTATCGCCCAATCTCGCTACTCAATGCGGAAGCAAAAGTACTAGCCAAAGTGTTCGCAAATAGATTGCTAGCGCACCTCCCACACCTAATTCATCCGGACCAATCAGGCTTTATGCCAAATAGAAATACAGCACTCAACCTCAGGCGACTACATGGTGCGCTAGCTCGGACACACTCCCTATCGGAACCATCAGCGGTCTTCTCCCTTGACGCATGAATGGCCTTCGATATGGTAGAGTGGAGCTACCTATTTGCGGCACTACCACACTTGGGCTTTGGCCCAAAGTTTTGCACATGGATCCGGCTTTTATATGCCGAACCGATGGCATGCGTAGCGGTAAATGGACACCTGTCGGACGCTGTGCTGCTGGCGAGAGGGACACGACAGGGGTGGCCTTTATCACCGCTCCTTTTTGCGCTGGTATTGGAGCCCCTCGCGGCATGGATTAGGGGGACCCCTCTTCTGCGAGGTATTTGATGGGCAGAGGGATGGGAAGACCGGATTTCCCTCTACGCAGACGACATCCTGGTGTACCTGACAGATCCAGAAAGCACTATCCCAGTACTACTTGAGCTTTGCGATACAGAAGTGACCGATACAACGACTCCCCCCGAACTGTCCTCTGGTGATATCCCAGGATTTCTTTAAATACTTGGGTATCCATGTAACGGCGGACCCCACGACCTTCTTGGCCAAGAATCTAGTGCCCCCCCTGGAGCGCTTACGTAGAGACGTGACACACTGGGAATCTCTCCCCCTGACACTATTAGGGAAAGCAGCGATATTCAAAATGATGGCCCTGCCTTGCTTCTTATACGCACTGGAAAATACGCCATTTCCGGTACCCTTAAAATATTTTAAACAAATAGCAGCACTGGTGTCCACGCTCCTGTGGGGCAACAAGCCGGCCCGCCTAGCTCAATCAAAATTGCACCGCAGCTGGTATGACGGTGGCATTGCGCTCCCCAACGTTCACTTATACTACTGGGCTGCACACCTCAAAATTATCAACCAATGGATACATGCCCCTCAGGCAGATCCAGCATATATGGCGGATAGGGTGCAACTGGGCACGGGCAATATGCTGGCGGCCCTATATAATAAAAAACAAGCAATGAAACTGGAGGGACCGACAAGGCACACAGTCATCCTCTGGTACGCAGCGCAAGCGAGGTTGGGGTGGAGGGAGACCATCACCAAACTTACCTCGCTCTGGGACACCTGGAAGTTAGGGACACTTAGGAACAGCAGAGGCTTTGAACAATGGGATAACATTGGGATCTCCACTGTGGGGGATCTATGAGACAAGGGGACAGTCATCCCATTTGACCAGCTTAGACAACAATATGAACTGGCACCCACCGAGACATTCCGATACATACAAATTTGCTACGCTCTCTTAGCGGTACTGCCACAAGACACAGACGTACCTGAGGCCTCACCCCTGGAGGACAGACTACTCACAGATTACATGCGGCATAGGTTCTGAGCATACAGGAAGACAGGTAGCGAGGACACAGGAAGACGCAATATTGAAGACACAGGAAGACACAGGTACTAAGGACACAGGAAGACTGGTACCGAGGACACAAGAAGACACCACCTCCGGCCTAGCCTGCATTGGGAGTAATGGTAGGACTTTCCGCAACATCCGAAGCAACATCATACAAGTAGCTACGGTTTTGTTAACGAAAAGATCCGGTTGTAAATTGGGGCCAAACATGACCCCCAGATTACAAGCAGACTTTGCAGCAGTCACTGTCCCGGAGAAGGAAGGAGGCCAGAAATCATCCGGTAGTACACGCGGGACACGATCAGTGGAGCAGTAGAGCACCTCCGTCTTAGATCCATTAAACTGGAGGGAGTTAGACCGTAACCAGTTTGATGTAGCAGTCAGACAGTGATGGAATGTCTCTAAAGAGACGGCGTCTTTACCCTCCAAAGAAAAGACCAGTTGGGTATCGTCGGCGTAGTTAAACACCGAGATACCGAAAGATTTTATCAATTGGATCAGAGGGCGGAGGTACAGATTGAATAATATGGGGCTGACGGCTGAGCCCTGTGGTACCCCCTGCCCAACTTTCCGCACATCCGACTTAAAAGGCGGCAGAGCCACCACCTGCTGTCTGTTGTTAAGATATGAGACTAACCAGTCCCTGGCCAGCCCCGTAACCCCGATCTCCTCCAGTCTCTCAATGAGGATGGAGTGGCTGACCGTGTCGAACGCGGCCGACATGTCGAGCAGCACTAAAAAGGCTGCCCGACCTGTGTCGACCCTCGAACGAAGATTGTCTAACACGGCCACCAGCGCAGATTCCGTCCCATGCGCTGGCCGAAACCCAAACTGGGCCACATCCAACCAGCTGTTATCCTCTAGGAAACTGGATAGAGAGCGGGTGACCAACTTCTCCAAGATCTTAACCGGAAAAGGGAGCAGGGAGATAGGCCTGTAATTTGACAAGCAGGAGGGGCCAAGTGTGGGTTTTTTCAGGAGGGGAGAGACCACCGCCAGCTTCCAGCTCTCCGGAACAGTCGCAGTAACAAGCGACTGATAGCAGATGGAATACAGAGGGTGGAAGAATTCGTCCTGGAATAACTTCCAGAATTTATGCGGGAGAGGATCCAGCGGAGAGCCTGAAGATACAGTCTGTGCCAGTTTACAAAACCCCTCAAAAGAGGGAAGAGAGAAGCAGCTCAGCTGAGGTTGAATGGGAGGTTCACCCGGGGCTCCGGGGTCAAGAAGAGAACAGTGCTGCCGGGGTTGACTGGGAAATTTCTCCAAAGCCACCAAACTAGAAGAGGGGCGACTTGGCAGGAGACAGTTGGATAGTACTCCCGGATTTACCAGGCTAAGAGGGGGATCATTACGTTGGGAAGAACTAAAAGGTTCCTCCGGAGCTCCCATGCTGAGAGGCAGACAACTCTGCCGGGGTCGACTGGAAGACGCTTCCGGAGCTCCCTCGCTGAGAGGAGGACAACTCGGCAGGGGTCGACTGAAAGATTCGCCCGGAGCTCCCGGTCTAAGAGAAGGACGACTCAGCTGGGGTCGACTGGAGGACTCTTCCGGAGCTCCCACGCCGAGGTACAAGTAACTCCGCCGGGGTCGACTGGAAGATTCTTCCGGAGCTCCCAACTGAGAGCAGCATGGGAGAACTCCCAGGGGAGCCTGACTAGATAGATTGTCCAAGGGGGCCGACAAAGGCGAAACCCCCCCGGCAAGTCCACTCAGAATCGTGACGATCTTATCCTCAAAAGCGGCTGCCAGAGAATCACACAAGACCTGTGAGATTGGGATAGTATTCATGGCACCAGCCGGGTGGGAAAGGTCATTCACAATCTTAAACAAGGACTGAGACTTGTTAGTCGCCTGATTTAACATATCCTCCAAATAGACTGCTTTAGCACACTTAATCTGTGCTTTATATTCCTGTAATGTCAATCTAAATTTTCGCAGAGTCCAGATAGTGCCTCCTCCACACTCTCTCTGCCCGCCTGCATCTTAGCCTCAGCTGCAAGAGGTCAGGGGAATACCACGGCATGGCACGGTTCTGTCTATTCCTTGATCTGCGCAGGAGTCGGAAATCTGCCGACATAGACTGGCATAGCTTTCATCGACACCGTTTCCTAGTGCAAAACCTTCCGGAAGGAGGATAGGCAGGGCTGGAGATTTTAGGAGTCTGGACCAAGGTCTACCCATTTTGGTATTACTCAGCCCTGTATCACTCGGGCTGTAGGAAGGTAAAGATGAAAGGAAACAAGCGCATGGTCCGTCCAGCATTGGGACATGATGTCATTCACCACTACATGCTGGGCGTCAGCAAAAACCAAGTCTAGAGCGTGGCCTTTCTGATGGGTCGCAGAGAGAACCAGCTGTTGCAGCTGAATATTGCTACAGGCCTGGCAGAGATCATGATAGGCAGAGTCTAGAGGCCCGTGCGGCCATAGATTAAAATCACCCAGAACTAGCAGTCTATTGTGGGAGTTGGAAAGATCGTAAATAAGATCAATAAAATCCGGCAGAGTAGAAGGGGCATTGCCCGGTGGTCTATAGCAAAGCACCCCTGAATGAAGCGTTTTCTCCTGCCCTTTAAAGGAGAAGCCCATAAGCTAAAAGCCCGGCACCTACTTGATCTGTAGCTGCGAAAGTGCTAGGGTTTCCCCCTCTGTTCTTCAGGTGAGGAGTATGCCTGATTTTATAGCCCTGAGGGCACGCCAGACCCAGTTCTACCTCACTGTCCGCCCGAGTCCAAGTTTCCGTAAGGAAAAGCACATCGAGTCCGCAGGACTCAATAAGAAAGACAATCTCCATGTGGTGCTTACAGAGGGACCGGACGTTAAGTAGTCCACATAAGAGCTGCTCCGGCTTATCCAGAGAGGCAGCCTGCTGGGGTCTAAGCTGCAAAAGATCTGTCCTGGAGAATACTATGCGTGGGCTAGTCGAAGGGACAGAGTGGCCGGCCCTAGGCGCGCCCGTTACGCGAACGGGCGCAAACGGGCTTACCTCTGGCGCACCTCCGGCGCGCCCGCTGCGCGCAAACGCTGCGCGCTAAGGAGGTGGCCATCTTATGTACCGAAGTATCGCGCGATTCCTGTGAAGGCAAGCCACTGGCCCCTCCCACAAGTTGGCGCCTAGAGATGGTGTTTACCTTCGTAAAGCCCAACCCAATATGGCGGCCAAAAACGGCAAGTTCCTGATGAGCCCCCAAGCTATCCCTCTATCCCAGCAAGTGTGGGTGCCAAACAATTAATATGCGGGTAAGTTCTAACTAAGAAGCCCCACAAAGAGGAGAGCGACAGCGTTCTAGCGCTAGCAGCGCACAGCGCCAAACAAAATAGTGCAAATACAGATTGAAGCCTAACAGGATAGTTAAAAATATTTAAAACAGCAAGTAATGGCAGCATGCGTAGCGCGTCGCGTAGCAGGCAAATAAGTCTGCCTGACTGAGGGAAAACAGCTCACTTAAGTAGGCTCCTCCTCCAATACAAGAGTCCTGTGAGGGCAAGCCACTGGCCCCTCACACAAGATGGCGCCTAGAGATGGTGTTTACCTTCGTAAAGCCCAACCCAATATGGTGGCCAAAAACGGCGAGTTCCTGATGAGCCCCCAAGCTATCCCTCTATCCCAGCAAGTGTGGGTGCCAAACAATTAATATGCGGGAAAGTTCTAACTAAGAAGCCCCACAAAGAGGAGAGCGACAGCGTTCTAGCGCTAGCAGCGCACAGCGCCAAACACAATAGTGCAAATACAGATTGAAGCCTAACAGGATAGTTAAAAATATTTAAAACAGCAAGTAATGGCAGCATGCGTAGCGCGTCGCGTAGCAGGCAAATGAGTCAGTGCATGTGTCTCTGTGTCCTCAGTACCCATGTCTTCCTGTGTCATCGGTACCCGTGTCTTCTTGTGTCCTCGGTACCAGTCTTCCTGTGTCCTTAGTACCTGTGTCTTCCTGTGTCTTCAATATTGTGTCTTCCTGTGTCCTCGCTACCTGTCTTCCTGTATGCTCAGAACCTATGCCGCTGTACCCTTGTCTCTCTGTGTCCTCAGTACCCATGTCTTCCTGTGTCCTCGCTACCTGTCTTCCTGTGCCATCAGTACCTATGCTGCTGTACCCATGGCTTCCTGTGTCCTCAGTACCCGTGTTTCCTGTGTCATCGGTACCCGTGTCTTCCTGTGTCCTGTCTACCTGTCTTCCTGTATGCTCAGTACTTATGTCCACTGTACCCTTGTCTCCCTGTGTCCACAGCACCCCATGTCTTCCTGTGTCCTCTGTACCCGTGTCTTCTTGTGTCCTCGGTACCAGTCTCCCTGTGTCCTCAGTACATGTGTCTCTCTGTGTCCTCAGTACCTGTGTCTTCCCGTGTCCTCAGTACCTGTGACTTCCTGTGTCCTCGGGATCTTTGTCTCCACGAGTCCTCATTACCTGTGTCTTGCTGTGTCCTCAGTACATGTGTCTCTGTGTCCTCAGTACCCGTGTCTTCCTGTGTCATCGGTACCCGTGTGTTCCTGTGTCCTGTCTACCTGTCTTCCTGTATGCTCAGCACCTATGCCCGCTGTACCCTTGTCTCCCTGTGTCCACAGCACCCCATGTCTTCCTGTGTCCTCTGTATCTGTGTCTCTCTGTGCCATCAGTACCTATGCCCGCTGAACCCTTGTCTCCCTGTGTCCTCAGTACCCATATCTACCTGTGTCCTCGCTACCTGTCTTCCTCTGTCCTCAGTACCCATGTCTTCTTGTGTCCTCGGTATCTTCGTCTCCCTGTGTCATCAGTACATGTGTCTCCCTGTGTCCTCAGTACCCGTGTCTTCGGTACCCTTGTCTTCCTGTGTCCTTTGTATCTGTGTCTTCCTGTGTGCTCAGTATCATTGTCTCCACGAGTCCTCAGTACCTGTGTCTTGCTGTGTCCTTAGTAAATGTGTCTCTCTGTGTCCTCAGTACCCGTGTCTTCCTGTGTCCTGTCTTCCTGTATGCTCAGTACCTATGCCTGCTGTACCCATGTCTCCCTGTGTCCTCAGTACCCATGTCTTCTTGTGTCCTCGGTATCATTGTCTCCCTGTGTCATCAGTACCTGTGTCTCCCTGTGTCCTCAGTACATGTGTCTCTGTGTCCTCAGTACCCGTGTCTTCCTTTGTCATCGGTACCCGTGTCTTCCTGTGTCCTCGGTACCTGTGTCTTCCTGTGTGCTCGGTATCTGTGTCTTCCTGTGCCATCAGTACCTGTGTCTTGCTGTGTCCTCAGTACATGTGTCTCTCTGTGTCCTCAGTACCCGTGTCTTCCTGTGTCTTTGGTACCCGTGTCTTCCTGTGTCCTGTCTACCTGTCTTCCTGTATGCTCAGTACCTATGCCCGCTGTACCCTTGTCTCCCTGTGTCCACAGCACCCCATGTCTTCTTGTGTCCTCGGTATCTGTGTCTTCCTGTGTGCTCGGTATCTTTGTCTCCACGAGTCCTCAGTACCTGTGTCTGCCTGTGTCATCAGTACCCGTGTCTTCTTGTGTCCTCGGTACCAGTCGTCCTGTGTCCTCAGTTCATGTGTCTCCACGTGTCCTCAGTACCCTTGTCTTCCTGTGTCCTCGGTACCTGTGTCTTCACGTGTCTTCAGTATTGTGTCATTCTGTGTCCTCGCTACCTGTCTTCATGTATGCTCAGTACCTATGCCCGCTGTACCCTTGTCTCCCTGTGTCCACAGCACCCTGTGTCACCCTGTGTCCTCAGTTCATGAGTACATGAACGTGCCTCACTAGGGGTATATCAGTTGAGCTAGACATAGTTCTGCTGTCTGTGGCCAAGCGAGGGATAGCTCTGCTGTCAGCAGCAAGCGAGGGTGCAGTCAGCTGAGGAATGGATAACTGATGTCTGTCACAAGTGAGGTAGCGCTGCTGCGTGTGATGAATGACGGAAAGCTCGGCTGTCGAGGCAAGTGAGGGGGCGGCTCACTGTGCCGGACCCCGGGAGTGGGGAGTGTATTCTCTGTCCCAGGGCCAGTGTGCAGACACCTAGGCAGATTGCAGGGGCACGGAGCCTCGCCCCTGGTGAGGGCGTCCCCTAGTCCCTCGTGGGAGTTGTGGGATGGGTGGGTATCTGCAGCCACCGGGGTTTTAATAAATGTGTAGGAGGAGGGATACAACTCGAAGCACGCCCCCCCCCCCCCCCCCCACCCCCTCCAGGCTGCTCCCTCATTGCTACTGCTGGGCACCCCTCCTTGCTCAGCTCTACTCCCCTCCAAATCTGAGGTGTACCGGACCTCTTCCTTAATTTACAGTCTTGTCTCGCTGCGTGACCGGCTGCACCCCCAATCAGGGTCCTGGTGCCTCTGACTGAAGAGAAACAATGTCAGTTGATACTTTGTTTCTCTTCAGTCAGCGGGAGGGGGCGAGGGGCTCAGAGCAGGCTGCAGACAGACTGCACCTGCTTTGGAGGGAGAGAGGCTTGCTTCAGCACAAGCCTCGCTCAGCCTCTCTCACAGCTCTCAGAAGAGCTGAGGGGCCCGGGGCCCTTCATTTACTGAAGATAGTGGGCCCCCCCGCACCGCAGGGGCTGCGGGGGTGTTTGTTACGCCCCTGGCAAGAGGCTCTAGCCTCACCCAAGGAAGTGGGTATCCCGGCTAGGCTCAGACTAGTTCAATTCAAGATCTGACACCGCTCCTACCTCACCAGAAGCACGCTTCACAAAATAAGCAGGGCACAACATCCATACTATCTTAGGGGGTGTGGGGATGAGGGCTCTTTCTTCCATACAATGTGGGATTGCCCGTTGATAACTCACTATTGGCGGAAGGTCCTGCGAACAATATCCCAAACTGTGAGTGTCTCCTTGTTGCCGGAGCCACGCCGATGCCTTCTCAACATATTTATTTATTTATTTTGCGTGTTTATAGAGCGCTAGAATAAACTCCCAAGGGAGTATCTCCGCGCTATATGACTGCAGAACCTGCAGGAGACCGAATTACATGGCTGCAATCTAGTTCTTAAACTGAATGGTTAGACCTGAAACAAGAACGTCTTCAGCTTTTTCCTGAAGGCCAGATGATTTTCAAGCTGCCTAAGCTGGAGAGGGAGACCATTCCATATCTTCGGTCCCCTCACAGACAGAGCCTTACCCCCTTGCCTTACCCGCTTGATCCTAGGAATCGTGAGAAGCAGTTGGTCACTGGACCGTAGAGCGCGGGAAGGGACATACGGCACAAACTTGTCTGCCAGATAGGAGGGACCCAAACCATGAAGTCCTTTGTGGACCGTACAACAGATCTTAAAAACAACTCTCTGACGGATGGAAAGCCAGTGAAGCCTGGCAAGAAGAGGTTTTGACGATGTTCTGGGAGGGGCATTTAGAACCAGCCTGGCTGCAGTGTTCTGCACGACCTGTAACCTATCCAGATCGTCCTCATTAGCTGACAGCAAGAGACCATTACAATAGTCGAGACGACTGATATGGGAGCCTAATGATTTATCAAGACACGGACAAGCGTGGGTAACACTGGGCCTCATGGTAGCTAAACGGAACAGAGGGCAGAAATGGGGGGCTGCGGATTTGCCTCCATTGGCGGCTTGGTGTAGGGATATGAACGTCAATATGATAACTGAGAGGACTATTTATATAAATAGGAAGTGCCCCCGGAAATGGACCAGCATATGGGCAGCATGGAACACTTATAGGGGGGATATTTGTGACCCAATCCCGGAATCTGATGGAGATAGTTCTGAAGAGGATTCAGGAGAAGACTAGGGAGGTTGAGTGGGGTGGGCAACAGTAGATTTATATTGTGAGCGGCGTGGGAGGAATGAGGGAGGATGAGAATTTATGCCAGGGTAGATTCATATTTGCTGTAACCTATGACGATGTACATGCTGTTTGTCTCGCTGATGTTCTGGACGAAAAAATAAAAACAGTTAAAAAAAAATGCATTTTGAGGAAAAGAAAATGTATAACTTGTTTTTAACTTACTAATGATTGTATATCTCTATAATAAATTGTTGCTTTTATGATTTTATCAATTTGTAAAATTCAATAAAGCATTTGCTAAGTCTTAGTCTAAGACAGCAGTGAATCTCTCATCCTCAAGCTATGGAACAAACTAGACCAGCAAATAGCAGTGTCACCCGAGAAGCAAAATCAACTATACATAAGGAAGGCTAGAGCCTCAGCAGCGACGGGTCTAGACAAGATTCCCGTAAAAGTTCTTCAGAGCAACCTGGAAGGATGGAGCAAGTTTTTAACCCCTCTTTTTACCTACTGCTACAAAACCGGCCATATTCCAGGCTCCTGGTTAGGTAGTATAGCAGTTCCACTCCGTGAAAAAGGCTCCTGCCTTTCTCCTAGCAATTATTATCAAATCGCTCTCCTGGACGCAACAGGGAAGATTTTTGCGGTCAGTGTCTTAGATCATCTAAAAGACTGGGCCTTTTCTGGGGGTGTGAGTCCTATGGTTCAGCTGGTTTTCGACCAAAACATTCAATGATTGAAGTATGTGATGAGTAAATCGCAGGTGGTGTAGAGTGTATTTGTTGACATTTCAACAGCCTTCAACTGGGTAGACAGACTCACCCTGTGGAGGAAACTAATGACAATGGGGATTCCAGAAGCTCTTTTAAGGCTAATAGTTGCTTTTCATCCATCAACCTTGTATAGAGTTTGGATGGGGCAGGGAGTAAAGGATTGACTCAGACGATATCCAGTTGATACGGCCAGAAGCAGGGATGTCTACTAGCTCCGCTCTCCTTATTCCTAAGTGATTTATCTGACTGCTTTTTAAAAGTAAACAACTTCCCTCCAAAAATAGCGGCCAGCGTATTAGATCATCTAAAAGACTGGGCCTTTTCCGGGGGTGTGATTCCTATGGTTCTAGCTGGTTTTCGACCAAAACATTCAATGATTGAAGTAGGTGATGAGTAAATCGCAGGTGGTGTACAGTGTGTTTGTTGACTTTTCAACAGCCTTCGACAGGGTAGACCGACTCACTCTGTGCATAAAACTAATGACAATGGGGATTCCAGAAGCTCTTTTAAGGCTAATAGTTGCTTTTCATTCATCAACCTTGTGTAGAGTTCAGATAGGGCAGGGAGTAAAGGTTTGACTCAGAAGATATCCAGTTGGTACGGCCTGGAGAAGGGATATCTACTAGCTCCTCTCTCGTTTTCCTTATTCCTAAGTGATTTACCTGACTGCTTTTTAAAAGTAAACAACTTCCCTCCAAAAATAGCGGCCAGCGCATTAGATCATCTAACAGACTGGGCCTTTTCTGGGGGTGTGATTCCTACGGTTCAGCTGGTTTTCGACCAAAACATTCAATGATTGAAGTAGGTGATGAGTAAATCGCAGGTGGTGTACAGTGTGTTTGTTGACTTTTCAACAGCCTTCAACAGGGTAGACAGACTCACCCTGTGGAGGAAACTAATGACAATGGGTATTCCAGAAGCTCTTTAAAGGCTAATAAGTCTTTTGGCTCGAGTGATACTAGCAAAATCAACCCTCCCTCCCAGGGACTACTCGATGTGGCTTTAAAATCAACATGACACGAGACATTAGATGATTTACAAAATGGCTGTGTACAGTTAGGGAGGGACGAGATATCTGTAATTGATCTGGAAGCAGCACCATTACCCCCTCATAAAAGAGTATGTGTGTCTAAGAAATCAGCCCTTATAGCATTACCCCCACAGATTCATGAAGCTCCGCCCACCCCAAAAAGTTTAGAACCTAAGCACAGTATAATACCAGGAAAGGAGTGTACAGCCAACAACAGAGCAAAAGAACACGTAAAAAGTATAAATAATAAAGGTAAAAATAAAGGACAAAATAGTAACGATACGGGTGGAATTACGAAGTCTATCTTGGACTTAACTATCTAAATCAAAGATGCTGTCGGCGCCTTGGTGAATAGACTCGACTTAATCATGTCTAGCCTTTCATTAATCTCAGGGCACCTAAAGGATATAAGCACACAACAATTAGAGCCAGATAGGGGGACAGATACAAATTACAGCCAGCCCTTACCAGACTGTGCCCCCATTTATGGCAAGCAGATAAGCAGTGGGGAGAGAGTTAGTCACTCTGGGGGATTGGGGCCTGAGAAGTCAAAATCCCCAAATGTGCAAGTGTCAAGGATGGCAACACAGAGGGGGGCATTGAGGAGTCCAATAGAAAAAGTGGTAATAACTCCCTTAATGCAGATAACTGCCTCAGACCAGAAAGCAGAATGACTCATAATCAGGATCACAAAACGAATCTCACTAGCTTGAACCTTCCACCTACAGCAGTTCCATACACACTGGTTTTGGCAAATGTGCCACCCTCTAATGAGGGAAATAGAGAAAATTGGGTAACACTGAGGAACAAATCTCTATATTTTTTAGGAGCTAAGACGGGCTTAACACAAGATATGTTTAATTATTTTAAAATGGTGAGACGTGTCAGGTGGGTAGGTCCCAGCAAAAAGACTTTCAAAGGGGATTGTATAGTCCTATCCTTAGGCTCCCCTCCCTTAGTACAAGAAATTTTGACCCGGATAGGTTCAAGTAGATTTATGGCTGAGGGAATAAAAGTGCTACCACTGGGTTGTTTCTATCGGCCTAACATGTTTGACAATGATAACATAGCCTTGGCTGGTATCACTCTTAACAACCATAGGAGATACCATCTAGAAGTGTCAAACAGGTTTGGACCGTTATACTCACTAGAGGATGTAGATTGACAAATGGTAGACATTGCTGTTCATAAGTCTGTAATTAGTGAAGGGCCTACAGTTCTCCAAAGAGCTGGCAATTTAGTACCTGTGGCGGAAATAGCGAAAAACGATCCAATGTTATTGTCTGAGGTTTCCCTAGTAGCAGTCCTGTCTTCTTCTGCCCATGATAGTATGAATCTAACTAGTTGTCTAGGTACACATAAAATGAGTGATATTCTGGCAATAGGAACTGAGGAGCAGGGGCAAAATGCCCAAGCGAGCGAGAAGGTACAGAATTAACTTGTAATAGCTGGAAGTACTGATAGTAACATGTGTGCTATCATAGAGTTAGAGAAGAGTCAAGATCGGGTGGGGAGGGACTCGGTGTCAGGGTTTCAATCTAAGTATGCCCAGGGGCAGGTAAGAATAGCCTATTGGAACATCTCTGGGGTTCAATCCAAGGTCAACAATCCAGCCTGGATAGATTTTATTAAGAACTTTGACATTTTGTGCTTGCAGGAGACCTGGCTGTTGGATGAATTACATTTTGATGGTTTTAAAACGTTCCATATACCTTCATGTCGTTCAATTCACGGGAGGCAAAAAGGGGGGATCTGTGTGTATATTTCAAATTTACTGGGGGCTCTGAGGATAAAAACGTTAAAGCCGACTAGCTATTACCAAATTGTTGTCATTAATCTCTCATCACTGGTTGAGATAGCGGTCATTAATCTCTATATTAACATAGATAGGTTTAATTTTACTGACATGGTAAATAACCTCAACGAGGAAATTAAGAAGTTAAGCAACACATCGGGGAAAGACCCTAATTAGTCCAAGACCAATTTATAAAATTAAAGTCGATTTTTATTTATTTTTTAAGACCAAGAACACAGTCCTAAGGTAAGTATTTTCAAAATTACGATTTTTCAAAGTTCGGAAAATATATAACTTTTGTGTGCAATTAAGCATCGTAGGAGTAAATGGGGAAAAAGAGGAAAAATACATATAACATCGGGTCAATGCTTTCACGAAGTTCACCTTCTTGTTTTAGGTTGATGTTGGGACTAGGTCCAAAGTTACAGCAGGAGAGGTTCAGGAGTGCCCCGGATCGGGCGGGAGCAGAGTGCTGAGGGTCTTGGAAACTGGTGCGCCAAGACGAAGGGGACAATTTGAAAATACACTGCACAGGTGGACTTACAGTTAAGTCTGGTGAGTCTCCTTGGAGGGAGTAGGTCGCAAGGGCCTGGGGACCACGGGAGCAGAGCTGGTTGGTCGGTGCTGGGGCCAGTAGGGCGGGTGCAGAGCGAAAAATTCAGCCGGGTGTCGTGTGGAGCGGTCAGGAGCAGGCAAGAGGGAGAGGCAATCTCGGGACAGCTGGGCCACTCAGGACGTGAGTCTCAAGTGTCTCGACATCCCTCAATGGTGCTTGCTTCTGGTGCTTTGGGATCTAGGATTACCATCGTATCCTCCGGAATTAGCCTGACCTCCACCTCTTTCCTCTGCCGCCACGGGAGGGGTAGAAGGTGCCTTGACGACCATCATTCTGCCACCTTCTTGTCATGGACCCAATTCGCAGAACGCGGACGAAAAATGCATGTAGGGTCAAACATATCCGAAGGAACTGACTCCCCTTCCCCCATACCCGAGTAAGAAGACTGGGGACACCAAGATCTGCTAGAATCCTGCAAGTCATCAGAGGAATCATCTTTGTCCTCAAAGTCATCACCTTCTCCGCCATCGGGAAACCCGTTTTCAGGGTCAAATTCCGGGGTGACATCGTCACCAGTAATCCTGGGTAACTCTTCCTCCCGGTAGGGTGTGCTTCGCAGCGTGCGCGCACTCTTATGGAAGGCTTCAGTTAGCCGACTGAAGCCTTCGAGGTGCCCCGCGTCACGCTTAATGGCCCTGCATGGCACCACAGAGTGCATGCCACTAGGCCCAGCTCCTCCGTCACCCAGGATGCCAGAGCTATTCTTAAAGACGTGTGCTGACAATTTATTGACACTGTCCTGCAGAGGTGCAAGCGCCTGGGCAATGGCCGAAGAAAGGAGCTTGTCCACCTCTGCAGGAGGGGGTCCTTGGGAGGGCTGTTGATCCTGAGTGAGCAAGGAAACATAGTCATGCTCATTGCGAGACTGCATAACAACAGAGGGTCGGGCACCCATAAAAGGAAAAAACACCCTGTGAAATATATAAGGGTTCCCCCTTCACCAGTGCCCAGCAACAGAAATGCTCAAAATGCTAGTTGCACCTGTAATGAAATACTACAAATATATACAGATAAAGGGCCAGGCCCGTCAGTCTTACCGCAAAGCGGTGTCAGGTAAAGGAGGGAGGGAAAAAAATGCTCTGTGCCAAGAAGCACTGCAAATTCCCTGAGCGTTTCTACCACACGCACGCAAAGGGCACTATGGTGGAACAGAGAAACGCCAGCAGCGCGAGGGGGCACCACACAGCGCGCTCGAGCGAAAGTTATTGTGAAACGCTCGGGCCGAAGCCTACCGCGTGTAGCACCAAGCGGGTGAACAACCCGAACTACAAACAGTCACTAGAAATATCACAATTCGAATAACATGGAAATATCCCACGCGTCAAATCCCCAAGGCAAATAAGTGCGTGAAGGGACTTAACTGACAGGGGCAGCAGTGAAGAAAAGGGAAGGACTACGCTGGAGGATTGCTTATATGGACTTGGTTAATGGACTGTGATTGGTTACTTGTTATCCATGGTTACCGCTAAGGTTCATGGGATATGTAGTTCAAGAAGTGTGTTTTTTGTTTTACCTTTGAATTGCTGTTAATAAAGTTGATGGAGCAAGGATTCGCACGAAAGCGACTTGCTTGGTCTCAACCCTCTCAAAATAACTATTAATGTAATAATAAACATGTTTTGTGTACTAATAATTGCACCACACGACGTTATTAGCATCTAGGGGAAGCTTGTCTATGTGCTTTTACTAACTATAATCTGCTTGCATTAAAATGGCCGCTGCTACGCGGGATTTCCTACTGCGCATGCGTCTGTCATACTCACGTGATATGACGTACTACCTTGCTTGGAGGGAAACTTTTGCTTCTGCGCACTAGAACTAAGATGGCTGCTTTGTGTTACCAACAGAACAAGGATGGCTGGATAGGAAAAGTCATTGTCATAAGTGATAGTGACGTAGTCAAAATGTACTACGTAACCATGGCCTTCTGTACCAAAACTCCACACTTTTTTCATCAGTCAAACTCAGCAGCACAGCCAAACAGCTCAATTATGCCGAAAAACTAACTAGGCTGCGGAAAAAACATGTCCGAACAGAATTGCATGGCCATTTTTTACTAGCAAATTTGAGAGCTGGTACTATCCCATGGGGCCTCCAGATCAAAAACGTCCCAGTCATTTTTACCGATGACCCGGTTTACCGCAAAGGGTTTAGCTTCATCAGCACGAAATGCAGTAGGGACCTAATGGTACACACTGTCGAGACGGCCCAGCGAATCCTCAAAAAAGAAGAAGAGGAAATTGAGGAACAACTCAAAGCCATCAGAGATAATCATACGGAAATAGAGGCCAAAGCTCTGCTTGAAAAAATTGAAAAGGAACTGGTCACGTTCCGAGACAACACCATCAATTTTAAGACAACGAAGTTTGAAAAAGATCAGAAGAACTTCAATATCGACAATGTGTACCCCTACTTAAAAGACGAGTTTTACAGTAGATCTGACTCAATTAGGTATTTAAATTCCAATCAGGGGAGATCTAAAAGAAGATTCACTACTTTCTCCGAAACATCTTCCTCTGAATCGATGGAGGACTCTGATGCAGGAGAGGGCCCGTCGAATAGAAACCAGCAGAATAGGAACACCCCCAAGAGGCCTTTTTTAGGCCAAGGCCAACAGCCGAAGAGAACAAGATTCAAGCCCCAATGGGAAATGACCACCCGCAAGAAGCATTACAACTCATAAGACCGTCGGCCATCATTAACATCTCTGAAAAGACTCTGTCAAAAGCTGAACAGGAAGTTCTGGAAATGGGTCTTTCCTTTGTCCCAGGGGTTGCCATGGATTTCACCAAGATAAAACTGGAAGTGATGGAATTCTTTCGGAAGATCCGTCTGCGATGGTTTTTTAAGGATGCAGAAGAACAAACCAGCACAGAAGCCTCAGGCCTGAGGAATAAATCCTCCTTCTGCCCAGCTAATCATACGGTGTCCAAAAATATACTTGCGTTCGAACGCTCAGTCATGTCATCGCTCAATGCATTGGAGAACCAACGCCCGTTTGTTACCAGAAACATTTCTAAAAAACACAAACAGGCCATTGTTGAACTAAAGACTCAGAAGGAAGCTGTGATTAGACAAGCAGACAAGGGGGGAGCGGTGGTCCTTTGGTCCAAAGAACTATACCGGACAGAGGGACGCAATCATGTATATAATCAGGAGTGGTACCGCAAGATCAACCATGACCCCACGGCCCAAATCCAGGACCAAATAAAGGGACTTGTGAATGCAGCAAGAGATGCGGGTATTCTTGGACCAAAAGAATCACTGTACCTAATTAAACAACACCCACGGACTCCACACCTGTATTTTTTACCTAAGGTGCACAAAGACCCAAAAGTACCACCGGGGCGCCCTATAGTTTCTGGGTGTGACTCTGTTCTTGAGCCCATTTCCAAATTCGTGGACGTATTTCTGAAACCGCTGGTGGTACAAGTGCCATCCTACCTGAGGGACACAATGGACTTTATCAACAAGGTTGAAGGTGTAACATTTGATCCTTCTTGCCAGTTACTGGCCACCATGGATGTGTCCTCGCTTTACACCCAAATACCCCAGCAAGACGGTCTGGATGTCATGGAACTTTATTTGGAAGCTCGACCGCGGCCTCATAGGGTACCCACAGAACTGATAATCTCTTTGGCTACAGTGGCCCTGAAGAAAAATTTCTTCACCTTCGAGGATGAAATGTTCCTACAAATCAAAGGCTCGGCGATGGGCTGTCCTTTCGCCCCTCAAATGGCCATTTTGTTCATGGGCCAATTTGAAGAAAAGTACGTCCTGAATAACAACCCGTACAGAAATCACATGGGACAGTGGTTCCGATTTATAGATGATGTCTGGTGTGTGTGGAATGGCACATCTGTACAGTTGGAAGAATTCCATGTGTGGCTGAACAACAGGAGCCCGGACATTAAATTCAGTCTGTGCTATCATGAAAAAACTCTCCCGTTCCTGGATGTCGAAGTCTCTGTTAAAGAAAATGCCCTGTCATGTTCTTTGTATCAAAAGAAGACGGATAAGAACAATGCTCTTCATTATAAGAGCTACCACCCGCGCAGCCTAAGGGATAATCTCCCTTATGGCCAATATCTCCGGGTGCGACGCAACTGCACTACCGTCGAGCAATTCGAATTACATGGACAAGTACTGACATCCAAACTACAGGAACGTGGTTACCCTCAGAAACTCCTGAAACACTCCATGAAGAGAGCGAGATGGACACCCAGGGAACACCTCCTGGAGAAAAGAACAAAACCCGCAACAGACCGGATGGTATGCGTTTCCACATTTGGCCCCCACACAAACCAGCTGCAAAAAATCATCAGACGCAGTTGGCACTTGGTAAAGGAAATCCTTCCGGATATAGGCGCCCCCCTCTTTGCGCTGAAAAAGAACAGGAGCATTGGGCAAATGATAACATCAACCAGACCGCAGCCCAAAAGGGATCAACAGAACACCATCTTTGGAGCAAATCCTGTCACGGGGCACCGCAAATGTGGGACCTGTTCCGTCTGCGAACTTACCATGGAAGGGTCATTATTCACAGATGGGAAGAAATTCTGGCGCCACAATGAACATACTAACTGTAAAACCAAGTACAATGTGTACGCCATCCAATGCCCATGTAAGATGCTATACATCGGCAAAACCACCCAGGAGGTCCGCCAGCGCATTATCCAGCACCGCTCGAGAATCAATAACAAAACCATGACAGCCCCGCTTGTCTCACACTTTCTGCAAAAAAACCATTCCAGTCAAGATATCAGATGGACAGTCTTGGCAGCTATCAGGGGTGGTAGTGGAGACCCTGACCTGCGCCTAGCCCAGAAAGAGGCGTATCTCATTCTGAAGTTCGATACTTCTAATATCGGCCTGAACGAAATGTCCGAAATTTCCAGTCTGTAATCCTCTTTGTAGTTCTTCGGCTGAGCTTGGTTGTGCTGCTGCTGTTTTTAACCCGGTTGTTTATTTTCTGTGTATGCTTTTGCATAATACTTTGTACATGAGGCACTAACTATGATTGATGCTATATTTCCTTGGTGCCCGGTCTAACTGGTGACAGGATAGTAACTTTGGAAATAGTGTTCAATACGAAGTTCAGGTGCTCGTTAATAACGTTGTCCCGGTATGATCACACGTTGCACGATTCACACCCCACGGACATAATGCCCGATAAACACTCGTGAATATATTTTTCTAATCAAGGCCTGAACTACATGGACCATGATCCTTTACTGACGACACCCCTCAGCCACTCCCACAAGCCAACCGGCTCGGGAGTTTTCAAGAAACCCCAGCCAGTGCTGAGACACGCTGGCAGACCGTGCGTGTTCCAGTCTGTGAGACTTCGAGTGATTGAATCCTCCCGAGCAAGTAAGCGGCGTGCTTGTTCCATGCTCAAATGCGCGCAGCGCTAGATTATTACTTCTCCCCGCCCCACGGGCCGGCTTGACTTAATCAACTCTTGACTTTTTGCAATGCAGGTACCGGCCTATTATACATCGGTCCTGAAGTGATATCTATAGCCACACGCTACACAAGCTACTTGCCCAGGTAAGAAATGCGACTCGGCTTCTTAATATATACGATGCATTTCATAATTCAATACCCGTCTAACCCCGCGCACGGGTCTATCTGTGTTGTTTTCAGCCTTTGAATAGAAACACTGTCATTATGTGAGCAGTTCCCTTCCCGTGTGTGTACCGCGTGGCGGACAACTACACCTGAAAGAATTCTAACCGGCAAATTGCAGGTATGAACCCTGGTCCATCAAGGTGATGTGTACAAGTACAGCCTCAAACGCTCAACCATGTCCCAGGGTGCTAAGCATCAATCTTGTATGTCTTTACAGAATTTATCCCTACACCGGCGAATTACCGACACCAAGGCACGTTCTTTGCCACGTGCAGGTAAAAGTTTCTTATAGTTGTGGAGTCTCTCCCAATAAGTTTTTGTTAATTATCACAATCTATCCTGACACCCACTCTGTATATCATTACAGACGCATTGTTCCCAGTCCCCGTCCTGAAGAGAACCACCAACAACCTGGTTCGAAACGCGTCGACATACCTACCCTGTGGTCATTCAAAAAGGGTGCACCTAGGAAGTAAAAGTACAATACCACCTGGAACCCTAGTGGTGTAACCCAATACAAATTGCAACCACAGTGGTGTCAGGCAGGCAGGCGTACCACTACATCTGTCCCCGCCTGTCCCTTGGTTTCATACCCCTAAGGACTGGTTATTTTTGTTTGTAGGAACTTTTTCACTGTATATAAATACAATTTATGTTTGGATATTGATTAATGTTATTTCTCTTTTGGTGTGTCTTTTACAACTGTATTCATTTGAATTGTGTGTCTCTCACTTTGTAAATAATGTATATTGGTAGTTGTGTATAAATGTAAATACTGTATTCATGTATTCACTGTCGTGACAGTCTTCAGTTTGTCCATATGTTTTGATGAATCTAAAAACCAAAAAAACTAAATAAATTTGTTTTTGGTACAGAAGGCCTTGGTTACGTAGTACATTTTGACTACGTCACTATCACTTATGACAATGACTTTTCCTATCCAGCCATCCTTGTTCTGTTGATTACACTGTTGAGATCCGGGCTGGGTAGACGTAGGATCCACAGCCTTCGTTGTTCTACTGCTTTGTGTTACAGCATGCATGAAGCTTGCACCGCTGCTTTTGCTAAGCTGTTTGTTCTGCCTAAACACTAAACGCAATAGTTAAAATAAAATAATGGGAATAGAGTGGAGATAAGTGGTATACAGAACATTCATTTATTCTTTGTTCTAAAACTGTGTCTCTTCTACTTTTCTACTAGCTCGTGTTTGGGCCTGAGATGTATCTGTAACTCCATTTTGAAACCCACATCCGCACATGCGCACCAGAATCCAGAAACACTCAAGTCATGGCATTGAATGAATAACAAGGAAAGTCTTGACTGAGACAAACTGTTAACATTGTATTTCTATAAGAACATTAAATTGTTGGGTGGAATGAAAACACATGGGAAAAATAAATTGATGGGCGGGAACGGTAATTTAAATATTCAGAAGAAAATTTTCATTTTGGTATGGTGTGATGACTCTCCTCATCCTTTTGTCCAATCAAAATTGGGGATCCTTACACTTGCAACATTGGGGGATGGTACACTGCCCTGGAAAATAGTATGACTAGAGTAGGCTTAGTTAGTTAATTTGTCTGACTTGTCCGACCAGCTGACCTGTCACTAACCCAACGCACTCAATAGGCGATCGAGAGCAGAGGTGTAGGTGGAGCACTCTGTCAGAAGAATCAATAACCCAATCGGGTTACTGGGAAGGGAGATTCGAAGACCCAATCGGGGTTTGGCTGTTGGCTGCAGAGATGGTGCAACGCAGGTGTAGCACGTTAGCTGTGGGTGCCAGTCTTAGCCTGATGTGGTCCTGTCCTGATCCAATATGGTCTGTACTTGTCCTGATTCTGGTTTGCACCTATTCTTTCCTGCTGGCACCTGCACTTTGGAATTCTGTCCTTTGATCCAGCCCGTGGCCAGGGTTGGTCTTCACACCATTCTAGGTAAATATAATTAATATGCGTTCGTCATTTTACTGTTTTCCTTTTTCTACCCTCCCTATGTTTCAATACTTAATGAAAGTTTCTCCTTTCATTTTACCTTAATCATATTCTTGTTGATTGATCAAGTTTCAATTAATGTAGTATGGACACTTACATTTAATAATTTACATTATATAAAGAATGTAAACCTTTCCCTAGTCTGTGGTTATTATATGAGTGCAAATGTTATTTTACTACCTATTTTCTTGCTAACTCCCTTGATCCCTTAGGACTCTAGGTACCGGTGACTAGGATTGGTAAGTCAAATGGTATAGGTCCTGAATGGTAAAAACAAACATTTTGATATGAGTGTAGGTTTACCTGTTCATTTGCGTATATAGTTTTATGGGCCCAGGTGAGTTTGGTAAGACGGGCAGGTGAACCTGCGCTCTAAAGTGAAGAAAGATTATGCATAATCCTCGCCTCCGCTTCCTGACATAGAATTCCACTGAACAGTACCGCTGTCCACGCATCTACGTGCTTACCCTTAAATCAAGCCCAATAGAAGGGCAGCGATTGGATACTGGAAGAGGCCCACTAGTAGCAAACTAGCATACATAACAACATTTTACAAATCAAAAGTGGGAGATTTCGAGAAAAAAAATCAGGAGCATGAATTTTGTCCATTGTTATGCATTGGATCCGTGACAATTTCAGACGGGAGACAGGTAAAACAGTCCTGCCAAGCGTCATGCATCAGGTGTGAGGCTCACGCATTTCAGTGAGATTGTAGAAAGGTAGGGCCGAATTCGACCAAGAACCCTTCAGTATTTGCCCGGCGTTAGCCGCCTCTCATACCATTCAATATTACCAAACAAAGAGGCAGGCGCTGGAGACAGAAGACAGGAAACAGGAGTTTATTCCGACGGAGCAGAACACGTCAAATCAGACAACAGGGTATCTTCTCGAGGTGCTCTAACCGCATCTCTGAGGCCTGGCCTCTTATACACAAGTTTATGGCTTTATTACATTTATGACATCAGTGGTATTGCTTTGAAGTACGAAAAAGGCATCTCTGGAATCCCCGGTTCAGGCCCGTTCTCACACATATCTACAGTAGGGGTCCCCACCCAAATCTCAGCATGATGGCTATCACGCAGCTGGACATTCCGCTAGGAACAGGAATGCGGGCGATCGGTCGGATCTAAGGGTGTGGAGGCATTGATTAATCCCCGCTCCTTTGATGTGAGGCGAGGTCTTACTGGAGGGGGCAATAAACCGTATCTGTTGGGCTAGGTGATGGCCTGGGATCAGGCCGGACAATCGGGGCGGGGAGGAAGAGGTTATCAAAAGGGCCTGTTCTATGAATGAGATGAAAGAGTGAGGGGGTTCAGCACGGGATGTGGCCCGGGGACAGGGTCGCGCTGGAGGTGCGTTTATGGCCCAGGCAGGAGAGACCGGGGGCTGTCGGGGCGCGGGGGGGTGCTTGCGAGGCCGGGGAGTGAGGGGGAGAGTGACGCGCAGGTTATTGGCAGTGGGCAGAGAGACCATGGCAATCAAAATGGCTGCTGCTTACGCGCACGTATGGATTTGAAAAGGACAAGATGGCGCCGATAATGTTTACGCCACAATCCAGATTTTAACAGTCCTCCCTTTTCAACATATCTAGCCAGCTTGTCAATTTATGTCTATCCCCATTATATTACGTATTTCGATGTCATACAAAGCTTTCATGCGTTCAGCTTCGAAGTTCGGAGTCTTAGGGCAAATACAGTTAGCAAACAGTGAGCACAGAGGTGGCAAGCATTGAATACCCAGGCAGAGTCCACATATTACGACGACTGGTATCAGTACGATCATGAACAACCTCCATCCCCAGTCTTTAACAGCACTCCAGAACCAACTCCCAAGTGACCATCCGTCTTGTTCCTGATGAACTTCCGAGGAGAGTCTGTGGAGGTGTTCAATGGCTCTGTAGACTGATGGCGAATTGTCTGGTATGTAGGTACAACAGCTGGACCCGATGATACGTCATGCTCCTCCACGGTCCGCCAGAACCACATCTAGAACAAGGCGGTTTTGAAGAGCCACCAGACGGACCGCTTGAAGCTCGGCTGTATTGTTTGTGAGGATACCAGCTGTAATGTTCATCGTTGTTTCGACTGCCTGGGACAAATGCCGAATGGCGCGACTGTTCGCCATCGGACCCCAAAGTGGAACAAGTCCCTTTATTGCATCCAAGAATTGTGCTCCAGTAGAGTCGGCCTGCTCAATGTCCTTTGCTCGTTTTTGTCGGTGGTGGTTTGCCGGAGCCACATAGGTCGGAGGAAGGATGAAGGCAATGTAGCAGGTACTTCCCCAGCCCTTTGGGAGCCAGGTGTAGGCTTTTGTACCGCAGACGAAGTACATGTTTGGAGAGGTGACAAAAGAGGGCGGGTCGGTTGAGTCCAAAGTTCTGGTGATGCGGCAAGAGCTGTGGCCCACCAGTTGTGTCCCATGGCCTGTGATGCATACAAGGCCCGAGACATTGACGACAGATAGGGCTACAGTCAGGGTGGCAGCCGTTCGTTTCCGGAGGTAGGAGAAGGTGGGTCTGGCTGGGTTGTTGAATACTTGCATCTCCACCCTTTCTTTAGCGGGGATGTCCATGTGAACAGAAGCATTGGAGGATAGAGGGCAGAAGGGAGCAGCAGTTCTTCCTGTTTTGTTCAGCCAGACCCCATGATAAAAGTGCGACATAGTTCTGCTGGAAGTGGCATTGTCTCTGTAGCTCTCTTGCAAGAGGATCAGCCAAGCAAGGCAGGAACCATGAACAGAGAAATGTGAAGGGATGAAGGGGATGGAATGTCCGGTGGCATGTGGTATCAACCCACAGATCCAGCAATTCGTGGCATTGGCAGCAAGGTTGTGTTGGTGCAGCAACTGTACGAAGGAGTTGTTCCAGAACTCCTTGCGCCTTTCTTGGATTTGAGGTGAAAGAGAGACCAGGTAGTGTTCTTTCATGGTGGTAGGCTGTGCAGTCGTTAGAAATGTCTTATGAGCCGGTGCGTTCTCTTCCACGATCCAGAAGGTAGTCATGAGGAGGAGGCAAAAGAGAAGAGTGATAAAAAGAGCAATAGTCTTTGAGCTGTGCAACCTGTCAGTTTTCGGGTTTCTGTAGTGGGTCTTCGGATGTCCGGTTGTTTCCATCATCTTCGTATCGGGCGCTTCCATCATCTTCAAGGTGCTCGGTAATGGGCAGAACCACAAACTTAGTTGGGCTTTTCTCCTGGCAGCCTTAGTAGTGTTAGGCCACCAGTCTGAGAATTGTAACTTAGTCAGTGGTCTGCTTAGCCGAAGCTCCCCTCTTTCGTCGCAGGTTATACCCTTCTCTGGATGGCACAGTGGGATCAGGGAATTCCGCCAATTCGAGTGTCTCTGTCTCAGGGTAACAGCTGAGGGATGGTTGGTCTTTGTTCAGGAGCTCTTCTTGGGTGGTCACGTCTTTGGTCGACGTCAGGGTTGGAGAGATTTTCTTGCAATGATGTGCATGCAGCCAATTTCGCTTCCCCTCCACTCGAAGAGCTGTTCGGGTGGTGATCAGGACTTGCCAGGGGCCCGTCCAGCGGGGTTCCAGACTCTTCTCCCGCTGGAAGTTCCGAATCAGGACGAAATCTCCAGGCTGGATGGTATGTCCGGGGCCCCTGGAAGCGTCGGGGATGGCCTGCAGCACCTGGTGATGAATAACAGACAGTGTTTTAGTTAGGTTATACAGATAGTCAGACATTAGGATGTCCGGGACGTCGTGAATAGATGTCGGTTTGGGTGCAGACCAGATACTCATGGGTCGGCCAAAAACAACCTCGTAAGGGGTCAAGTGGTGTTTGGTGGGGGTGGAACGCATTGACAGCAATGCCAGGGGAAGAGCGTCTGGCCATTTTAGTCCTGTGGTAGCCACTATTTTTGCCAGCTTTAGTTTCAATGTGGCGTTGTGGCGTTCGACCAGTCCAGCTGATTGGGGGTGAAAAACTGCGTGGAACTTCTGTCGTACCCCCAGCCCCTTCAGGAAAAGCTGGATAACCTCGGCTACGAAATGGGGGCCATTGTCACTTCATAAAATACGACAAAGGCCGTAGCGAGGGAAGAACTCTTTCAGTAGTACTTTTGCAGTGGCAATGGCAGTGTTGTCACGCGTCGGGTAGGCTTCCACCCATTTGCTAAAAGCGCATACAACAACAAGTACATACTTCAGTCCTTGACATCTCTCTAACTGGATATAGTCCATCTGTAGGACTTCAAATGGATGGTTGGGGACCCCAAACCCTCCCCGGGGTACGACAGTTCCTTTCCCCGGGTTGTGATGCAGGCAGACTAGACATTGCTGGACTAATCGTTTGGCTGAGTCTGCAATTCTATCGTTATGCCAAACTCGGGAGACAAGTTCGGTCATAGGGGCAGATCCTATGTGTGCAGGGGAATGAGCCATCGTCAGTATGGGGATCAGGTACGAGTTGGGTAGCAACCATTTGTTTGTGTCTTTTGTCCGCCAGCAGCCTTCATCGTCCTTTAATCCCACCCGTGCCCATTCAGTCAATTCTTGTGGTGAGCTGGCCATTTGGATGTCCCTAATAGTTTCCCTAGCGTCCGTCCATTTTTCTGCTTGTGACCTAGTCACGTACATGCGAGTCGTCGTCCTGTTCTCAGCTGTGGTTCGGGCAGTGATGTCGGCCAGTGCATTTCCCTGTCCAATGATGTCTGTCACCTTTTTGTGTGCTTGGCATTTGATTACGGCAAGTTGTTTGGGGAGGAGAACCGCTTCAGTCAGAGCGGAGACTAGATCTCCGTACAGGATGGGTGTGCCATGAGATGTCAGAAATCCCCTCTCCTTCCATAAGAGCCCAAAATGATGAACCACCCCGAAGGCATACTGGCTGTCCGTGTAAATGTTTGCTGTCGTCCCCTTTGCTAGGATACATGCTCGTGTGAGGGCAATCAGTTCTGCCGCCTGGGCGGATCGTTGCGTGATGCGGGCGGTTTCAACTACAGTTCGGGCTGTGGTAACTGCATAGGCAGCTGAGGTGGTGCCGTCGGGGAGTTTAATGCAAGAGCCGTCTACCCATAGCTCTCCGTCAGGGTTTGGGAAGGCAGTGTCTCGGAGGTCAACTCTACTCCTAGTCTGTTCGTCCGTGAGGGTCACACAGTCATGTATTGGGGGCACATCGGGATCGTTTTCAGGCAGAGGCAGCAAGGTGGCTGGGTTCAGTGTGGTGCATCGTTTCAACGTGATGTGAGGTGCGAGCAGTATCAGTTCGTATCCAGTCAGTCGTGCGCTGGTCAGGTGTTGTGTCTTGGTCTGGTTCAGGAGGGTGTCAACAGCATGAGGCACTAGTACCGTGAGGGAATTCGAGAGTACGATTCCCTCACTTTGTCGGATAGAGACAGCAGCAGCGGCTACTGCTCGAAGGCAGGCAGGCAAAGCTCTTGCTACAGGGTCAAGAGTGGCAGAGAAATAGGCACATGGTCGTTGTTTGGGGCCAATGGACTGAGTCAGGACAGACAAAGCGCATCCCTCCCTTTCGTGAGTGTAGAGAGAGAAGGGTTTTGTATAATCAGGGGTTCCTAGGACTGGTGCTGAACAAAGGGTGTCTCGTAGTTCCTTGAAGGAGGATTGGCATTCAGGGGTCCAAGGGAGCGGGAAGGGGACATCTTTAGCCAGTAGGGAAAGTAGTGGTTTCACAATGAGGCTGAAATTTGGTAACCATTGTCGACAGAAGGAGGTGAGGCCTACCAAAGAGCGGACTTGCTTCGGGGTTTTAGGGATAGGGGTCTCTAGAATAGCCTGAATTCGATCGGGTGTGAGTTTTCTCCCATCTTTGGACAAGAGGTGGCCTAGGTAAGTGACTTGAGGTTGGCAGAATTGCAACTTCTTCTTGGAGACCTTGTGGCTGTTTTCCACAAGGAAGTGCAGGAGTTGGATGGTGGCTGTGACTGCGAGTGGAGTGGTGTCGGCCGCCAAAAGGATATCATCGATGTACTGTATCAATACCACTCCATCCGGCAACTGGACTGCATCCAGCTGTCTCTTGAGGGCCTGACTGTAGATGCTTGGACTTT
Source organism: Lissotriton helveticus (assembly GCF_964261635.1). Lineage (NCBI taxonomy): Eukaryota > Metazoa > Chordata > Amphibia > Caudata > Salamandridae > Lissotriton > Lissotriton helveticus. The sequence goes on along the minus strand of NC_136063.1, from coordinate 416,150,958 downwards.
CAGTGTAGCCCTGGGGTGCTCTGCAAAATCTATATGAGCGGGATTTTAAAGTGAAGCCGAAAAGGTAGCGGCTGTCTGAGTGGATGGGGATGGAGAAAAATGCGTTCTTGAGATCGATTACCGTGAAGGTAGTGGCATTGGAAGGAATCAGAGTCAGAATGGTGGTGATGTCTGAGACTACAGGGTACTGAGGTACGACTACTTTGTTGACTTCTCGTAGGTCGATGATGAAGCGGTACGCTTTTTCATCTCCCTCACCCTGCTTCTTTACATTGGGTAGGATAGGGCTGTTGCAAACATTGCTAACTACTTCTTCTACCACTCCTGCGTCTACCAGGGACTGGATGATTTTTACCAATGCCTTCTCGCCTTCGGGCGATATCCGATACTGTGGGAGTTTTGGGAGCACTGCGTCCTGTCGAACGGTTATGTGTACAGGGTCTATCATCATGCGTCCTACGTCCGAGTCAGTCTTTGCCCATAGGTACAGAGGTAGGGTGTCGAGTAAGGACAAGTCAGCGTCAGTGATGGAAAACATGCGTTGTGTGTGACAAGATCTGAGCAGCGTTGGGTTGTCGTACAGGATGACTCGAACTCCGTCTTGTGAACACCTAATAGTTGCTCGAAAATGTTTCAATAAGTCAAGTCCCATAATAGCGTCGGGGGTGTTGGAGGAGAGCAAAAACGTCGTGTTAGTAGTGTTATTGTCCAAGTTAAAAGAGATCGGTGTGGACAAGGGATTAGTGGAGGGCGTTCCATCAAAACCTATTGATGTCACATGTGAGCCAGACAAGGGTGCCCTGGGAGTCAATCGTTTAGACAATGCGCTACGTGTTGCACCAGTATCTACCAGAAATGGAGACTTCATACCTAGGACCTTAGCGGTGACATAAGGACCTTGCTGGTCAACATAGAGCTCGACTGGATCCCTTCCTTGCCCTTGGCAGTCCTATGCAAAGTCGTGGGCATTGTCGCAGTCAGACTGTTGGCACTGATTCTGTCGGGGACGGTCAAACATGTTCGGTCTGCCAGGTCTGTCATTGTTGGTGTCGTTTGAGTGCCCTCGTCCCTGTCCTCTATTTCTCGGCCCGCCCGCTACGTCTCTCGTGGCTTTATTTCTGAGTGCTTCTTGCAGCGCTGGACATTGAGATTTCCAATGGCCAAATCCTTTGCAAAACGCATACTGGTTCTCATCGAGGTCTGTTCGTGGAGCGCCGGGTGCGGGTGTGCGGTCTCTAGGGGGTGGATTTCTAGGAGCATTCGACTGGTAGTTCCCTCTATACTGTTCCCTTCCTATAGTCACCCCTTGCAACTGAGCAATCATTACCCTCTCTTTCAAGTCCTTTTTCTTTTTCTCAGTCGCTTGATCGTTCTCGTTCTTTTGTCGCTCATAGTATTGAGCCATCTGAAGGATAGCTGCGGGCTTGGAGGCCGCCCAACTACTCTCGCTAGTCTGTAGTTTCTGCGAGACTTCTGGTGTCAGGCCTTTCACATAGTTCTGGACAAACAAGTGATGTCCGGTTGCAGTGGTCATGTCCTGGCCGCTGTAATCGGAGAACACCGTTTCAAACCGGGAGAAGTATTCTGTTACGTCTTCCTGGGGTTTCTGGCGACAGGCCGTTACTACCGACCAGTCCACCTTCCTTTCTGGGACTAAGGTTTTTAATTTCTGCACGATCTTATCTGGTAGGTCTAGAATGGCTTTCATAGGTTTCTGTCCCGGCTCTCGCTGTTTGTCTACATCACCGAGTTGTATCCAGGTATGTCCGAACAGCTCAAGGTGGTCGACTTTCCGGATTTGCTTCCACACATCAGCTGGCAGACATAACCCGAAAAACAAATCGATATCCGCTAGGGTCATAATCGTTGAACCCAAAGCGGTGGCTAATTCTGTATAGAAGGCAGTGGGGTTCTTTCGCAGATCAGGCAAGGACTTTCGGAAAGTCAGGATGTCTTGCCGATCCCATGGTTGGTAAACCCAGTTGTAAACTACCCTCCCTCTCGCATCTTGGTGGTTAATATCGTCGTGTGTTCCCTGTCCTCGTGGGGGGACCCAATAGGGAGCATCCTCCTTTATGGGCATCATAGTGTCAATTTTTTCTACTCTGGCTTCAGTCGCTGCAGGAGTCGTGGTGTTAGTCTCTGGTTTCAGTTCCGTGAGGTGGCGGAAAACTTCAAGCGTACGCGTGAAGAGGTTCGCCACATCACACTCGCCTCCATCTCCGACATCAATTTTCCTATACAGAGTCGTTAGGTTTTCAGGGCCTTTTCCTTGGTATCGGTCCTCGTAGGCATTAAGGGTGTGGTAACAAAGGCGTACGACAGTGTCGTCTGTGGCTATTGGCATATGTATTGTACATATCCGTTATATAATCCTCACTTTCCTTTCGCACCACCAGTGTCTTTACAATCTTATCGATCCCAGCTCGTTCGTCCTTACTTAATCTATTCGATCTCGCGGGGTCTTTCCTCCCCGCTTCAGGATCACCTGAAGTTGCTGCTTGTGCTGCGCTGAGTGCAAGGGGTTTGGTCAGCGCAGAGGCCGTGAGGACCGAGGCTCCGGCACTACTCTCGCCTGTCGTTGGGGGTTGCGGGTGCTGCGCTAAGGGTTGGGAAGGGGCGTATGGAGGGGGCATGCAGATGATCGGGGGACCTAGTAGTAAATCATCGTTCGTTCGCTGTTTCGAAGGTAGCTCGGGGTAAAGTGGAGAGGGTGTCCTGACGGGACACTGGCCCGATGAATCGGAATCTTGTTTTAGCTTGGTTTCCTCTCTTTCTTTTATTTCTTCCTTCAATTTGTTAGCGGCTAGGTGAGCTGCTTTGCGTAATTCCTTTACTAATCTGACCTCATTTCTCTTTTTCCGCTGTTCTGTTTCTTTGCGCCACATGCCGAAGCTATCGAGCATAGTGGGTGTTGTCTTATTGTTATAAAGGGCTGTTCCCAGTGCGTTTATTTTATCGTTATCAAAGGATCCTATCAGTGGCCACTGATTTTCTCGATCCTTTCTCGTATATTTATGCCACAGCTTACTGTAAGCCACGGCGACTAGTCCATATTTAGTAAACATGTCCTTATTAGGGGTGCCCTCCAGTGGAGCCGGATGGTTCACCTCTTATAAGCGGTCGGGGCTGAACCAACTACCAACGAACGGGGCGAAGACAGGCATGACGGGTTACAAAGGGGACAAAAGTCTGCACTACCTATCCTTCACTATCCGCAAAGACTAAACAGAGTATTGCGACCCTGTGCTTATTTGTGAATAGAGAATAACCCAAAGAGAACCAATTCCGAACGATCAATGTTCGGATAAACAATCAATCAAATGAGGGATAAAAATAGGCACGACGGATTACAATGGGGGCAAAAGCCTGCGTTACTTATCCTTCACTATCTGCAAAGACTAAACAGAGTATTGCGACTCTGTGCTTGTTTGCAAATAGAGAATGATCCAAAGAGAACCAATTCCAAAACAGTAAATGCTTGGATAGCAATCAATCAAATGGAGAGGGAAGCAGGCACGACGGGTTACAATGGGGGCAAAGGCCTGCGTTACCTACCCTTCACTATCTGCAAAGAGAGAATACTCCTATTCTTCCCTGTTTGCAGACAGAGAATCTCTCAGAAACAATCAAATGAGTAATACTAGTATTTTCAAACAATCAAACAATCAATTCGCAATTCGTCGTGTTACACGACCTTACCAGGACCGCATGGACGGTTTCTCGTCTTCCGCTTCCAGCGCCCGATCGTCCTCTATTCTCCGTAATTGCCGTGGCATTCCTGATGGTTCCCAGTCAGGACCGTAGATCACTCGAGAGAGGTCCGCTCAGAACCGGTGAAGTTCGGATGATCGGCTGCCAGACGAGGGTCTATCGGGCAGGAGTTCTTCCCGGTCGTTGCAGTTGTTCACACTGTTGTCGGGACCTCTCCCACTGGATCCACGTGTCGCTGATGGGCCCAACGTTGGGCGCCAATTGTAGGGGGCAATAAACTGCATCTGTTGGGCTAGGTGATGCCCTGGGATCAGGCCGGACAATCGGGGCGGGGAGGAAGAGGTTATCAAAAGGGCCTGTTCTATGAATGAGATGAAAGAGTGAGCGGGTTCAGCACGGGATGTGGCCCGGGGACAGGGTCGCGCTGGAGGTGCGTTTATGGCCCAGGCAGGAGAGACCGGGGGCTGTCGGGCGCGGGGGGGGTGCTTGCGAGGCCGGGGAGTGAGGGGGAGAGTGACGCGCAGGCTATTGGCAGTGGGCAGAGAGACCATGGCAATCAAAATGGCTGCTGCTTACGCGCACGTATGGATTTGAAAAGGACAAGATGGCGCCGATAATGTTTACGCCACAATCCAGATTTTAACAAGGTGATCCGCATCACCGCACTGAAATACATTGTTACGCATTTTGCCACCTGCCAGGTGCTCCACCACTGTGCACTAACTCTGCCCAGGCAGCTACCTGCTGTGACTATTCCCTGGAAACAATGAATGTGGCAAGCTGCGGCGCCGGCGCGGCACCCGCGCGGCGCCCGGCTTCAGTCAGACTCATCATACTCTCTCACACTAACTAGGGGGGCAGGGGCTGCCCTCTCAGCAGTCGTTACTGCTGTAAATCACCGTGGCACCATGGGGGCCGGGATTTTAATCCGGATGTGCTGGCGGTAGAGTGCCGTCACATCCGGAGTAGGAGGAGGAAGGGGAAGTAGGCAGAAGCGGCGGGAAATCCGAGTGAGCAGCAGGCAGCAAGAGAGACAGACTCGAGTCTCATGGCCGCCCGCCGCCTCGCAACACACTCATTAACATAGAGGGGAGTCACCGACTCGGCCCTTGCGCAATGGCAGCGTGCAGGCAGTCGTCTACTGGCAGCGCATGCAGGAGGCGCCAATATCGATCTCCGGTCCATGTGCATTGGAGGGCCCCAGCGGGCATGGCCTCATAGAAGCCCATGGAGAAGACTCCTTACACCGCGATGTTGCGCTGCGCTATGAGGCCCCATTAAGGTACTGGCTTAGCCACCTCCTTCTATCGCTCTCACCGAGGGAAAGCAACATGAACCACACACGCAGCACTATGGGATAGCTGTGAGTACTGGCCCGGTTTTTTGATGGTGTGCTCCAGGCGAGGGGAATGAATGGATTAATTTGCGGCGGGCGGCCGTTTGCACCGTGCAACACTGCAGCCTGCCCCCCCTAACGAGCCTCAGTCTCTGGTCACTTGGATCTGGAGGCGGAGACAGAATCTGTCGGCAATTTACAACAGCAGCACAGCAAGTACGCACCAGGCCCTGCACAACTTTTGGAGTCGTCAGTGAATGTATTTAGGAATATTTGAGGCATACGGTGCGTGCACTCTGAAGGAACCAAAATATTATACCAATGGAGCTATGGAGCTATACTTACCAATAGCCCCTCCCCAATTACCAGTTATCAATAATCAGTCAGTTGGCAGTGAAGAAGGGTCAATCATTTATTATACAAAGGACTCTGCACAGAGGAGCCTCTCACATCCTCACCCCTCGAGGTGTGCGGAGAAGACTGCTGGCTTACAGTCAAAACCAGACAGATATACTTTCAGTGAACACATGAAATCACCAGACATGGCAAGTTTCTATTTCTCGTGAAGCCTAGAGGAAAACCCATATATGGCACAATAGATTAGAACGAAACTCAGCTCAAGCTATTCATTACTGGGGAGGTCAGGAAGGGTGACTCCCTTTCTATCTCGGGCATGGGAGTACAGAAACAGTGTCTGCAGGAATGTGTTTATCGCAGCCCAAAGCCAGATGGCCTTGGGTTCTCAAGTCAGAGGAAAGACGGTATACTTTCAACTGTTCTTAGTAACTCAAAGGGAGGGGGAGTGGAGCTGCAAAGCAAATGTCTGCATCAGAAGTCTTGCACCTTACAAAATAGCTCAGTGGGTTGCAGCACATGAACAATAAGCTGCAACTGCATATTGGTTTAGACACATTAGGCCAATACTATATATATATATCTTGCAAAGAATGGATAAGTACATCAGGCTAACACATGTATTGGATACATCAGGCCAATATCACATATATCAAATTTCATATCCCATCAGACAGCTCTTTTGGCGTGATGTAGCCAATATTTAAACAAAAATTAAACAGAGAACACTCCCTCATTTATAAGTGCCACTGAAACTAAGAACCTGGCATTCCATTGTCTGCAGAGGGTGAGATCACCACCACCTTGCACTATACCAACATTCATTTAATTAATCATGTCTCTGGTAGCCAAAGAGATGGCATGAGGAAAATTCAAATTGAGGCCTAAAACCTAAGTCACTTATACTATTGGATGACATATATGAAATAATATGTTCTGCATGATTATATACAGATATTCAGATACAGTTTCTAATAATGACATTTTCACATTATATATGTCTGATTGATTCAACTGAATACACATGTTTTTACACAAAATCACTGACTTGCTCAAGGGAAACATTTCTGCTCAAGGGAAAGAACTAGCGTACTCAGTGAGGTTGAACCATAGGAACTCTACACGTCATTTTCTTATCTGGCAAGAAAAGTTCATGCTTCCCTCATTACATTTGGGCAGGCATTTAGATGAATGATACCTTTTTGCTGTCCTCTCAGGATCTATCTCTAGTGCAATATATTGTACTTCACCTATAACAAGAATAGGGACAAAACCAAATCATCTGTTACTAGTCAGAGTGGGAAGCAATCCATGGACCCTACAGCTAATAGATACTATCATTACTCCATCTGTGTGAGTCTTTGTGTGGGGTCAAACAGGTCATAGACATACTCAGATGAGACAGTGGCATTCCTTATTACTGCCTTCAGGTGAAAAGGGGATGCTTTTCATCATAGGATGGACTTGATGTTGCTTCCACTAAACAGAATACTACTCTAAAACAGTGCCAGCAAAACAGTAAGAATCAGTCTCCGATTCTATGTAATCACGCTGAAATCGCTTGTGCAAATACAACTATGCCCAGAGTCCGTTCGAAGCCTCTCTGGTAGACTTCCATTGTTCATCAAATCTGTTTCCGTCGTCACATGGGGCCTCTTGATTCAGGCCTTCCATGAAAGTAGTTCTTTTTAGTATCCGTTGGAGTGCCCTCCTGGCAAACACTCACAGCTCATTCAAAAGTCTCAATGTCTCAGGGAAGTGCACCAATATCTTTCCTCTGCGGCAGGCACTACAAATACCATGCTCTTCGGTGGTCATGGGCGCAGATCACATCGTGCAGACCCAGGTACTGTTAATCGGGGAAGAGCAACAGACTTTCACGCTCAGCAACACTTTCAGGCTCCAACACTCATTATTCAGTGTCAGAGGACGCTCTGGCTGCTGTTTCATGGATACCACAAATGTAGTGCCTTTTGCCAATCCTAGATCCTCCGGTGCACTGCCATTCCGTTGGAGCAAAGGAAAAGGGGAGTGGCCAAAACTCAGGCCAAGGGGGTCAGGGGACCGCGTGCTGTCAGAGGTTACTAGCACATGACAGGTAGAAAACTGAATCTCCAACCAACCCTGCCATCAACAGCAGGGATGCTTCTCTTTCGCTCTTTTGCACTGAAATTCATGTTCTGCGTTGAACAGGCCTCCTTCTTCTCTGATGTCCAACGCCGTCTGATGGAGCAAGCACAATACTTTGGAGATGCCATTGATGAAGCGTTGGTTATCTCTGTCCAGCTTTGTTACTTTCTGGGTGCTGAGACTGTTGGGCCAAGACGTCCGCTATCATTGATGGGAGTTAGGATTCGTCTTGATCACCGTTCTGCAGGGTAGCATTCTTCCTTTGACTCTGGAAGATCCCGCAGAACCTAGTGATGTAGGAAATGTGACACAGTTGTTCGTTTTCTTCCAAGTAAAGAAAAACAATTCCTAGTATTGGCAGGTGGCCTGCAATCTTTGAGGGAGTGGCCATATGCCATGGGACTACTCTAAAATGTACTCTCGCTCTCATAAGATGCAAAGACAAAGGCAGTAGGCAAAAACGTTGCCTCTAGTCTCTTCATTATTCTCTGCCATCTACGGGTAGATAGCTACAGGGGAAGTCTATCTGAATGTATGTCCTCACACACAATGACATTGTATAATGGGGTAAACATCTCTTGAAATACTACATCTATGTGCTCCTACAGTTCATATTCTCTATTGAGGTGAAAAATGTGTCTACTATAGTCCAAGTGGCCATGAAGAAAGGTCTTGAAAACCCATCTGGTCATACAAAAGGGAACTATACATAATATGGGCATAGTACTACTACAGCCTGGGAATGCGTGCTTGAACAATACACCAAGAGCTGCAAGAAGATATAAAACTGCTTTTCCCTAATCCAAATTATGCAACATCAGCTTCTAATAAGGACTGTAAGTTTATTTACACAGACTAGCTAATAAAGAACTAGCCGTGTCACCTAAGATTAGTAGAACAAAACTACCCACAACTAATTCCCCTTAAAGATCAAAATAAAACATGAGAAAAGGAGAGAGCAACGTACATATTACCCAGCCTTAATTTGTAAGGGAGCTAGCGGGAAGCTAGACTCCTCCCTCCAGTTTGACAGGAGTAAATCTGAAACACGTTTCACATCTGTCAACACTATCAATCCCGGTGTGTAGCAACTGGGCATAAACAAAGTTACAGAGCAAGTTTGAAAGGGCTGGAAAATCCCTGTAGCAAATTACATTGCCTCAATTCATAAGCATGAGGGCTGTATAAATATGGCAAAGCTGATCTGTTAATCAAAGTTCACATATACAATTATAAGCAGCGGGCAATATACTTGGGTCATAATATAGAAGTCAGCCTTTTATATTATACCTAAATGTATGCATTTTACTGAAACCTAAGGCAGATTAAAACTGCTCTGAATACACAAATTGTTGTGTATTTTGGTGCCTAATTTTGACTTTGCTATTTGGGGTACTTAAAAATGAATATCCTAAATAATTTTTACATATTAAACATCCTCAGAATGTTTTCTACTAACTGCAGAGATTGAACATGAGATATATCCCATGTAAATCCTTAGAAAAATGACTTTTGTACGCCTGTGCCGTGTAAAATTCCCATATGCAAATTTCCTCATTATGTGACATCATAACCCAAACAAAATTTTAATTGCTAGGAGGTCATAATATGAGCATTAAGCTTCCTAAATATTAGAAAACGAATTTTAAAAGCACTTATTAATTTTCATCATTTTCATAATTATTAGCTTGTCCTTTAATAAAACCAATTGTTTTTTACGATAATTCCACCAATAAAACCAAGCTGCATCCCTTGCCTATCATATTTAGACACCTGCATTCATAATCCTAAACACAGAAGCCTAACTTAAAACATGAAAACAATGTTGCGCCACTTTGTTTTTTAAGGACAATTATTATTTAGCAACAGAACCAAGAATATGTTTTACAAAAATGCTTAAAGAGAGGAAAACCCTTAATTGGAAGGTTTTTCTGTAATACAAAATAATGAACCTCATTTCTGTAACCCTTTTTAAAAGAGCATTGTGAAATGCAAAGCTACTCCTGTGTTTTAACTGAGAGAGTCCTGACTGAGTAAACATTCCTGGCTATTCGCGGGCTATAAAAACAACAGCTGTTTTGCTCATCGGCAGTAAAAGCTCTTCTCAGTATTGCAACATGGGCATGGTGGCTTGTTAATGTCTAATACAATATATCTAGGGAAAATTCTGCAGCATCAGAAACATTCAGGTCACCTTTTGCAAGAGCCATAAATCATAATTGTTTCATAATGTCCAATCAAGAAACATATGTTCAAGGGCTGCCTGTCCGTAAGGGAAAAGGCAGTCATGGCTAACTGCAGGCGACACATTTTTTAGTCTTGCATAATTCTTTTTATTTTTCTTCAATACCAATCAGACATACACTTCTGAAGTGTTGTCTGTCACGTGCACAGTATGTAATATCATATCTGTGAAATTTAGTAACTTTGATCAAGTTCCAGCCAACTGTTGCGCAGAGATAGACATCGTCATGGCCGTCTCCTTACATCACAGGGGAACTTGTACTAGTATTAAAAAAATAGAATTGTCAGTACGACACAAAGACACAATCATATATAAAATAAGAAATACATAGGCCAAGCCATCAGGTATACTTTGCTGTATACCAAGCACAGAAAGCATAGACAAATTACAATAGCATATATAAATGAGCAGTGACACATAACACTGAACCTGCAGCTCAAAATCCAATATTCTGGCCTGCTTAATTTGTCAGGCTTAAAATCAATAACTGATTTCTTTGCCTTTACCCCCATCCGACATCTGTTCATCTTTATGATGAACAGCTGTCAGCTAAACTTACTGTGTCACTTCTGACACACAGGACCAGCAGGAACAATTTTTAAAAAGGACAAAATGTACAGAAATTACATTTTCTTTTTGTTTGCCAATCCAACTCACGTGTCTTGTCAGTAACAATCCATGAATAATCTGTGGGCAGAAGCAAAAAAAAATACACCACACACACATAAAGACACTTCTCATAACACATAAAATATCAACTGTAACTGCTAATCAAGTGGCATAACATAATATACATTAACCAACCACAAAATTTAAAATAAATGTACTTAACTGCAATCCTCTTATCAGTCAGCTTGCAACATTAAGCCACCTTAATTTTAACTTTCTAAAAGTAAAATTGTTTCACTGACACTCCATGTTAGCTTTGCGCTACAATTTCTACTTTGAAAAATAATTCTTAATTGGCAAATCGTTTTCACCTAGGCATGTAGCCCATAAAATTTCAAGGAAGAGCATCATTTTACTTTTTGTCTAGGACTTAATGCAACATTTCATTTTCTGTTAGGAAAAAAGCATTTAGCGACATTCTTTTTCCAGAGCAGAGATACAAATGTATCATTTCTGCAGAACATTTAGCATGATGTTGGGACTTTCAAAGAAACCCTTTGTTATATATTTCCTTTAGAATAAAGCTATTTAATTTATTAATGTTCTTATGGAGAAACCAGAAACCCCCATTTCAGAGGCCCGGTTAAGCAAAGCCATTCAGAAATGCACTTCTCCGAGACAAGGCCCTAATTTACGAGGTCACAGAGGTCGACATCTTGCTTACAGAGAGACTAAAGATAGCACCTCAGCACACTGCGAGCCAGCCTCTGCAGCTCTCCTAGCCCCCAGCTTCTGTTCACTCTAAGGCTGTCAAAACAAAAGGCCTTCCTAATTCCTTCTAACCTGCAATAATTCACCCTATTTTAAAAATAATTTTTCCTTTTAGGGGCTAAAAAGTTCTCTTATTCTCAGATTATTAAAAAAAAACATATACTGTGAATATTTCACAGAACCTAAGAACACACATACCAGCTTTTTTAGAACAAATGCTTGTTGCAATGGTATACATTTCCTGCTAGAGTTAGAACCTTAATCCCTGATATTAAACCAAACCTCTGCACCAAGCACATTGACTCACTGAGCCATCAAAAACACAAACCCACATGGGAACAATTTACAAATTCGAAATGCACACAATTTTTATCAGACTAAACTTTTAATCTGTCCCTATTTACTTTTCATTAGTACTTTTTGTACATTAAGGTTGTCATCAAATCACAGGGGTTGCTCTTTTTCTAGCTACACCCCTTTTCAATTTCCTTTTGCGACGCATTGATGGCGACGAAACCAAATTAAATTTACTCCTTAACATTTTCACTTCTCAGAATTCTCTTACATATTCACAGTCATCCAATCACACGCTTTTTCCGGCGCCAGCAACATCCAAAACACAATTTACCACAACACAACATTCTTATTCACTAATAGCTTACTTCCATTCAAAAGAGCAATCTTACAAACATACAATCTCATATTTACATGGCCATGTTACATACACTCCCATATTTTATACTGCAGTCATTAATTCACCACTCACACATGTTTTTCAAAAAGTGATTGAAAGCAAGAAAACAGTTGGCGCTTTTAACCAAAACAAGATGCAAAATAGGCGACAATTTCAAATACCAAAGTGACATGTCTTCAAAACGAACAGAGCCCGTCGACTCCTGTTCGGGAAATCTATTCAAAAGAATTCCAGACCAACAAAATTCAACAACAAACAGAGACAGTCGTTAGACTGTCTTGAGATCCTCAGACAGGCGAACCACAAACCCTCTTACAGACCATCCCATAGTCCTGTGCTGGTTGGGCCGGGCGTCTGGGCGCGTAGCTCCAGAACCCTAGCTTACCCAGTTGCTCCTAGGGCTTTTCCGAAGAGAATTCGGCCAAATGAGCAAAAACCCCTTTTGCAACACTAGGGCATCCAATATTTTCTCAAATATCACCAAACAAGCCTGTGGGGCATCTGCCCGTGCAGCCACGTCATACCCCCAGATTCCCTTGTGGTTCACTAACCACCAAATTCCAAATACAGTTAACTGTTTCCAAAAGCACCGCTCAACAGTGCTATTCCAAAAGACACCAACAATACAATTCACTCACCTGGTGCACTCAGGTCTGAATGCATATTCTTCACTGCCAGCTCCTGACAAAGTGCCCTGAAGACCAACACTGTCAGCTTCTGGGTTATACCTTATAGGATTCCGGCGAGGGGTCAATAGCAGCCCGGGAGACCTCTGGGCGCAAGAGTGGAATCTCACCAAAAACTGGCTCTGCAATTAGGATCCTTATTTTCTTATCCACCCCTTTGACCAGAACTCCCCCCTATCCCTCTTCTCCCGCTTATGGGAGGGGGTGACCCTAAACGCGGGATCCCGGACGAGCCCCCAACTGAAGGAACCAAAATATTATACCAATGGAGCTATGGAGCTATACTTACCAATAGCCCCTCCCCAATTACCAGTTATCAATAATCAGTCAGTTGGCAGTGAAGAAGGGTCAATCATTTATTATACAAAGGACTCTGCACAGAGGAGCCTCTCACATCCTCACCCCTCGAGGTGCGCGGAGAAGACTGCTGGCTTACAGTCAAAACCAGACAGATATACTTTCAGTGAACACATGAAATCACCAGACATGGCAAGTTTCTATTTCTCGTGAAGCCTAGAGGAAAACCCATACATGGCACAATAGATTAGAACGAAACTCAGCTCAAGCTATTCATTACTGGGGAGGTCAGGAAGGGTGACTCCCTTTCTATCTGGGAGTACAGAAACAGTGTCTGCAGGAATGTGTTTATCGCAGCCCAAAGCCAGATGGCCTTGGGTTCTCAAGTCAGAGGAAAGACGGTATACTTTCAACTGTTCTTAGTAACTCAAAGGGAGGGGGGAGTGGAGCTGCAAAGCAAATGTCTGCATCAGAAGTCTTGCACCTTACAAAATAGCTCAGTGGGTTGCAGCACATGAACAATAAGCTGCAACTGCATATTGGTTTAGGCCAATACTATATATATATATATATATCTTGCAAAGAATGGATAAGTACATCAGGCTAACACATATATTGGATACATCAGGCCAATATCACATATATCGAATTTCATATCCCATCAACTCTATATGGTCTACACCTCAGACATGCCCTGCCGGACCGCCCTCCCTGGGGCCCATGAGCTAAGTTATTGGCCTCGTCGCCTACCGTGAATTATTTCCGAGCAGCTGGCCTTCTCAAGGCCACTGGGAGAGGGGGACTGCACTGCTGCATCATGCAGCCAGGACACCACAGAGAGAGGGCCGGTTGTCAATGGAGGAGAGTCACGCTGTTATCAACTTGGGGGCAAAAGAAAGAACGAAGTTTGTAAATCATGACAGCTGAATTGGTGAGGTGGAGCCGCGCTTGCAAAGGTCGGTGTGTTAACTGTTGTGCACTTTTCGGCTCTTATGAAGTAGTTGTTCGCTTTCCTGTAAGAGAGCATGTTTCACAATTTCATATTTTTTTCCCTGCGTACGATGTTGCTGTTCGTGGGCATGTGTTTAAAAAAGCTTTATGCTTCTAAGTCATTCTGCTCATCGAGTTAAACAGTGTTGTACAAATTACGATGAGATAAGTTGGTAGAGTAAATATATACGTTTGAATGCATATATAATATATTGCATACTTTGGTTGTACACACTGCTCACAGATAAACAGACACAATACCATGCTGTTGAAATTGAAAGGCACTCTGGCCCATCACGACAATGCACAGTATATCTGTCAGCCTGCGCCCCAGCTCGGGCCACCAGCTATGCTATGCTATGCATAGCTATGCTATGGCCTGCCAACACTAGAACTCCGCATGAACACGTGCCATAAGTCCGGGAGAGGCTGAGCAGGCGGTGTTTAGGGTAGGAACACCTCTCACATTAGCCGAGCAGTGCCAGTTAAGAATTGAGAGCTCTTGGGGGCTCCTCACCATGGTCGTGACTTGGGACAGACTGACTTTGCTACTGTACAGCAGCTGAGTGTATGCAGTGGGCTGAGCCATGAGCCAGTGAGTGTGACACAGACAGACTCACAGGGACACTTCTCAAAGACATCGGCAGCTGCATTTATTTTGCCCCACCTCGGTGCAGCAATGTAGTGTTGTGACTTTATTAGAGACAAGGTATTATTAAATTAAGGCTATACCAGTAACAGTTTACAAAAGCACTAGGTTAGTGCCCTTCCATTTCTGGTGAATTGCAGCAGTTTTAAGACTTTCTTAGTTTCTTGTTGCTCAAATGGGTGTAATCTCTGATATTTATATGTTTTCCTCGTCTTTATTGCTTTATTTTGCTCGCAGGATATTGTCACTCATAGTGGTTGAAATGTCACTCCTAATTACACTGAAATTATGAAAATGTCACACATAGCAATCTGAAACCTTGGCAGTTATGGTAAAATAAAGTAATTTTAGTTTAACAATCGGGAGTCTCCAGCATGAATCGGGTCGGTTGGCACGTATGCACTAGGACTCCCCCCCCCTATTGGGCCTGAACACCCTTCTGCATTGGACCACACGGAGACGTCCCACCAAACCCACAGAGCGAGGGCAACTTTGTCCCCGTTCTCAATCCCGCCCCAACATTTCAACCACACATCCCCATGCCCAGCACTGCATTAGGCCGCTCAATGCCCCCGGGGTGCCAGCCTGAGCTCCATTCTGATTGTTGATGCTCATTCGCTGTCTCAAACAAGCAGTGCTTGCGCTGGAAAAAGACGTGTCTCGTGACGTAAGTCGTTATGCGCCGTTCGCACGAGTGATATCCGGTGTTCGTGCTCTAAAGTGCTGCGAAAATACAGGCTTAGATAGCGTCTGTGGATGTGATGAGAGAGGTAAAAACCGCTTCCGAACCGACTTACTCCCAGAAAATAGGCTCGCCATTTCCTATTCTTATCAGTAGCTGTCCTCTGCGCCATCAAATTCATAACCGCTGTTCTTTTAGAGACATCCATCCAATGCTTTAGTCTGTCGTGTTTCTTCTCGTCATATAGGTTCTGATAATTGGCGCGAACAAACGTTTTTGTAAATATTTTTATTTTGTAGCGTTACATTGTATCCATCTTAGTATTTACTTTTCAGCTTTAAGGGCATGATATGGAGCCCCCGAAGGATGCACCGCCCCCAAAGCAGCAACCAATGATTTATATCTGTGGCGGTAAGATTAACTTTTCCCTTTTGTGGTCTTCTGTCAAGTTTAATCGCGTTGTCGTATGATTACTTTACGTAAATTAAATCGTATGTAAAATTAGTATTGACTTTTTTTTTAAATTGTATTTAGTGCTTTAGATGGGGGCACTGTGTAGTACAGTGTGGCCCACAAAATGTAACCAGGTGTATAACATTTTGTTCAAATAACCTATTGCTCATGGTGCTCCAGAAATCTACTTGGCCCGTGAAAAAACATAATCCAATTGTCCCTTTACTGACTATGTAACGAGGTAAAACAAGCATTTGCAATGCAATAGGTCTCACATGTGTTAAAGTTAGAGCTGTTGGAGTTTAAAAATGACAATGTTTTTTACTTTTGCTTTTTTTTTAGCAAAAATAAATGAACTGCTTGCGTGCAAAGAATTTATAATCGACCTATAATACAATGGCAGTTATGGGGAGCGATATCCTGAGTAAAGTTTCAAAATAAGAGATTACGCTTATTTTCCTTTCTACGTTTTTATTCAGCCCACTTTATGTAAAGTACCTTGTTCTTGATTTTCAGATTGCACTTTTTGGTGTCAATTAGCGCTTTGCTGGCAAAGGCAACCTGTATCCACTGGTTCTTTTGATCAGTTCAAGATTTGTGAAGATTGATTCCAACCTCATATGCCGTCAACCATCCTAGTATATATAATGCAGTACACAACCATAAAAGAAGAAATGGCAACTGAACTTTCAAAAGTCCATGTAAATGGCAGTTCAGATGACCTGATTTAAAATATTCGGAAAACACACACATTCAATCAGAGGGGAGATTATAAAATGCAAACATTTCATAGTTGTTAAATTATATCTAGGTAAAAGGGATGTAAAAACCGGCTACAGGGTTCAACATGAGCTGGACAGAAGAAAACCACTCCTCTCGACAGCTCGTTGCCAGTTCACAAGCCTGAGTAAGCAACAAACTTTGCCATCTCATAGCCCAAGTAAAGCTCTAGAGGACTGAGATTTATAAAACCCAATTCTCGATGAGTAGCCTCATGTAGCCCTTAGCCACGTTGCCTGCCTCCGGGTTGTTGGCTTACAGCTGTTTCCATTCCATAAGGCCGGTGCCTACACTGTTGGCTACCGACAAAGTCTTAAATAAGATCTCTTTTTTCTCAATACTGTGCTTTGATGTAAACTAATAAAAAGAGTTATTCCCTAAATTTCTTGTAAGTGTGGCAAATGTCTCCCCAAGGAATTATAAAATGTATTACGTTCATATGCACCACTTAAGGCACAGGTATTCAAAGTACGGCCCACAGGCCGCCAGCGGCCCGGCAAGCCTTCCTTGTCGTCCCGCGGACCTTACAGACATCGTACGCGTGTTCTCTTTTAAAAAAAAATTTTTTTTTACGTGGCAGCAAACACCGCCTGTACTGCTCTGTGGAGACGCTGTGCGATTCCAGCCACAGTCAGAGTGGAGCTGCAGGGGCGCTAAGAAGATGTGAACAAAGCCTCATTAACATGTAAATGGTCTTTTAAAGACCTGTGTAGAACTGGGGTCTGGCTGTTTGTGTGCCCGGGAAGCTGTGTCAACCAGGGCTGACACACACATGCGGGGCAGCGGGTGTGGTGACAGAGGACAGCAGGGAGTGAGAGCCCGGGTGATGTGGGAGGGCAGCAGGGAGTGAGAGCCCGGGTGAGGTGTAAAGGCAGCAGGGAGTGAGAGCCCGGGTGAGGTGGGAGGGCAGCAGGGAGTGAGAGCCCGGGTGAGGTGGGAGGGCAGCAGGGAGTGAGAGCCCGGGTGAGGTGGGAGGGCAGCAGGGAGTGAGAGCCCGGTGATGTGACAGAGGGCAGCAGGGAGTGAGAGCCCGGTGATGTGACGGAGGGCAACAGGGAGTGAGAGCCAGGTGATGTGACAGAGGGCAGCAGGGAGTGAGAGCCGGGTGATGTGACAGAGGGCAGCAGGGAGTGAGAGCCGGGTGATGTGACAGAGGGCAGCAGGGAGTGAGAGTCGGGTGCGGTGAGACAGATCGAGATAGAAGCAGATAAAGACATATAGAGACAGATAGAGGTAGAGACCGATAGAGACAGGGGCAGACAGAGCCAGATAGAGGCAGGGGCAGACAGAGCCAGATAGAGGCAGAGACAGATAGAGGGAGAGACAGACAGAGATGGAGACAAAGCGAGATAGAGGTAGAGACGGAGACAGACAGAGAGGGAGATGGAGACAGGGAGTTGTCCGGGGGGTAGGGGGGGGGATAGAGGGAGTGGGGGGGATTGAGGGAGTGGGGGGGATAGAGGGAGTCGGGGGGGGGGGAGGGGGTAGAGGTCGTCGGGGAGGGTAGAGGTCGTCGGGGAGGGTAGAGGTCGTCGGGGGTAGAGAGAGAGACAGAGAGGGAATCTGAGGTGGGGAGGCAGAGGGAGACGGACAGGGATGGAGCGAGGGAGTGAGACGGAGGGAGAGGGATGGATGGAGGGAGAGGGATGGATGGAGGGAGAGGGATGGATGGAGGGAGAGGGATGGATGGAGGGAGAGGGATGGATGGAAGGAGAGGGATGGATGGAAGGAGAGAGATGGAGGGAGAGAGATTGAGGGAGACAGGGAGGGGGGAGATAGGGAGAGAGAGATGTGTGTATGCCAGGTCTTTTGCCTCCGTGGACGAAGGCATCCGCTGCAGGGGCCTGTGTTCACCCTCCTGGTCACAGTTTTTTTTTCTAGCCCCTCCCCCACTGACCCCGCCTCCACTGGCCACAAACCACCCTGTAAATTTGGAGCGAGAGAAAGTTTGTGAGTACCTATGACCTAAGGCATTACTCCCATTTCATTTAAACTGTTTTGTACTGTCCAGGGTGTGCGGTAAAATTCTACAGAGATGTGTGTAATGCTTAATTTGTTCCAATTTCTCGCTAACTAATGACCAGCAAAATGGATCAAAGTGTTTTCTACCCCGAAAGCTAACACCTTAGTTTTTGAAATATTAGTTTTAGGACGATGCTTTTCTTTATATGCGTAAAGCCCTTTTAGATTCCACTGTAACCCAGTTTGTATCAAGTTATGCCACACCTGCATACATCTCAGGGCTCGAAAAATCAAAAAATAGTTTTTAGACCTGCAGGTCTAGTAACCTAACCCATGCTCATGACGAGCTGAGCTCGTCATGATGCACGGTGCTCGTGTGCTCATAATGAGCTGACCTTGTCATGACCACACCCATTCCTATTACTGTCCAGCACAGGAGAGGAATATCAATAGCAGCCATGAGGTTAAAAAAATCTACTCGACCTAACTGTAATGCACTTGACCTCTGTGAGCAAATGTGACAAGTTAACAAGATTTAAAGGCATTTTTATTGCTCATTCACTTTGTGAGCATTAAAGATGCCTTTAAATCTTGCATTCTTCTCATATTTGCTCTACTTTCAGAGACAGAGGCCAAAAGTCAGTTTGCCTTCCTACTCGCCAGAAAGGGCGAGTAGGGCCAAAAAATAGCTTATGATTAAAGCCAGTGGATTTTTCCTCTGGCAAATGGATTTTTTGAGCCCTTCATCAGAAGGTACAGGGGCTAGGTTCCTACTCTAGAGGCTAAGTTCCTAACCTGCAAGACCGGGCCCTAGCTATGGTGATGGCATTTGAGGGCCAGGCCAGCCCATTAGAGTCTTTGCCACCCACCACTCCCCCTCCCCCCCCCCACCCCCTCCCCATAACCGACTCACCTGGTGCAATATAGAGGTGCTGAAGTTAAGAAGGTGAACGAGCAATAACAATACATGTAGATTTTGGTTTTATATTGTTACATTTGCTGCGTGTCCTAAAACAGGTTAAGTACATGTCAGGTCTATTCTGACAAATTGATGCTTATGTTTTTTATTGTGGAGATGTTGTTTACTTTTTTCGCAGCAAAGTGAGAGGATTTTGTAAAGTGAATCATGTGATAATCTCTCTGATATACTCACAAGGCCACTAGAATTAGGCAGCAGCGGAGGCCCAAATTATGCAGCAGTATTTACTAAATTATGTGGCAAGAAAACACAAATTATTCTGTTTCACGCGGCACATTTTAAAATAGTATCAGTTAATTATTTTGGCAATTTTGCACATTACCCGTCTGGGCAAATGTTTCATTTTATTAGTACCAGTTCCACATCTAATACTGCTCGCTGTAAGTAACTGAACTAGTCAACCTTTGCAAAGGCCAATCCACTGCAAGCCAGCATGTGATGCAGCCTTTTTAGTAACTTTTGATCTGTTTGAGCTGGAAACAAAATGGGTTTTTTGTTCAAATCTGCAGAGTATGGATCGGATGATGTGGCAAATGAGATGTTCATAATTATTGGGTAAACACTGCGGTGCAGTATTGCAGAATTCCACGGCCGCATAATCGCGTAATTCAAGTGGCCATGCGGTTAACCCGTTTTTCTTATCTGTTGCTGCGTCACAGCAGTGAATTACCAGACTTAGAATCTTGGTGTAAGCGATAGAGGCTTCCCGTGGAAGCAGTGCATAACACTATAATCTCCCTCTCAGTTTGTGAGCTGCTTACAACCCTTATGTGGTGAACTCACCTGATTTTGCACAGAATCAGGCTTCACATTAAATGTGTACATATAAGTCTGTATTCCATATAACGACTTAACTTTTTGATTTTTTTTAACACGAACATTTGAGTGGAACTTATCTACCAATAGCTACGTAGGGAGGAGAAACCTTGTACACCGATATGCAATGGATAAAAATAGAACAGACTAGTGCTGGGGTAGTTGTGGCCAGATACATATAATAAGACATCTTTTTTAGACTGCCCTAACAATCACTCCTTTTTTGGGGTGGGGGGGCCTCTGATGCTTAACGTCCTGTCCTGGTATATTTTGCCAAGGATTTCACACAGTCGGCGTTGCAATTTACAGAGGTTGAGTTGAGAGCCTGACCACAGGCCAGGTCCTTTGGCCAAACCATGGCGAGTATGACTGACATCCTCCAGGTTATGTTATCAACCCCGGCTTTGTGCAGATGTCTGCCATAGGCAGTGGTGATTTATTTTATAGAAGATATGTGCAGTATAGCAGCTCCCTCCCAAAAAGCCTGAAATATAATGAACATCTTTGTTAACCACTTGAATGCTAATGACAAGGGTAACTCGTCATGGAGTTTCCATTGATTTCAAAGGAAATTTAATGGAGGATTATCAGGGACCTTAGCATCCAAGTGGTTAAATGGAAGTTAGGGTT
Organism: Lissotriton helveticus; assembly: GCF_964261635.1. NCBI lineage: Eukaryota > Metazoa > Chordata > Amphibia > Caudata > Salamandridae > Lissotriton > Lissotriton helveticus. The sequence goes on along the minus strand of NC_136063.1, from coordinate 416,130,181 downwards.
AAATAAACCACAGTTAAAGTTTAGTTATGGTATTCAAATATTAAGAATATGTTAAATCGGCCAATTATGGTTATACAAATCCTAACTAGCATCCCTGCCATGAAAACAATATGCACTGCTTACAACCACACCATATTTATACAAATCAATAACTGATACGGACAACCTAACCTTATTAGATGCATCTCCAGACAGTTGTGATACTGTATCCATAGTGACCTTTATAATAATGTTAATATGATATGCAACGTCACCAGTGTCATTTGTGATGTAATCCTTTGTATCATGCTTGAGGTTGAAAGCAGTGCATTTATATCGGAGTGACAGTGGCCACTCTGTAGTTCTAGTTCGTATTCAGAGATAAATTATTCTTCAGGTTTGTGTTTGCTAATAACTTTATCACCGTTTGATGAATTTCAATGAAAATTGCAGACCTATTTTATTTTTCCTACATTGACTGATAATGCAAAATTTCATGATGAATAATTAAGGGTTGGCAAAGGAAAAAAATGAGGGGGACAAAACACATTTGTCCACCAATCCATTTTTTAATAGACTTTTAAAACAAAATTAGCAAGAAAATGGCTGAATGGATTTACGTGAAATTTGGCAGGAATATGGATTGCTGTGGGAAGGGTCCTTTTTAGGGCAAAGCCTAATAGACAGCACTGCTGTCTGGCTTGTTAATGGCAAAGAACTCAGAAATTGCATCAAGTAGCTCAGATTTAAAGACTGTGTCTAGTAACGAATATGTGGGGAACCTCCACAAGAAAGGAGGAGGAACTCGCGAAGGCACCATAATGGCCAGCAGAATGGGAGAGTGGTCCGAAAATGACCGAGAAAGCACCAAGCAATCCTGAACCTTGGACAGTAGCACTTGCGAGATGAGACAGTAGTCTATGCGTGTGTGAATATCATGGTGCGCTGAATAATGTGTAAATCCGCCACTAACATTGGATCTAGCCCTCCAAATGTCAACCATTTGTAACTGTAAAGAAATGTCCGCAATGGCCTTAGCAGCAGCAGACTGGGGTCGAGGTGGGCCTCTTGAGCGGTCAAGAGCTGGATCGAAGTCACAATTAAAATCACCCTAATAGCAGCAGTAACCGATAACTGTCTTTCAGAAGCCTAAAGATAGACTGGTAAAACTGTGGGTCATCATAATTCGGGCTGTAGGAATTAACAATAAGGAAATTCAGCTCTTTACTATAACAACGGGATATAACGTAACTACCAGCAGGGTTAGTTTCACAGTGTTCTATTTGGAGTCCCTACTTAGGATTAATCCAGGTCATCGCCTCCCTAGAGTGGGAAGTAAAACTCGCATCATGGAAGGCGCCTGTTAATAGACTGCCGGTCAGTAACGCACAGCCAGGGTGAAGGTGCGTCTCCTGAAGCAAAGCAATGTCAACCTCCCTCTGTTTTTAAGTAGGCTGGTATCTTACTTATCTTTCTGTGATCATTTAGGCCCCTGAAATTCCATGTCATGAGTTTCAGTTGCTTAGTACGAATCAGACTGTTGTGCGTGATTGACATGCAATGAATGAGTACAAGTATAGCTCCCACTCTGTAATACCACGAAATCTACCCTGCTCGACAAGGGGAAATAAAGACATGTGATCTGCAAATGGAAAAATACCACAAAAAAACTCCATACCACCCCACACCCACACCTTGCATGCCCCAACTAAGCAAAGGCAAATAGCATCCCACCCTGTCTCAAAAGGACATTTAGGAATTGCACATCGAACAAACATAAGCAACAACAAACACCCAGAAATGCAGAAAATACAGCATGTAACGTATTGGGACGGATGTTACCCAGCGATATCACACTAGTTAACCCCCTGCCACACCGCCAAACATCAAACGCAAAGCTTCAGTCGTTACAACCAGTAACATTGAGGAAATACATATAATTCTTGAATCCTGTAACCCTCCCGTCCCAGAGAACCCACCAGAACGCCTCACGCAGAAGAGACCCAAAGAGCAAAAAAGGAAAGAACATGCATAAGCAAATCACGTTAGACTGGAATGCACTTAATAGCCATCCGAAATAACAACAACCCTCCCAGCAAAACATCAGAGAGCCAGCCACTCCACAACGGCAATAGGGTTAGACCGTTCCGAGGGACCCTGGTGTGACCGGCTCCCCCAGATACTGCACATACCTGATCTTGGTGATCAGTCGAGGCCACAGCACGGGGAACTAACAGATTAACCCGTCCCCCGTGAACTGCATTAACCCTCAACCCCGATAGCCCTTCACAGGGATCACTGAACTAAGTATATCTTGGCTTATCCCCCAGACTCACCGCTAAGCTTGTTATTCCCCATGACGCAACCCACCACAACCATGGCCGGCAATCCTCACTCACAGGAACTGTAGACAAAATATTTTCATTGAGCAGCACAAAATAACCACAGTTGCACAACAAAAATATCTGAACCTAGATCAACACTTAGAGTCAAGAATTTAGGAGAGAAGTGGACGTGCCCATCGATCACCACTCCGTCATTATCTTCAAGGTTGCTAGGTTCATCATCGGCTCAAGGACTGCCATCTAGACCCTTCGTCGTTTGCCAACCTTATGCCAGTCTTTGAGAGCTCTCTGTCTGAAGGGACTGCAGAGCTGAGAATATCTGGGGCTTCCCATCAAACAGTACCCTGAGTCGTGCAGGGTACAGCATAACATATTACATTTTCTGATCACGTAGCTTGCGCTTCAGAGGAGCGAATTGCCTCCTGGATTCCTGGACGTTAAGGGTGAAGTTGGGGAATAAGGAAAGAGAAGATCCTTCATCTTGTAAGGTACCGAGTTCGCTAGCTTTCCGTAGTGCAGCGTCTGTCAAGGTAATTGAGCAATTTAGCAATGATGGGCCTTAGAGGAGCGCCAGGCTGGGGTCTAGGGCCTAAAGAGCGGGGCTCTCTTTACCACACACATAGGCGAGAATGTATCAGCACCCAGCAGCATAGTCTCCATATTGCCCGTCGTTGTAGATTCAGGCAGACCCATAATGCGGAGGTTACTGCGCCGCGACCTTGCTTCCAAGTCTTCAGCTCTGTCGTGCAGGGCAACCAGGGCCCTCTCCACTCGCTTCTGGGCATTGTTGGAGTCGGACTGGGCCTCCTCCGTTAGTGCAGTGCGACGTTCCGCCATATCCAGGCGCTCTGAATGTTGACCGGTTCCAACATTCTGTTGGCCAAAGTGTCGATTTTGGCATCTATAGCCGTCCGACCGTGCGGCAAGGATGCTACAATCTGTTTAATGCCGCCAATAGGATCCTCCGTAGGGTTATCCGGCTCAGACATCACGGATTCCGCTGCGTCTTCTCAGTGCCTGGATTTTCGCTGCTCGAAATTGGTCTTCGGTTGAGATTTGTCATGCTTGCCTCTCGCAGCTTCGCAGGCACACCGGCCCCCCAGGCACGCATATACCAACCCCTGTCGACTGGGACTCTCAGGTCTAGTGAGTGTGGTCGGCTCCCGCCAAATACGTCTGGCCTAGGCCGCAACGCGCCAGGGCCAGTATCAACAAGAGTGGGCAGTTAAGAAATTAGGCCGCCCACAGTACCCTCCACTCGGCAAGCACTGACTCCGGTCCTTTACTATCAGTCTGTAGGGGCCACCACTCAGAACAGACGGCACAAGCAAAGCAGGCCAAGACAGAAGGCCCCCTCACCCAGGCGGTGCCGACAAAGCAATCCTCCAACTTCGGGGGTGCTGGGCCCAGGGCAAGAGACCAGAGCCACTAGGCGTTAGAGGCCGAGGCAATGCAGCGCTTCTCGGTCTTGGGGACGTGAGGTCCTGGGTGCAGGTCCAAAGTCTCAGGGCGCCAAAGGCAGAGCAGTGCAATTCAGTCCGCCAGAGAGGCCCGCTCAGCTCAATCTGACGGTACGCGGGGCTCACCTCACGTTGTCGAATCTTCGATGTGTCCCACGCAGCGATGTACAGCACCACCGACCTCCAGCAAGGAGCCGGGCCGAGAGAGGTTCCGCACACTACAGACGCCACACTCCGGCCGGCCGATGCAGTGCATGACTTCTCGCGCGTCGGCCACTTTATCAGGCCGCGTGTCGATGACTACAGGACGGGCCAGATCTCCGGCTGCATCCGAGCGAGACAGCTATTGAGCACAGCGATGGATTCAGCAATCGGGGGGGGGGGTGGACATCTGCTCAGTATTTCCACACAATACAGAAATGGTAGAAGCAGCAAATCCCTGCCGGATAGTACTGGTGGCCGGCGGAGCTCAATCTTGGAGCAGCCATCTTAAAGCCAGGCAAGCTCTGTCCCCCCCCCCCCCCCCCTACCCCCCCTAAAATGGTCACTTTACCCCGGTTCTTATATCTCTTCACCAATGTCCCTATTAAGTTAACAAGGGCATTCTTCTTCCAGCTGCTTTCGACCATATTGCGGCTGGTCTGGTCAGGCAAAAAATCCCAGTGTAGCTGGAGTACTCTTACACGGCCATTTTCACAGGGGGGCTTCTCTGTGCATGACATGTACTTGTATTATTTATGCGCACAGGCCCAATTTGCCCACTATTGGTTCTTTCCTCCACCATTCATACCTCATGTGGCGGTTGAGGCTGATGACATGAGCCCGGATCCACTAGTGGCACTCATCTGAATATCGCATGCTACCTACCCACCTTAGAGACATGTGGACTGCATGGCGCGCCATGGAGAAACGTGCGGGTAGGCAGCTGGTCTATGCACCGGCTCTTCCAATAGCACATCATCCTAAACTCTCGGTGACACAGGACAAACGGGTGCTGGGGATTCTGGCAGACATGGATATCATTATAATGGATGATATATACGCGGAGGCACAGATTAGCGATGGGCATCAGGGAGCGCTAATGTCAGTCTTCACATACTATAGGTTACGGGATGCTTTTAATATCCATCTTCCTGCTGCACCAGACACCTTGAGTTCCTTGCACACTTTCTTGGCAGGTCCCTCGTGGGGCAGGCTGGTCATCTGACTATCAAAGCATGCAATCCAACACCGCACCTGCACTCAGCCAGGACCAGGTGCGTTGGGAATAGGCTCTCAGCAGTGCATTCACTGACGAGAATTGGGAATTTCGCTGCTTAATGCAAAAACGGCTAACGGCTAATTGCTACCTGCACATAATCCATTCTAAGTATTTACAACAGATTTATTCTACACCCCTTCAGTTACTGAGGTATAGTCTGCGTGACACAGCTAGATGTAAACGGTGCAGGACACGAGTCAGGATTCCCTCATCTCGCATGGGACTGCTCCCAGATTCGGGAATTCTGGGTCCTTGCCACACAGGCATTAACTGACACGATAATGGAAGTAGTGGAGTGGTCTCTTCTGATCAGCTTGTCGAGTCTGGTGAAGCGTTTTTAACCAAAGAATAGGCGACTGGGCTTGATAGCAGCTTAAATGGCCAAGAGGAAGGAAGCACGAACATGGGACCGCAAAAAAGCACCTAAATTCAGAGACTGGCTACATGACTTGACATTCTGCAGAGAACAATTAGCTTGTTATGTTGAGGAACTGCCAGGTCCCTCTCGCCCCAAAATGTATGGTCCCCACTGACTGCATATCTATTGTCTAACTCTAGATGCTGCAGATGACAGTTGTACACAGTAACAGCTCTTTGATATAATGTAAAATGCTCTGGGTCAGTGCAATAATTCTTGTTGTATGATGCTATATTGTAAGATCATTGATTTTTGTTGTCACATGGTGAAGGGGGTTGTATGTATTTGAAAATGCAAAAATAAAATAAAAAAATCCTCTAGTTCGCTTAAATAGAAATTTCAAGTTACTCCATGACAATGATACTGCTAAATGACCAAAAGCAAATGCATAGCAGGTATCCTTCATCTAACCTGCCTCTCAGATTGTACCATGGAGCCAAGACCTCTTATAAGGAATGTATTGAATTGCTCCAAACATTTACTCAGTCTGTTGTTGAATATCCACCCTTGAGGATGGCGCTCCCGAGTACCTATTAACCAGGGATTTTGTCTGGTCTCTGCTTCTCCTTGAGTCCTCTGGCAATCAGAATGATGGCCTGGATACACTGCAGAACTATCTGGCACACCATTGAACACATTCTCGATTTAGGAAAATTACTAAAACATATATTTAAGTTAGTACTAGATTTACAATATTTCTTCTGGTTTTTTTTTCTACAGAGTGTCACACCGAAAATGAAATTAAAGCCAGAGACCCCATACGATGCAGAGAATGTGGCTACAGAATAATGTACAAGAAACGAACAAAGAGATGTATCCTTTTTCAAAAACTGTGTGTGGGCTTCAACATAGTCCTTCTATTTTTGGTTTTAACTGTTTGTTGATTACACTAACACATTTTTATTCCTTATCTCTAGGTCTCTTTGACCATAAACACTAGAACATGTGTCCTCATCAAACGTATTTGAAATGTCTCCGAAATAAAATATCTTCTCAAGAAAATATGATTACAGCAGGCAACAGTTTATTCACTATGAAGATGATTTGACATAAAACACCACAATTTCCGTATTTCTATAAGAAAAAAATTGAGGAATGACTTTCGTGTATTTAGACTGCATATGATTGAAAGTACTCTGCTTCTGGAGTCTGCTTATTACATCACATGCATCAGGGTGTTAGTAATACTAGCCGAGGTTGCCATGCCAGTGAACATAATGTGGCCAAATAATATGCTATCGACTCATATTACGAATGTTACCCTTGATGTATTTTTATATGTTAGATGGTCATTTCGGGGTCGTTTATCTTAAAAAAGAACGTTTCATCAAAGTGCGGCTAACAATAGGCACTAATTTGAATTCGAATATGTAGGCTTTGCTTACCTTTTATGAAATACATTGTTGATAAAATAATAGCCAGTGGTGAGGTCCAGTGGCTTAATAATTCTGTGGCTTAGATTGTTGAAGCTTATGCCAGCAAATCTGAGTTAACAGTGGGCCCTGGTTGCAATTAGAATGGTAATCTTTCGCAAATACACAGACTCAACAATATGCATTGTTTGCTTTTCTTCCATAAATAGACTGCTAATTAAACCCTGAGTAGTGGGGGTAAGCTCTGAGACACTTGAAACTTCACTGCATCACTAGATTCAAGCCAGCCTGGCTGATGAGGGGCGATGTCCCATAACCGGTCCCTGGTTGCTTGTTTCGGTCCAGGGAGGACCTGGCTTGGCAGTTCGGGCTGTTCCCATGAGGAACAGGGTCCAGGCTGATTTGCATATGGTGTGGTCCAAACTGGGATGGCGTGGTTAGCAAAAGAACAATGGATTAAACCCAGATGTTTGTGACTTGGGGTGAATGTTTGCATTGTTCAGTATTCCGTCCATCATTTGTTCCTTTTGTTTTTGGTGCTTTGATGGGATACCGTTTTGTTTAACTATCTTTCCCTGCCTTCATTGTTGCTTCTACCTACCCACCCCCCTTTGTCCTCCCACCCACTTATTTATCTGTGTTGCTCCCGCCCTCGCATTTATCGGTGTTGCTCCTTCCCTTCCAGTGTCCCTGTTGCTTCATCCGTTCCACCCTTTCATTATCCCTGTTGCTTCATCCGTCCCACCCTCCCATTATCCCACCCAGTTGCTTCTTCCGTCCCACCCTCCCACTATTCCTATTGCTTCTTCCCTCCCACTGTCACTGTCCTTGTTGCTTCTTCCCTCCCATTATTCTGCTGTGTTGCCCCCTCACCTGCCGTAAGGAAAAAAAGCGTTATGGCTCAGCCAGCACTGGCAGCATTATAGCTTTTTTTTTTTTTACTTCCCATCCCTTTGAAGCAAGTTTTTTTTTTTTTTTTCTTTCTTTCTTGTACATGCTGCCACATAGGCCATGCCTACTGGCTATGTCGATGGTTTTGACACATGTGAGCACTATCTTTGCAAAGGTTTCACTTCATTAAGACCAGTTTGACACCCTTATAGACCAATAAGCGAGGGGTAAATGTGGCAAAAGTGACAAATAATTGAGGAAAATGCCACTGCCAGAAAAATCGTACAATTTCAGTGGCCCTGGTATTGGTTCTGACTCATGTGCACAGTCGCTGAGATTCGTAAGTAATGGTTAGCTGTGCATGCATCAGCCATGTTTTTCTCCTGACAACTCTTTTTATGTTTCTGAACCTTTGCAAAATGTATATTTTCAGCATGTCGGACACAGTGAGTTAAGACGTGGGCACCTTTCAATGGCCAAATAAAGGGGCATAGTGGCAAACATGAACACCCTTCCCCGACTATTTTGGCAGGTGGGGAAGATCTCCCAAAGAAACCTCCCTGTTAATATTTGTAACATAGTACTGAAAAAAATCTTATTAAAAGCGCAAGAAAAGGGTCTGGTCAGAAGAACAATTAACTTTCCTAGTTAAAATTTAGTGAACTAACTTTAACTTTCTCTATTGTAATACTCTGCTTATGACCTCAAATATTACATCACATGGCATCACTGGTGGTGTTTACAATGGTATAATCCATGATACTGCTATTCACGTTATTCCATAGCATTATTTTAAAAAAGAACTGTTAGTGAAGTGCCTAATGCCATATACAGCATAGTTACTGCGTCTACAAATGTGGTTGCATTGAATAGAAATAGTTATGTGTATATTGAAAGTTTTATATGCTGCACCATTTACAAACCAGTAAAGTTTGGGGTGCAAGAAGTACTCTGTGTTAAGCCAAAGGGCTTGAGGGATCCGGATGTGGTTTGTAGAGGCATGTTTTAAAGTAGGTTGTGGCTTAAAGAACAAGCCTGTTGCAGACAAAATGTGAGAAAAGGCAGAGTTTCTGTTTGCCATAGATTATCCACTAGTGTATTGTGGTTTATCAAACTACAGAGGGTTTTCCATAAAGCCTGGCAGAAGTGGTGTTAGTGGCAATTGCGTACCTGTTAATCCCTTGGCTTAAAATGTGTTTGTGTGAAGTCTTTAAGATTGTGACCCCATTATGGTGAATTGAGTACAAGTTCTTTTTGAAGGGTGTTGGAGGTTTTAAAAGGGGGGTGACCCGATTAAAGTCTTTGGAGGTGGGTGAGCATCAGTAAAAAGAAGGTAACTTCACCATATATTGGTGAATCAAAAGAGGCTTTGTGTCCCGCATGTGGTCATAGGTTGTGTCCATTATCACTTGTTTGGTGATAGTTTAAAAAAAAAAAACTTTACTCAGAAGCTTGCACATCAAGTTACAATGTATGAAGGCGGAAAGTCTGCGTCAGAGGGGGAAAAACATCTGATACATGCATCATAGGAGCAATTGTACTAAGAAGCCCAGAACAGCGCTTAAATGGGAGCGACAGGAGCTGGAGTAAGAGGAACGTAGAGGAGCGCCATGAGGTGGCCAGTTACAAGTGAGAGAGACAGCCAGGAAACTGGCAGGGTGCATGAATATGGGAGCTGCACACTATAAGCCAACAATGGCAGTCGCCGCAGGCATGGAGCCGGCGGGGAGCGCGGTAGAGGAAGCGGGGGGCAACGCGCTCTGGCGCTGGAGGTAGGAAACGAGGGGGGCCCAAATGTCAATCGGGCGGCCAGTTACTAGCATCAGATCCCAGAATTCGGAAAGAGGGGTCTGACCGTGCGCAGCATCTTCAAGCCAAGCGCTTACCATGGGCGCGGGCTTCTGTCGCAAATGCATGGTGACTTTATGCCGTGCAAGAACGAGCAGCATAGCGGTTAGCCGGCGGGAGCCGTCTGGACAATGTTTCACAAACCCTAAGAGGCAAATCAATGGGTCTGGCAGGATAGGTGAGGAGGTGATGTTCGTGATGGCGATGCACACTTCACGCCAATATGCAGAGACCTTGGGGTACAGCCAGGCGAGATGGGAGAAGTCTGCAGCGGGGCAGAGCATCGGAGGCATCTATCGCTGGGGGTGAGGCCCATTTTATGCAACTGGGCAGGGGAGCGATAGTCTGTGAAGGGATTTAAAATGTATGAAACACAGGCGGTAGTTAGGGGACAGACGTGTGGTTTGCTTGCAACAGTACATCCTGACCTCCTGGGAGAGGTCGGTGCCTAGGTCCTCACTCCAGGCAGCGCGGAAAGCAAAGAAGCAGCCAACGTGAGGGCATAAAGTCTGGAGACCAGCTTGCGGGGAGAGACGGATGTGTATGCGAAGTCCAGGGCAGCCAATGAAGGAGGGGCCTGAGGAAATGTGGGGTGCATCTGCCTTCAAGACGCTCAGTTGGTAATACAGCAGGTTTTCCGTGGGGCCGGATTCTGCTGGAAGGGAAAAGACACTCTCCGGGTAAAGGTCCGACAAAGTGGACAGCCCGAGGCGCGTTGCCTGTTTGACCATCCCGGCATTCTGCAAAGTGGGGAATGCCGGATTGTGCGCGATGGGCATGGCTTTGGCGGAGCGCATGCTTGAGCATCTACGAAGGCCGTCCCAGGCCCAGTGTAATGTCTCCACCGTGTTGATCTCTCCGTTTTGGAGGTCTCGCGGGGGCAAAGATAGCAGTCCGGAGCGGCAGGGGTGCCGCAAAATCAGCATCCACCGCCACGTGAGGCTGAAAAGGCTTCAGGTGCAGCCAGAAGTGAAGGAAGCTGGCTTGGGCACTAAGGGCGTATAATTTGAAGTCTGGGGTGCCCAGTCCACCACAAAATAGAGTAAGTGTGAGAATATTTTAAGCAATTCTAGGCTGATGCCCAGACAAGAGATTATAAGGGAGTAAAATTGGTGATAGAAGATTAATCACAGGTGTAGCTTGTTAAATTACTTCAAGTCTACTAACTATGTAGGACGTTATCACAATGAATGCATAATGTCGTCAGTGAGGTAATGTAACGTGTCATCAGTGATGTAACATGTGAATCAGGAGCAGTAAATGACGGAACACAGGTTATAGTAAGTTCACTAAACTACAACTGCAAAGGGTTTTTATCAGTGTAAAGTATATATGTATGTATGTATGTATGTATGTATATATATATGTATAGTACATATTTAATAATTTGATTGGGGTGGGTGACTACCTACCACAAGGAATAATCACAACCCTTATCAGGGTGAACCTTCAAAGTCATTAAATTAAGTTCAACCCCCTGATAGCAATGGCGCAGACAGACCAGCTTGGCTTAGGGCAATGTGTAAGGTATTTATGAAGTACTAAAACAATAATAAACTCAAAATACAAAGCAATAAAAATCAAGAAATCCAATGAGGTGAACCAGAGCTATGAATCTTTAAAGTTTTAAATAAAATAGCGCGCAATGCTCGTGGTAGATCGGGACCTAAATGCAATTTGAGGCTGACCTCAACGCGCCGCAGGTTGGATACAGCAACCTGGGTTATCTTGGTCAAAGATTTTACCTTCCGGGATAGGGCCTGATTTAAAGTGGGGCTGGCGGCCTGTGGGTCTGCCAAGGGGAGGCTGCCCACCTTAGTTATAAATGACAACCGAGCAGGCGGTAATTTATAAAGGCCAGGAACTGTCATGGCGGTTCCTATCCATGCATTTTACTGTTTGCTACATGTCTGCATCGGAAGGATGCAGCTCTGTAGCAAACAGTATTTTTTTTAATTCTTTTCAAAAAGAAAATACCAAAACAGGATTTTCTTCTTTTCACTTTTCTTTTTATAAAAATGCTCCCCTCCCTGTGGGGTCTTCTCCCATAGTGGGGAAAGCATTCTAATATTTTTTTTCTCAAACCTGGTGGTAAGAGACAGTAAAATTCGACTACATGTCGCCACTCTAAATTAGGTGAGAGGACATGTAGACATTTCTCTGATGGCCCTTACTCCCCAGGGTCATTGGAGAAGTTAGTCTCTGTCTGGCCAAACTAAAGTTCCACCTACAATTAAATTTGATGGACAGGGCCTTATATTGTCGGGGACGGAACTCAGTCACCGTTGTGATGGAGTACCCTCTCTGCCAATATATAAATCAGGCCCTTAGTTTTTTAAGTTCCAGTCCACCACAGTAGTACACTTCTAAAGCTCCCCAGGACATTAGTGGAAGCACTTACAGACTCGCATGGTATTGGCAGAGGCCAGCAGCATGCTCAAGTCCACTTGCCACTGGAAGCAGGTCCATTCCTCTCTTTTGTCTCCACAGCATGTTCAGTCCTGTTCTTCCTCAGGTCCAGAAAATATTTTGAAATTGGTGCTTACAGGTGCCACATTTATGCCTGACACCAGTAAGTGGGTGGGAATACCTCCTGGGCATGCCCGAACCAATGGGATAAAAGTTTTGGGTCCAACCATACCCGCTTTTGGGCATTTTCAAGGTGACCAAAGTCTTCAGCCACACTAAGCTTTAGCTATAATGCTGGGTGTGTGTACTATGATAATCCTCGTGTCCTGCCACACCCAGCACTAAAAATCCTATTTGATGCAACCACTCTACCCATAATAAACCCAGAGAAAGAGTTCTCTTAGAACAAAACCAGTCCCCCAGCAACCACACAGTGGCTCTGCAGGCATTGTCTTTGTTTCCTGTTCTCTTTCCTTGTACAAGTGTGCCCCAGGGGTTCTATGTGGCTCAACAGACCTGTCCAGCTTTTGACAACAGGATGGGCATAGCTCTCACCCTTCGACTGGGCTCAAAGGAATTATCACTGCCCATTCAGATTGCCCTGTCAATCAGTGACCTATTGTTTAAGTCCTGAGAAGAATTTCACACCTCATTCACACCTTAGTACGGCCTGAGAGAAGCTTGAGATTTAATGCAAATTTAGCCTCCTGGAACTTTAGGCAGGGAAAAGGTAACTGTCTAGGGGTTACTTTTCGTAAATATTTATCAAAATGCAGCTTCACAATTGACTTGGATTTTTATTAACTTATAAAAATAGTTTTAAAATTATTTTTCTAGCAGGCCTTTTTCCAGAGATACAGTATCCGTATGTAAACTGTTATGGTTTCCTACACAGTACCACTACGACTGCCACTGTGAAAATGGCTTTTGGGAGCTGGTCACATTAAGCACATGTAGAAGTCTAGTGCTACCATGTCCTACTTTTTAAATAGCACGCACCTTCCCTTCTGGGCTACGAGGCTTACATATGGGTGACTTGTTAATATTTAGAAGGAACTTTTTATCTGTCAAAAGGATTTATTAGAATTAATAGAATAAAAATGTTTACACTACTATAGTCCGGCTCCTATGGTAGGCCTCAATCCATGTTTGCATTGCCATTGTAGTAGATGGCATAATAGGTGCAGCGGTCCACTAGTGGCAGTTCGCTTCCAAGCCGTGGGTATAGTGGGGAATAATAGGCATGGAAAATAAGCCTAATAGGAATATGCTAATTCAGCTACGTTGTACACTGGGAGCACAAGCACTTTACTACTCGTTAGCAGGAGTAAAATGTATAGCGGTCTGAAGCCAGCAAAAAAACAAAAATGGGTTAAGCAAAAAGCAAAAAAACTAAAGTACCAGGTAGAAAAAGCCGCTCTTCCTACATATATACCATAGGTAAACCACCTAATTGAACGCTTGCCAGTGGCTTCAAAACTCATATTTCATGGAAAAGAGATCTTAACTGAAATATTTCCCGTAATTCATTGCTGAATTCGCTTTTGCTAAAAGAAAGTTAAATGGATGGTTAACAGGATTTTGTCTTTCTTTCTGTGCTGGTAACAAAGAAAAATGCCTTCACAATGACAGTGCTGCTCTCCGAGCATAAATCGGTGCAACTGACAATCTCAGCCTTGCAGGCAACCATTCTCGATAGTGGCAATGTACCACCAAAATAAAAACACAATTTAAAATATTTTTATTTACCTTACAATGATCATTGCAGTTAAAATGTAACTTGTAACAGTACACATTGTTCAAGAATCACTTTTTAAAATATAAGAATATTATCCCCAACAAAACAAATTTTTCTTAAAACATTGCCTGACTATCTGCAGTGTCAGGCAACAACAAAATTATATGAATCTTTCTACAGAGTACTAAAATCAATAACTCTTGCACTATAAAGACTATATACAGACTAATGTGTAATATAGTCCGAAAATGTAATTTCGGGCTTCTGGTAACATTTATAAACCACTCTGCATTCAACCTTCTGGTTTATAAATGTTATCAGAGCCTCCTAATGGCAATATTAGTTATTTATCTATTTCTTCTTAGTGAAGTGCTTTAGCTTCTTCAGTTCCCCGTTTATCATTACTTTGGTGCGTTTTTCATTTCAAAAGCTTCACTCTCGTATAGGTCTCGTAGGAAACCTAGGGCAGAGGCGACTTTATTTGTCCACACCAAATATGCATGCAAAAGATGAGGTGCTTTATAATATTTTCAGTTCTGCCAACATACTCATTTTGAGTTTGAGGAGACTCTGTATGGTCAAAGTTTTGTGTGTGTTCTAAATTGTATGCATTTATATTCCTAAGAATAGGTGCCTTAGTAAATGAAACTAGTAACCAGTTTGATCAAACAGGTCTGGTTTATAAGGGCTTCCAAATTTGCTATTAAATTCTAGATTCTCTATGTGCAATGCATTGGACTCAGTGTCTGTAGTCACTAGCATGGTTTCACTAAACAAAATTAAATGGCTAGGTTGAGTTGTCCTACATTTGTAATGTTTAATATATTTTTAATTGCAAGTATTTGTTCCTTAACTCATCTTGTACCAGTGGTCGTTTTTGATGCACGATGATGCACCAGCATTACTTTGGAATCTGTTTTCCCCTCTCCTTGTTAGATTATGTAAAATGTATGTCCTGATTTACGAGCCTGTATTTTCTAAAACTAAGTTATTAAACATTTTAAAACCATTTGTCTTATTTGATCCTTCTGTATCTGATGTGGATATACCTCCTTTAGAAACGCAGTTCACCGTAAAAAAATTGACTTAACACTATTTCTTTGGAATATTCCGGGTTTTTTCCATTGTCGTAATAGCATTGTTTTTGTGTTATAATTTGTATCTCCATACAGATTGTTACTAATCTAATAATTTATTTTCAGCAGGATGTTTTTCCTTGGAGGTTTGATGTCTTTTTACGTCCGTGATTGTAAATCATGGCATCTTGCAGCTTCATACTTTTATTAATTGATATATGGCCTCTCTTTGTTGAGAAACAATATGTGCATTTAATGCTCCTGTTTAGTTCTAGTGCTTATGTAATACTAATGTTCCCACTCTGGTGGCTTTGTGGTGCTAGAATCCAAATGGACAGGGATCTCAAGACATGATTACTTTCTGGTTTGCCAAAGTTCATGATGTCAGGGATCCTCAAGTTAGTTCCCTTTGACCTGACTAGAAGTTCTGCCACCGTTGGGTATAGTGAATTTTGGATCATTGAGCAGATTCTGAGTAAAGTAACAAATCTGGATATAAACCAGAAGTTTCATTGTGTAGCCAAAAAGAAGAATGTTCCAAGTTCATACCTAGATGAGAAAATATCATTGGTGATGGAGACTTGATAGGAAAAGGGTGGAAGTTTGATCAGCATTTTGAGGTTTTACCAATGTGAGCTCCAGAGTAATGCTGCCAGTATTTCCCTAAGGTACCTGCTTATAAATAGTATGGGCTTAGGGCAGTTATCTAAATTTGGAGCATAATTACACAATCTCGAGGAGGAGTTCCGTCAAATACTATGACCTTTGTCTTAGAAGTATTCCACTTGAGCCCTGAAGTTTGGTGTGGGTATTACCCTGTAACTTAAGACAACAGCAGATTGACAGCGATATAGTTCAATCTCTTCTACTGCTTTCCTATTTTGTCGGTGCATGCACACGTTTTGGGAGCGGTTGGAATCGGCTGCTTTGTATTTTCCAGCTCCCTTGTTTCCCCTTTTGTGCCCCTTGGTTGCAGGTTAGCCAAGTCATTGCTTCCTTCCTACTCATCCATGTGTAAATGTGTTCATGTTAAATTGCATTTATAAAGCGCTAATCACCAAAAGTCTCTAAGCGCTGCATCGTGGGTCAGACAGTCCGAGTTCCGTTGCGCCACTGAGCTTAGCATAGATTTGTATAGGCCTGGTCAAATGCATCTGTGAACAGCATTGTCTGGAGTCTCCTCCGAAACGGGAGTAATCGGACTTCCTTGCACATGCCATCCGGTAGCTTATTCCACATCTGGGGAACAGAGACCAAGAGGGCCCGGTCTCCAAATGTTGCCCTGTTGAAGCGAGGGCAGGCAAGGAGGCTAGTCTGTGATGAGCGAAGATGGCGGCCCGGTTCATAGGGCTTCAGACGGACTTTAATATATTTGGGTGCTTCACCAAACGGGGATTTGTGTGCAATGCACAAGCCCTTCAAACTTAACCTTTGTTTGGTAGGCAGCCAGTTCAGTTGACGCAACAAGGAGTAGCATGCGCTCTTTGTGGTAGTTTATATATCAACCTTGCTGCGTCATTCATGACCACTTGGAGTTTCCTCAGGAGTGTACCAGGGAGGCCAATGTAAACTGCATTGCCATGATCTAGACGGAATAGAATTAATACAGTCACCATCGCCTGCATGGTGGGAGGTGACAACAGGATCGATAGTTTCCAAAGTTGACGCATCAATCCGAGGCAACTTCCCACGACAGCAGACGCTGGGTCTTCAGAGTCAATCCGGTGTCCAGCCTAATACCCAAACTCTTCACAGCTGACACTGAAATTGGGGTAGTGCCAAACTCTTGGGGCCAAAAGAGGCTGGACCAAGGGGAAGAACCTGGGGAGAGCACCAAGACTTCGGTCTTGTCTGGATTCACCTTTAAAGAATTTGAGGTCATCTAATTCATGGTGTACCGGAGAATGTTCTGAACGTTCCACTGTGAGTCAAGGGAGTTATCGATGCGCGCAATTAGCTGATTGTCGTCCGCTTAGTTGAACACCTAGCAATCTGCTTTTGCCAGAGCCTCAATCAAGGATTGGAGGTAGATATTAAAAAGCAGGGGGGACAATGCCGAGCCCTGCGGGACCCCCCCCCCCCCCAGCGAAGATCACCCCGCCTAGACATGAGGTCTCCGAATTAGACCTGCCGATGATCTTCCAAGAACGAAGTGAACCACTGAAGAGCCGTCCCAGTGACTCCCAGCCGCCGCATACGAGCAAGTAACTGACCATGATTCACCGTATCAAAGGCAGCTGAGAGGTCAAGTAGGATTATAGCTGAGTGGATCTTCTTGTCTGCTGCGAGTCGCAGATCGTCCAAGACTGAGAGCATAACTAACTCAGTGTTGTTATGAGCCTGAAACCCAGCTTGACGATAATGTAACAGGTGATGTTGTTCAATGTATGACGAAAGAACTCTAAGTACTTGCTGTTCGAGTACCTAAGCCAGGAACGGGAGTTGAGAAATGGTGCGATAGTTTTTCAAATTCGTGGTGTCTGCCCCCGCTTTCTTCAACAATGGAAGTACTATAGCTTCCTAAAGCTTCTGAGGTACCGTTCCTGAGATCAAGGATAGGTTCAGAACAGACAGCACCTCAACCAGAGGAATAATCATTTTGAACACCTTCGGAGGACAAGGGTCCTCTGGTGACCCAGATTTCACTTTAGCCACTAAGTGAGCCAGGTCATGTGGTTCGAGCGCAGGGAACAGAGAGAGAAGCCCAGAAAATCATAGGACTCCTCCTCCGCCGATAGAGGACAGGGGGTGATGTGAGTATTGTTAATAACTGTGACAATATCGTCGACCTTGGTTAGGAAGAAGTCCTGTATTTTGTCACAATCTGCTTGATTAGTGACCGTTTTTTGCTCAGTCAACCTACTCCGCTCCTTGAATACAGTGAATGTCTCTTTTTGCGTATCATTTGCCTCGCTAATCCTAGCTTCATAACGAGTGGACTTAGTTTTGTTGAGGGAGACCTTATAGTGAGCCAATTTAGCTTTAAATATCTCCTTGTCTTCTGGATCAAGGGATTACCGCCATGGACGCTCAGATTGACGGAGAGCTTGGTTTTCCCCTCTGAGCTCATGCTTATACCATGGAACCCCTTTTGAGCCATACATGATCCTAATCCTCTGGGCAGGAGTAACTTCATCAATGGCTATCCTCAGCCGATGTGAGAGTGCTTCAATTCTAAGTCTGGGTCCTTGGACAGAGGTCTAGGAACTGAGGTCCTATTCAGAACGTCCCTCAGATTGGCAGCATCTAATTTGCACCAATTCCGTAGTGCCTTCCACCCCGCCGGCACCTGCTTGGAGTGGCTGTCTATGGGGAGTAAGAGGCTGACCAGAAAATGGTCAGACCAGCTGCACTGTGTGCAATCAGCCTGGAGTTCAGCCGCGGACGTAGTCCAAATAAGATCCAGAGTGTGACCCTTCTCATGTGTGGGAGACTCCACAATTTGATGTAGCCCTAACGTGGTCATAGCATCATCAAACTTACAGGCCATGCCTTCTCACGGGGTCGAATCCCAATGATAGTTAAAATCCCCAAGGACCAAGATTTGTTGATATCTGGAGCAGAGATCGCTCATTACTTCAAAGAACAAATAATTAAATAGGGGGGAGGGCGATAGACGACTACCACTATCAGGCAGGAGGAAGTGAGTCCGAGTTTGATCCCCAGGACTTCTGCCCCATCCAGTCTCTCCTCCACTATTCTCTCCGAGGCAAGTGTCCTGAGACTAAAAAGCGCAACACCTCCACCTCTCTTGTTGCCTTGCCGGTTATGAGTCCAGGCAATG